>NC_059157.1:151505205-152189372 GCF_019923935.1 Bubalus bubalis
GAAGGTTGTTTCTATGGCCTGAGTGTGCCTGAACTGCTGACCTGTGTTTGTACCATGGCATTGGCTCCTGTATAAATCACAGAGGTTGATTATTGTAGTTCTCATGTCTGGCTGCATACCACTCATCCTGTGAATCTGGGTCTCCAGGACCCAGATCAAGTCTACCAAATCAAGTCTCCAGGATTGAGGCCTGCGAGCTATAGTTTTAAAAAGCTCTCCCAGTCACCCAGTGTAGGCAGACTGCTGCTGATGGTTTAGAATCATTCGTATAGTACTTTCCAACTAGCAGACCTGGCGCAGGCAAGTGGCAGCTTTTCCACCACCTTGCGATCATCTCTACCCTGACCCTCTTCAGTATGAAATGTTATAGTTCAGGTCCCATATTTTCTGACCTGTTTTCCTTTTCCCCTACCCAGCTCTGTTGTAGAGAATCAGACAATTTATCAAACTCTAGAATTTAATCAAGATTAGGAAATCCTGCTCCATAATTCATCTAGTTGCTGACAAGCCTTGGGATATTGTTGCTAGGCATCCCCTGAGACCAGAATACACTGTAATTTTTCACTAGACATTCATTATTGAGGCAATAGCAGAAATATCACTTTTACTTATGAGCACAGAATAACATCAGCTAACAATGCCAGGCACTGTTTATAATTCTATATATTCATGTATAAAACAAAACAAAAGAAGAAACATCATTATAATGGAAGTAAACACTGCATTGTGGATCAGCAATTCAGGTACAGCTTGGAGATGCTGCGGCCTGGCAGTGCAGAAATAGTAGTCAGTCAATTTCTGGCTTAGTTTGTGTCCTGGAAACAATCACATGTTGTTTTGACCTATCCAGCATTGCTCTTCCCTAGGGAGCCACCTGTCTTCTAAGCCATGAGGCCCACTTTGCCTGCCTACCCTCCCACAGAAAGCTGAGGTGGATGAGCAAATGGATCAGGCTGGCCCGAGTTCTTCCTCCTTGGCCACAGCTGGTGGGTTCAAAGCTGAGCATGTGACCCACACCGGCCAATCAAAATCTTCCCTGTGGATACCAGAAAAGAGAGTCTCTAACACTGGAATCCGGAGAAGGCAATGGCACCCCACTCCAGTACTCTTGCCTGGAAAATCCCATGGATGGAGGAGCCTTGGTAGGCTGCAGTCCGAGGGGTTGCCAAGAGTCGGACATGACTGAGTGACTTCACTTTCACTTTTCACTTTCATGCATTGGAGAAGGAAATGGCAACCCGCTCCAGTGTTCTTGCCTGGAGAATCCCAGGGACGGGGGAGCCTGGTGGGCTGCCATCTATGGGGTCGCACAAAGTTGGACATGACTGAAGCGACTTAGCAGCAACACTGGAATCACAAGCTGTAAATATTTTTTGTGGCTCCAAGAAGGAAACTATTTTCAATAGACAAGAATAAGGTTAATATGCAAAGAGAAGCAGAGCTCAGGGAGAGAGAGAGAGCTTCGATATTCTTTGAGACTTGGATCAAACCATTTATAAATCAAGAGTATCTCCTGGACTTTTTCACTTATGAAATCAATAAATTTCACATTCCATTTTTTTTTCTTTGCTTAATTCAATTTCTGTCAATTGGAAAGGAGAGTCCAGGGCCCCAATTTTGATGAATCGAGTGAAGGTGACACTTGCCATTTTCACAGTTTTACAGATAGTTCTGTTCATGTGCTTCTGGTTACACTGAAATTAACAATGGGAGTTTTCTGTAGACACTTAAGGAATAAAGCTATAACCGCACTATCAGCTTTCTTAACCATTATCACCTCCAAACATTTAGCTTCATTAGACTTGGGAGCAGGATAAATTTAAAAGGTGCCTCTTTGTGTATTCTGAATTGCTAACCCATGTCCTCAGTCTTGCTGTTTCTTAAATATGTGTAGTATAATGGCTCAGAGCTCGGATTCCAGAAACAGACTGCCTGGGTTCAAGTTCTGGCTCTGCTACTTGCTAGTGAGGGAATCTTATGCAAGTTACCTAACCTCTTCATGCCTTAGTTTCCCAACATAAAAATTGCCCATGAAAAATAATGATACTTATGTTCTAGGGCTGTTGAGAGAATTAACCATGTGAAGTGCTTAGAACTGTATCCAGTACATAGAAGTAGTCAATAATTGTTTGTCATTATTGGTTACTATATTACCTAGGGAACCTAGAGATGGTGCTCTCTTCATAAATTTACTGTAAATGCATGTACATATATCTATAAATGCATATACTGACTGCAACATAATGAGATGGATGATACCTATTGATATTTTTAGACACTAGGCTGGTCAATTTCTAGGCAAGCACTTTGGGTTCTCATTAGTACATCAGTGGTTTCAGGCTCCTCCTGTGGGTCTCTCCTACAGGCCATAGCCCTTGGGCTACAGTTAAGGTCTAGGTTCCAAAAAGTGCACAGGAAATGAGACAGTGTTACCATCAGGAGATTCTAATAGACACACAGTGGATCTCCGAGTACTCCTAGAAAGATATATATACACTTTAATTTCATGAAATAGTTACATAATTGCCCAAGATACAACTGACTCCATTTTTTAGATTCCTTAAAATGGTGCTTAGGCTTGAACCAATATCTGCCATTGGGAATCCTCTTTCCCTAACCAAACCACAGGGATTCTAATGAAATAGATTTCTTAATATTTCTTAATCTGTTTACTTATCTGTCCATTTTTCTCTTTCCCCCTTTTAATTTTTATAGAACAAAATCCCATAAAACCAACATTTTGGTTGCCCTGTAATACATTCCTCTGTAGTGGGAAGTCAGAGAAAAACAATTTGAATATTTTTTTCCATTCTGTTAATACTCTAAAACAGTAATTCTCACCTAGATTAAGAAATATACTCAAATAGTTTTGTGAAAGCTATAAATTTAATGTGCTATATCTAAACAACATCTTTCTTTTTCCTGAGAAGATCTTATGCTCTGGAAGTTCCAATATTTGAAAATGGAACAGTGGGTCTCGCATTTCAAAGCCAAAGAAAATGAATCAAAAACATTCAAACTGTACTCAGAAAGACTAACATCTCTCACCTAAACTTAATTCTTCATTTTTGTTCCAGATTATCTAGAATACTGGCTCTAAATGGGGGCATTTTGAATATTTAGAGGTGCAGTTTCATTTGCCACAATGACTGCGTGTTACACACATACACACACATGCAAAGGATAGGGACAATAGAGTTCTTGCAACACAATTTACGGTCCTGCAAAACAAGGACTTTTCTACATCCCACACGATTTTCCAGTAACAGAGGTGAAAGCCTGTTTATAATCACATGAGCCTGGACCTTCTGTTTTATGTATAAACAAAATATATTTTTGGAATGGTTTTATTATACAATGAATTTTCCTGGAATGCAACTACTGTGTGAATTAAGACGAACTTGCACGTTGTTTAGAACTTTATGAAGAGTTAATCTCATCATGGAAAAATCACTTCACCAACAATAGCACCACTCATTGTATTGGAGTTGTCAAAGTAATCCACGGTCAGCCTGAGCCTGTAGCTGTTGTTCTGATGGAGGGAGCTCCGGCATCAGGTGCAGGCATCTGACAACGCCATTGTGATTTCTAATGTATCGGGGCCTGAATATTTATAAACTGAAATACATGCAATTTTACTATACATTCCTTTCCTTTGTTTTCCCCTTTGTATTATTAGGACATTTCAGTGACTTTTTAAAACATTATGCATATCAGTAGATTATATTATCTATGAATTTCATTTTGGGATGGTAAATAGAGTGCTAAAAAGTGGTTTTTTTTTTTTTTTTTAAAGTGCTGGTTTGTAAAGGTGAGAATTACTGTTTTAGAGTATTAACAGAATGGAAAGAAATACTCAAATTGTTTTTCTCTGACTTCCCACTACAGAGGAATGTATTACAGGGCAACCAAAATGTTGGTTTTATGGGATTTTGTTCTATAAAAATTAAAAGGGGGAAAGAGAAAAATGGACAGATAAGTAAACAGATTAAGAAATATTAAGAGGAAAAGAAAAACTGACTTCAGCATGAGGCAGTGAAGTCCTTATGCTCTTCAAGTGTCAGATTTTCCTAAGGAATTGTTCCTTTTGTTTCAGCCTGTTTTTTTCTTTCTTCCCCTTGACATAAGAAGTGAGTAACAGCATTCACTTAAATCAATACATTGAGTTTTATATTAGCCAGCTCTAGTTTGATCTGTTCTACAAAAGAATGATGACTTCTCCCTTCCATAGCAAAAACCTTTTTCTAGTAAAGGTCTGATTACCCTTAAAATCTGCTGCTCATGAGATCCGTAGAACTGGTTTATAAAATTGGAGACATTTCCTAGCTTCTTCTCAAGCATAAAGAATCATACTAACTGCACTAACATATAAATTCTATCTGAAGCAGGTTAGTAGTGCATAAACTCTGGCTCCCAGGATAGTTTCAGTAGTTAAGGACTATTTTCTTCTAAGTTGTTCAGAGATCTTGAGAAAGTTATTTAACCTCCCAAATTTGTTCTCCCAGGCAGAAAGACAGCTTAGAAAACATTCTTTTCTTCTTTAGAGCCCGCTCTTGTAGTATCACACCAAAATTAGAACCATGTTTCCCTGTGCTTACCACCTTAGGGTGCTCAGCTCAACTAAACTTACCAGATTAGGTAGCTTGAGAATCTCAGAGGAAAGATCTTTCATCCAATGCTGTTAACTATTGACTGGAACTGAAAGCCAAGAAAATCTGATATTTAACATCTGCCTCTACAAGTTGGAAATCTATAGCTGCTGTCAAATGGTTCTTTTGTTTTTTATTTTGCTCAAGGTCAAATTTGTTCTTGTTTCAAGAACAAGGTTGATTTTCTCATATCATTCACTTACTGCTTACCTAGAATGCTTCCAGACTTCACTTTCTTGTGGATGTCATATAAATAAATAACTCAAATGCCATGTTCCTGACAGAACTTATCTCCCATAGGTTTCCGTCACCCTATGGCATTTTCCTTATTTCTTTTCTCTTGCCCGGTTCCCTCTGTTCACCAAAGTACTTATGAAAGGAAATAATATGGTTGCCATTCTTGGCAGTGTCCACACTAGAGATCTCGTTATTTCTTCCTCAGTCTTGAACTCTTTTTAGAGAACCTGCCTATTTCAGAGCCAGAGAAAAGTTTTACTAAATGGGGAAGCCTGTCCCCTTTGCCAGAGCTGACAGGACAAGGGGAACTGATCCATATAATGAGATGAGTCAAGCAGGGTCTCTAGGTCAAGAATTTAAACCAAGAAACAAAGTGAAGCTTGTAGCCCAGAGTATCAGTTGTTTTAAATGGTACAAATGCTCTGATACTCCTCCCATGAAGAGGTGGAGCCTCTGTTCCCTCCTCTTGGACCTGGGTGGGCTTTTGACTGCCTCCACAAAGAGAATTTGGCAGAAGTGACTCCCAGGTTAGGTAAAAAAAGAAAAAAGGCATGCAACTTCTATCCGGAACTTTTGGGATAATTACTTCTTAGACCTTCCCTCTTAGGACACTCCCTCTCAAAACACTGCACTGCCAAATAAAGTCTATCTTTTGGCCTCCATATTAATAAGTCCATGTGTAGGCACTCAGGCCAACAGTCCCAAGGGAAGCCCAACACTTTCACAGTTCTTACCAAGAGGCCAAAAGTATGAATGAAGAAGCTATGTTGGAAGTGGCTTCTCCAGGCCCAGGTCCCCAGCCATTTGGGTCTCCCACAATCTCTTTAAAGAGGCTGGATGTTTTCCAGGGTTCCACAACCTGACCTCCACTAAGGCTTTGAAACAAGTGTGGAAGAGGACAGTTTTATTGTTTACTAGGTAGGTGTGTACTGGTTTTTATAAACGGAATGGTTTTTACTATATAGTAAATTGTTAGTAATAGACTACTTAGAGTAATTGTTCAATCTACCCTGTCAAAAGCTTTGAAGTGCATTTATGATTTTGGGGGTTTCCTGAAAACCTGCATCATCAATACAGGCATCTGAAATAAAAAGCTATACATTATAATAATAATACTTGGAGAATATATATCTGTTTAGCATGACTATCTATGCATTGGGAGACTCAGTTTTTGGTGAAAGAAAATAGTGAAGAATGGAGTACAAGGGCAAAAATTCGTATAAAATATTCTTAAGATAAGAGACTTAATATTCTATGCTTTGCACAGCACATCCATTCAGGTAGATACAAATGATGAGACTTGTTCATCAAGTAAAAAAGATACACGAGAAACCTCCAAGGGAAACAAATCAACAATATTCCAATCTCACTCCAAATGTTATCTGAGAGAACTTTATCCATTAAAACTACTAGTAAATACCTGCTATCACCACTTACCAGAAGGATAGAAAGAACCAAAGGAAACAAACTTCCAACATGGCAATGATAATAGCAGTGCCTCAAGTGTTAAGCATTGGCTTTAGAGAATATAAAATGTTGTTAAAAATTCATTTGAACCTTACTATCATACTATAATGGGACATTGCCCAACACATCAAACCATATCTTAACGATGTCCTTTCAGGTACTTGAACAAGGAAATTATCTGAGATGATGCCTAACCTAGTCTTGCCCTCTAAAAATGTTTGCTGTAGAGTAGGCAACCCACTCCAGTGTTCTTGCCTGGAGAATCCCAGGGACGGGGGAGCCTGGTGGGCTGCCGTCTATGGGGTCGCACAGAGTCGGACATGACTGAAGCGACTTAGCAGCAGCAGCAGCAGCAGTAGTTCTCAACCTTGGCTGTGTACTTGGATCACCTTGGAAGGTTTTAAAAATACTGAGGCCTGGGTCCCACTGCTCAAATACTCTGATTTAATGGACCAGGGTGCCAGACTGGGCATAACACTCCCCTCAGCCCCCACCCCTCACTGCCCTGCCCCAGGGAAGGTTGAGAAATATTGCTTCAAGTAGTTCTAAGACCTCAGCACTATCAACATTTACTAGTACAGTACAGTGCTAAGTTGCTTCAGTCATGTCTGACTCTTTGAGACCCTGTGGACTGTAGCCCTCCAGGCTCCTCCGTCCATGGGATTGTCCAGGCAAGAATACTGGAGCAGGTTGCCATTTTCTCCTCCAGGAGATCTTCCCTGACCCAGGGATCAAACCCGTGTCTCTAAGTCTCCTGCATTGCAAGCAGGTTCTTTACCACTAGGGCCACCTGGAAAGCCCCTGGTGGCCAACCTTTGGGGCCAGAGAATTCTTTACTACAAGGGCTGTCCTGTGCATTACAGCATATGTACCATCATCCCTGGCTTCTACCCACTAGATACCAGTAGCCCTCACTCCCACTCCCCTTCCTCCGTTGGGACAACAAAGAACACCTCTGCTGCTGCTGCTAAGTCACTTCAGTCATGTCCGACTCTGTGCGACCCCATAGATGGCAGCCCACCAGGCTCTCCCGTCCCTGGGATTCTCCAGGCAAGAATACTGGAGTGGGTTGCCATTTCCTTCTCCAATCCGTGAAAGTGAAAGGGAAGTCGCTCAGTCGGGTCCGACTCTTAGCGACCCCATGGACTGCAGCCTACCAGGCTCCTCCGCCCATGGGATTTTCCAGGCAAGAGTACTGAAGTGGGGTGCCATTGCCTTCTCCCAAGAACACCTCTAGGCATTGCCAAATGCTGGAGGAGGTGGAGGCAGGTTGGAAATTGAAAACCACAGCTGTATACAGAGACTACTATAGTACATGGATTTGATTACTTGAAGCCGGTAGAAAACAATTCCTGACAAATAAAAACAGAGTATAAGAGAAGCTCACTTTAGACTCCAGTTAAGTAGGACCCAGCGGGTACCAGGGAACAGGGCACTGATTGACAAAGCATAGAACACAACCGAGTGCCCCCAAAAGCTGCAGAGATGTGGAGAACTGCTGAAGACATCATAAATTCAGTAACTTTTCAAAGTCTCCATTTTAAAAATTAGCACAACTACAGGGATTTACAGATTAGAAGTGGATTTGACTGTATCTGTAGTATTTGAACTCATTCCATTTTGTAAAGCTTTTGTGTTAGTGGGGTGGGGTGGGAGTGAAGGAGTTGGAGGGTGGGGAATCTGCTAAAGTCTTATCAACAAGCAACTATTTTTAGACAAGCTCATTTTCTTTGGTGGCTCTGAAATACTGATTTTCCCTACAGGGGAAGGTTTACAAGGAAGTACAGTCAACCAAAGAGGTTACTGACATTATAACAAAAAGGGAAAATTAACCAACCTAATTGGGTTACCTAATTATACTCTGAGCACTAGAGCTTCCTGCATTTTATTTGCAAATGCAATTAAACCAGGCCCATAACACTCTCAGGTATGATTTTAAAACACATGCAGGCCTGAAGACAAGTAGGCAAATTTGGCTGTGTTTATTTCTTTCTATTTACATGGGCCAATACTTTTCACAAGCCAAATCTTAAGTGCAAAAATCAAATACATCTCTAATTCTGTGAGGGCATTTTCATTTTTCCTAGTTCCTAACCTCAGATTGAATTTTCTGTAGGTCAGAAAGCAACTTGAAGAATGGAAGGTTAAAAATATATGAGTTTTTCTCAAAACATTTTAAACAAATCTAGCCTCAAAGAAACAGTCCCTAGGAAATGAGGGGACAGTTACTTGTTAGTTCTATCCATGTTTTTTTCCTACAAATGCTGACACAATGAAAGACTCACTCATTTACTGCTGTTTTCTTTAAGAACAAAGAACTTAAGGTAGGAGTTCAGTAGAGAAGTAGAAGATCACAAAAAAAGGAAATCAGGGCATTGTAAACAGTGGAAGAGACAGCCAAGATCTTCAGTGACTTTCTCATTTTTACATCTTCACTTTTTTCTTATACTACAGAAGAAACAGCCAAGAAGCAATAAAGAAAGAACAGGAAACTTCTTTTTTTTCTTACCGAAGATAACAGCTGAGTCAAATACAAAAAAATTTTTATCATTATTCTACCCATCCATTTTAAAAATGAACAGAACAAGTCATCAACATTTTTAATAAATATAAAAATTAAAAATGTAATGAATTTTAGAACAGCCATTTAAATGAAAGAAACAAAGAGAAAAATAAGGCAAGGGGTGGGGAGTGAGAGATTGTTGAAAGCGAGAGAGAGAAAGAGATGGAGACGATGACGACATTACCAGCTAGAAGGTAATGGCTTAATTTGAAGGATTTAGTATACTGCTGAGAAAACTAAACTGCAATTTCACAATTGTTGAGGTACTCGGGTCCCAGGGTCTGAATGTTTGTATCCGCCCCATGAATTCTCAGGTTGAAGTCCTAATGCCCCCATGAAGGTATTACGAGATGGGCTTTTGGGGGCGATTAGGTCACGAGAGCAGAGCCCTCATAAATGGGATAAGTGCTCTTATAAAGGAGGCCTGAGAAAGCTACATAGCCTTTACTCCATGTGAGGACACAAGAAGTCAAAAGAGGGCCCTCAGCTGACCGTAAAACTACTCTATCTTGGACTTTCAGCCTTTAAAAACCATGCAAAATAAATTTCTATTGTTTATAAATCACTTACAATGGGGTTACATTCTGATCAGTCCACTGTAAACTGAAAATACCATTAAGTTGAAAATGCATTTAATACATCTACTGAACATCAAAGCCTGGTCTAGCCTACCCTAAAAATACTCAGAACACTTACATTAGCCTATGCTTAGTGGCTTTGTCATGTCCAACTCTTTGCGACCCCATGGACTGTAGCCCACCAGGCTCCTCTGTCCATGGAATTCTTCAGGCAAGAATACCAGAGTGAGTTGCTATTTCCTTGTCCATACATTAGCCTACAATTGGGCAAAATTATCTAATACAAAGCTGATTTTATAATAAAGTGTGAATATCTCATGTAACTTACTGAATACTGTACTGAAAGTGAATATCAGAATGGCTGTCAGCAAATTGGTCGTTCACTCTCACGATCGTGTGGCTGGCTGGGAGCTTCAGCTCGCTGCCCTACCCAGCCTCGTGAGAGAGAACCCTACTGTGTATGTCTAGCCTGGGAAAAGAGCAAAATGCAAAATAAAAGTCCAGTTTCTTCTGAATACATATCACTTTTGCACCATCATAAAGTCAAAAGATTGTAAGTCAAACCATCATAAGTTGTGGACTGTCTGTATTTTATTATAGCAGCCTGAACGGACTATAGCAGTGCTGCTGCTAAGTCGCTTCAGTCGTGTCCGACTCTGTGCGACCCCAGAGACGGCAGCCCACTAGGCTCCCGCGTCCCTGCGATTCTCCAGGCAAGAACACTGGAGTGGGTTGCCATTTCCTCCTCCAGGGGATCTTCCCAACCCAGGGATTGAACCCAGGTCTCCCACATCGCAGGTGAGTTCTTTACCATCTGAGCCACCAGGGAAGACTGGGGTTCAATCCCTGGGTCAGGAAGATCCCCTGGAGAAGGAAATGGCAACCCACTCCAGTATTCTTGCCTGGAAAATCTCATGAACAGAGGAGCCTGGCAGGCAGCTACAGCCTATGGGGTCTCAAGAGTCAGACACAACTTAGCAATTAAACTACCACCACCACCAGGATGCCCTCATGAGCACCACCTCCTGGCAGTCATACCCTTGTTTCTCCCCTCCCACAGTCAGTTAGTGTTGGGCTGTGTAACCAATGGCATATGAATTTGAATGAATCAGAAATTATAATATTTTACTTCTGATAAGAGATTATGCAAAACTTCAGTTCCATCTTGGGTTCTCCTGGGCTCTCTCAGGTCACTTACACCAAGGGAAGCCAGGTAGCAAACTGCCTTATGGAGAAGCCCATGTAGAAAGGAAGTGAGGCCTCCTGCCAAGAGCCACGTGAGTAAGCTCGCACTTCTAGCCTGCCTTTAAAGACTAGCTGACAGCTTGATTGCCACCTCATGAGAGAATCAGCCAGCATTCTGGGCCCTCAGAAGGTGTGTGAAATAATAGACATTTATTGTTTTAAGCTACTAAGTTTTGGTACTTTTAAATAAACTTGTAGATAAATAATTATTTATTGTTTTAAGATCCTAAGTCATTTATTAGAGAGCAGTGGTTAACTAACACATAGCATTAGAAAAAGTGAAAGCAAATATATAAAAACATAGTACACATACACTAAACTCAAGGGATTGCTTTTCCATCTAGGGCAGAGCATGGAATGAACAGAAGGTTGACTGAGCCATTATTTTGGTGATTGCAGTTGTGTCCTGGGTAAGAATCAAATTAATTTATGTGAAGTGCATAATAGTTAATCCTCTCTACCATGAAAGCGATTGGAAAATACACCTATATACCAAGCCAAGTATATGGCAAGTTAAGCGTATTTCCTATCAAGTTGTTTAAAGACTTCATTTTGATGCTCATACAGCACACCTCCTGCATAGCATTTCACACACTCTTGGTCCCAGCCACTGTAGAGGGACCAGAACAGCCAAATGCAGCCCTGACCTGAGCCCTTTATCCCTTGCTCCCTTCCCTGGAGCTTCCCTGATGCCAAGGTGGGCAATGTCCCCAGAACCCACGCAGCTCTCAGGCATACACAAGCCAGAAGTGTGGGTCAGCTAATGTCCATGGAGCTCCCCTTGACAAACAAGGGCACGAGACTAGATGTTAAATGCTTCTCCCTTCACCTCCTGGTAGACAGTTCTGAGATGCCACTCATAAGCTTCCTTAGTCAGGTACTAAGGAAGCCACACTCAGTGGAGACCAGCTTCATACTGTGTCCTCATGGTAGCTTCCCCTTCTCTTTCCCTTCCTTCCTGGTTCACTCCCAAGGGCTCACACTCCTGCCCCTTCGGTTACATTCTTAAATTGTGACACACACAGTAAAGAGTCCACCTGCAATGCAGGAGATTTAGGCTTGATCCCTGGGTCAGGAAGATCCCCTGGAGGAAGGCATGGCTACCCACTCCAGTATTCTTGCCTGGAGAAATCCATGGACAGAGGAGCCTTGCAGGCTACAGTGTATGGGGTCACACAGAGTCAGACAGGACTGAGCGACCAACACTTTTACTCTTGCCTTTTGTTTCAGCCTCTGCTCTGGGGAAACTCAAGCTGAGACAATGTTGCTCAATGTCCAAAGTACAAGGTACCTTGTGGTAAAGGCTCCACAAACTTCAGCTTTAGGAGTTGTCTCCATGGAAAAACTGTTTCATTTTGTCTTTTCTTTATGGTTAGTGCATTTGTTTCCTTCCTGGTTTTTGTCTTTGATCTTCTGTTTTTATTTTAACATTACTTCTGCATGTATGGCAAATCCTACTTTCAGGAAGCTGCTGCTGCTGCTGCTAAGTCGCCTCAGTCGTGTCCGACTCTGTGCGACCCCAGAGACGGCAGCCCACCAGGCTCCCCCGTCCCTGGGATTCTCCAGGATATAAATAACAGACATGTGATTTGTGTCACTTCCTTTAATAAGAAGGATTGAGATAAAAGGAACAGAAGGCCCTGGCTCAGAGAACGAAGAAGCCAGCTAAGGTGTCATTTTGAAGCACCTCTTAGAGGAAAGATTTATAGAGACAGTACTCAAGATGAGCAATAAATTCAAAAGGAAAAGACCTCTAACTCGACTGTCCTGCCCCATTTCTTAGATTCTCAGCACTTAGCCAGAACCTGGCACACAATAAATGTTTGTGTTGAATGAACAGTGATGGTCCTAGGGATTTCTCTGTAGCTGATATCATTTCCTTTGACTGACTGCAGAACTACAAGAGTACATTCAGGTGCTTCCTGAGAGTCTATACTACAGAAACTCCATCAAACCACCCTCAGAGATGGCCTCAGCCACACAGCCTTGTGACAAGGACATTAACAAAACAAGAAACACTGAGAGTATTCCTCTGGGCACTAGAAGGTGGCTTAAAAACAACACCGTTCAGGAGGCAATTTACCAGATGAGATGTCAGAGTATCCAGCAGCTCACCAAGATTGAACTTAACATTCTTGCAAAATGACATTAAATGGCAGTCCAGCTGCCTCCAATTACAGATCTTCTGAATTTGAAAGTCAGCCAGAGGATACATTTTCCTTACTTCTCACCACTACAAATGGACGGTCACAGTACATGAGAAATTCCAGTGCTTTAAAAACCACCTATCGTTCCCTTCATACTGAAAATCTTACGATTAACTTGGAGTTCATTAAAATTTATTACAAGCATTCCAACAAGGCCTCACAGAAGCTCGGTTACCAAACTCCCATGGTACAGAAAGGAAAAGATACAGATGGCATCGACACCCAGCCCCTAGCTGGTCAATGCAGTCTAAATGGTGACCACCTGGTACAATTATTTTCTTTGAAGTAAACACATTTTCTCCGGGCCTCGTAATCAAATACTACTTCAGAGCAGGTAGTAACATTACTTCCTTTGTGACAAACAATGACAACTTGATTAGGAAGATAAACACAGCTCCAGTCAAATGTGTTCATCACCAGAGGCGGCACATCTTGATTCTAAATCTCAGTGTTAGCCTGTAGTTTCCAGTATTCTCAGCAAAGTTCTCTAAAATTTAACATTTTGTTTGCCCACTGCAAAACTTGGATCAATGTATTCTCAAAGTGCATATGAGGCCTTTTATTAAAGATAAGATGAAGTTGGAAAAATGTGATTTAAAAACAAAATAACTTCCCATCATATTGTGTTTATAAAATTTAGTCTGAATTATCACTTTTTTTAAGGGGTAGGGGTGAGACCTCATAAGAAAACAGGTGATGCTGATAAGTATATTAATATAAGCTAATTAAGTTATGACCAACCTAGACAGCATATTAAAAAGCAGAGACATTACTTTGTCAACAAAGGTCCATCTAGTCAAAGCTATGGTTTTTCCTGTAGTCATGTATGGATATGAGAGTTGGACTATAAATAAAGCAGAGCGCCAAAGAATGGATGCTTTTGAACTGTGGTGTTGGAGAAGACTCTTGAGAGTCCCTTGGACTGCAAGGAGATCCAACCAATCCATCCTAATGGAAATCAGTCCTGAATATTCATTGGAAGGACTGATGCTGAAGCTGAAACTCCAATACTTTGGCCACCTTATGAGAAGAATTGACTCATTTGAAAAGATCCTGATGCTGGGAAAGATTGAAGGTAGGAGGAGAAGGGGACGACAGAGGATGAGATGGCTGGATGGCATCACCGACTTGACGGACATGAGTTTGAGCAAGCTCTGGGAGCTGGTGATAGACAGGGGAGCCTGGCATGCTGTAGTCCATGGGGTAGCAAAGAGTTGGACACAACTGAACGACTGAACTGAATTAATATAAACTAAAACTAGTTGGAGAGTGACATAGAATGTGGAAGGTGATGTTACAGCAAAGGTTAAGAATAGGTCTGTATAGATGGCCAATGCTGCTGCTGCTAAGTCACTTCAGTCATGTCCAACTCTGTGCAACCCCACAGATGAGAGCCCACCAGACTCCTCCAGCCATGGGATTTTCTAGGCAAGAGTACTGGAGTGGGGTGCCATTGCCTTCTCTGATAGATGGCCAATAGGCACATGAAAAGATGCTCAACCCCACTAATAATCAGAGAAATACAAATCAAAACTACAGTGAGGTACTATCTCATACCAGTCAGAATGACCATTATTAAAAAGTTTACAAATAATAAATGCTGGAGAGGATGTGAAGAAAACTCCTACATTATTGGTAGGAATGTAAATTGGTACAGCTACTATTGAGAACAGTATGGAGGTTCCTTAAAAAACTTAAAATAGAGTTACCATATGATCCAGCAATCCCACTGCTGGACATATATCTGGAGAAAACTCCAATTTGAAAAGAAACAGGTACCCCAGTGGTCATAGCAGCAATCTTTACAATAGCCAAGACATGGAAGCAACTTCAGTGTCCATCAACAGATGAATGGATAACGAAGATGTGGTATACATATACAATGGAATATTATTCAGCTATAAAAAGAATGAAATAACGCCATTTGCAGCAACATGGATGGACCTAGAGATTATCATACTAACTGAAGTAAGCCAGACAAAGACAAATATCATGTGATACTGCTTATCTATGAGTTAAAAAAAAAAGTATAAATGAACTCATTTGCTAAACAGAAAGAGACTCACAAATGTAGAAAACAAATTTATGGTTACCAAAGGGGAAAGGGAAGGGAAGGATAAATTAGGAGTTTGAGATTAATATATATATACTACTATACATAAAATAAAAAAGCCCTGCTGTATAGAATGGGGCACTATATGCAGTATCTTATAATAAACTACAATGGAAAAGATTATTAATATTATAAACTATAAAAGAACTACCTTGCTGTACACCAGAAACACAACATTGTAAATCAACTGTACGTCAATTTTAAAACATTTATTTTCAAAAGAATAGGTCTGTATAAGGTGCTGATACATAACCACGGTTACTGAGCAAAGAAAAAAAAAGCATCACTCACAATAAACCTGCCTTTAAAACATGCAACTGATGTTATAGTTCAAGATGAACAGTTCAAGAGACTTACAGGTTCTCTTACCACTTTCTGATTTATTTAAGAACTCTCCCAATCCCAGTTCCCTCCTCCTCTACCCATCACCATCCCCTGAGCACGCACCGTAGCACCAAGTGCACCGCACTGTAGTTATCTGTTCCCACCACTGCGTCTCTGGCCTCCCGCCCCCACACAAATGTGCACGCGTGCACACACACCTGGAGGGAAGGGCCATGTGGTCATCTGGGCATTCCCAGTGGCAGGCACGGTGCCTGGTTCCTGGGCACTTAGTCAGTGTTTACAGAGTAAAGAAATAAATGAACCAGTGAATGTTAAATGAACTGAAGACAAAAAATCACACACTGTTGAAGCTGGGAGAGCCATAAGGAAATATCCAATCCATTGTCCTTCTTTTTTTTTTTTTTTTACGGTAAATGAAACCAAGCAGAGATAGGTGCAATGTCTTGCCACAAAGATGGAAACCAATCCCAGCGCTGGTGAATCATGCATTTGGATCCTTCCCAACAGCCATGGCAGATAGTCCCCTAGTTTATAGATAGCAAAGTCACTCTGTTAAGTTGCTATTCCTTCGCCCTTTATCTTTTGGCCTTTAAAATCCATGCTATGATGGGAAAATATAAGAATTATATGAAATTCAAATCATCTTGGTTAAAAAGACTGGTATTATTGGCTATAAAAAAATTCAGTTTATAAATAGATTTTAACTAGCTATTTTCGTTCCCTGCTCCCACTGCTGTATGACTAACAATTGGCTGCCTTACAAAGTCTTCATCACGTTTTTGTTAGTCATACTACCATTCTCATCTTTTCAAGTAAGAAAGAGACCTCCAAATTCAGGGATTCTACATGGTGACAAGAACTAAAACAGGAATAAAAGAGAGGGGCCATGCTGAAAATGTTCAAAGGTTATGGGGACGGTAACTGTGGCAAATCCATTCAGTAGGATATTATGCAGTCTTTATCAATTACTTTTATGAGTAGCTTGTTAGAGCACTGAAAAATGCAATTATATTTCATTGTCAACTGAATAAAAGGTATCAAATGGGGCACAAATTATTAAAACGCAGCAAAGAAAAATGACTAGAAATAAATATACTAAAAGATGGTCATTATGTTTCGGTGGTAGAATTAGAGCTAATCTTTTCCTTTTCTATTTTTTCATAGTTTAAAAATGTTCTAAAACATATTTATATTACTCTCAAAATGGAAAAAGTGAACATATATAACTTTTTACAGAAATTTAGAAGTTTGTATCAGAGGTTACACAACCAATATGAAATTTTCCTTTACAACATTTTTCTTAAGTTTCCCTGTTTTTCTCTTCCTTCCAAATCCTGACAAAGCCTCTGGTGAGAATGTCTTCTGAGCTTGGAAATAAGGTTCTGATTGAAGACATAAATTAAGGAAACCTAAAGCCACCTTTTCCCTTAGGACGTGTTTGAGAAACATACTGAGAAATTCACTGTATTTATTAGAGTGAAGAACTTCCTGCAAAGGCCTTTTACTGCATTTTTTATGTTCTTGGAAAACTTGGAGGGCCCGAAATATTTCACAATCTCTTTCCTGGGTTTGGTTTCTCAATGTGTGTTCAATTTTTTTCTCCATGACGGTAAATGGCTTTCCTTTTGAGATCACTGATTACTCTGACAGTAATGGCTCAATTAAATCAGAGATATAACTTTTAGGTACCATCTATATTAAGAAGAAGAAAATAAGCTTGATAGGAGGGACCCCTCCAGCTACTTCCTAAATTTCTTACAGCACATTCGCCACGCTTTTAAAAAGCTATTTCTTAAAAAAGTACATTACAGTACTTGGTGTGTCTTCATGGCAGGTAGCTTTGCTGGGGCACAGCTCTCAGGAACTCCTACTGGAGGACCGCATCAGGCAATCACCAAGCAAAGGACAGCTTCATGCTGTTCCTCCTTCCTTACTTCCTCTGGGAAAGTTGTATGTGACTGCCTGACACTTGTCAATGGATCTGTGGGCCCCCAGCCTGAACTGATGCCCAGATGAACACAGTGAACAGCTGACTGAGTTCTTTCCCTACCTCATCTGCACTGTCTGGCCCATTTTTTACCTGTAAGTGCTTTTTCTACGTGGTAGACAGATGTGCTCCTTGGAAAGCTGTCTAGGTTTCTAGTGGACTGTAGGAACAGATAAAACCTTCACCAGTCTTAGGTTTAACTCTGAGAAAGAGATCAAAGCATCAATTTAGACAAATGTTTCCAGACCCAAAACAAGATTCCACTGCTGGACAGTCCACCCACTTACAGGCAGACTCAGCTCTTCCCAGAGGGAAAAGGAGGTGCTTTCTACTTCTGTTTCGCATGTCTTGGGGTTCTTGAGTGTGCAAAGAGTATCATTCTCAAATAAATGGACCTATTCTCACAATTCCCTCAAACACAAGGCATTATAAGTCACACTACTTTATCCTTAACAAGGGAATGTGTAGATTATTAATTCATGCCCAAACTTTAGAAAAAAATTATAAAAAATTTGAGGTTACTTAGAGAGACATGAGGAGAAGGCATTGGCAACCCACTCCAGTACTCTTGCCTGGAAAATCCCATGGACGGAGGAGCCTGGTAGGCTGCAGTTCATGGGGTCGCTAGGAGTTGGACACAACTGAGCGACTTCACTTTCACTTTTCACTTTTCTGCATTGGAGAAGGAAAAGGCAACCCACTCCAGTGTTCTTGCCTGGAGAATCCCAGGGATGGGGGAGCCTGATGGGCTGCCGTCTATGGGGTCACTCAGAGTCGGACACGACTGAAGCGACTTAGCAGCAGCAGAGAGACATGACCTGGATAATCAGGGTGGTGTGATCACTCACCTAGAGCCAAACAGTGTGCCACACTTGGAGAGCCACACTTGGAGTGTGAAGTCAAGTGGGCCTTAGGAAGCATCACTATGAACAAAGTGGAAGTGATAGAACTCCAACTGAGCTATTTCAAATCCTAAAAGATGATGCTGTGAAAGTGCTGCACTCAATATGCTAGCAAATTTGGAAAATGCAGCAGTGGCCACAGGACTGCAAAAGGTCAGTTTTCATTCTAGTCCCAAAGAATATTCAAACTACCACACAATTGTACTCATCTCACTTGCTAGCAAGGTCATGCTCGAAATTCTCCAAAATAAGCGTCATCAGTATATGAACTGAGAACTTCCAGATGTACAAGCTGGATTTAGAAAAGGCAGAGGAACCAGAGATCAAATTGACAACACCTGCTGGATCACAGAAAAAGCAAGGGGATTCTAGCAAAACATCTACTTATGCTTCACTGACTACACTAAAGCTTTTGATTGTGTGGATCAAAACAAACTGTGGAAAATTCTTAAAGAGATGGGAATACCAGACCACCTGACCTGCCTCCTGAGAAATCTGTATGCAGATCAAGAAGCAACAGTTAGAATCAGACATGGAATGATGGACTAGTTCAAAATTGGGAAAGGAGTATGTCAAAGCTGTATATTGTCACTCTGCTTATCTAACTTACATGAAGAGTACATTATGCAAAATGCCAGGCTGAATGAAGCACAAGCTGGAATCAAGGTTGCTGGGAGAATTTATCAATAACCTCAGACATGCAGAGGATCCCACCCTAATGGCAGAAAGTAAAGAGGAACAAAAAAGCCTCTTGATGAAAGTGAAAGAGGAGAGTGAAAAAGCTGGCTTTAAACTCAACATTCACAAAACGAAGATCATGGCATCTGGTCCCATCACTTCATGGCAAATAGATGGGGAAAAAATGGAAACAGTGACAGACTTTCTTTTCTTGGGCTCCAAAATCACTGCAGATGGTGATTGCAGCCATAAAATTAAAAGATGCTTGCTCCTTGGAAGAAAAGCTATGACAAACTTAGACAGCATATTAGAAAGCAGGGATATTTCTTTGTTGACAAAGGCCCTTCTCATCAAAGCTATGATTTTTTCAGTAGTCATGTACAGATGTGAGAGTTTGACCATTAAGAAAGTTGAGAACCAAAGAATTGATGCTTTTGAACTGTGGTGTTGGAGAAGACTCTTGAGAGTCCCTTGGAGATCAAACCAGTCAATCCTAAAGGAAATCAACCCTGAATATTCATTGGAAGGACTGATGCTGAAACTGAAGCTCCAATACTTTGGTCACCTGATGTGAAGAGTCAACTCACTAGGAAAGACGCTGATGCTGGGGAAGATTGAGAGCAGGAGGAGCAGGGGGTAACAGAGGATGAGATGGTTGCATGGCTTCATTGATTCAGTGGACATGAGATTGAGCAAACTCTGGGAGATAATGAAGGACAGAGAAGCCTGGCATGCTACAGTCCATGGGTCACAAAGAGTCGGACATGACTGAATGACTGAACAACAAAGAGAGACATGAATAACATATAAGCATAAAAGTAAATAATGAGGAAAAAAAATTCCCTCTCGGGCTATTTCAACCCTTCAACTTTTGCCCACTCTGTGAGTGTTAAATCGCTTCAGTCGTGTCTGACTCTCTGCAACCCTATAGACTGTATCCCACCAGACTTCTCTGTCCATGGGATTCTCCAGGCAAGAATACTGAGTGGGTTGCCATGCCCTCCTTCAGGGGATCTTCCTGACCCAGGGATCGAACCCACATCTCTTATGTCTCCTGCGTTGGCAAGTAGGTTCTTTACCACTATTGCCCACTATGATAAATACACTAAATACTTAGGTTAATGATGCTCTCTGAGACACTGTGGAATGCTATTTTGATCCCTTCAAATCATGCAGCTCTTTTCCTTGGAAATTTCTCTCTGCTAAATCCAATCTATTGAAATGTGTATGAACTTGTACCTCCCTTCAAATAAAAACATTAACGGATCAAAAGCTAACCATATCTTCTCATGCTAGATTTTGCTTAGTATTAATAAGTGCCAATAAAAAAAAATCTAAGCAGTCTTATCAAAAAGTCTACAAACAATAAATGCTGAGGAGGTGGCAGAGAAAAGGGAACCCTCTTACACTGTTGGTGGGAATGCAAACTAGTACAGCCACTATGGAGAACAGTGTGGAGATTCCTTAAAAAAACTGGAAATAGAACTGCCATACAACCCAGCAATCCCACTGCTGGGCATACACACCAAGGAGATCAGAATTGAAAGAGACACATGTACCCCAATGTTCATCTCAGGACTGTTTACAATAGCCAGGACATGGAAGCAACCTAGATGTCCATCAGCAGACGAATGGATGAGAAAGTTGCGGTACATATACACAATGGAATATTACTCAGCTATTAAAAAGAATGCATTTTAATCAGTTCTAATGAGGTGGATGAAACTGGAGCCTATTATACAGAGTGAAGTAAGTCAGAAAGAAAAACACCAATACAGTATATTAATGCATATATATGGAATTTAGAAAGATGGTAACAATGACCTTATATATGAGACAGCAAAAGAGATAAAAATGTAAAGAATAGACTTTTGGACTCTGTGGGAGAAGGCGAGGGTGGGATGATTTGAGAGAATAGCACTGAAACATGTATATTATCATATGTGAAACAGATCGCAAGTCCAGGTTCGATGCATGAGACAGGGTGCTCAGAGCTGGTGCACTGGGATGACCCTGAGGGATGGGATGGGGAGGGAGGTGGGAGCGGGGTTCAGGATGGGGAACACATGTACACCTGTGGCTGATTCATGTCAATGTATGGCAAAACTAATACAATATTGTAAAGTAATTAGCCTCCAATTAAAATAAATAAATAAATATTTTAAAAATCTAAGCAGTCTTAACAAGAATCCATGAATGATGGCTCAGAACCTTTCCTCCCAAAATCTGGTTTTGCCTCACTCATACAGTCTCACTCCCTATCTTACCAAAAAAAGCATGCCTGAGCAAATTCATGTGCACATGCCAAAAAAGCTAAGTGACAGTTGTCTTCTAGTCAGTTTTTAAACAAATTACATGGGATATCTGTGAAGAGAGGAGAAAGGCAAATGAGCAGGCAGAAGATTCATGAAGCAGCTACCTGCAACCTTCCAGAAACCATGGCTACCTGAGTTTTCGATGTCAAGAGACCAGAATCACAGTTTTAGAAACGGAAGACATCTATGAGATCCTGTTCACACCTTCCATTTCTAGGGAAATAGGCTTTAGGGAGGTTTGGTGACTTAATCAAGGTCACATACCTGGTTGGCAGCAGAGCTAGGAACAGAATCTGGGTCTTCTGGCTCCAAGAACTCTTTCAATTATACCAGAAAAATCTTTATTCCTATAACAGTCTGACTTAAAAATAAACCAACCAGATGAAAATCTAAAATGGTTTATATTCATACAATTCCTATTTTTATATACAGAATATAATTAACATTATTGAACCTTTTCTCTGTGAATGAAGGTCACTGTCAAGCAGACCAATGATGTCAGCTCTATAATGCAGGGTTTGTGAATGCTGATTTGAATTAGAGTGTAGCACCATATGATGACTACTTTTTATGGATTTACTTTTTGCTCTTATTCCTTGCTGCTCTGAGGCTCTGCTCTAAGCATCATCCCCTCCCCTACCTTCTAATTCTAAATTCATGTTTCTGAAAGTCTGTTCCCTAGAGTAATATGAAATGTAGACAAATGTTTATATTCATTGCAGCATTATTCATAATAGCAAAACCAAAAAACACCATAATCGTCCAACATAAGAAATGCTTAGTGAGTAGCAATTTCAAAGAATAGAACATTATGCAGCCATTAAAATTACCTTCCCATGAAGAGGTTTTAATAAAATGAATAGCCACTTTCACTGCTCCTTTTCTCCACATACCCTCAGCTTAACTTTAACAGATTATGGATATTATAGAGTGTACATATTCCAAATGGTCAGGAATTTTTCGCTAGAAGCCATAAATCTATGTTTTAACATAAACATAAAACATAAGTCTATGTTTTAGCTAGATTTCATTATGTAAGGTCTCTGTTTTCTATATCTCGATTCCTTTCTGCCCTTTCTATGCTTGTCCCTCTTTCTTACAACTGTCAAGCATATTGCTATGCATTCCACAAATGCCAACGGAGTGAGTGACAACCTGCACGAATATGGTGACAGCCCAGCTTGTTTAGTAGTTAGGAGACTGGAATTCCAGCTCTATAACTAACTGTGTTACTTTAGACAAGTCTCAGTTTTCTCATTATAGAATGGTAATGGGCAATCCTAAAATTTATATGGATGCATAAGACCCAGAATTACCAAAGCAATCCTTAAGGTGGAGGGTGGGGAGAAGCAGGAGGCATAACCCTCCCAGACTTCAGACAATACTACAAAGCTACAGTAATCAAAACTGCATGATATTGGCACAAAAACAGACATATGGATCAATGTAACAGAAGAGAAAGCCCAAATATCAACCCACACACTTATGGACAATTAATCTTTGACAAATGAGGCAAGAATATACAATGCAGAAAGGACAGTCTGTTCAAGTGGTGTTGGGAGGGTGGGACAGTCACATGTAAATCAATGAGGTTAGAACACATCCTTTCACCATACACAAAAATAAATTTAAAATGGCTTAATGAAATATAAGACATGACAGCGTAAAACTCTTTGAGGAGAACACAGGCAAAACATTCTCTGACATAAATTGTACCAATGTTTTCTTAGGTCAGTGTTCCAAGGCAATAGAAATATAAGCAAAAATAAACAAATGGAACCTAATCAAGCTTATACACCTTTGCACAGTAAAGGAAACTATAAACAGAACAAAAAGACAACCTATGGACTGGGAGAAAATATTTGCAAATGATGTGACCAGTGAGGGCTTAATTTCTAAAACAGATAAACAGTTCACATAATTCAATAACAAAAAAACCTAAGCAACTAAATTGAAAACTGTGCAGAAGACCTAAACAGACATTTCTCCAAAGAAGACATAAAGATAGCCAATAGACAGGTGAAAAGATGCTAATGCTGGAGAGGATGTGGCAAAAAGGGAATCCTTTTATACTGCTGGTGGGAATGTAAATTGGCACAGCCACTGTGGAAAAGTGTGGAGGTGCCCCTCCCCCCAAAAAAAACAGAGATGCCATATGATCCAGCAGTCCCACTCCTGGGCATATACCTACCCAAACAAAACTATAATTTGAAAATACAGATGCACCTCAGTATTCATAGCAGCACCATTTACAGTGGCCAAGACATGGAAACAACCTAAATGTCCACTGTCAGATGAATGGATAAAGATGTGGTATACATATACACACACACACACACACACACACAATGCAATGTTACTCAGCCATAAAAAAACAAAACAATGCCATTTTAGCAACATTAATGGACCTAGAGATTATCATACTAAATGAAGTAAGTCAGAAAAAGACAAATAGCATATGATATCACATATGTGTGGAATCTAAAATATGACACAAATGAACCTATTTATGAAACAGAAACAGACTTACAGACTTGGAGAACAGACTTGTGGTTGCCAAGGGGGAGGAAGAAGGGGTTGAATGAACTGAGAGTTTGGAAATAGTTGATGCAAACTAGTATATATAGAGATAGATAAACAATGTCCTACTATGTAGCACTAGGTACTATAATCAATTTCCTGTGATAAACCATAATGGAAATGAATATGAAAAAGAATATATATACACATATAACATAATCACTTTGCTGTACAGCAGAAATTAATACAATATTTAAATCATCTATACTTCAAATAAAATTTAAAAAATGGTTACGGGGACAGGAAGCAGATGGACTGTCTGAGTTCTATAATCTCTGAGAATCTTGAAACTTTAAAAATTATTCTGACAGGGCAAGGTACATAGCCTTACGTTACTCCAAGAGGCTGAGAGAGGAGATGACTGAGCATTCCAAAGAGAAGAATGTTAAAAACAAGACAAATACAGAGGCTAAATAACCAAAAGCCCAACAGGCAGAAGAAAGTCACCATGTCTTTCACACAATCAATAAAGCAAAGAAGAATCAGAGAGAGTAGTGATGTCCTGGGCAAGCCTAGACATGTGGATCTACCCTGTGAATATAAACAGGTTAGAGGTTTGAAGGAAAATGTGGACAGCTTAATCACCACAAAAGGTGCGTCGGTGGTTAGGCATGTGCAGAAAAAAATTTTTTAAGGTTTGCTCTTCTGTTTGTTATTTAAGCTTGAAGTCAAATGTTAAGAATGTCAGCACTGACACTGTTTAGATCATGTGAAAGAAAATAAGATGCATAATAACAATTCCTTTGTAGAAATAAAAACAGAAGATGCTGGCATTAAAAAGGGGATTAATACTACTAGTGTTTGACCATTAGAAACCTATTTTTCCATACTTCTTAATCCATTTTGTGGGAGGGTGGGATGCAGAGGTGGTATGATCATTTTAATCAAGATATTTCTCCTGAATAAGTTTAGTTTTATTAAAGACTTTAATAATTCCAAGTAATATGGCACTGGTTTCATTACAATTAGGTTTTAGCTGACAGACCATGTAATAGATAAAATGGTATTACAAGGGAGGTCAATCCAGGCCTTCACTAATAAGTTCCTTCATTAAAAAGCTCTTTTGGATAATATGAACTTACAGAAGGCAGTAAACCAAAGTGTCCAATGTGGTGTTACGGACTAGGATTCATCTGAGGAGCTAAAGGAAAAGAAAGTCAAGTTCAACTTGAAACTTCAGGGGCAAAAATGATACCTCTTCAGAAAAGAAAATTTCTGAAATTAAAAAATAATACTTGAAGCAACTAACACTTCTTGGATTATTGGATGTAAAAGTTTTCAGCTCACATCTAAAATTGAAGAGACACTTTAAAAGATTAAATCAGTAGAAGCATATTGCTGATAAAAGGCCAGAAAAATTCCATTTAAAAAAAGAGTAAAAAATTTTAACGGAATTTGATATTTAAGAGCCATTTTTAGAAATCTCTTGATTAAAGTCTTTGATACTAAAACTTCAGAGATGAAACTTACTGCTAATCCATGTTATATAACTTTGAATCCAGTCTGTCTTTCTTCTTCTATCAAAGAAAAGGACCTAAATGTAACCAAAATCTAAAAAAAAATTTCTTTAGAAGAAAGCATTGTATGTGTGCATGCATGTGTGTGCGTGTATGTATTAAAGACCAACATACCTGCTTCATCATAGGATACAGTCAATTTTTCTAGCATTTCTCGGTCAATTGATAGAATCTGCTGTTCAAGAATGGTCTGGTAAGACAATACACTATTTTCTTTGTCTTTCTCGTAGTCTTGAAGATGCTGCTTAAGGGCCTCTGGGAGTCGAGATTTTACATATTCAGCTGCTGTCTGCAGATAAAACAGAGAACTCCATTAGTATTTCTCAACTTAGGTTTTTCACTTCCCCTTAGGTGCTGTAGTGAGAACTCAAGAGTACTGTGGAACCAGCTCTTTACGCAAACACGTCCTCGTCACTGCCGTTGTCATTTGTAGACTCCACTGTACCAAGTCAAGATGCCAAATACACAAAATCACAGACTTTTAAGAGTTTTCCATCAGGTTTAAAGGTATAAAAGATGTGGACTGGCATTTAAGGAGTGAGAGCTCAGAGTTTCAACTATTCCACTGAACCTGGAAGACCCAGTGATAGTAATTCTACTGGGGATAATCTGACTCACCCTTGTCTAGAATTCAGAAGCTCGTAACTCATCAGAGCAGGAAGCCCTACCATGCTGTAGCATCCACATCTCTGCTTTGCTTTCTTGTTCTCTGCTCATTAATGCTTAGGCAGGAACTCTTGTGAAGCAAATAAAAAGGAAAGCCCTCTGCTAGGGTTAATAATGGAATAATAGGAGAAACAGAAAATGAAGAGATCTAAAACAATGATGCCTCCGTCTGAACAAAGAACTATTTACCACTAAAATACCTTGGCCTTTATATATATATACACACACACACATAAATGTATGTGTGTGTGTGTGTGTGTGTATATATATATATATATATACATATATAAAATATATTTTCTATTATATATAAATAATATATCTATATATTATTCTGAACTTTTTTTCATGCTTCTGGACTATCTGCGTAATAAACTCTCAACTAGTGACACCCAAAATTATACACAATGACTTTCAACCAAGTAAGCAAGCTTCCCTTAAGAGGTAGGAAGGAAGACATCTGAAAAAGATCTTCCCAAAGATTCTGATACATTCTTCTGCTGGACTGAGGCCATAGCACACTTTTCTCCCTTCCAGCTAAGAATCACAGTTAAAGTCAAGTAGAACTTCAAGGGAGAAATTAAGTAATAGAGCAGCATGTATGACTCAGAAGAACTGAGTTCTTAAATTCTTAAAACACATCTCTTGAGAATGCCAAGAGTTTTGGCATCTCCTTACAGTGCAGTCCTACATCATACGTAGAGGGTCTAAAGTTGATAAAATAAATGAAGGGATATATCAATAACCTCATATATGCAGATGACACCACCCTTATGGCACAAAGTGAAGAGGAACTCAAAAGCCTCTTGATGAAGGTGAAAGTGGAGAGTGAAAAAGTTGGCTTAAAGCTCAACATTCAGAAAACGAAGATCATGGCATCCGATCCCATCACTTCATGGGAAATAGATGGGGAAACAGTGGAAACACTGTCAGACTTTATTTTTTGGGGCTCCAAAATCACTGCTGATGGTGATTGCAGCCATGAAATTAAAAGACGCTTACTCCTTGCAAGGAAAGTTATGACCAACCTAGACAGCATATTCAAAAGCAGAGACATTACTTTGCCAACAAAGGTTCGTCTAGTCAAAGCTATGGTTTTTCCTGTGGTCATGTATGGATGTGAGAGTTGGACTGTGAATAAGGCTGAGCACCGAAGAATTGATGCTTTTGAACTGTGGTGTTGGAGAAGACTTGAGAGTCCGTTGGACTGCAAGGAGATCTAACCAGTCCATTCTAAAGGAGATCAGCCCTGGGATTTCTTTGGAAGGAATGATGCTAAAGCTGAAACTCCAGTAACTGGCCACCTTATGCGAAGAGTTGACTCATTGGAAAAGACTCTGATGCTGGGAGGGATTGGGGGCAAGAGGAGAAGGGGACGACAGAGGATGAGATGGCTGGATGGCATCACTGACTCGATGGACGTGAGTCTGAGTGAACTCCGGGAGTTGGTGATGGACAGGGAGGCCTGGCGTGCTGCAATTCATGGGGTTGCAAAGAGTCGGACACGACTGAGCAACTGATCTGATCTGATATATTATTTACAATTATATTCACAATTACTAGAAAACTAAAATAAGAGAAATTGTTAAACAGTATTGCCTCTGGGGTATGGGCGCAGAATAAGGTGAAGACACATTTACATATTTTTTTAATTCCCATAATTAAAAACATTATCTTTAAAATATGTTTTTTTGAGGGTAACTTTTGTAGTTTTCCTTCTAAAGGTTAGCACAATTTAGGATGAAAAAAAAATTGCCAGAAGAACGACAACTGACTCTCAGGAAAAACCCACTGGGAAGTGGTGGGAAAAGCTATATTTCAGTCTTCAGAGCAGCCAAATATAGCATACAACACTTCATTTCCAAATTTAAATTTAGATCCTCTAAATCGGTTGCTGATGAAATTGCAACTTTAAA
The DNA here is from genome assembly GCF_019923935.1 of Bubalus bubalis. Lineage (NCBI taxonomy): Eukaryota > Metazoa > Chordata > Mammalia > Artiodactyla > Bovidae > Bubalus > Bubalus bubalis. The sequence continues at coordinate 151,533,171 of NC_059157.1, forward strand.
ATATCACCAAACACCGCTCATTTTCTCTGCCAGCCAGCTAGCTAGTGCAGAACAAATACAATTACTCCGAAAAATGTAAAAGGACTCAGCACATTAGTATAACATACTTAATTCTAGAGATTAATAACAATTTTCTCCTGACAATGGAAAATGAAGAAACATACTGCAGAATAACTATTTCAAAATTCATACTACCTTACTATTCAGTGTAACACGTGTCTTTGATTTTTTTCCCTTGGAAATACCTATGAAGTACAGGAAATAATTCTATAACGCACACGAAAAAGTATTGGTGTACTCAGTTTTACTGAAAGCAAACCACACATTTTCTTCCCACTGTGTCCACTGATATACTCTTCTAATTAAAAACGTGATGTAGGTCTTGGAACAGAGCCAATATTTTTTACTAAAGTGGAGTTACATTTTGGCATTTCATTTCTAAAGCAGTATCATTTCATGGACAGTCAGCCCTCTGTATCTGCTGCTGCTGCTGCTGCTAAGTCGCTTCTGTGCGACCCCACAGACAGCAGCCCACCAGGCTCCCCCGTCCCTGGGATTTTCCAGGCAAGAACACTGGAGTGGGTTGCCATTTCCTTCTCCAGTGCATGAAAGTGAAAAGTGGAAGTGAAGTCGCTCAGTAGTGTCTGACTCTTAGCGACCTCATGGACTGCAGCCTACCAGGCTCCTCCGTCCATGGGATTTTCCAGGCAAGAGTACTGGAGTGGGGTGCCATTGCCTTCTCCGGCCCTCTGTAGCTACAGGTTCCAAATCTGTGGATTCAATCAGCTGCAGGTGGAAAACATATGGAAAGAAACCTGCCCCACCAGTCTGGGTGAGTGCCCTCGGCCAGCACCAGGGCCCCTCCAACGTGGCCCACAAACTTGCCAGCCTGACTAGGCACCCTTGGTGGGCACCAGCATAGCCCCACAGTGGGTCTCACCCTAGGGGTCATACCAGAACATTTGCAACAGTGGCAACGAGGCCTTACGGCCAGCCCCAGCACCAGCATGCCCACAGGAAGAGGACCGTTGTCTTACACCATATACAATAATGAACTCAAAATGGATTACAGACTTTAAGGCCTGAGACCATAAAACCCCTAGGAGAAAACACAGTCAGTATGGTCTCTGACACTGATCTTAGCAATATTTTTTTGGCCCTGTCTCCTCAGGCCAGGGAAACAAAAGCACAAATAAAACTACATCAAAGTAGAAAGCTTTTGCACAGCAAAGGAAACCATCAACAAAACAAAAAGACAACCTACTAAACAGGAGAACATATTTGTAAATGGTGGATCCGATAAGGGGTTATTATCCAAAGTATATAAAGAAGTCGTACAATTCAATTTTTTAAAAATCCATTTAAAAAATGGGCAGAGAACCTGAATGGACATTTCTCCAAAGAAGACATACAGATGGCTGGCTAACAGACACATGAAAAGCTGCTCAAAGTCACTAATCATCAGGAAAATGCAAATCAAAATCACCATGAGCTATCACCTCACACCTGTCAGAATGGCTGTCGTCAAAAAGACAACAAATAACAACTGTTGGTGAGAATATGGAGAAAAGGGAACCCTTGAGCACTACTGAAGTGTAAGTTGGTGTACTCACTGTGGAAAACATGAAGGGTCCTTTAAAATTAAAAATAGAGCCCCTAGGCTTCCTGGTGGTCCAGTGGTTAACAGTCCACCTTGCAATGCAGGGGACATGGGTTCCATCCCTGGTCCATGAAGATCCCACATGCCACAGGGCAATTAAGTGTGTGTGCTGCACCTACTGAAGCCCAAATGCCTAGAGCCCATGCTCCACAACCAGTGAAGCCACCGCAGTGAGAAGCCTGTGCACCTCAACGAGAGAGTCGCCCCCTCTTTGCTGCAATTAGAGAAAAGCTTGTACCCAACAATGAACACCCAGCGCAGCCAAAGACAAAACAATAAATTAATTTAAAAATACTATTAAAAAGCTACCAAACAATCTAGAAATGCCACTTCTGAGTATTTAACCAAGGGGAGAAAAAACCCACTAACTCAAAAACAGCCCTATGTTCAGTGCAGTACTATTTACTATGGCCAAGATATGGAAGCAACCTAAATGTCTGTTGGATCACGGACAAATTCCACACAACCATAGGGACAGTTCCAGCAGCCTATCTTGTGTATTTGCGTGTGTGTGAGTCACTCGGCTGTGTCCGACTCTTTGCAACCCCATCCACTGTAGCCTGCCAAGCTCCTCTGTCCATGGGATCAAACCTAGGTCATCTGCATTGCAGGCAGACTCTACCATCGGAGCCACCAGGGAAGCATAGCCAAGATATGGAAGTAAACCAGAAGTTCATTGATAGAAGAATGGATAAAAGAAGATGTGGTATATATGTGCAAAGGAATATAACTCAGTCGTGAAAAAGAATAAAATTTTGCCAATTGCAGCAAAATGGTATTACGCTAAGTGAAATAAATTAGACAGAGAAAGACGAATACTATGTGATCTCATTTACATGTGGAATCTAAAAAACAAATGAACAAACCAAAGAAGAGAAAAACAAACTCATGGATATAGAGAGGTGGAAGAGACAGAGTGGGAGGTTAGGTGAAATAGGTAAAGGGGATTAAGAGGTGCAAACTTCAAGTGATAAATAAATCACGGAGATGTACTATACAACATAAGGAATATATAGGCATTCCTTGTTTTACTGTGCTATCATTTATTGACCTTTTTTTTTTTTTTAACAAATTGAAGGTTTGTGGCAGCCCTACATTGTACGATAGTGGTCAGCAATTTTTAGCAATACAGTATTTTTAAATTACTTTGCCAACAAAGGTCCATTTAGTCAAAGCTATGGTTTTTCCAGTAGTCATGTATCGATGTGAGAGTTGGACCATAAATAAGGCTGAGCACTGAAGAACTGATGCTTTTGAACTGTGGTGTTGGAGAAGACTCTTGAGAGTTTGTTGGACTGTGAGAAGATAAAACCAGTCAATTCTGAAGGAAATGAATACTGAATATTCATTTGAAGGACTGATGCTGAAGCTGAAGCTCCAGTACTTTGGCCACCTGATGCAAAAAGCCAACTCATTAGAAAAGATCCTGATGCTGGGAAAGATTGAAGGCAGGAGGAGAAGGGGACGACAGAAGAAGAGATGGTTGGACGGCATCACCGACTCAATCAATGGACATGAGTTTGAGCAAGCTCCAGGAGATGGTGAAGGACAGGGAAGCCTGGGTGCTGCAGTCCATGGGGTCACAAAGAGTCAGACACGACTGAGCAGTTGAACAACAACATTTTTTTAATAAAGGGTATGTACACTGTACTTTTTTTAGACATAATGCTACTGTATACTTAATAGACTATAATAACTTTTATATGCACTCAGAAACCAAAAAAAAATTGTATGGTTCACTTTATTGCAATATTAGCTTTATTTCAGTGGTCTGGAACCAAATCTGCATTATCTCAGAGCATGACTGTAGCAGATAACACTGTAATAATTTTGTGTGGTCACATGGTTACTGGACTTACTGTGGGGATCATTTTGTAATACATTTAATTGTCAAATGACTATGTTGGACACCTGAAACTAACATAATGTTGTGTGTTAACTATACTTCAATTTTTACAAGTTAAAAAAAAATTCAGAAAATTCCATAAAGCAAAACTTGAATCTGCCATGCCAGCAACTGTTTACATAGGATTTATATTTGTATCAACAACTATTTACATAGCATTTACATTATATTAGGTATTATAAGTGATCTACAGATGATTTAAAGCACATACATAAGTTATAGGTAAATACTACACCTTTTTATATGCAGCTTGAGTGACTTGGATTTTGGCATCTGAGAGGGTCCTGGAACTAATCCTCTGTGGACACTCAGGGACTACTACAGAGAGTTCTTTCCACTGGGAAAGATTTTTAAGAAGAACGGAAAGAAACAAGTCTAGCAAAATTTAGCTTCTTTCAAGATATTTCAAGAAATCACCTTTATACTGAGGTGATTCTCTAAGTGTATTCAAATGTCAGTTAAAACCTTACATTCTAGCAAAAACCTATGCTAAAAAGTAGGCTGGCTGTCATAAAAATACCACACGATCTCACGTGTGAAAAATAAAAACACAAAAACCAAACTCACAGATACAGAGAACAGATTGGTGGTTGCCAGTGGTGAGCAAAATGGGTGAAAGTAGCCAAAAGATACCAAACCTCCACTTATAAAATAAGTCCTGGGGTTATAATGTGCAGCATGGTGACCACAGTTAATAATGCTGCATTGCATCGTTGAAAGTTGATAAAACAGATTTTAAACGTTTTCATCAAGAGAAAAATATGCATAATGATGTGTGATTAACTAGACCTTACTGTGGTGATCATTTCACAATATACACAAATACTGAATCATTCTATTGTACATGTGAAACTAATAAGTCAATTATATCGCAATAAAAAACAGGTGTTCATAATAACTGAGACTAACTATTGCACAAGTAATCACACAAAGAGCAGCTCAAATTTTAAACTTTCACGAGTTCTAAAAGTGAAGTGAAAAACAAAATAAAAAAATAGGATTACTTATCTATTCTTTCATCATTGGTAAGTGCTACTGGAAATTTAAGTCCTAAACTAACTGTTCCAGAAATACTACTTTGTTACAATCTTGAGTCTTGCATTTGTGTGTTACTTAATGCTTTTCTCAGCAATTTAGGTTGCTAACATTCTGTGTCTTCACAATAACTTTGAGTGAAAGTAGGCAGAATATGGGCTTCCCTGGAGGCTTAGCTGGTAAAGAATCTGCCTGCAATGTAGGAGACCCCAGTTTGATTCCTAGGTTGGGAAGTTCCCCCGGAGAAGGGACAGGCTACCCGCTCCAGTATTCTTGGGCTTTCCTGGTGGCTCAGAGAGTAAAGAAACCACCTGCAATGTGGGAGACCTGGGTTTGACCCCTGGGTTGTTAGGAAGATCCCGCGAAGGAGGACATGGCAACCAACTCCAGTATTCTTGCCTGGAGAATCCCCATGGACGGGCTACAGTCCATGGGGTTGCAAAGAGTCAGACACGACTGAGTGACTAAGCACAGTACACAGGCAGATTATGGATTTGGCCAATCCTTCACATCCTTTAAAGTAGGCTCAAATGTTATAAATTCTGTTAGTGAACCCATCTAATAGCAGCCAATAGTCTTTCAAGTATTTATAGAGGTACAGGTATTTTAGCTCCCCAGTTTGGCTGATGTAAAGACTGTATCTTATACATCCTTGTATTCCCCCAGCACCAGGTTCAGTGCTCTCGACCACAGAAGCTTAATACCTTTACCATATCCAAGAATCAGGGACTTTGAAATCGCTTTCAGAGAAAACTTCCAGACAATTCATCATTCTTTGTTTGCAATCAGAACTTCCTTTCACGACTCAAGAAAGGTGTGGTCTTCTACTGGCAAATGGAACTACACTTTGTCTTTAATTATTATTGGAGCCATTATTTTTAGGAAGTAAACAACTTAACTCCACAACATCATCCACATGCCAACATGGTCAGTTATGTACTTCATATACCAAGCCGCATATGAAGCTCTATTTAACAACGTCCTCTCCATAGCTGTTTGATCTTGTCCATTCTTACCTTTATTTCTTCATTTGGGAATGAACTCAATTCTGGTAGGGGCTCTCTGAGCAGTCTATACATAGAGTCCCTCAGGATAGTGTTCCTGAGTGAAAGGTTGCCTTGCGGGGTGTTAAAGCAGCCCCGACATTCAGGTTTTGCTTATCTGAACTGCTGAGTAGGTTCACAAACATACTTCAGGAGGTGGCAGAGAAACCTCAGAGCAGAAAGTGGACGATACAGGTTCACAGGTTCTTTCGGTTATAACTGGGAAGATAGTGGAATAAAAAGATGGGCTAAAAGTTTTGAGGCCATGCACACAAGGTGCCCAAAACTGCTTCTTACGGACTTTGCATACATTTTTATTACCCATGCCAACTTCATTCTGGAAGACGGTAAAAAGCTGGAGTAAACCCTGTAAAAAGACTCAATGAATGAAAAAGATAAAAGAAGCAGAACAATTAAGGATCTAAATTCTGGGAACCTACCAGGTAGAATGCTCATACTGGTCATTATGCAAAAACACTACTAACTCTAACAGTTGTATGTTCTTTAAGAAATAACCAATTTCTATGAAATCATTTTGCAGGGGATGGGGAGGAGTATGCAAAAAAAAAAAAAAAAAAAAAAAAAACCTAGTGTATTTTAAAAGCTGCTAAATGCTTCACAGTTCATCTTAAAAAAGAAAACCTGTCAGCCAGCCAGTTCTAATTAACTGAGTGTCTGGTGAGTGAAGCACATTAGATTTGACACTGCTGGGAGAACAAACCTCTGCCACAAACCTGCAGTTTTAACATGCAAACAACACACAGGTGAAACACTAGAAAAACGCATTTCACAAACCAATACAAAAATAGATGTGAATCTTGAGATAAATTACCATTTGTTTAACATATGAGCTATGATAAGTGCCGAGCAGCCTTTAGGGAAAGAAATTAAAGAGGGCACAAGAAAAAGAATCAGGAAATCATGCTGATGGAGGATTAGTTTAAGGATCAGTTTTGAGGTTGAAAACTCTTGTTGGAGGAAAGAAAAACAATCTATAATGTAGTGAATGTGACTTCATGGGGAAGAATAATAAAAGAAGTTGATGAAACTAGGAGTATGAGACAGCCGGCAGGTGAAGAAGTTTCAACCCCCTGTTAAACCAGGGAGTTTTGACTTGTAGAGGTTAGTAAGAAGAAACAGCCGAAACATCAAAGAGAGTGAATAAATTATCAAATCTTGTTTGAGGAAGAATGTGCTTGAAATCAGAGTTTACAATGCATTGAAACAGAAAAACGATTAAAGCAAGGAGACAAAAAGCCTGAAGTAAAAGAAGACTGGCCTTCTACACTGTGATTGGAATATAAATCAGACAATCTTTTTGGACAAGCAAATGAAAAAGTGGAACCAAAACTTTAAAGTAGTTTACACTTTTAACTTAGTAATTGTCCTTCCAAGAATTTAAGAAAAAGTTAAAGATGAGCATAAAGAGTTGTGTAGCAAACTTGTTTATCAATCAAAGTATTATTCAAGATAATGAAAGTCTGTCTAGAAATTGGTTGATTACATTATGGGATGGCTGAGAAATGGAATACAATGCAGCTATTATTAAAAGTCATGTTATGAAAGAATACTAATAATGTGAGAAAACATTCATAATGAAAAACATTACAAAGCAGTTTGCTTACTACACATATGAGGGGGAAACGGCTGAATTACATTAACATGTATCATTAGTTATCTCAGACTAAAGAGTTTGGTTGATATTTCTCTATGCAGTTTTCTTCATTTTCCAAATTTTCTAAAATAAAAAACAGAAAAATGATTATTTTCCGTGTGCTAAGCACTGTGCTGAATGCTTCACACGTGTTTGCTTATTTCATCCTTACAACAACCCTTACTGGGTTTTTCTAGATGAGGAAACGGACTCAGAGAGGTTAACAAATTTATCCTTGGTATACAGTGAGTGGTGGACTGGAGCAGGAATCAACAAACACTTTTGAACCAGAACAGAAAAAAAAAAATCATATTTTACAAAGAAGACAATGCCTAATGTGGTCCCTTCTTTGTAGGGTAAAGCAGCCCAGGCTAGGCTAAAGCCCTTGACAAGAGAAGGAGAGCACAGAAGCAAAGCTTGGTGACTCATTGAAAAGAAAAACCCATAAAATGGTCTCAATGTTGCAAAACTGTTAGTTAAAGATGATGGAGATGCTATAGAATATAATGGGAAAAGAGAGTAAAGTGAACATTAAATTTACTTTGAACATTTAACTGTAAGCCTGAAAACGGTCCACCTCTGTATTTTACAGAATATCTACCACTCCCTAAAAAAGAAAAACTTCCAGGAGGAAAAGTATTAGACTTATTTTAGAAAACTCCAAAGAAAAATATAAGACTAATGATTTTGGTTATAAGTTTCCAAGAGGCAAAAGCTATTTTCAAGAAGATATTAAGTGATATTGAATTCAATTCTAATACAGCCTCCATTAGAGAAAGATCATGAGTAAATTAGCACTATGTTCAAATCACTCTTAGGATTTTTCTCTAGGAATCTGCAAAGAACAAGTTACTATTCATTTTAACTTTAATAGATATAAAAATAGGCCTCTGATGTCCTTAACTATGGAAATATGCCTTACAATTTTTATTTAATATTGCATATTTCATAGATGTGGGAAGCTTTTTTGCCACCTTCTTTTAAATCAAACGTTCTATTTTACGACCAACTCTAAGACCCTATCGGAGAAGGCAATGGCAACCCACTCCAGTACTCTTGCCTGGAAAATCCCATGGACGGAGGGGCCTGGAAGGCTGCAGTCCATGGCATCGCTGAGTCAGACATTACTGAGCAACTTCACTTTCACTTTTCACTTTCATGCATTGGAGAAGGAAATGGCAATCCACTCCAGTGTTCTTGCCTGGAGAACCCAGGGACGGCAGAGCCTGGTGGGCTGCCGTCTATGGGGTCTCACAGAGTCGGACACGACTGAAGCAACTTAGCAGCAGCAGCAGCAGCTAAGATCCTATATACAAAATCCAGTTTTACATTTAAAAAATTAGGTATGATATTTAAAGGAAATGTAGTGTTCAAACTCAATTCTCACTTAGAAGATATTTTCAAAGCCAAGGAATGGATTGTATCATTAAGTGTGTAATGAGTTGTGTTGTAAATGAGGATCCTGATGTAAAGACCCAATTTTAAGCAATTTTGAAAAACCAACAGATGAGATTCTAAGATTATTAAACCTGGAAATTCATCTTAAGAAGAAATAGCCACTTTTGCTTCAAGGATGGTCCAACTGTGCTTTGCCAAGATAAAAAAAAATAAAAAGTTCTGGAATTTTCCTATCTTTCAAATTATCTGATTTCATAAATTACCCTTCCCCTTTCATTTTATTTAATGTATGTATGTACACACATTCACACACACTGTAATTTGGCAGAGACACATCCTCAAGCTCCACTGAAATGAATGGGACCAATAATTGATGGCAGTGCCTTTCAGTTTATATTTACATGGCATGCATGCCTGCCTTGCAACACACACTGCTACTGTTTCTGATAGTGTCAATCATGGACAGACCCAGGCTTTTAAGACTGGATCAAAAGGAGACTAAAGCAAAGGGGCTGACCCTTGGACCCATGCTAAGGGTGAAGTGCACACTAATCCCCCACACAATAAGGTGCTATCTCTGGCTCTGAGTGCATCTGAGCAGTTGACCCTCTGGGGAGAGGAAGGCTTTGACACTGAGGATGACACAAGGGAGGTAAAGTGGGGGATCACTTCTGTAAATGCTGAGTAGAAAAGAGCTAAATTTTAGGAATAGTAACTCAGGGATGATGGCTATGCATTCAGCAGATAAAGGAGATGCTTCAAAATTCATGCCACAGGAAGACAGAGAGAGAAGGGAGTAATATTTTTATTTGCAGACAAGGTTGCCCTGCCCTTGAAGGGAGATGAACGTCCATGTGCTGAGTTGGCAGCAGCCAGCATGGACCACAGGTGAATTTACTTAGGTCCACCTTGACATCCATCTTTCTTGGGGGAACATATCATTAACTCTTGACAATAGCTCTTTGGCTGCAGACAGTTCAAAACAACATCAGAGTGAGTGTCCTTGCCCACCAGAAGAGGACAGAAGGCAAGGGAGTTGTTCCCATCTCTCACCTGCCAAGAGCATCATTTCTTGCCATTTTCAGTCTTTGCCACTTCTAACCTGGAGGGGTTATTTAAATAAGAAAAGCATCTTTCACAGGACCATCTTGCATTTCTGAATTCATAATTATGCCTCAAGGAGGCAAATTTGATTCCTTCTAGACACAAAGCATCAGGAAAAAGTCTCAGGCTTAAACCTGAAGTATGTAAAGGTTACCCTATGCTTATTATGGAGATTTGCAATTGCCCTGAAAAACCAAAGCTGTGGACCTGCAAATGCTAGTCAGTCGGGTGGCAAAATGACCACAGAGGGTGACTCAGTATGTTAGGGACATGGAGTCATATAATCTAACCTATTTAATATGGAAATTGAATTTTTCATTGATTTTAAATATTAAAATGATGACAGCTAAGTTATATGTTTTTCATGACAACTCCTCTGGGGTTCCTCAAGTGACAAACCTTTGATAAATAACTATCAGTCATCTGACTCATATGTATTCTGAGGCATAGTCATGTGGTAGTGCCAAGCATACCACAGTGTGAAAATATAATGCAAACTCCACCTCCTGAAGGACTGCTTCCCTGATGACAGATGGATGTTTTTATATAGGATGTTTTTAAATATATATATGTATATACACATACATATATAAATCACAATAAGGTATCAAATACTGTTTAGCCATGTGGTCCATTTTCCTAAGCTTATTATCTTGGTCAAATCTACATTCACACTCTAAGGGGTTCTATCTCTTTACAATCTAAAGAAAAGTGGAGGTTATTTCACCACTGCTGCTGCTGCTAAGTCGCTTCAGTCGTGTCCGACTCTGTGCGACCCCACAGATGGCAGCCCACCAGGCTCCCCCGTCCCTGGGATTCTCCAGGCAAGAACACTGGAGTGGGTTGCCATTTCCTTCTCCAATGTATGAAAGTGAAAAGTGAAAGTAAAGTCACTCAGTCGTGTCCGACTCTTTGCGACCCCATGGACTGCAGCCTACCAGGCTCCTCCGTCCATGGGATTTTCCAGGCAAGAGTACTGGAGTGGGGTGCCATCGCCTTCTCCGTATTTCACCACTACTACTTACCAAAGTGATGATTAATAAACTGGATCTCAGTTACCACACATATTCGAGAGTCACGGGACAGACCATACTGTACTAGTTCCATGACTATACTAGTTCCTTCGTTTTATTTTCTTAAAGCACATACACACATTCAAGTTCTCCTGAGAGATGGCAACATAAAAACAGCCAGCCAGTAGAGTTGTTTTTTTTTTAATAAATCTATTAAGAAAACAAGCAGAACCCAGTCAGAGTGGTCTTCTGTGTAATACGTGAGTCCCTATCTCTTCAGCAGTTATAAAAAGACATAATAAATTGTTTCATACTCTATATACTTGAGATCTATAGAAGAAAAATGTTTACAGACAGGAAAATGTTTCCTATTCAAAGGAAATTATGGTTAATCACTGATAAAATTCCCTTTCATTTCAGAATGTTGGGGCTAGAAAGCCTGAGGAAAATTTAACTTCTGTGAGCACTATTCAAGTGTATTCTAGAAAGTTCCATGCATAATGCTAACCAAAAAATGCCCTTGGTGATTCAGGAAGCCAATGGGACCAACTGTTACAAATGAATTATAAAACCCTCATGAACAATTCATTAAAAACAACTCTGTAGCTATGAAAATACAGCAGTCCCTCAGGGAGACAGCCGAAGCACAGTGAGACAAAATGCTCCTTGGCTGGCAACAGGGCCAGAGGACCCCTCTTGGAACTCATCTGACTCCTTCCCATGATATCCTATCAGGCTCTTTTGGGAGGACCTCCAGAGAGCTAGTGAGGCCACGGCAGCAGGGAAGCTGAAGACTGATGCCAGTCAGTGGATGTCCCCAGTCTGACATGCTTGGGGGAAGTGTCCTCAAAAGCAGCATGAGACTTAGGCTCCTTGTATGTGCAGTGGGGGATTGGATAAGGGTCCATCTTTCTGTCCAGGAATCTGGTCTTCTGTAATGTGATTTAAGGATCCCAAAAAGGACCTCTGCCCCCAAACCATTTTCTCTTTTGGCTTTGAACCCTGAAATTCTATCATTACAACTTTCAATCCCTGGTTTACATCAGTTCTTCCCCTTCCCAAAAGGCAAATATTCTAAAGAAAATTAATACAGTAAGAAATGTTCAGTCTTAGTGTGGACACGTTGATTAGATTTTTACACACAGGGAAGGGGAATGAGAGGGCTTCCCAGGTGATGCTTGTAGTAAAGAACCTGCCTGCCAATGCAGATAGGTGTAAGAGATGTGGGTTCGATCCCTTGGTCAGAAAGATCCTTGGAAAAGGAAATGGCAACCCACTCCAGTATTCTTGCCTGGAGAATCCCATGGACAGAGGAGCCTGGCGGGCTACGGTCCACAGGGTCGCAAAGAATCAGACACGACTGAAATGACAACATGCGCGCATGCAGGAAGGAGAATGAGAAGCAGAAAAGCACCCAGGGAAATTACTGGAAATAAGAGGTAAAATTGTCAAGTGAAGGTCAGGAAAGACAAACGTTGTCTACTCTGAAATTTAACCATGTACGGAGGGAAACACAATAATCTGTACTGTTTGAAGGTTTAATTTACTCTTCACCACCACTGGCTCCACCTGCAAGGCCAACTATCAAAACTATTTTAAGGTTAACCTGAGAAGGAAAACATAATTTGTTGCATTTCACATGTTGATCAATAAAGAATGCATTCAGTGACATCTACAGCACATTATTTTAAAAATTTTCTTGTTCAGATAGTAGGCATTGCTAATGCAGCACAAGTATCTTCTAGAACAAAAGCCACTGCTCCCTCAGCAGGGCTGCCACAGCACTGTCCTGCATCAGACCTCTCCTACAGTTCTCAGTCACTTCACAGTGTCTCCATCTAGCTATTTGGCTCCTCACTAGTTTGTGAGCAACTAGCAGGGAGGACAAAAGTCTTTCACATACAAAGATTTCCCCAACATCTAACCCAGTGCAGGGATGCCAGAAGAAAGTGATGGGGAAGGGGTGCTTCAAAACTAGGCTTAGAACCTTATGAGTGATAATCCTGTATAACCACAAACATGAAAAAAAGGACCAGGTTCCCTGTGTTTCCATCACTCTGACATTTGTCATAGGCTAGCAATGTTGTACTGTTTTATATTTCTTAAGCACCAAATCCTGTTTAATTCCACAGAAACAGGACAGCTGCTTTGGGCAGAGCCAAAGCTTGTTGTATCTCAAACCAAGAAAGTGTTCCCTGCTATTTTGGGATAATTTTGAACCTAAATGAAAATCTGATGAGTGCCATGGATCCTCTTCCTAAACATGTGTGCACACCCACACATACACACACATGTGCATGGGACTCTAGAGTTAGAGTCCCATTTTAGGAATCTGAGTATGAAGTTCATGAACCAGGTCACAGTGAAGGCTTATTAGATGCATGCATGCATGAGAGGGGCACTAGGTACAGGGCTGTAGTTTTTCTACAAAATGATGTGGTTAGACTTGATCGGTATTTCTCAAGGGTGGTACGCCAACCAACTGCTTCTGAAGCACCTGGGAGAGGGAAAGGGGTGTCTTAAAAATGCATAATATGGCTCCTGCTTCATATTCAGTAAGTCAAGGTATTTCATAAGGCACCCTAGAATCTGCTTTTTAAACTTGTGCTACATTTCAGCAAGCTTACTGAGGAGTGAAACCCACAACATCTACCCCTGAGAGTTGTGATTTTTTAACACCTAGTCACATATATTTTCACAAAGTTAGACAGCACATTCTGATGGACATCCAGAGTTGTACCAGATTCTCCACAATAAGAGCCCTCTGCATCCCCCAGGACTCAGTTTGGCAAGTAAGTATTTTTAATTCTTGTAATAACCTTGACGGTGTGCAGTGACATTCCCATACTGCCTGTCTACCCTCAGTGCCACAGGCTTTTCTTTTTCCTCCATCGAACTGCAAATCTGCTCAGCCTCTGAAAGGCTACCCCTCCCTAAAGCAAGCTAAGTGACCTTGAGTCTTTCTGATAGCAGCAGCACCTGGAACCCTTTTCCAACAGCTTGTGGCCAATCAAGCAGATCTCAGCAAGCTGTGTGAAACAGGCCACAGAATGACCTGTGGCAAAGCACCTTGAAAACACCATGATTTCCTCTTGACCAAGCCGGGCATGATCAGAACACTGAGCTGACCTCTGCTGGGGACAGTTAGTAGAATTGGGAAGCCTGGGGAAGAGCAACAAAATGCGGCAGAAAAGAAAGCAAATCAGCATTTCCAGCACTGTTGCAGAACTTTGCATACAGAGTTTGAAAGGTACCTTATTTTAGCAAGAGAAAAATGGAATACCTAATTGCATGGAAAAGCTATAATTTCAGCAGTGAACGCACCTGCTTGCGTAAATATAAAATGACATTTTAAAATCTGAATGAGCAAATAGCTGACAGAAAAATGTACCCTTTCGCAAGTCCTGCTTCAGTTCCACATGATGACAGCTGGATGGGCAGGCAAGCTGTAGTGGGGTAGAACTAAACCTTTCAATGAATACAGCAGGGTCCACTGTGTGCCAGGCACTGTGCCAGCTGCTAGGAATAAATGGTGGGTGCATATCAACAGGCCTCTGCCCTTAGGAAGTTTATCATCTAGTGGAGAGATAAGACTTAACCAAATAATCACTTACGTGTAGAAGCAGAAGTGCTCTAAGGAAAGGAACAAGGTTCTTTGAAAGGATCTAACAAAAGAATGGAAACAGCCTGCAAAGAGGTTTCCTGAGAGACTGACACTTAGTGGAGATCTAAGAAATGATGAGGAAGGTCACAGCTAAGGAGGGTCACAAGATGAAGGAAGGAAGAAGAGGCCAATACACGTGAGACACACAGTCTATTTTATTGATAGGAATTTGCCAAAATGTGGATAAATGAGAGCCACAGGTGAATGAAAGTTGAATTTAAGGATACAGGCCTTCAAGATGGACGTGTGCTCTGAGATGTTAAGATAACCAGTCACTGGGTCTGTTGGGGAACATGAGGGAGGGCTCCGTGTTCACTACACCTGCCCAAACAAAACCAGAAAAAACTTTCTGTTGTTGTGGGGGCGATATTAGTTTCTGAATTTCTTTTCATTAAAATAGCTTTTATAAAGAATCTGAGTTAAAACATCACTAATTATTAGAGAAATGCAAATCAAAACTACAATGAGGTATTACTTCACACTGATCAGAACGACCGTCATCAAAAAAATCTACAAACAACAAATGCTGGAGATGGTGTGGAGAAAAAGTAACCCTCCTACATTGTTGGTGGGAATGTAAACTGGTATAGCCACTATGGAGAACAGTATGGGGATTCCTTAAAAACTAAGAATAATTCAACTACCATACGACCCAGCAATCCCACTCCTGTGTGTATATCTGAAGAAAACCATAATTTGAAGGGATGCATGCCCACCAATGTTCATTGCAGTATTGTTTACAATAGCCAAGACATGGAAGCAACCTAGATGTCCATCAACAGAAGAATGGATAAAGAAGATGTGGTACATATATACAATGAAATATTGTGCTGCTACGTGTGTGCTCAGTAATGTTCGACTCTTTGTGAACCACAGAATTTGCCAGGCAAGAACACTGGAGTGGGTTGCCCTTTCCTTCTCCAGGGGATCTTCCCAACCTGGGGATCGAACTGGGGTCTCCCATGTTGCAGGCAGATTCTTTACCTTCTGAGACACCAGGGAAGCCTAGTGAGCAACTAGTGTGGTTTTATTTTCTCCTCCTCACCTCATCCTCACACTGTCACTTCTCTTTGTTTAATTCAGGCCACTGGTAGAGCCCTCAGCTCTCCTTCCATGTAAATTCAAACGTTGAATGTACACCAAGTTTTGACCTTCTTACAAAAATATTCAGAGTTATAACATATCTGGGTGTCTTATACAAGTGATTTCTTTCAAAAGTCAGCTAAAATAGCATCAATTGCTAAGTATAACTTGATTGGAATCATTTGTCCCAAGTTGTAAAATTTTTGCCCTCAAATTCAGAGGAATAAAACTAAAATGAGCTTTTCTCTTTTAAGAAATGTACGTCTCAGTAGGGTAAGAAGGAAGCCAAATGGCCTTTCCATTCCAAACTCCACTTTCATTATTCTGTGTTGATGTATGATCCTATTCCACGCATAAAGTTCCCCACAACCAGAAGAGTAGGAAAGAAGACTCAAATGCATAGTGTGGCCTAGTATTTCCCACAGAGACAGACTCAGAAAGATAAAATCTGAGTAACTGAGAGAGTGTTCCCATCTTTAGTGTTTCCGCCTACCAGGGAGAAGAGGCTGAAAAAAATCATAAGTAATGTAGTTCACCTTTCTAAGTGGGTTGGGCCAGCTCTTTAGTAAGCATATATTTAACAGCTACCATTTATTGAGTACTTACTGTGTGCCAGGTAGTATGTTTGGTCCTTTATATAAATTACTTTATTTAATTCTCACAACAACCCTGAAAGGTAGGTATACTTATAGATGTTTTACAGATGGGCCCCTGCATATTTCCTACAATCCTTTGCTCTTCAACAAAGTCTACAGTGTCATAAATATTTTGTGTAGGTAAATTTTAGGAAATTGAGACTAAGAAAAAAAGATAGTAAAGTTGAAATGAAGCCCAGGGATAAAGTTGAAACACAAAATATATGCCTTAAGATTCCTTTGATTTGTTAGTGATGAATTAAAATCTGAGTCCCCAGCACCCAAAGCAAAGAAATAAAGGCTATCATCTTTACAGGTCATAGTATCCTTAAAATATAGGAAGAATCAAAAAAATGCCTATGGGAGACAATATTAATCAATTAAAGAGCTATTTGCCATTGTGCCCAGACATACCCTGAGAATTCATCTCAATACAGTGCTCCAGGCAGCAACCAATCAACCAAAGTTAGCACAGGAGATAAAATGCGTTCATGAGCCTTGGTCTAAATCAAGGGTCGCAAACTACAGTAAAAAAACCTATTTTGTGAATAAAGTTTCATTGCAACATGGTCTCACTCAGTTGTTCACATATTGTGTATGGTTGCTTCTGAACTTCAGCGGAAGCATTGAGCTATTGAGAGAGAGTTTGTGAAACAAAGCCTAAAACATTTACTGTATGACTCCTTATAGAAAAAGTTTACTGAACCCTGATATAGATGCATTATCAAACTAAAGCAAAATTAGCAGGTCTGTGTGTATACAACTGACATTGTTTAACTTACATTTATTATTTCCCCTCAGGTATTGAACAATGTGTTGGGTTTCAGGTGTATGAAAATAAGTTGTACAGAGTTGTTACCATGAAAGAGTTCACAACCTAGTTACAGAAATAACTAAACATATAATCACAAGACAATTTGATTTGTTCTAAGATATAAGTCGGAGAAGGCAATGGCACCCTACTCCAGTACTCTTGCCTGGAAAATCCATGGACGGAGGAGCCTGGTAGGCTGCAGTCCATGGTTCTTTCACTCTGTTTCTGGAAACCAACATTAAACAGTGGGAAATTCCATATTAATGAGTAACAATCACTTTAACTTCCATATGGTTTTGGTTAAGCATGAGCCTTAGGCTCATGTGGTTTTGGTTAGCCTTAGACTCATATGGTTTTAGGCTCATATAGTTTTTGCTTAAGCATGAGCCTTAGGCTCATATGGCTTTGGTTAAGCATGAGCCATCAGGGTCTTGGAGACCCTGGTGCTGCAAAAGATTGAAGGCAGGAGGAGAAGGGGACGACAGAGGATGAGATGGTTGGATGGCATCACTGATTTGATGAATATGAGCAAGTTCCGGGAGTTGGCGATGGCCAGGGAAGTCTGGCGTGGGGCAGTCCATGGGGTGGACGACTGAGCAACAGAACTAACTGAAGCATGAGTCTGTAGTTACCCTTTTGTCCACCAGATGGCATTCATGAATCAAGAGAAATACCTAAATAAAATGATACTCGAGAGGAAAACAAAAAACAAAAAACAAAAAAAGGGGTCGCACAGAGTCAGACACGACTGAAGCAACTTAGCAGCAGCAGCAGTGAAGGATGGCTGTCCTCTTCTTGACCAGATGAGCTGTTGGTAAAATTCAATTATGATAAGCAGATACCTGTCTGTACTGGGCTGCAAAGCAAGCCTAGTAATTCACTCATCTATGTATTCTTATAACATAATGACCATGGGTTAACAATGCTCCTAGCATTATGGTGAATATAGAAAGCAAGAAAATCCTTGCCCTCAAAGAGCTTATGATTTAAGGAAGCAGATGAGTGGCAAATAGATAACCACAAACGAGAGTAGTAACTACAAACAATAAATTCTCTGAGAAGCCTTGGAGACACCATGTCACAAGGGATGTACGAGCTGAATCTTGAGAGATGCAAGGAATCAGCAGAACAATGGACTGTGTAGTAATCCAGGCAGAGATCACAGCCCACACAAAGACAGAGGCATGAAAAAGCCTAGTATGTTTCGGGCTAAAATTGGGTTCTAGGGCTGCAGTGGACTGTACCAAAGGGGAGGAAAACATGGAAGAAATAGAAGAAGATTAAGAACTAACAGCAGACTGGAACCACATATGTATACTTAGGAATTTTCATTTTAATTTTAATTCTATGAAAATAATAAGTAGGAATAGCTAATATTTATTAAAAATCTTTCTAATGCTGAACACTAGGCTAACACTCGAAATGTTTACTTCTTATTATAACTCTCAAAAATATGTACTATTTTTATACCTATTTTTCAAATAAGGCCAAAAATATTACTTAACTTGCTTAGCTTACTAAATGGTAAAGCTGGAATTTCAACCCAAGTCACTATTTGATTCTAGTCCAAATTATTAAATCCATAGCTTGAAAAGCTGGCAAGGTAATGCTCAAAATCCTTCAAGCTAGTTTTTAGCCGTATGTGAACCAAGAACTTCTAGATGGGCAAGCTGAATTTAGAAAAGGCAGAGGAACCAGAGATCAAATTGCCAACATCTGTTGGATCACAGAGAAAGCAAGGGAATTCCAAAAAAAAAAAAAAAATATGCTTCACTGACTACACTAAAGCCTTTGACTGAGTGGATCACAACAACAAACTGTGGAAAATTCTTCAAGAGATGGGAATATCAGACCACCTTACCTGTGTCCCCTGAGAAATCTGTGTTTGGGTCAAGAAGCAACAGTTAGAACCAGACATGGAACAACAGACCAGTTCAAAACCTGGAAAGGAGTATGACAAGGCTGTATATGGTCACCCTGCTTATTTAACTTGTATGCAGAGCACATCATGTGAAATGCCAGGCTGGATAAATCACAGACTGGAATCAAGATTGTTGGAAGAAGTATCAACAACCTCCAGATATGCAGATGATACCACTTTGATGGCAGAAAGTGAAGACAAACTAGTCTCTTGATAGAAGAGAAAGAGGAGAGTGAGACAGCTGGCTTAAAACTCAACTTTCAAAAAACTAAGATCATGGCATCCAGTCCCATCACTTTATGGCAATAGATAGGGAAAAAGAGGAAACAGTGACAGATTTTATTTTGGGGGGGCTCCAAAATCACTGTGGACAGTGACTGCAGCCATGAAATTTAAAGATGTTTGCTCCTTGGAAGGAAAGCTATGATAAACCTAGACAGAGTATTAAAAAACAGAGATATCACTTTGCCAACAAAGGTCTGTATAATCAAAGCCATGGTTTTTCCAGTAGACATGTACAGATGTGAGGGAGGGACCATAAAGAAGGCTGAGCATCAAAGAATTGATGCTTTTGAACTGTGGTGTTGGAGAAGACTCGTGAGAGTCCCTTGGATTGCAAGAAGATCCAACCAGTCAGTCTTAAAGGAAAGGAGATCAAACCAATCAATCCTAAAGGAAACCAACCTTGAATATTCATTGAAAGGACTGATGCTGAAGCTCCAATACTTTGGCCACCTGATGTGAAGAGCCGACTCACTAGAAAAGACCCTGATGCTGGGAAAGATTGAAGGCAGGAGGAGAAGTGGATGGCAGAGGATGAGATTGTTGGACGGCAACCACCTCAATGGACATGAGTTTGAGCAAACTCTGGGAGATAGTGAAGGACAGGGAAGCCTGGCATGCTGCAGTTCATGGGATTGCAAAGAGTTGGACATGCCTTAGCAACTGAACAACAAGCTTGAAAAAAGACTTCAAACCCCTAAAGTGTTTTAAACAAAAGAATGGACCACTACAACTGTGATTTAAAACAGCAAATGGGGCGGTAATGAGGAGGGTGCTATGATGTTTAAGAAGATTCTGCCAGAAAGGAAATCTGAGGTAGATAATACTAAGTTAATCATATTAAATTAGATAGAAACAGACAAATCATTTTCAAACACACTTGTCTAAGGATGCCTTAAACTTTGTCATATTGAGATTAAAATGTTGTTGTTGTTTTTTAAACAATTTCCAGACTCCACAGTTAACTATGCTTTGTTATTTTGTCACTAAGTCATGTCCAACTCTTTTTTAACCCCATGGACTGCAGCCTGCTAGGCTCCTCTGCCCATGGGATTTACCTGGCAAGAATACTGGAGTGGGTTGCTATTTCCTTCTCCAGGGCATCTTTCTGACCAGGGATCAAACCCAAGTCTCCTTGAGCCACAAGGGAAGCTCTAACTGTACTTTGGGGCCTTATAAAGTAAATATTTCTTAGAGAGATTCCAAGGTATTATGATTGAGTCAAGTTTCAGTTCAGTTCAGTTCAGTCGCTCAGTCGTGTCCGACTCTTTGCGACCACATGAACCAGAGCACGCCAGGCCTCCCTGTCCATCACCAACTCCCGGAGTTCACCCAAACCCATGTCCATCAAGTCAGTGATGCCATCCAACCATCTCATCCTCTGTCGTTCCCTTCTCCTTCCATCCTCAATCTTTCCCAGCATCAGGGTCTTTTCAAATGAGTCAACTCTTCGCATGAGGTGGCCAAAGTACTGGAGTTTCAGCTTCAACATCAGTCCTTCCAATGAACACCCAGGATTGGTCTCATTTAGGATGGACTAGTTGGATCTCCTTGCAGTCCAAGGGACTCTCAAGAGTCTTCAACACCACAGTTCAAAAGCATCAATTCTTCTGTACTCAGCTTTCTTTATAATCCAACTCTCACTGGAAAAACCATAGCCTTGACTAGACAGACCTTTGTTGGCAAAGTAATGTCTCTGCTTTTGAATATGCTGTCTAGGTTGGTCGTAACTTTCCTTCCAAGGAGTAAGAGTCTTTTAATTTCATGGCTGCAATCACCATCTGTAGTGATTTGGAACCCAGAAAAATAAAGTCAGGCACTGTTTCCACTGTTTCCCCATCTATTTGCCATGAAGTGATGGGACCGGATGCCATGATCTTAGTTTTCTGAATGTCGAGTTTTAAGCCAACTTTTACACTCTCCTCTTTCACTTTCATCAAGAGGCTCTTTAGTTCTTCTTTTTCTGCCATAAGGGTGGTGTCATCTGCATATCTGAGGTTATTGATATTTCTCCTGGCAATCTTGAGTCAAGTTCCAGTTGTTCTTTTTTTTTTTTTTTTCAGGTTGAGGTATAATCAACATGTAAATTTGTAAGATATTTAAAGTGTACATCATGGTGACTTGATATTTTTTTTTACAATGTGAAAGGATTCCTCCCATCTAGTTAATTAACACATCCATCACCTCATATTTTCCTCTTCCTTCTCCTCATCCCCTTTCTCGTCCTTCTTCTTTTGTGGGGGTGGGAACATTTAAGTTCTACTCTGTTAGCAAATTTCAACTATACAATCCAATTGTTCTTTAAGTGGGCAATAGTAGGGAAAGTGTGAGTCACTCAGTTATGTCAGACTCTTTTTGTGACTGACTCTTTTGTCACTCCATAAACTGTAGCCTGCCAGCCTCCTCTGTCCATTGAATTCTCCAGGCAAGGATACTGGAGTGGGTTCCCTTTCCCTTCACCAGGGGATCTTCCCAACCCAGGGATCAAATCCAGGTCTCCTGCATTGGCTGGCAGATTCTTTACCATCTAAATCAGGCAATAATTGGGAAGAAGTGACTTCCCAATTGTGACTTCCCAATATACGATAACTTACTTTTCTTATACACTTGGTGGTAGAAGGAAAAACTATAACATTCTTGTTGAGTTACCTCATAGATTTGTGAATCAAATATGATAGATGAATCTAAGTGAGACTGCATGAAGAAATGGAGTTATTTTCTCTATGACCTTAAAAGAATAGTTGAATCAATTTATGGATCTTACTTTAAAAAATAAATTTCCTAGCAAGTCCCCAGCATTCTAAACAGTATGTTGTTGGTCTGTCCTTAGGTTCCCACTGTGGACCCTCTGTAATAACTGTTTCTCCCTACCACCCACCTACTTTCAAAACCTTTGGAAATGGCTAGGCATGCTTTCCTTGGGGAAGTAATTCTACTTCACAGTAAACTATGGGACAATAAAGTTTTCCATTGTTCTAGTTTCCTCTGGAAGGAGTCCCCAGCAGGACTATGAAACACGGGTTCCTGTTCACATTGCAACTGGCCAGCTCTGTGGCTATGTGCTCCTGCACACAGACTAACCTCTCTGACCTTCGGTCCCCTCATCGATAAGATAGGGGAGTGGGCTGGAGGGAAAATACTGGGTTGGAGGATCTTCAAATTCCTTCCGGTCTTAAATTTTATTACATGAATTTTTAAAATATATGTATGTTTGCAAGTATTTAATGTTTCCCTCTGTCACACCAAGTGGTTCAGCGGTAAAGGACCCGCCTACCAACGCAAGAGATGGAGGAGATGTGGGTTCGATCCCTGGGTTGAGAAGATCCCCTGCAGGAGGTACTGGCAACCCACTCCAGCATTCTTGACAGGGAAATCCCATGGGCAGAGGAGCTGCTGGGCGGGCTACAGTCCATGGGGTTGCAAAGAGTCAGATACGACTGAGGGACTGAGCACACACTCACACACACATCTGTTAAACCATCCTATTTTGGAGGTGCTAATGAGTAATTTAAGGCAGGATACAAATTTAAAAATCTATAAAACCTATATAACCACAGAACCCGAGAATTCACTATAATTCAACAGACTAATCACAGAGAAAAAAAATAGTAGTTTACAAGCTGCTTACATCCATTTTGCAAACTTTCTGTTTTGCAGGTATACTAAGTAGTAATCTCTCAAAGTTAAATAGTACAAGCCTAATGAACAGAAGGCACATTGATTATCCAGATGGTTAAAAATATGCTCATATTTTTGTATATCATTGGAACAGAAGTATTTTAAAACCTCTGTTAACTTCAGTGACTTAGCAGCCATCCATTGGCAGTATTACTGAATTAACAGAACCAGCTCAGAAATCAGAAATCAGATGGCTTCAAATTCCTGCTGACAGCTAGCAACGATGAACAAATCCATTTATTAAATAACAGCAACTCTCTTGCTGAGTCTTAACTAAAGCAGCAAAAATGAGACATAGTGTGACTGATTTTCAATATTACGGGAGTATAGTGTTAATAAGCAGTCATGATTTAAGAATGAAGCAGAAAAATACTTGTAAGAATTTAAAAACAATACTTTAAGGCAAGCACTCAATACTAGTCTTTAAAAAAAAAAAGACTGACATACCAGACTTAAACCACACAACGCTTCATTTTAGGTAGATCTATACCTATAAAAGTATTCAGCAATAATTATGTATTGAAAAACTTAGAAAATATCCTGAACTTGTGACATAACACTTTCCATAGCTCAGTGATTCTCTATGCTAATTCATTGCCCCTTGGAGCATAAAACATTGTATGAATCTAGAATTTTAAAAATAGTACAAAGTACTGAAGTGCTTTAACCAGACAATAGGCATTTTTACCTATTGTGTCAAAGAGTTCCCTCATGTGGTTTTGCAATCTTTTATCATTAAAGAAAATGGATGATAAATGAAAAGAGTTTTAATTCACAGATGACTATGAAATGAATTTAAATTATTTTACTAGCTCCTGGGAAACACATTTTATTAAAATTTATTCAGAGTTCACTTTTAATTCTGTGAGACTCTGTAAATACTTGGAGATTTAATTATTTCAAACAAAAACATACAAGCTGCTGCTACTAGAGGTAAAAAAAAAAAAAATGAGCAGAAATATTTCAGTGAATATAATGAAAATGTTCACAAGTGCTACTACTTATTGAACATTCACTATGGGCCAGAAACTTAGCTAAGAAGTATACATGTATATTCCTGCAACGAAAGTAAACAAAAATTTAAGAAAAAAAATCTACTTGGCCAGTCCCAATATTACACTAGATTGGCTTTCTTGAGTGAAATTCATCCCACTTCAGAGTTATTCTATAAAACACTGCATAATTATTACTCCATATGGGGCTCCACCTACATGAAATAAAACAAAAAACAAGAGTAATTTAAAAGGTCATGATTAATAATTACGGTGACCAATAAATTAAACTCTCCTAAAAAAGAAATAAAATAATATTAGGCAGGATTTATTAAGTCCATTAAGTGAAAGTTGCTCAGTCATGTCTGACTCTTGGTGACCCCAGGGACTACACAGTTCATGGAATTCTCTAGGCCAGAATACTAGAGTGAGCAGCCTTTCCCTTCTCCAGGGGATCTTCCCAACCCAGGGATCGAACACTGGTCTCCTGCATTGCAGGTGGATTCTTTATCAATTGAGCTATCAGGGAAGCCCATTAAGTCCATTAGGAAACATAAATCGCACACTATTTCTAATACTTCATATTTTAGGATATTTTGCATTACAATGAACCTGCCAGTAGCTATCTGGTACAG
Organism: Bubalus bubalis; assembly: GCF_019923935.1. Lineage (NCBI taxonomy): Eukaryota > Metazoa > Chordata > Mammalia > Artiodactyla > Bovidae > Bubalus > Bubalus bubalis. The sequence goes on from NC_059157.1 coordinate 151,557,688, forward strand.
TTACACAATACAATGACTTATATGTTAAGAAACAATTCTGTTGATGCTGCCACCATATTTCAAAACGTAAGACAAACACACCATTGGGAATACTAACCATCTGAGAAACTCTATTCACTTACAGCTGTTTAAAGAAGGCACCATATAAGTTTCTTCATGTGTTGTCAGACTGATAACTTAGGACTGAATGAATCTTGAGCCATTAAAACAATGTCAAAAAAATCAATGAAAATTCTCTCCCAATTCCCCATACATGACCGTTATAATAGAGGAGAGGAAGAAACAGACAAACAAAACACCTAGGTAGAATCCATCTCAAATGTGGCTCAGAGAGTCTTAGGTTATTACAGGACCTTCGAATATGTTTCTTCAATAGGACTTGTTAGCCACTGGGAGAGCAAGAGTGGCCTAGGACACAGCAGCTGGCACCTCCAACTTTACTGGACTGTCAAAATGTTTCTCTGATCTTTCTATCATACAATAAGATATGAACCATTCAAAGGGAAAAACGCATTTTTTACGAACAGATTTAGTGCAAGGGCCTGATGACATTTTCTAGCAGTGGAACAGCTAGTAATTAAATATCAAGAAGTTAATGACCTGGCTGACTCAACGAGCTTTGATTTGGTGCAATTAAGACTCCTTCACTAAGGCTCATTCTTCTCTGGGGTTTCTGAGGTTCAGAGCTCCAAGTCCCAGGACAAGTCGCTGGGAAAAGCAAACAGAGGAGCAGCAACTTCTACTGTTTATGCAACGCCGCTTCAGTTCTGCCTAGGCATACACCATCTCCATATTTTCCAGTGTCTCTGCTGCAGTGCAGATTTCTGGCCTGGCAAACTGGAACTGATGGATCACTATTCCTTCGACCACACAAAACCAAACATAAGAGCCATTTATATACATATGCATACACAAATGTATGCAGCTAGTCACTCCCAGCCTCCTTCCTGCCAGAAAGGTTACCCCACAGCTGTCACAAATCACATTATTCACAGATGGAGCTTGAGGAGAGATTAGATTAATGGATTAGAATCTAAACTACATCCTGTAAGATCAGAGAATTACGTGACTGTCAATATGAAGTTTATTTACAATGTAAAAAAAAGTTGAACAGTCCCACAGACGACACATTCTCATGACTTTAAGGAAAAAACATTGTACAGAAATTGTCTTGTTCACTTTGAGCAATGACAGTGAGAAACCCTATTCCCAGAAACTTGTTTTAGCCACGAAGGAAGGCACCAGACATGAAAAAGAAGAGATGGAACAATCCAGACTCTCCTCAAAGTCTTAGCAGTTCAGCTCCCTGGACATTCCAGCAGCCCAGGCTTCAGTGAGTTACACCCAGGTCTTCACAGGTGCATCAACTGTGCACTCACCCTTCCATGGCCTGTAACTTACCTTCAGAGTTTAGGGTGTAAGGCTTTTGTTTTCAAATAAATATGTTGTCCCTGTCTACATATATTTATATGATGGAACACAACACAACCATCAAAAATGATGTAAAAGAAGTTTTAATAATGTAAAAAATTTACAGTACTGCTCCCTGAAAAAATGTTTATCAAACTGTCACTCTGGTGTGAACTCACATACACATAAAACAAGGAGGTATACCACTACACAGAAGGACTCTCAACAGTGGTTGTCTCTGGGTAGAGGAATTACATGTGATTTTTTTTTTTTTTTTCCTCCTCAAAGTTTTTTGTATTTTTGAGGATTTCTACAATGAATACATATTACTTTAATAAAAAAAAAAAAAACATTGGATGAAAAAAAGGGGAAAAGGAAGAAAAAACAATAGGTAGATAGGAGGTACCATGGGAACACTGAATGTGCTATCTCTTAAATTAACCTCCTTAAATGTCAGGCTTCCCTCCTTTCCAATCATTTTGACTCTGGTCACAGCAGGAAATCTACCAAAAAGGCATGTGTGGTAGGGCAGAGCAGAACAGGAACAGATGTAACCCACAGAAAATCAAAGTCTAAAAACAGAAGAGGCAGCTGAGAAGTACACTATATAACACCAGCCCAGAGAGGGAAGGCATGAGGCATGTAGTTTAAACATAGCTTAATGGTTTTCACTTTTTAAGAAACTGATCTAGATTTCTTGTTTTTCATATCCTCATCTTGCCAACTTACATTTAAAATGAATAACATGCTGAAGTTGAAAACTTTAGGAAAAAAAATAAAAGACCAAAGACCAATTCCCTGTAGGAACAGGATTAATGACATATGGTAATTACACCAATAGGCTGAAATATCCATAACAACATAAACCTCCATTAAATACATTTCTCAAGAGGCACTGTTATTAAAGAGAGATTCAGCCATTTAAAATTCATAAACAGAAAGTTTTGGGTCAAAAAACCTTTTCTCTGTAATCAGACTGTCTGAAGTCATTTGTTCTAACATTCCTGGCCCAGATTTCAGATAAAGAGAGAAAGTTAGGTTACAGCCCAGGCAAGACAGTATGTGAAGCTCTCAATTCAGGAAAAATCGTCAAGGCAACAGAAAGAATGTACACTTTCTATTTGTGTGCTATAAATTCTTGGTCAGCTGTGGGTCATTTCCCACCAAACTCTCAGGCTCCCAAGTCTCCCATTCTTGCAAATGATGAGTGGGTTGGGCATATAGGGAGGTGAAGACACTTACAAGAAAGACAAGGAAAACTGACGGTCAAGAGACAAGAAATGCAACAAAGTAGCGCCCTCACTCTCCTCTTTCCTTGGAGGTCAGGTTTCCAAAAATAACTCCTTTTTGTTTTCTTTTGGTTTTCTAATAAATTTAATTTATTCTTTAAATTTTATTTTAAATTTATTTTTTACCTATCTGGTTTTTGTTCCAAGTTCCTTATTACTTTGTTTTCTATTTGTCTGAATTTTATAAACAATTTAAAACTTTTTCTTAAAATAGGTAAATTACTAATAAAAATCATTTATTTGGGTCATAACATTTCAAGTGCTAATAAAATCAAAATGAATTGTTTCCTATAATATTTCTAAACAACAGCTGTACTCAGTTCATAATCAGTACACAATACAAAACTACAACGTTTAAAAATATGATGTTATTAGAATCCCTTTTAAAATTCCATCAGAAAAATAAAACATTTAGGAATAAACCTGACCACAGAGGTGAAAGACTTACATGCTAAGAACTAGAAAACACTGACAAAAGAAACTGAAGATGATTTAAAGAAATGGAACAATATTCCATGCCTTTGGATTTGAAGAATTAATATTGTTTAAATGGCCATACGACCTAAAGCAATCTACAGATTTAATGTGATCCTTATCAAATATTCCATGCTGTTTGTCACAGAACTAGAACAAATAATCCTAAAATTTACTGCATAAATTGCACCAGTGTTTTCTTAGGTCAATCTCCCAAGGCAACATAAATACAGGCAAAAATAAACAAATGCAACCTAATCAAACTTATAAACTTTTGCATAGTGAAGGAAAAGATAAACAAAATGAAAAGACAACCTATGGAGTGGGAGAAAATATTAGCAAATGGTGCAACAGACAAGGGCTTAATTCTAAAACATACAAATAGCTTGTACAACTCAATAACAACAACAAAAAATCAGATAACCCAATCAAAAGAGGGCAGAAGATCTAAACAGACGTTTTTCCAAAGACAAACAGATAGCCAATAAGCACATGAAAGGATTTTCAACACTGTGAATTATCAGAGAAATGCAAATCAAAACTACAATGACGTACTAGCTCACACTGGTCAGAATGTCTATCATTAAAAAGTCACAACAAATGCTGGAGAGGGTATGGAGAAAGGGAACCCTTACACACTGTTGGTAGGAATGTAAATTAGTGCAACCATATGGAAAACAGTATGAAGATTCCTCAGAAAACTAAAAATTGAGTTGCGATATGATAAAAGAATCCCATTCCTGGACCTATATCTGGATGTAACCTTAATTTGAAAAGATATATGAAGCCCAATGTTCACTGAAGCAGTGTTTACAACAGCCAAGACATGGAAGCAACCTAAATGTCCATCAACAAATGAATGGATAAAGAAGATATGGTGTGTGTGTGTATTTTACACACACAATGGAATACTACTCGGCTACAAAAAGAAATAATTCCATTTGCAACAACATGGAGGGACCCAGAGATTATCATACTAAGTGAAGTAAGTCAGACAGAGAAAGACAAACATATGACATTGCCTATACATGGAGTCTAAAAAAAAAAAAAAAAGACACAAGTGAACTTATTTCCAAAATAAAAAGAAACTCACAGACACAAAAAAAACAAATTTCTGGTTACCAAAAAAGAAAGGAGGGTGGGGGAGGGATAAATTAGGAGTTTGGGACTAACATATACACACTACTATGTATAAAATAGATAGCAAACAAGGACCTACTATATCACAAGGGACTATGCTCAAAATTATGCAATAATCAGGGGAAAAAATCTGAAAAAGAATATATATATCAGTTCAGTACAGTTGCTCAGTCATCTCCAACTCTTTGCGACCCCCTGCAGCATACCAGGCTTCCCTGTCCATCATCAACACCCAGAGCTTACTCAAACTCGTGTCCATCAAGTGCGTGATGCAATCCAACCATCTCATCCTTTGTCATCCTCTTCTCCTCCCACCTTCAATCTTTCCCAGCATCAAGGTCTTTTCCAATGAGTCAGTTCTACACATAAGGTGGCCAAAGTATTGGAGTTTCAGCTTCAACAAAAGTCCTTCCAATGAATATTCAGGACTGACTTCCTTTAAGATTGACTGGTTGAATCTCCTTGCAGTCCAAGGGACTCTCAAGAGTCTTCTCCAACACCACAGTTCAAAAGCATCAATTCTTTGGTGCTCAGCTTTCTTTATAGTCCAACTCACACATCCACACATGACTACTGGAAAAACCATAGTTTTGACTAGATGGACCTTTGTTGACAAAGTAATGTCTCTGCTTTTTAATATGATGTCTAGGTTGGTCATAACTTTCCTTCCAAGGAGTGAGCACCTTTAATTTCATTGCTGCAGTCATCATCTGCAGTGATTTTTGGAGCCCAAGAAAATAAAGTCTGGCACTGTTTCCATTGTTTCCCCATCTATTTGCCATGAAGTGATGGGACCAGATGCCATGATTTTAGTTTTCTGAATGTTGAGCTTTAAGCCAACCTTTTCACTCTCCTCTTTCACTTTCATCAAGAAGCTTTTTAGTTCCTCTTCACTTTCTGCCATAAGGGTGGTGTCATCTGCATATCTGAGGTTATTGATATTTCTCCTGGCAATCTTGACTCCAGCTTGGGCTTCATCCAGCCTGGCATTTCACATGATGTACTCTGCATATAAGTTAAATAAGCAGGGTAACAATATACACTGTTGATGTACTCCTTCCCCAATCTGGAACCAGCCTGTTGTTCCATGTCCAGTTCTAACTGTTGCTTCTTGACCTGCATACAGATTTCTCAAGAGGCAGGTAAGGTGGTCTGGTATTTCCATCTCTTGAAGAATTTTCCAGTTTGTTGTGATCCACACAGTCAAAGGCTTTGATGTGGTCAATAAAGCAGAAGTAGATGTTTTTCTGGAACTCTTGCTTTTTCGATGATCCAACTGATGTTGGCTCTGAATTTGATCTCTGGTTCCTCTGCCCTTTATAAATCCAGCTTGAACATCTGGAAGTTCACAGTTCACATATTGCTGAAGCCTGGCTTGGAGAATTTTAAGCATTACTTTGCTAGCTTGTGAGATTAGTGCAATTGTGCGGTAGTTTGAGCATTCTTTGGCATCGCCTTTCTTTGGGATTGGAATGAAAACTGACCTTTTCCAGTCCTGTGGCCACTGCTGACTTCCAAACTTGCTGGCATATTGAGTGAAGTACTTTAACAACATCACCTTTTAGGATTTGAAATAGCTCAACTGGAATTCCATCATCTCCACTAGCTTTGTTCGTAGTGATGCTTCCTAAGGCCCACTTGACTTCGCATTCTACGATGTCTAGCTCTAGGTGAGTATCACATCATTGTGGTTATCTGCGTCATGAAGATCTTTTTTCTGTAGTTCTTCTGTGTATTCTTGCCATCTCTTCTTAATATCTTCTGCTTCTGTTAGCTCCATAACATTTCTGTTCTTTATTGTACCCATCTTTTCATGAAATATATATATATATAACTGAATCATATACATATAGTATGTATATATATGTATATACACACACACATAGCCTACAGGGCTTTCCTATATGTATGCGTGTGTGTGCGTGTATATATATATATATATATATATATGTGCATACATGTACACACACATAGCCTGTATATATACACACACAAACACACACATATATATATATGGGCTTCCCAGGTGGCACAATGATCAAGAATCCTCCTGCCAATGTAGGAGATGCAGCCTGAAACCCTGAGCCAGGAAGATCCCCTGGACTAGGAAATCGCAACCTGCTCCAGTATTATTGCTTGGGAAATCCCATGGACTAGCCTGGCAGTCCATGGGGTCGCAAATAGTCAGACATGATTGAGCACACATGGATACACACACACACATATATATATATATAGAGAGAGAGGCTTCTCTGACCAAATCTTTATGCTATATACCTAGAACTTACAGGATACTATAAATCAACTATACTTCAATTTTTTTTAAAGGATATATATACCCACAATGTTCATAGCACTATTTACAACAGCCAAGACATGGAAGCAACCTAAATGTCCAGAAATTAATGGATAAAGATGTGATATATACCATACGTAAAATAGATAGTCAGTGGGAATTTGCTGTATGAGTCAGGGAACTCAAACAGGGTCTCTGTAACAATCTGGAGGGGTGGGATGGAGAAGGAGATGGGAGGGAGGTTCAAGAGGGAGGGGACATGTATATACCTATGGCTGATTCATGTTGATACCTGACAGAAAACAACAAAATTTGGTAAAACAATTATCCTTCAAATATATGGTATATATCACCAATTGGAGAAGGAAATGGCAACCCCCTCCAGTACTCTTGCCTGGAGAGTCCCGTGGACAGAGAAGACTGGTGGGCTGCTGTCCATGAGGTCACACAGAATCAGACATGACTGAGGCAACTTAGCATGCATTGGAAAAGAAAATGGCAACCCACTCCAGTGTTCTTGCCTGGAGAATCCCAGGGACGCAGGAGCCTGGTGGGCTGCCGTCTATGGGGTCACACAGAGTCGGACACGACTGAAGCGACTTAGCTGCAGCAGCAGCAGCATATCACCAATCCAATGGACATGAACTTGGGCAAACTTGGCAGACAGTGAGGGACAGGGAGGCCTGGCGTGTGTGGTCTCTAAGAGCGAGACACCACTGGGCGACTGAACAACAACAACAGATACACACACACACACACACACACACACACACACACACAGCACAAGGAACTGAATTCAATATCCTGTAATAAGCCACAATGTTAAAGAATAAGCATATTTGTATAACTGAATCACTTCAGAAATGTACACCAGAAATGGATATGACATTGTAAATCAATTGTACTTTAATAAAAAAATAACAAAAAAAATATGCTGTTACTAGAAAACAAACGCAGATGTGCCTCACTTTCTCAGCTACAGTAAACTTAAAAAGAGAAACTGAATTTATGATAGTCATACCCCTTCATGAATGCTTTTATAGGGGAAAAAAAAACATGTTTTGCAAATATTAGGTTTCATAGGAGGGATTCCCCAGTGGATCAGATGATAAAGAATCTGTCTGCAATGCAGGCGACCCAGGTTCGATCCCTGGGTTGGGAAGATCCCCTGGAGAAGGAAATGGCTACCCACTCCAATATTCTTGCCTGGAGAATTCCATGGACACAGAGCCTGGTGGGCTTCAGTCCATGGGATTGCAAACAGTTGGACAGGACTGAGCAATTCACACACGCACACACAGGTTCCACAGTGGTAGTTTTTTTTTAAGGGGAAGAACACTAGCACTTAGGCTTTTAAGCCTATCATAACTAGCAGTGGGTTAGGTGCTTTCATCATTTTTATCACTTAACACTCAAAACCATTTCACAGAGGAACCTGAAGCACAGAAAGAGCAAAGTCCCCTAGGGTCATTTAGCAGTGACCGCTGGGGCTCAAATTCACACCCACTTCTTTTCTGCTTCAAAAGACAGACTTTTCTAATACACATGACTCTCAGGAATATTGCAACAGGAACAGTCACATCATAAGATGTTTACCCAACCAGGTACACAGGTAAGGTGTCATGAATCTTGGCCTCAGGATAAACAAGCTTGGGGACAACAGTTTTGTAGACGAAGATCCATCATAAGCATAAAACTCAAAACCAGCAAATGGCAATGATAATAATTCATCAGATGTGAAGGTTTTTATTATAAAAAAAATATTAAGGTTTCTTCAGTTCAGTCGCTCAGTCGTGTCCGACTCTTTGCGACCCCATGAACTGCAGCACGCCAGGCCTCTCTGTCCATCACCAACTCCAGGAGTTCACTCAGACTCACGTCCATCGAGTCAGTGATGCCATCCAGCCATCTCATCCTCTGTCGTCCACTTCTCCTCCTGCCCCCAATCCCTCCCAGCATCAGAGTCTTTTCCAATGAATCAACTCTTTGCATGAGGTGGCCAAAGTACTGGAGTTTCAGCTTTAGCATCATTCCTTCCAAAGAAATCCCAGGGCTGATCTCCTTCAGAATGGACTGGTTGGATCTCCTTGCAGTCCAAGGGACTCTCAAGAGTCTTCTCCAACACCAATTCTTCGATGCTCAGCCTTCTTCACAGTCCAACTCTCACATCCATACATGACCACAGGAAAAACTATAGCCTTGACTAGACGAACCTTTGTTGGCAAAGTAATGTCTCTGCTTTTGAATATGCTATCTAGGTTGGTCATAACTTTCCTTCTAAGGAGTAAGCATCTTTTAATTTCATGGCTGCAGTCACCATCTGCAGTGATTTTGGAGCCCAAAAAAATAAAGTCTGACACTGTTTCCCCATCTATTTCTCATGAAGCGATGGGACCAGATGCCATGATCTTTGTTTTCTGAATGTTGAGCTTTAAGCCAACTTTTTCACTCTCCACTTTCACTTTCATCAAGAGGCTTTTGAGTTCCTCTTCCCTTTCTGCCATAAGGGTGGTGTCATCTGCATATCTGAAGTTACTGATATTTCTCCTGGCAATCTTGATTCCAGCTTGTGTTTCTTCCAGTCCAGCGTTTCTCAAGATGTACTCTGCATATAAGTTAAATAAGTAGGGTGACAATATACAGCCTTCACGTACTCCTTTTCCTATTTGGAACCAGTCTGTTGTCTCATGTCCAGTTCTAACTGTTGCTTCCTGACCTGCATACAGATTTCTCAAGAGGCAGGTCAGGTGGTCTGGTATTCCCATCTCTTGAAGAATTTTCCACAGTTTATTGTGATCCACACAGTCAAAGGCTTTGGCATAGTCAATAAAGCAGAAATAGATGTTTTTCTGGAACTCTCTTGCTTTTTCCATGATCCAGCAGATGCTGGCAATTTGATCTCTGGTTCCTCTGCCTTTTCTAAAACCAGCTTGAATATCAGGAAGTTCACGGTTCATGTATTGCTGAAGCCTGGCTTGGAGAATTTTGAGCATTACTTTACTAGTGTGTGAGATGAGTGCAATTGTGCGGTAGTTTGAGCATTCTTTGGCATTGCCTTTCTTTGGGATTGGAATGCAAACTGACCTTTTCCAGTCCTGTGGCCACTGCTGAGTTTTCCAAATTTGCTGGCATATTGCGTGTAGCACTTTCACAGCATCATCTTTCAGGAATTGAAATAGCTCAACTGGAATTCCATCACCTCCACTAGCTTTGTTCATAGTGATGCTTTCTAAGGTCCACTTGACTTCACATTCCAGGATGTCTGGCTCTAGGTCAGTGATTACATCATCGTGATTATCTGGGTCATGAAGATCTTTTTTGTACAGTTCTTCTGTGTATTCTTGCCACCTCTTCCTAATATCTTCTGCTTCTGTTAGGTCCATACCATTTCTGTCCTTTATCGAGCCCATCTTTGCACAAAATGTTCCCTTGGTATCTCTAATTTTCTTGAAGAGATCTCTAGTCTTTCCCATTCTGTTGTTTTCCTCTATATCTTTGCATTGATCGCTGAAGAAGGCTTTCTTATCTCTCCTTGCTATTCTTTGGAACTCTACATTCAGATGTTTATATCTTTCCTTTTCTCCTTTGCTTTTCGCTTCTCTTCTTTTCACAGCTATTTGTAAGCCCTCCCCAGACAGCCAATTTGCTTTTTTGCATTTCTTTTCCATGGGGATGGTGTTGATCCCTGTCTCCTGTACAATGTCACAAACCTCATTCCATAGTTCATCACGCACTCTATCTATCAGATCTAGGCCCTTAAATCTATTTCTCACTTCCACTGTATAATCATAAGGGATTTGATTTAGGTCATACCTGTATGGTCTAGTGGTTTTCCATACTTTCTTCAATTTAAGTCTGAATTTGGCAATAAGGAGTTCATGATCTGAGCCACAGTCAGCTCCTGGTCTTGTTTTTGCTGACTGTATAGAGCTTCTCCATCTTTGGCTGCAAAGAATATAATCAGTCTGATTTCATTGTTGACCATCTGATGATATCCATGTGTAGAGTCTTCTCTTGTGTTGTTGTAAGAGGGTGTTTGTTATGACCAGTGCATTTTCTTGGAAAAACTCTATTAGTCTTTGCCCTGCTTCATTCCGTATTCCAAGGCCAAATTTGCCTGTTACTCCAGGAGTTTCTTGACTTCCTACTATCCCCATAACACTCCTGAGAGACAGTGAGGCAGGTTTTAACACTACCCTCCTTCTTGTAGCCAAGGAAACTGAGGTACAAGGCACCAAGTGACTATTCAAGAATAACCATTAGTGAGGGGCAAAGCAGGAGCCAGAACCCATGTTTCTTAATGTGCCATCCGTGCTACTTCTCCTGTGTCATACAGCATTCACAAAATGGTTTTTATCAAAATGAAACTGACAACTGACAGTCTCAACAGCTGTCAAGCATTCTCTGCAGTTCACACTTGAAGCAGGTTTTGCACTGCAGTGGAAATACAGGCTCTTTCTCAATTTAGCCCATGTCTGTCTAGCCAAATTGTTCTATTTCACAATATGCTCATAACCATATTCACTTTCTTGCTGTCTTGAAGAAAACCTCAGGTAATCTGTCTTGGAGAAAACATTATTATTAGTAAACTATTCATTGCCAAAGAGGCTTTCCTCATTCATCTTACTGACCCTCTCCATTCCCCTGGGATCCCTGCTATGAAGTAGAATAAATAGAGGGATTAACCACAGAGAATAAGAAAGCAGAAAACAAAAGAATGACTCCTCTGTGAGCACTCTTTAGGTTTCTGATGACAAGAAGCTCTGAGAGGCAGATTTGACCACTTAAGAAAAAATATGATACACAAACTTCTGTTCCAGTAAACACTGATGATTTCCAAAGTAGTCTTTTAAACAAATTCTAAGCTCTACTTGGGAAAAGAGTCAAGCACCATTTGAAGAAGACAACATTTTGGAGGAAAAGGCTTGAGTTGTACTCCTGTAAAACACTGCACTCTAATCAAATGGAATATTTCATTTAGTATTGCTGACTTGTTGTTCAGTCGTCATCTCTGACTCTTTGCAATCCCATGGACTGTAGCCTGCCAGTCTCCTCCATCGATGGAATTTTCCAGGCAAGAATACTGGAGTGGGTTGCCATTCCTTCTCCAGTGGATATTCCCAACCCAGGGATGGAACCTGGGTTTCCTGCATTGCAGGCGGATTCTTTACCATCTGAGCCACCAGGGAAGCCCATGAACTGCATACACAAACAGTGATCCCTACCCTTGATACTTCCTCTGCCAAGAATGTCTCCCTCAACCCCAGACTAAGATAGGTGATCCCGGCCCTCCACCCACCCCCTCTCCATGCTACCACTTTTTTCTTGCCCCTTGGCCCAATTTTCAATTGTGCCCTTAAGTGTTTGATGTTTGTTTCTATTTGTAAGTTCTGTCTGTTTAACTTATCCTACAGACCCAGTGTCTGGTATAAATGCCTGGGGAAACTAGATGTTCAGTAAATAATTGCTAAATAAACTTAATAGACAAAGGAGAGACATGTAAATTCCAAGGACAGGTGCAGCTTCCCACTGAATCTCTACTTTTTTCGGACAACTTCTCCAACCCTTGAATGAAGAACATTCTTCTCTGAGTCAGCTATGGACTGGAATCAGTCTGGGCATCTTGGCCAAGTACCACAACCATAGAAGCCTCCACTGAGCATGTGGACGTGGTGTGTATTTATGCAGACAGAAGGCTTCAGAAACTAAAAGGGAGAGAAATACCGGCTCCTTGGGTGACTCTCATTTTTCACTTTAAGTGTTTGTCCCCTACCGTCTTGATTACTGCCATGTATACGTTTAGTTGGGAGAGCAGCACAAATTGAAAGCTATGTATTATGAACAATTCTACCTTAACTAAGTAATAAAGCATGCGTTAATGAGACACAAAACAAAGTCCCCCCAACAACCTCTATAAATCTGTTGGAAATGTCTGCTTTGTCAAGGACAGCCACACTGTATTTTCTATTTCTGGCACATTCGGTCCCTGTAATGCATCAGAGCAAAGGGAGTCAATTCCCTACACTTGTGCAGCACTTCACGGTTTAGAGTAATTTTTTTTCCTAAGGTCTAAATCTAAATTGGAAGTTTCCACTGAGATACCATGTAAGTGAAATTCCCACTTGAATTCCAGGCCCATGGGCAAATTTGTAAAAGAAATTCTTAATAACTCACTTGTGATTCTAAATAGACCTAACCCATGTGCAAACTGAAAGGGTCAAGAGAATGACAATTAAGGGTTTCCAGGGAAGATTTCATGGGGCAGCACTGTTTCACATGTACCTTCCCACACATAACACAGAAGGTGGGTGCAGGTGGTGGGTACATCTCCTTTCACGTCATGTCACGAAAGAGGGGCTCCAAAATGTCATTTGGACAGCCTAGCATGTGTCCCCCCATTTGGAGTTTGGGCAAAGGAATGGCTGGCTCCCTCTTGAGAGAGCTAAGAGCACAAGAACTGAAGGAGAGGTGGGAGGACAAGGTGACCAAGCTGGCCTGGCCTGAGCCCCAGCACTTGTCACAGGATCCCCTCAAGTACTTCCTGTGGACAGATGTGAGCCCCAGGGCAAGAGAGCTAGTGGGAGAGAGAAGACAATGGGTCCTGCCCAGGAGGATGGCTTGCAGGGGCAAAAAGACTCCATACAGTCTGTATGATATGGACGACTGAGAACAGGAGGTAAGGGGAAAGCAATGCTTACAGCATAACTAAGTAAAATGTAAGGTCAGGTGAGAGGCTGAGAAACTCACACAAGTGGCCAGGGAAGAGAGAGTCTTCAGCTTTTAGGAGGCACTGAAAGCATGAAGCCATTTTGTGTCACCATCCATCAAGAGCACTTCCCTGCCCCTCCCTTTTCCTGCTTAGACCTTGGCAAGATGAGAAACTTAGAGCAGGGTTCCCAATCACAAAGGTCTTAGCTGAGTGAGGGAAACTGGAAGATCTCATTTCAAATCAAGTTTGAAGTTTTGATGACCTTATCAAACTGCTCATTTAATCCTCTGACCTGAGATTGTACTTGCAACTTAAAATTTCCCATAATCAAGGATGGGTACACACTGGGAAGTAGTGTTAGTCATTCAGTTGTGTCCGACTCTTTGTGACCGCAAGGACTGTAGCCTGCCAGGCTCCTCTGTCCATGGGACTTCCCAGGCAAGAATACTGGAATGGGTAGCCAGTCCCTTCTCCAGGGCATCTTTCTGACCAAGGGTTTGAACCCAGTCTCCTGCATTGCTGGCAGATTCTTTACCATCTGAGCCTGCCAGGGAAGCCCAATAATCAAGGATATTACTTGTAAATTGTCAGAAAGTCACAGGACTGCCTAAGTTTTCATCCCGGGGTAGGGGAAGAACTTCCCTCACCGAATACATTCTAACTGGACAGTGAGAAGCAAACATCAAGATGATTTCTGATTAGATTCCACCTTGTTTGTGGTTACTAAATTAACTGAAACTCTTTCAGTAGCAAGTCATACCTGAAACCCAACAAAATACCTTCCACAGACTGAGTTGTAGCCCCTACAACTTGTATGTTGAAATCCCAACTCTCTGTATATCAGAAAGTGGAGGTATTCAGAAATAAGGCCTTTAAAGAGGTAATGGAGTTAAAATTAGGTCATTTACATGGGCACTAATCCAATATGACTGAAGTCCTTACAAGAAGAGATTAGGACACAGACTCACACAGAGAAAAGACCCCTTGAAGACACAGGGAGAAGACAGCCAGGCGTGTGCAAGCCAAGGGGAGAGGCCTCAGAAGAAGCCAATCCTGTCAACACCTTCATTTTGACTTTCTAGCCTCTAGAATTGTGAGAAAACAAATTTCTGCTGTTTATTCCACACAGTATGCGATACTTTGTTACAGCAGGCTACAAAAATCACATAAAGTGGAACAGTTTTGCCACCAGCATGTATAAGTCTCCAACACAAAAAGAAAAAAATTCATCAGCATCAGAATGCAGACACAACTACAAAGTCAAGGTGGAAAACAAATTTTATGTAGGTTATTTTTTAGGACTTAAAATGTGGTTGTTCAAACAGTTCCTCTATTTATCACTTCATAATTCTCCCTATTTTAAAAATATCCACAGTAGGTATTAAATACCCATGCTATCACACCAGACAACTTCAAAGACAAAACTGGAAATTATTTTGCTTTTCCAACTGTACAGACAGTTGGAGCTTCTGGTTAGAAGAGATAACACAGCTGGCTTTGATTCTGGGCTTTTGCTGAGGTTGGGATATTAAAGCAACACAGGTTAGGATTTTCTAGCTTTACTTTCAGGCTTGGGACATTCCTTGTACACATATCTGGCAAAGGCAGAGATGCAGAAAAAGGCCTCCTGCCCCATCAACCTTCAGAGCATCTCTTTGATGACATCAACCCATTTGCCTTAGGTAGCAAACCTAACAACTTCCGCTTTCTTGATTCATCTGTAAAACAGAAATAGTTGCTGTGAGGCATCCTGGGAGGATCAATGATTATTTATAGGTCTATAACGAGCTCCTTGGAATATACTTGAAATAAAACAAGTGCGAGTGACTTGCTTCTTAAAGAAGTTCCTCCATCAATTCAGGCTCTACCCAACCGATATTCAAGTCAGGAGGGCCCAGAAGAATGTTGTCATGGTCCCCATCTATTTGGGTCAGAGTGCAGGCCTGAGACAACAGTATCTGACTTTTTAACCCATTACCCACAGCCACCATTGCCACAGCACATTCATAATGAAGACAGAAAAGAAACTTCTCAAACTGAAACAAATATCCTCCCACTTGGTTGAAGGGAGCCACACAGCCAGTACAGCTAGCAGAATGCTTTTGCTCTAAAGGCAACTCAGTATGCATTTCCATGACTGTGGAATTTTCCAGCACTGTGTAGCTATCCTGGGAAGGTCTAAGAAGTCCTTGTCCTCAAAGAGCTTAAATTCTTGGTATGGAGTCAGGCTTATTGAAATGAAATCTCAGAGAGCAATCACGTGCTGGAAAGAGATATAAAACACCTCTGGTCCCAGGCCTACT
Source organism: Bubalus bubalis (assembly GCF_019923935.1). Classification (NCBI taxonomy): domain Eukaryota; kingdom Metazoa; phylum Chordata; class Mammalia; order Artiodactyla; family Bovidae; genus Bubalus; species Bubalus bubalis. The sequence continues at coordinate 151,573,309 of NC_059157.1, forward strand.
ATATTTATTAGCTGTTTTGTCTCAAGTTTCCTCACTCCACTCACCTTTGAATAAAGAACCTGGCCTAATGGTCAGTAGACTTCAGTTCCCAAATTCTAGAACTCTAATCAAGCATCAAAATGCATGGTACAATCTATCATGGTTCAGAAGTCATAAAGTGAGATGCCACTGGGGCCCTCTAGAAATAGAGGGAATCGCTGAGTTGAGATATGAATTAGCAGAGAAAAGGAATCAGACTAAACTAGAGCAAAGGGGCACTAGTTACAGAGCCCGCCTTCCTGGCTCCTCAATGTTAGGTTCCTGAAGGAGCCTTGTCTCAAGGGCTGTATCTCTTATCCTGCTTCCGTCACCTGTACCTCCACTTCTGCCAGCATCAGGGGTCCTAGCTGCTAGAGTACTGAATCCAGAGGTTTATGGCCATGAAGTTAGCTTGCCTCACAGCTCCAGTAGGCTTAATTTTCCACCACCATCACCTTTGGCATGAGTATCCCATAAAGAATACTAGTGCCTTGTAAGAGAGGGATGAGCAGAACTAGAAGGTGGGATTTCTGTCCCCTCTGGCCCTACACTTCACTAACTCTTCAACCCTGGACCAGTCATTTAACCTCTCTAGACTTCAATTTACTCCCTCATAATATCTGCTTTCATTATGAAAATATCACCACTTTCATCTGAGGAAACTACCTGAGATAACAGGCATGATTAAACCTTAATTCTGGAAACATTAAGGTAGTTATTTTTATTCTTATTATTAGTGGCATGGATGTGAGGGCTTATTAAGGTGATGAATTAGAAGAGTTTGGTATTCTGCTTCCAGTAATAGTAGACTCGTTTACAGCAAAACCATCAGCCAGTGTCCTGAGAAAACAAGGACTCAGTAAAACACTTTATAACTGCTGAAAAAGTTGAAGACCACAAATTTTTGTTAATAATGACAAAATTAGAACAATTAGGCCAAACTCAATTGTTGTTTTGATCACCAAATGGGTAGTTTAAGTAAAACTATATTGCATTTCCATCTATGTGCTCTACAACATACACATACTACATAAATTAAAAATCTCTCAAAACTATAATGATTCCTACTTCCAAAACTCACTGGCAGCATGAACTGGAATGAGAAATTCAAATTTATGCATGCAAATGTGACACTTACAAATAGGGATTTTAGTGAACTGGTAAATCAGATTTGCCGAACAGCGGCTGTTGCAAATGGCCGTGACTGCTTCTTGTTTGATAACAACGTGTGGTTTCCACATTTAGAATTCGAAAAGCTGACTTCCATGATTAGAAGTAGCTTGCTGATTTTCAGAATTTTACAAGTTGAGTGTGTTTGTACAGAAGCAGTTTATTCTTAAACAGAATATAAAACAAACAGCAGAGAATAGTCATTTTTCTATTTTTGCTGAGCAAGATAAAAATGAACCTCAATGGGGTTTTATGTCAATAAACATCTGACAGAGAGTAACAGATCTGAAAGGAAATCTAAATGTGAATTATTTTGTATCATCAGACGTAAGTCAGAATCTAGCTTGTCACTTTGCAAGAATATCATGTCACTGACCTATCTTGGTCCCGTGTGGAGAAGTCAGTCCACTATACGACTGCTCTGTGCCTTACAGTATGTCACAAGGTGTTACATATTACATATTGATTGTGGCGGGCATATGCCAGTATCTCTACCAAGCCTTGAAATAGCAAATGTTTTCCAGGAAGCCTACTATACTTAGGACACTATATTTTTCTAACACTTATGCCCCATGGCTGCTTAAACTATTTTATTCTGTTCTTGAGAACAATATATAGTAGGTGCTGACTTCCATATCAAGAAGTTGCCGCATTCGTTATCAGGATAGATTTTGGCTGGTTAGACTTGATTCTTTCTCCCTAGAATAGAACTTGCCAAAACTAAAGATGATTTTGTCTCTGGGCTGGATCTTCCTTTAATTCTAGAAGTTTAAGAATATGAAGAGATGGAGAACAGCCAAAAGTTTTTTATGTTCCTCTCAAAAATAACACCAAGCTATTACCCACACTACTGTAACCCTCTGCAAGACTAGATTCTTCAATGTATCCAACATTTCTAGGCTTCAAGCTGATGTGGCTGGGTTTTCCTCATAACTAAGTGCTGTGGAATAGTCAATTGACTGTGCCTAAGACAATAATTTTTTTTCATAGGGCAGAAATCATGGCTCAATGACAATAACCAATCACATCCTCCTTTGTCATTTAGGAGAGAGGTTAGACCTTCACTAATTTCTTATCTAAAATAAACAGAGGACTTCCCTGGTGGCACAGTGGATAGGAATCTGCATAACAATTCAAGGAAAACTGGTTCAATCTCTGGTCTGGGAAGATTCCACATGCTGTGGAGCAACTAAGCCCTTGAACCACAGCTACTAAGCCCGAGGGCTGCAACTAGTGAAGCCCACGTGCCTAGAGCCTGTGCTCTGCAACGAGAGAAGCTACCATAGTGAGAGGCCTGCACAAGCCCCCACTCACTGCAACTAGAAAAAGCCCGCACAGAGACCCAGGGCAGCCAAAAACAAAGAAATTTAAAAAATTAACAGAATGAGTGAATATAACTTCTGAAGAAAGACCTTCAACAAGGCATGTGTAGGAAAATTTTTACCCCCTTTGCTCATTCTCTGGGAAAGGGGCATACAGTTCGTGGTTAGTATCAGATAACAGAGTTGGATAATTCCACCCACTTCCCTTGAGAAGAATAAAAAATCATCTTCTGAAAATGTTAGGAGTCCCAGAACCCAAGAAGATTGTCCTGAGACTTTATCATGCTCACAAGGTTCAACCACACCCAAACAAGCTTTGTGGAAAAAGACTATTTTGCCCAGCAGAGAATCATTCTGGGGTCATATCAAAAAAGGGTAGGCTCTCTTACACTGTCTGAATTTCCAACTCGGCTTCAATAGTCATTTAAAAGTGAGGGTCTGAGGGAAACTGGCATTTCCTTATGGCTAACTACTTTTTTTTTTTTTTTTTTAATGAAGTATAGCTAACTATTTTTCTATTTAATATTCTAGCACCCAGTCCAATATTCTTTGATGTGACATGCTTTGAGAGCAGTGGTGAGAGAAGAAAGCTATTTCACATGTTGTCATGAGTTAAACCCACTTAATAAACCAGCTGCGTGTACTATGCAATGACCTACAACTTGCTAAAATAAGGCCACATTTTCTAAGTCATCTGACTAACTCCTAAAGCCCTTTCTTAAGAATCAGGAAATAAAGCATATGGTTCTCATGAAGCTCTTCCAGAATGATAAAACATTCATTCAAAAAAAAAAAATATCTTAAAGTGGAAATAAGGCAGAAATCAGTCTAACTAGGTTCTGACTCATTCCAATTTCCTGACGGACTTCAAGGCAAGATGCCGAAACTCCTTATGATCAAGTTTTATTATGATATTTAAAGTGAGATCTTAAAAGGCAGATGACTTCATTTTAAAATAAAGCTCATCAATGAATAGGGAATATATCGATTGCTTTTAGAATTGGACTTGTTTCTTTGTTCCTTGAGGTTATTCTTGATGTAACCAGACAGAAATTGTAGTCACTTTGCCAGTAAAAATCTCTAAGTTAATTTTATAGCAACTGCAAATTGGACGGGCATTAGTTTCACTCCAGAGAAGGGGTAAATTAGTACCTTTGGACGTTTATTCATTGGGAATTTACTGTTAAAACAGGCCCAATATACAAATAACCTGTCCTTGTATTACCTGAATTTCACTTCTAGGATATGGTCAACCTCACTTTATCACATGCTTTATGAGGAGAGAATTCATGACTGTCTTCTTTTTGCCTAGCACAGAGCCTGACACATATACCAACTGTATAATAACTTTTATTTTTTAAGAATCATCTAAGTTTGCTTATCTGCACATACCAAAAATGCATAAATTCTTTCAGCTTTTACTGCTGTGGGAATGACTTCAAGGTACATACGAGATATCCAAATTCAATCTACATCAGTTAAGTATCTTTTAGAGTCGTATGGTCCTAAGACTATGAAAGACTATAAGATCCCATCAAGTTCTTTGATATAGATGGGAGGGTCAATTATATAATAGGAACCAGAAAGATGCAAGTGATGAACCTGGTAGATGACAGAGACATTTGGATCATGTACAGTCAGTTTCTAGTGTATGAAGACAGTCCGGGGAATGAGCAAAGTACCTTTATAATATCAGCATTCTGAGACAAAGATTCCCCCACCACCACCCTCTGATTTATAAAAGAGATTGTCCAAAACAAGCATTCTCAGGCCTTTAAAAATTGTGTGTGAGTGTGTGAGAGAGAGGGAGAATGGCACACCAGTCTCTTTTTAAGATTATATAACACACTTGCAAGGCATATGAGATCCTAAATTCTTAAGTTGCAGAGCATGCATAAGCCTTGCAAAAAACTTGGCGGGGGGGGGGGGGGGGAGGCGGGCATGGAATGTGAGTGACTGAGGATTTAATGTGGCAGGATATGAAAACTAAATGCATAAATGCAACTGCCGGGTTTCAGCTGTCTCAACAAAATATGCAGTTCACCCTTGGGGGATGGGAGACCATGATACTGCATTCCTAAAAACTAAAACCGTCTTATGCATAGGAAAGTAAAGAGGCTTTTGTGGTCCTAGAGTTTTATCCATTTAGAGCTTCCAGATGGGTCATAAACCTCATTGTAAAAGACAAGGCAAAGCAAAGTCCTTCCAGAGTGGAGATACCAGGAGCCTGCGGAGGGTGAGAGGCAGGCTGGGGATGCAGTGGATCCCTCAGGTCAGTCTGGAAGGCCTGGCCCTTATTTCCATAAAGCCCTCAGAGGTGGCAGACTTCTGAATAGAGTGACCACAATGAGTGTTCTAGCTCTGGGGCATACTGCCCTTGGCTGGCACCACAGAGCCTGTCTGCAGGGACAAAGACCATGGGTGGGCACTTCAGAGAGCCCCTCACAGTGATAGACCCAGGCAGGGGAGTGCTACTCCAGCCTTGGCAAAGTAAACAGAAGAAGCCATGGTGACCACGATGACAGGTGAAGGCCAGACTTCTCCTTGTGTTCCCAGGACCATTTAAACCCTGGGAGACCAGGACAAGACAGTGCACAGAGGGGTGGGCGGGGGGAGGTTGGCAGCAGCACTGGAGGAGAACCTCAATAACAACTGACATCAGATTCCTCACCAACCCTGACAAGAAGGGCTCAAAAACCAATTTAACTTGAGCGATAAAAATAAGGACAAGTAATATTTTCCTGAGCCCAAGTTTCATAGAGCAATTCACACCAGCTACTCACTTATTAACGTTCTAACACAAAACAGAACAAAGTATATATATGACATTTGGATGCAGCTACTTCCGCCAGGAGAAAAAAATTTTCTTCAGCCTGAAAGCAAACTATTAGACTTTTAGCTTTTGTATAACAGGCAGCTCTCCCTTTCTAACAGCCTTCTCTATGCTTGAGCTGATGAAGGTACCTACCATGAGCAGCATGAGAACACAGCCCAGGTATACCTATTAGAGCCATTGGTTATTTTTTTATCTTTAAGACAGCCTGTGAAATGGTCACAAGTAAATACCCTATTTTGTAAGAAAGCCCAGTTCTTAAGTTGCCTCAATTATGACCTCAGATAAATGAAAAAGCAGAACACAGTTGTCACAGGCCAAAGGGAGAGGAAAAGAGAAGAAGAAAAACGGCCCTCAGAAAAGGCTTCTCGGTCAGTCCTCCTGCTGAATCAAAGGATGCACAGAGCTGGCCCTAAAAATATCTAGTCTAACCAGACTCTTCCTGTCTTTAGTGGGTTTCACCAATTTTATTCTAAAGCTAAATAATACTGGTGGTTATGATTCTCATGCATATAAAAAAAGGGGGAATATTTCAAAGCCATTATCCTAGTCTGAGAAGATTTCACAATTTTTTTCACTAACTACCCAGGGTTTAATAACCCTTTGCTCTAATCTCTGTTTTATTCCTGGCACTAAACTTTAAACTCAACTTCCCTTCATTTGCATGTATCACTGTGCTTCTAGGTCTAATGACTTGAACATGGCATTTTGAAATTTAAGGCTATCACCTAACATTATCCGTGTCCTCTAATTTCTGATTATTAACAAACCTGTTAGTAATGAGTCTTGTCTCTTTGCTGGGTTAAAATTATTCCAAATGACAGTATTTTATTACTGACTAGATCTATAGCACATTTCTTATTGTTCTCTCTCAGTCAAGTCAATGGTGAACTATTCAAGGTTCTCAAAGTATCATTTTCCAAAATTATTTAATTATAGGAAAATAATCTATCCAATTGTGTGATGCGGTATGGGCATTTTTAATACCAAACAAAAACCATTAAGGACAGATACATTTAATCTATAATTCTTCTATTATGCTAGAATATTTACACATGGTACAACTTTTTAGATTCAGTTTGTCTTTCACATCTGAAAGACATCCCTGATCCTACTCTGAATTCTTATCTGCTGAGATTTGTGTAACAGATATTTCCATACAGATGAGAACACACATTTTCAAAAGGTTTGGGCAGGCTACTTTTCCAAAGTACTGTACAAACAAATCTTGGCTCAGTCCAGTTCAGTTCAGTCACTCAGTCGTGACCGACTCTTTGCGACCCCATGAATCACAGCACGCCAGGCATCCCTGTCCATCACCAACCCCCGGAGTTCACTCAAACTCATGTCCATCGAGTCGGTGATGCCATCCAGCCATCTTATCCTCTGTCATCCCCTTCTCCTCCTGCCCCCAATCCATCCCAGCATCAGAGTCTTTTCCAATGAGTCAACTCTTCGCATGAGGTGGCCAAAGTATTGGACTTTCAGCTTTAGCATCATTCCTTCCAAAGAACACCCAGGACTGATCTCCTTTAGAATGGACCCCAGAAGTTATTCTGGATTCATTCACATCTGTTCAGCCATTCATGTATTCAAGAACTATTTGTTAAGCATCTATTCTGTGCCAGTACTACTGCGCTAGGCATATATATCAGTGAATAGCTTTCAGTCTGGTGCAAAAGCTGAGCAAGTAAACGGGCAATTACCATATGGTGCTCTGAATGTCACGAAGATACATACAAGCAAAGGGTAATCAAAGAAGGGGCAGTTATATCAGTTTTCCTAAGGAAAACACCCTTAGCAGGTGAGTCCTGGATAAGCAGGAGTTAGTGTGCATAGTGTGTGTGTGCAGGGCATGGGGTCGGGGGGGCACAGAAGAATCAGGACAGGAAAGAGGAGAAAGTTTTCCTGATGGCCAAAGCCTTAAATCTTGATGTATAATAACATTTACTTAATGATTTTGGTTTGAAATCTACCTACAATTTTATTACAAAGAACACAGGATTGCTTAATATTTTCTTTATGACTCAAGACCATCACGTCACTGGTATGACTTATATCACAGGGATGTCCTTGGGGCCCAATGGGATTTGCTACATCCTACTATATGATCCCAAATTGGTTTTGAAAATCATGTCCTTTTTTTTAATATGATGGTCTCTTCCTCTGATCTGCTATCAGTGTTTCTGCATATAGGAGTCCCTCACCACCTCACCTTCCTTTTTGCTTTTAATAGCCGTGGACCTGGAAACCAGATAACCAGACTTATGAAAGTCATATTTAATAGAAAACATAAGCTCTGAGTGAAGCTAGAGGAATTCTGCTAGGCCTAAAGTCTGTGAGATAGGAGGAAAAGGTATCTATTTTAGTTATCCAGGAATCACATCACTTACTGTCCATTGATTAGATATATTCAAAGTAATCAAGGCCAGAAATATAAATTCTAGAAAGGTCAACAATTTCTAAAAGAAGAAACACTTTCACTGATCTGTCATTTTATAGTTTACATAACAATGCAAGTTTAGATGAAGCCAGCCAGAACAGCCTATACCTAGACTGGGAGGCTTCTTTAATACCTTTCAGCAACAGGGGGATCGTAAGACCAAATATGTCACACTAATGCACTGGCAGAATGCCTATTCCATCTCACTGAACCAAATACTGTCCTGTGAGCCACTATGTCAACAAGAGCAGATGACAATATGTGGCAGGAGGGACAGAAATGAATGGCATTAGAAGCATTCAAGAAGCCTAATTCCTTCTCTTGCCCTCAGCATCTGTTCTCTAAGTACTCTTGGGAATTATGTCTGTGTTCTCCACCATGAAGTTAGGCTTTAGGGCAATGTACAGAGACAGCACAAGGAACAGCTGATGAGCAAGTGGGTCACAAAGACTTGGACACAACTGAAGCAATTCAGCACAAGTGTTCCTATAGCTTAAAACTTAAAGTCGCTGACAGAAAAGAGGGATGGCACTATATGTTCCTAAGTCACTTTTTAAAAATTGGTAGCAGGAAAGTTCTTTTTTCCTTACTATTAGAAAGTGAACAGTTGGAGGGCATCACCGACTCAATGCACATGAGTTTGAGTGGACTCTGGGAGTTGGTGATGAACAGGGAGGCCTGGTGTGCTGCAGTCCATAAGGTCGCAAAGAGTCGGACACGACTGAGCGACTAAACTGAACTGAACTGAAAAAGTAAAAATCATTCAGTTGTCTCCAACTCTTGCAACCCCATAGACTGTAGCCCACCAGGCTCTTCTGTCCATGAAATTCTCCTGGCAAGAATACTGGAGTGGGTAGCCATTCCCTTCTCCAGGGGATCTTCCCAACCCAGGGATCAAACCCGGGTCTCCTGCATTGCAGGCAGATTCTTTACCATCTGAGCCACCAGGGAAGCCCTCCCTCCAACTTGGAGGGTCTGATTCCTCCAAGAAGCTCCATGAACTTAATCATGCACATAACCAGCCCAAGTGCCTTCCTGACACCTAGAAATGGAACAGGAGGCATATGGAGCAAAAAGCAGTGGCTGAAGTTGGAAGCATATGTTTCTCAAAGGTGTTGCCCGGGAAAAAATGGAATGTGAAATTAGAACTCAACTGGCAGCTGTCTAAAAAAATAGATACTTTAAAAAAAGGGTGGATTTCAGAGTGTACTGAAAAGCGATATGAAGACAGGCCTCTTGTTTGAAATCTGATATCATTAAATTGAAGATGACAAAAAGTATTTTTAATCTACATTTCTCTATTATACTCAAATGAGCTACATCAGAGCAAATGTATTACATTTTAGCAACCAGACCAATATTTTTATTTTGATTATGTATTGAAACCACTACTGTGGCAAGATTTTCAGTAATTTCTTATAGTCAAAAAGTACTTTGAATATTCATGATATCTAATAAAGAAGTTATATCTAGAATATATAAAGAATCATTACAACTCAACAAGAAAGTAAACAACATTATAAAAAAAATGACCAAAGACATGTCACTTCATAAAAGTAGATATATGCAAATAGACAACAAGCACATCATTAGTCACCAGGAAAACACAAATTAAAACCACAATAAAATACCACTACACGCCTAATATACTGGGTAAAATTTTGAAAGAATGACTATGCCAAGTGTTCACAAAGATGCAGGGAAACTTGAACTCTCACTCACTGCTGCAACAAAAAATGGTACAACCCCCTGGAAAACAGTTTTTCAGTTTCCTAGAAAGGTAGACATATACGTAGTATACAGCAAGCAATTCCACTCTTAGGTATTCATCCAAGAAAAATCAAAACATATTTCTAATCAAAAATTGTACATGGAAGCAACCTAAGTGTCCATCAACAGATGAATGGATAAAGAAGCTGCATTTTATATATATATATATATATATATATACACACACATACATACATACACACACACACACACATATATACACAGAGATATATATACATATACATGGAATATTAGTCAGCCATAAAAAATGAAATAATGCCATTTGCAGCGATATGGATGGACTTAGACATTATCATCGGAGAAGCCAATGGCACCCCACTCCAGTACTCTTGCCTGGAAAATCCCATGGATGGAGGAGCCTGGTGGGCTGCAGTCCATGGGGTCGCTAGGAGTCAGACACGACTGAGCGACTTCACTTTCAATTTTCACTTTCATGCATTGGAGAAGGAAATGGCAACCCACTCCAGTGTTCTTGACTGGAGAATCCCAGGGACCGGGAAGCCTGGTGGGCTACTGTCTATGGGGTCGCACAGAGTCGGACATGACTGGAGCGACTTAAGCAGCAGCAGCAGACATTATCATACTAAGCGAAGTAAGTCAGAGAAATAAGATAAGTCAGATAAGATATGATATCACTTATATGTGAAATCTAAAAAATAGACAAATGAACTTATTTATAAAACAGAAACAGACTCACAGACATAGAAATCAAACTATGGTTACCAAAGAGGATGGGGAGATATAGATAAATTGGGAGTATAGAATTAACATAGATATACTACCATATACAAAATAGACAGCAAGCCTTCACTGTATAGCACAGGGAGTTATGTTCAGTATCTTATAATAAATGATACTGGAAAAAATTGGGGAAAATAATATATATATATGTATAACACACTTTCCTGTACACCTGTTACCAATACAATATTTTAAATCAACTATATCTCAATAAAAAAAATTGTACATGAATGTTCACAGTAGCTTTATTAACAGTAGTCAAACATTGGAAACAACCCAAATATCCATGAGCAGCTGAATGGATACATACTTAGAAATGAAAAGGAAAGAATTGCTAATATACAGATCGACAGGACTGAATCTCAGAAACACGCTGAGCAAAAACAAGCCAGACAAAAAGAGTACATGTGGTACGACTCCTTTCAGATGAAATCCTAGAAAAGACCGATCTAATCTACAGTGACAGAAAGTGTATCAGCAGTTGCCTGGGGCCAAGAGCCAAGGTAGCAAATAACTGAAAAGGGGCACAAGGGAACTTTCTGGAGTGATGAAATATTCTATATTTTGATTGTGGTGATTACACAACTATACCAATTTACCAAAACCCACTGAAATATACTTATAATGGGTTTGCTTTATTGTAGATGTATTATGGGAGAAGGCAATGGCACCCCACTCCAGTACTCTTGCCCGGAAAATCCCATGGATGGAGGAGCCTGGTAGGCTGCAGTCCATGGGGTCGCTAAGAGTCAGACACGACTGAGCGACTTCACTTTCACTTTCCACTTTCATGCATTGGAGAAGGAAATGGCAACCCACTCCAGTGTTCTTGCCTGGAGAATCCCATGGACGGAGAAGCCTGGTAGGCTGCAGTCCATGGGGTCACACAGAGTCGGACACGACTGAAGCAACTTAGCAGCAGCAGCAGCAGATGTATTATACCTCAAAAAGGGTGATTTTAAAATGTTTCATGTTAAAACTAAAAATATTACTGAAATCATATTTTCTTCAACTTCTGACAATATGGTTCTCTACCTCTAAACAGCCTAGGTTCCCTACACTTGTCTGAAATAAAAAATTTACCCATTTTGCAGCCACCTAATTTCACTTTTTGTACATTACCACCCTCAAAACTCATGAATCCAACTCTACTAGCTGTTGAGGGGCCAAGAATTCCATACCCTTATTTGAACCTCTGCTCTTTCTCTTTTTAAACATAGCCCCGAGATAACTCAAATATTTTGAAAAATTCATAACGCATTTGCATGGAACATAGATATGTTATCCACAGAACATCTTAGCTACAGGGCATCCCGCTAAACATCCCATCTGTCCCCTGAAAACCTGGTTCATACTCAAGTTACCCCATCACAGAATGTAATGCTGTCAAATACACATCTCAAAATAGTTATCAAATCCAAGGTTTACAAGAAAACTCAGGGTTATTTCACTATTGGGGATATCCCAAATATCTCTCTCTCTCTGCTGGAGGGTCTCTGACTACATTATAAAATCATTTGGGAAGGAATCATTTATTATCTCCCATTTACCCAGGTGGCACGCACTAGTGGTAAAGAATCCACCTGCAGTGCACAAGACGCAGGTTTGATCCCACTCCGGTATTCTTGCTGGAAAATCCCATGGACAGATTAGCCTGGTGGGCTACAGCCCACAAGGTCACAACAGAGCTGAACACAATTGAGCATACACACACACACACTTCATGACTCACAGCACCCACAGCAGCCCTCTGAACTTCATAAATACTTAACAACCGTTTGTCATATCAATTAGTACATCGACCTATTAAACAACCTGCTGTAATTAACACTTCAACAATTTCTATCAGACACACTTCAATTTGAGCAAATAACTCTCCAGCATGGACAGTCACATTGTTATAGAAGGTCATAGGAGATTCAGAGACGTGAACTGGTAGAATTGGGGAAATTCCAGGCTTTAGTAGAGGAACAGGAATGCCTTCAGAATCCCTCTGACAATTGCCTCTCAGTATCTTTTCCCTATTTTTAAGAGTTTGCTCTCCCAGTGCAGAATCCTGTTAACAGAAGGCAGCTCTGTGGTGTTACAGAGTGCACCGATGCTAAATTTAAGGCTTTACTTAAAGTGTTTCGGTCTCTTCCTCTGTGATTAATGGGTAGGGTTAAAAGTTAAGGGGAAGCTCTTTGAAAACACAAAACCAGCAATTATAAAGGATTATTTTCTAACAAGTAAGAGGTGAAGAGGCATGGATTTGCTCAGAGAAGGCAAATAGACCCCAGCTTGCATAATAATTTGCCTGACTGAAGCACTTTTTTAGGAAAAGCTGAGAGTTGGGTTTGTCCCAGGATTTATTTAGGCTTTGTCCTTTAGGCTTGAAGAATAAAAACACCAGGTGATCTCTAAATTCCATTCAATTTTCAGGGCATGTGGTTCTATTTAAATCCCAACGATCCCTTCTCACTACTGATTTAACACAGATTAATCTCATAAACTGAGAAGTCTTTACCACCAGCTTCTCTGCTTTCCTTCCTGAATGTAGAGATACAAATAACCTGTAGGGGTTCAAGACTCTCCCTCCACCATCAAGAGCAGCAGAATTGGTATCGATATGAGATCAAAGCCAAATAGCCCCCGTGTTTGAAAATAGGACAGATCAAAGTTCTTGGTCTACTCTGCATGCCCCTTTTGTATTTCTCTACCAGAGTTTATGGGGCTTCCCAGGTGGCTCAGTGGTAAATAACCCACCTGTCAATGCAGAAGACTCGGGTTTGATCCCTAGGTCAGGAATATCTCCTGGAAAAGGAAATGGCAGCCCATTAAAATATTCTTGGCCTGGGAAATCCCGTGGACAGAGGAGCCTGGTGGCCTATAGTCCATGGGTCAAAAAGAGTCAGACACGACTGAGAACACATCACAGTCTATAGACGTTACTAATCCTCCCTTGAAGTGCCTTCTCTCATGTATAATAAGGCTGCTCCTGCCTTGGGAGGACCCTTGCCTCTCCTGTGCTATGATTACTGTTTCCAAACATAAGGTATGCTTTTTAAAAAGGAAAGTAGTCGTATGTAGATTACATATATAGTCACAACCTCTGTGCAGAGACTTTCTCCCCCATTTTCATGGGTATTTACAAAGTAGCATTCAGGGAAACTGAGAAACAACTATCCAACAAAAAGTATTTCTTTGTATAAATATCCCATCCATTTTTATTGGTCCAAATGTAATAAGGATCCATATTTCTTCTTTATACGTCATTTTAATGTCAAATATCCAAAGTAAAAGCCACTCTTAGGTCATGACTTCCATCATAAATAGAACCTAATAAAAACATGATCTAATACTTTAAAAAGCAGTTCTTGAGTTGGCTTTAACAATTTAATGGCCATTCAAGTTTGAAGACTAATAAAAACTGACAACTTTTTAAGGGCAAACACATTCAAATAGGTTTATATTTCAAACAAGAACCAAATAAAAAAATAAAAAGATTTTCCTTCTTTGCTGAATATTCTCCTTCTGTCCCTCCAGAATCATTCTCCACCCTCTATGGTGCTCTGTCCTGAGCTGCTGATCTGTACAGCCAGCAACAACTGGAGTCTCTTGCCTTCTAGATTCTCAATGGGTTTGACTAACGTAAAGTAGGAGATTTGACTAAGGGGACTGGAATGCAAAAGTAGGAAGTCAAGAAACACCTGGGATAACAGGCAAATTTGGCCTTGGAGTACAGAATGAAGCAGGGCAAAAGAGTTTTGCTAAGAGAACACACTGGTCATAGCAAACACCCTCTTCCAACAACACAAGAGAACACTCTACACACGTACATCACCAGATGGCCAACAATGAAATCAGATTGATTATACTCTTTGCAGCCAAAGATGGAAAAGCTCTACACAGTCAGCAAAAACAAGACAGGGAGCTGACTGTGGCTCAGATCATGAACTACTTATTGCCAAAATCAGACTTAAATTGAAGGAAGTGGAGAAAACCACTAGACCATTCAGGTATGACCTAAATCAAATCCCTTACGATTATACAGTGGAAGTGAGAAATAGATTTAAGGGCCTAGATCTGATAGATAGAGTGCCTGATGAACTATGGATGGAGGTTCGTGACAATGTACAGGAGACGGGAATCAAGACCATCCCTAAGAAAAAGAAATGCAAACAACCAAAACGGCTGTCTGAGGCCTTACAAATAGCTGTGAAAAGAAGAGAAGTGAATATCAAAGGAGCAAAGGAAAGATATAAGCATCTGAATGCAGAGTTCCAGAGAATAGCAAGGAGAGATAAGAAAGCCTTCCTCAGCGATCAATACAGAGAAATAGAGGAAAACAATAGAATGGGAAAGACTAGAGATCTCTTCAAGGAAATTAGAGATACTAAGGGAATATTTTATGCAAAGATGGGCTCAATAAAGGACAGAAATGATAGGGACCTAACAGTAGCAGAAGATATTAAGAAGAGGTGTCAAAAATACACAGAATAACTGTACAAAAAAGATCTTCACGAACCAGATAATCACGATGGTGTAATCACTCACCTAGAGCCAAACATCCTGGAATGTGAAGTCAAGTGGGCCTTAGGAAGCATCACTACGAACAAAGTTAGTGGAGGTGATGGAATTCCATTTGAGCAATTTCAAATCCTGAAAGACAATGCTGTGAAAGTGCTGCACTCAATATGCCAGCAAATTTGGAAAACTCAGCAGTGGCCACAGGACTGGAAAAGGTCAGTTTTCATTCCAGTAACAAAGAAAGGCAATGCCAAAGAATGCTCAAACTACCACACAATTGCACTCATCTCACACACTAGTAAAGTAATGCTCAAAGTTCTCCAAGCCAGGCTTCAGCAATATGTGAACCGTGAACTTTCAGATGCTCAAGCTGCTTTTAGGAAAGGCAGAGGAACCAGAGATCAAATTGCCAACATCCGCTGGATCATGGAAAAAGCAAGAGAGTTCCAGAAAAACATCTATTTCTGCTTTATTGACTATGCCAAAGCCTTTGATTGTGTGGATCACAATAAACTGTGGAAAATTCTTCAAGAGATGGGAATACCAGACCACCTGACCTGCCTCCTGAGAAATCTGTATGCAGGTCAGGAAGCAACAGTTAGAACTGGACATGGAACAACAGACTGGTTCCAAATAGGAAAGGAGTACATCAAGGCTGTATATTGTCACCCTACTTAGTTAACTTATATGCAGAGTACATCATGAGAAACGCTGGGCTGGAAAAAGCACAAGCTGGAATCAAGATTGCTGGGAGAAATACCAATAACCTCAGATATGCAGATGACACCACCCCTATGGCAGAAAGTGAAGAAGAACTAAAGAGCCTCTTGATGAAAGTGAGAGAGGAGAGTGAAAAAGTTGGCTTAAAGCTCAACATTCAGAAAACTAAGATCATGGCATACTGTCCCATCACTTCATGGAAAATAGATGGGGAAACAGTGGAAACAGCGGCTGACTTTCTTTTTCTGGGCTCCAAAATCACTTCAGATGGTGACTGCAGCCATGAAATTAAAACATGCTTACTCCCTGGAAGGAAAGATTTTTTTTGTTTTTTGTTTTTTTTTTACAGAGATTACACTCTTCTGATTTATTTCTTTTTTCTTTTTTTTAAATTTATTTTATTTTATTTTTATACTTTACCTAATTGTATTAGTTTTGCCAAATATCAAAATGAATCCGCCACAGGTATACATGTGTTCCCCATCCTGAACCCTCCTCCCTCCTCCCTCCCCATTCCATCCCTCCGGGTCGTCCCAGTGCACCAGCCCCAAGCATCCAGTATCGTGCATCGAACCTGGCCTGGCAAAGTTATGACCAACCTAGACAGCATATTAAAAAGCAGAGACATTACTTTGCCAACAAAGGTCCGTCTAGTCAAGGCTATGGTTTTTCCTGTGGTCATGTATGGATGTGAGACTTGGACTATAAAGAAAGCTGAGTGCAGAAGAATTGATGCTTTTGAACTGTGGTGTTGGAGAAGACTCTTGAGAGTCCCTTGGACTGCAAGGAGATCCAACCAGTCCATTCTGAAGGAGATGAGTCCTGGGTGTTCACTGGAAGGACTGATGTTAAAGCTGAAACTCCAATACTTTGGCCACGTGATACAAAGAGCTGACTCACTAGAAGAGACCCTGATGCTGGGAAAGACTGAGGGCAGGAGGAGAAGGGGACGACAGAGGATGAGATGGTTGGATGGCATCACCAACTCAATGGACAAGGGTCTGGGTGGACTTCAGGAGATGGTGATGGACAGGGAGGCCTGGCGTGCTCCGGTTCATGTGGTCACAAAGAGTCAGACACGACTGAGCGACTGAACTGAAGTGAACTGAAGAGGCTGAGAGGACAGTTAGGTTGAGACATTTATCTCCTTGGTCTCCTCCCTGTCAGACCACAGACTGGCAGTAGTTACATTCCTGTTCCTGTTGAACCGTCAGCTTCTCACATCTCCAGCTCTTGCTGGTTTCCAATAACAGGATACCTCTTCCCCTTAAGGCTTAGGAGTAGCATCAGCTTCCACTGTTGCTAGCTCAGGACTCCTTCACCATCCCTTTTTGATTTCTCTTGTCTCTGCCACACTGTTATAAATGGTCCTTTCATTAAATGGGCTTCCCTGGTAGCTCAGCTGGTAAAGAATCCACCTTCAATGTTGGAGACCTGGGTTTGCTCCCTGGGTTGGGAAGATCCCCTAGAGAAGGGAATGGCTACCCACTCCAGTATTCTGGCCTGGAGAATTCCACAGACTGTATAGTCCATTGGGTTTCAAAGAGCTGGACACGACTGAGCACCTTTCACTTTCACTTTTTCCTTAAACATAGTGACAATACTTGGAAAGGAATTGGCAAGATGTGATGAAGAAAATAAATGAATCTCAGCAATAAATATAACAAAATATAATACACACATGTGTGAGTGCTCAGTCACTCAGTCATGTCCAAGTCTTTGGACTGTAGCACGCCAGGCTCCTCTGTGCATAGGATTTCCCAGGCAAGAATACTGAAGTGGGCTGCCATTTCCTTCTCCAGGGGATCTTCCCAATCCAGGGATCAAACCCAGGTCTCTGGCACTGCAGGCGGATTCTTTATCACTGAGCCACCTGGGAAGCCCCAGTACATACATAACTAAGAGCAAAAATATTATATTGCCAATTCAGTAAAATGAAGAAGCACAGAACAAATAAAAAATATAAACCTGAGAGAAAAAGAAGCATGCAGATACTTTATATGATAACCTCCTAAATATTATTGCTTAATTATTCTTAGTTTTTGATGTGAAAGGTCAATATTCCACATTTATCAATGAACCAGTGTCAACTGTAAGAACATAATGATCCCAGGTGAACAGGATTCAGTGTGGAGTGTAACGAGATTGAGAATGACCAATGGACAGAACATGCTGTATAGAGCTGGAGTAGTAGGGCCACAACAAGAATATTTATCCAGAAAGACACTGTTGTATATTAGAACTGGAAGAGAAAATGCAAAAGAAATTCAGTAGAGGTTAGGTTAACCTTATATGAGGTTAGGTTACCAAATCACATAGTTAAAATTACCCTTAAGATCCTTAGAAAGGGTCAGAGAAACACAATAACGTCTCTGTTGAGTCCAAGTCAGCCAGCCTTTCCTCCAGCACTGGAACAGACCTTTATTTTTCTGCTGGGAACCAGATGAAAAAGTTGGAGCACGTTGTACAGAATCACATATCTTTCAACACCAAAATCACACCCAGCAAGGCAAGAAGTTCACAACCTAAGAGACACCAGGCCAGCAAGATGACTTAGGAACAGCAGGTACACATCTCATGTGACAGGTGCACTCCAGGAACAGCACAGGGGAATGAATGGCTCACACCATGAACGATGTTGCCTGTCTATCTCCCTCTCCTGTCTCTAACTCAGTCTCTGTCCCCCCACCACCCCGTTCCCTCCATTTCCTTCCTTCCCTTTCTCCCTCTCTCTCTCCACTCCCAAAATATAATGTGCATATGACAATAAGCTACTGCAGTCAAACATGGTGGAAAAGATCTAGTTATAATGACAGATGATAGCAATGTAGCACTGAAACTTTTAAAAGATAAGGTCAGTAAGAATTTGGCCCAATGATTTGAGCTCACCTTCCCAATGCAATAGACTGTATTCTTACCCTTATCATCTTTCCCTCTTCTACACTAGAATTCTACGAAATATTTCCCTGCAATGGAGGGGAGACACATCATGGTGCGGGAGGGTGGGGGGGCCGGTGGTGGTGGTATGGAAACACTATGGCTCTAAAAGTCAGGAGACCTGGGCTCCAGGACGGCTGCACCCTACTAGTTTTGTGAACACGAACATGTCCCAAGACTTTTCTAGGCCTCAGGTTTTTATTTTTAGAAATATAAGCGTATTATCCTAGACAGTGATTTCTCTACAGTAATTTTCAGCTCTGCATTATGCCTTTATTTCCCATACACCAAGTTTTGAAATCTTTTTTTCCTAGTACATAATGAATCTCTTGTGAAGTGTTACAGCCAAATGCTTAAGAGCTTGGGCTCTGAAGTACAAAAAATCTGGGTTCAAATCCCACCACTGTCACTTTCCGTGACAACAGGCAAGGTTGCTAACCTCTCTGACCTTGTGTTTTCCCTTCTAAGATGCAAGACAATGATATTCCTTTTGCAATAGGACTGCTATGAAGACAAAGAATACATATGAGTCACCTACTATAGTGTCTTGTAAGCTTTAAATAAATGTTATTATTGATGATGTTGTTGTTATTAGAATAAAAATGGATTAAATGTTCGGTTAAAATGAAGCCCCAGAGGAATGGGAAGCAAGTGATTCCTAGGGTATCAAACCAACACCCTTGCCTCATTAGCTCCTTGTGCCAATCCATTAAGCTCTCAGATCAAATCTTGTCCAAGATATTGTGTCTATTCTGGCTTCACAGTCTAGGATAGGCTTCCAAAATATGGACAGCAGTCTGTGCTTAAATGGAAGCAGAAAACCTATTTAAAACTGAGATTATTTGCTTGTATGAGAAGAGGTCAAATAAGGTTATCTAGGATTTTATTCTGCTATAAAAATCACACATACTCCTCGATTTTTCTTTTAAGTTTAAAAAGTATATTTTAAAAGAGAGAAAAAGAAAGAGGTGAAATACCTAGAATTCAACTTCTACTAATAGAAAGGTTGAGGACAAGAACTTACATGGCGTACAAGAGAGTTAATAAAAGATACAAATTATTTGGTATTATGATATTAAATGACATTAATAATATTAAATGATATTAAAGCATGTTTATTTTCATTAGCTCTTGCCCACTGAAGAGCAATTTAATCCCAAACACAGAATCACTTCAAATTTGAAGAAAGCTGAGCGCCGAAGAATTGATGCTTTTGAACTGTGGTGTTGGAGAAGACTCTTGAGAGTCCCTTGGACTGCAAGGAGATCCGACCAGTCCATCCTAAAGCAGATTGATCCTGGGTGTTCTTCGGAAGGACTGATGGTAAAGCTGAAACTCCAGTACTTTGGCCACCTCATGCAAAGAGTTGACTCATTGGAAAAGACTCTGATGCTGGGAGGGATTGGGGGCAGGAGGAAAGGGGGACGACAGAGGATGAGATGGCTGGATGGCATCACTGACTCGATGCACATGAGTTTGGGTGAACTCCGGGAGTTGGTGATGGACAGGGAGGCCTGGCGTGCTGCAGTTCATGGGGTCACAAAGAGTCGGACATGAATGAGCGACTGAACTGAAGTAATGGGGAACATTGAGAAGTGAGATGAAAAAGGAAAAACCTAAGAGGTGGGTCCATAGTGGAAAGCCATGGATACTGGAACTAAACAGACCTACCAAATCTGATTATTCTGAGTCTTCTTCCCCACCTCTATAATTCTGTACAACTGTTGTAAAGATTAGAAACTGGAAATACAAGACAGTTAGTAGGGAGTCTGGCAGATAATAAGTGCACATAAATAGTGACTCTTGTCATTACTCCCACATAGCCTCAATTGTGAGTCTTCATGAAGGACTGCTGAACTGAATTAGAACTTTATTGTCAGAATCTCACTTTGCTGTCCTACCAGGTGGCACTGTTGGAAAAGAATCTGTCTGCCAATGCAGGAGACACAAAAGACATGGGTTCAATCCCAGGATCAGGAAGATCCACTGGAGAAGGAAATGGCAACCCACTTCAGTATTCCTGCTTAGAAAATCCCGAGAATAAAGGAGCCTGGCATGCTACAGTCCACAGGGTCACCAAGAGTCAGACACGACTGAATATGCACATCACCGGGCACTTGGGTTAGCCTGGTCCCCTGATAACCCAACAAGAAAGAGAAATGACAGCAAGCTATCAATTTAGTGAGGCCAGGTCTCAAGACTCTATCCCAGTTTGTGCCTGTGGTTCAGCAGAGGTCAGAGTAACTGAGGCCTCAGGATTAAAAAGCAATCTCATGTGAGGCTGTTTCGCTGAATAATTTGTTAGGAATCCTTTTCGTGAAGTTAGATCATTTAAATTGGCACCACAGCCATGTCTGAGAGAGCCCAAGGCAGGTCTCACTCCTCATTAATATAAATTAAATTCCTCAGGAGACACTGTGAGTCTTCCCACCTGACAAACAGTGTTGACATTTGCTGGATTTCCCTCTGACCTTTCTGGACTTAAGAAATTTCTCCAAATATTAGCTATGAATAAGCTATTGCTTTGGTTTGTACTTCACCTCTATCCCTGAGAGTAAAGCATTTTTGTCAACTTTGTTTTTTTAGAATGACCCTTCATCTAATGTGTCACCTTCCTTTTATGCTCACACGTGAGGTCGTACATGCCAGAAGAGGAGCAAGTGTGAATGGAATAACAATTCTGAGGCATGATGCTTTATTGGAGATCTTTTTTTCCTCCATCAAGTAAAGACAGGTGATTTTTTTTTCTTCCTGAAAAGTCAAAGCTAAACATCTTTCATTTGGTATCTCAAATCCTAGAAGTAATATTAAAAGGTATATTAAAATAGCACCTTTTCTCCATTTTGTTGGTATTAATAGAGCTCATTAAATTACACAGTTGTAAAATGTTAACGGGGAGAAAGGTTCTTGCTAAGTGAGTGACTGGGTGGAGGTGGGATGCTGAGAATATTGTTACTAAAATATGCAAACATGAATGTTCACCGGGGATAGTGTCGACTAGAGCTTTTCGCAGTGCCATTTCCCTGTACCCAGCTATCAGTCTTGCTAATTATCACACCGCCATTCTGGTAGATGAATTTTGATGAATTATAAAAGAAGGGATCTTTGAGATCAGCTAATATAACCCACATATTACAAATCAGAAAGATGAAGTCTGAAGAGGAGAAGTCATTTGCTCAAAGCTTTAAAGCCCATTAGCTGTCACAGCCAGTGCCGGCACTGAGCTCTCTTGGTCTCTTTGCCCAATTCCACACTCCTTTATTATTAGGAATAAGGGTAAAGGCTATCTCCACTGTAGAAATGCATGGAGGTGTGGGGGTCAGGAGACTAAGAAAAGCAAAAAAGCACTATCTAATCAGAGACTTCAGAGGCATCATCTGATGATGAGGCCCTACAAAAGTCAATACTATGAGAAATGTCACCCATTCATCGTGACTAGGGTAGTAATCAACCCAGCTGTAAGAAGTGTTAACAGTCAAAGGAAGGGTGTACATAGAGCTACACTCACTGTGAGCACCCAACAGTAAAAACACAAAAAATAAAGCACTATTTCTACTTGGTCATGTAACCATCTGACTATCTAAATAAAATTTCCAAATGACCTTCTAATAAGGCTAGAGAAGACCATAATGATTCCCATTAATGTCAACTTGAATTATGATTGTGTCAAAATTTCCATCATAACTCCAGGCAAAGCATCAGAAACACAATGCTCTCAGCCAATAAATATCTTTCCATTTTTGACCATAATATTGTAAAGAATGATTTTTGTCATTTTAAAACATTTTAGTAGTGGAAAATGAAACGTAAAGCATCATTGCTCACAATGGCTCCTATACTTACTTTTTAAAGGGAGTAGGAAGGTTATAATCTCGAACATGTCATCAATCTTCATGATGACATATTTCTACCCTAAGATTTGATTTGCTATGAGTAAATGGAAGGAAACTTCCTTTAAAAAATAAATGTAATTTGATAAATTATTTGCCCAAGATTCAGTTCTTAACTTTGAATACTTAAGTACAATCACTAGAGAAAAAAGAAAAACACAAATGGAAAATAAAATTTAAGTTTTAATTAAAAAGATGTGCAGCTGAATTGATTTATAAAATAAACTATAATCCTCTAAAATACTACTTTTCTGCAACTTACAAAATTCAAGTTAATACACTGAAAGGCATTGGAAGTTAAAGTTTTTTTTCCTACACACTATTATTTGTATGTGTGCATGCAAGCTCACTCTCTCAGTCATGTCTGACTCTTTGTGACCCCATGGACTGTAGCCCACCAGGCTGCTCTGTCCATGGAATTTTCCAGGCAAGAATACTGGAGTGGGTAGCCATTTCCTACTCCAGGGGATCTTCCTGACCTAGGGATCGAACCCATGTCTCTTGCATCTC
This sequence comes from Bubalus bubalis, assembly GCF_019923935.1. NCBI lineage: Eukaryota > Metazoa > Chordata > Mammalia > Artiodactyla > Bovidae > Bubalus > Bubalus bubalis. Next base: position 151,596,193 of record NC_059157.1, read on the forward strand.
CTGCACTGGCTGGTGGATACTGCACCACCAGGGAAGACCCTCACACTATTGTTTAATTCTAGGTAAAATTATAAGGAAGGAATTGAGGGAAAAAATACTAAAAATGCATTTTCCCCAAAAATCAATTCAATATATATTACTGAACAAGCTATGACATGCAAAGCTTTCCTCTAGATATTTCATAAAATCCCTAAAGGAACTTTCAGTCTAGCTCTGGACTAAATTAAAAAATAATAGTAGTAATAACTATGATACTCAGTGTAACATGGGGGCGGGTGAGGTGATTCACCTTCTCTGAGGTGAATCAGAGAAGCTTAAAGAAAAAGCAGCATTGGAGAGGGGACTTTAGGAAGGTAGACATTAGTAAAGATAGGAGAGGACAACAAACAGCAAAGTGGAGCAACATCTTGGTACTCAGACAGCCATTAAAAACTTTGGCTGGGGCTTCCCTGGTGGCTCAGTGCTGAAGAGTCCACCTGCCAAGGCCAGTGCAGGAGACACGGGTTCAATCCCTGCTCCAGGAGGATCCCATGTGCCGCAGAGCAATTGAGCCCGTGTGCCACAACTATTGAGCCTGTGTTCTAGAGCCTGGGAGCTGCAACTATTGAGCCCATGAGCCACAACTATTGAGGTCCGAGAGCTCCTGCTCCACAAGAGAAGTCACTGCAATGACACTGTGCATCACCAATTAGAGAGCAGACCCCACTTGTAGCAACTAGAGAAAAGCTCAGGCGCAATGAAGACCCAGCACAGCCAAAATAAAAATAAGCAAATAAAATTATTTTTAGAAGTTTTGGTTGGTGGAGGAGGGTCCTGCTAACAATATTAGACCTTACACTGTTGTGAAACTACATTTCTCCATTTATAAAGCATTTTCTCCTTTTCTTCCCCCTCCACCTCCCCCTCTTCCCTATCCTTCTTCGTTAATAGATAGTAGGGGTTTGGGTGACACTCCTGATGTCCTTACTGAGACGGCATACCCAAAGGATCAAGAACCCCAAACAAAGCACTCTTCTAAAAATTTCTCAGAAACTCTATGAGTGTCACATTCTAAGGTACAGAATGGACAACTATTATTCCCACTGGCCACAAAACAAGTTCAGAAGGCACAGTGAGGACCCAAATGAAAGCTGTAGGTGAAGAGTAGCACTGCAGGAAATCTGGCAGGTCTTCAAAACTGACAACTTAAGAGCTTTTCCCACCAGGCTCACCAAAGTGAGGACAAAGTTCAGAGTGAGGCTTTACACAGTAAGGTCCCAAGACACATCTAACCCCTGTTCTTAAGCAATAACGTGAATGTAACATCAGATAGAAGCTATGAAAACTGACTTTACTCCCCCAAGGCACAGGGTAATAAAAGACACAGGAGGAAAAAAAAAAAGACATGTAGTTTGGCAAAAAGGAATAAAAATAGGTAATAATAAGTTAACAAGGTCTTATAAAGTGAATTACAATATCATAGTAATCTAGAATTTAAAAATCATTAGATCCATGTTTCTGAATTGATCATAATGCCTGGTTATGGGAAAATCAAATCCAACTGTAGCTCACCAGGCTCTTCTGTCCATGGGATTCTCCAGGCAAGAATACTGGAGTGGGTTGTCATGCCCTCCTCCAGGGGATCTTCCCAACCCAGGGATTGAACCCAGGTCTCCACAATGCAGGTGGACTGGACTGACAGGCATGTATATTTTTTATACAAAAAGAAAAAAGGTCACTAACAAAATGGGCAAAGCCAACGTCCTTTGTGGTTGTTTGCCCTGTTGCTAAACAAGATTCTATATCTATTGAACTGAAGAAATGAGTAGTATGCCAGGGATCTGGGGATTAGATGGTTCCTATCTCAGCTCCACTAACTGGCTTTGCAATCTTGGGCAAACTACCTCACCTCTTCAGGTCTTTGTTTCTGACCTGAAAAATGAAGCAATTCGCCTGAGTTATATTTATGGGTCCTCCTTCTCTAATGGAGTCTATTCATTCCCAAGTTTTTGGACATATGAGAAAGAATTCAAAAGATTACATGAGCCATTTTCCCTTAGTATATTATTACAAAACTTGTACATATGAAAATCTAAAATGCATACAGAACAGATGAGTCAAGCTCCACGGACCCAATATAACACCCAATACTTACATAGCACTTTAGCGTTTCAAAGTGCATTTTCATGCATCTCCCACACCTTAAAGGCACACTCATACATACTTGCAACAGAAACAGAAAGCAATCTACATTTTCCTTGCAACACTGGAGATATTAAAATAGCAATAGAATTTCAGTGTAGTGTTTCTATCAGTGCTAGAAGTGCATGCTACAAGGTCCATCATTTTTTACTTCATTTTTACACCATAATTTTACTTTGGCAAAATATACAAAACAAATTACATACCTCAGCTAAAATGTCCTTCAAGTATGGTACATTATCTTAAACTACACTGAAGGTTAAAGATAACTTAGACACTCATAGGGTCAAGCCTTTACTTTGGGATCATTGACCAACTTATTGGGGGATGGACAACAGGGGATAATCTTGGTCCATCAGTTTGACATAGGAAGCTCTATAAATAAAAACAATTTCATCCACGTTCACCTTCATATTTTGACATCTGGAGGCTGGTTTTGGAATCAGGAAAACGACAGATAAGACTGAAGAGGAAATGCTATTTGGTTCATGTCCCAGGGATATTATTTAACAAAAGGGCTGAGTGAGCTATTTCAATAGCTCAGCAAGAGAGAAGGCAAATGCACTATATGCTACTTACGATGCTTTTAGAAACATCCCAGGAGGTATCCATTTTGGCAACTTATACACATTCCTTTAGGCATTTTCCTGTATTGGTTCCCTGCCTTCTATATAGAGAAAAGTTTTATCCATTGCAAGAAAGAGAGGCAGCAAGAAGTATATGCATTTTGATGATGACAAGAAAGCAAGTGCAATATATTTTGAGATACATGGTCAGGAAGTGAAGATATCTTGCTTCTGTGACTTGCTGAACACAGCCTTCTTTGATCTGCTATGTGATATTTTACATGCATTGATTATATATATACATATTTTATAGGTTTATACATTATATGTTATATTATTACACAGTTTTACCTGAAAACTATTAAGAAAAAATTATGAGGATCTTTTTCAAAATACCAAAAACTTAGATTAAAAAATATATATAGTGATACAGCAAAAAAAATTTGATTTCTACTGAAATGACTGATATTTATTATCCTACTATCAATAAATTTCAGGAATCTAATTGTAATCTCCCCTGTTTCCAGAAATGAAGATATATGGTAAAAAACCTAAATTCTATCTTTCTAATCTCCTTGAAAGTGAAAGTGAAGTTGCTCAGTCGTGTCCAACTCTTTGCGACCCCATGGACTGTAGCCTAACAGGATCCTCTGTGCACGGAATTTTCCAGGCAAGAGTACTGAAGTGGGTTGCCATTTCCTTCTCTAATCTCCTTAAAAAGTTCTAAAAACTTAAAAGAAACATTCCAAGAGAAGTAATATCAGTTGCTGAGTAGATCCTTGATCATTCTGAGCCAAATGATAAATTTACTTTACTTAAAATCTGCAGCAGAGAGTTTTCTACACATTGCATTACTTGGTTTGAAGATACATTAATGTCGGTTTAAAATATCCATGAGATTTTCCTGGTAAAGAATCCGCCTGCAATGCAAGAGGCTTGGGTTCAATCCCTGGATTGGGAAGATCCCCTGGAGGAGGAAACGGCAACCCACTCTGGAATAATTGCCTGGAGAATCCCATGGACAGAGGAGCCTGGCAGGCTATAGCCCATGGGGTTGCAAGAGTCAGACATGACTTAGTGACTAAATAATGACAACCAAATATTCATAGAGAAGTTAATTAGGCTTAGAAATAAACTTATAAATTCTAAAATATATTTCCATCACATAATAACAGTCCAGGTATGCCACGTCCAGCTCTTTGCAACCCTACAGACTATAGCCCACCAACTACTGTGTCCATAGGATTCTCCAGGCAAGAATACTGCATTGGATTGTCATTTCCTACTCCAAGGGAGCTTCCCAACCTAGAGATGGAACTCCCGTCTCTAAAATCTACTGCATAGACAGGTGGGTTCTTTACCACTAGCGTCACCTGGGAAGACCCAGTCCAGGCACCTTACAATCTATTCTGATCAGTTCAGATTCTCAGTCATGTCTGATTCTTTGAAAACTCATGGACTGCAGCACACTAGGCTTCCCTGTCCATCACCATATCCTGGAGATTTTGCAAATTCATGCCCATAGAGTCAGTGATGCCATACAACCATCTCATCCCTGTTGTTCTTCTCCTCCTGCCTTCAATATTTGCCAGCATCAAGGTCTTTTCTAATAACCCTGCTCTTCACATCAGGTGGCCAAAGTAATGGAGCTTCAGCTTCATCATCAGTCCTTCCAATGAATATTCAAGACTGAAATCCTTGCTGTCCAAGAGATTCTCAAGAGTCTTCTTCAAAACCACAGTTCAAAAGCATCAATTCTTCAGTGTTCAGCTTTCTTTACGATCCAACTCTCACATCCATACATGACTACTGGAAAAACCATAGCTTTGACTAGATGGACCTTTGTCGGCAAAGTAATGTCTCTGCTTTTTAATATGCTGTCTAGGTTGGTCATAGCTTTCCTTCCAAGGAGGAAGCATCTTCTACTTTCATGGCTGCAGTCACCATCTGCGGTGATCTTGGAGCCCCCCAAAAATAAAGTCTGTCACTGTTTCCATTTTTTCCCCGTCTATTTACCATGAAGCGATGGGATTGAATGCCATGATCTTAGTTTTTTGAATGCTGAATTTTAAGCTGGCTTTTTCACTCTCCTCTTTCACTTTCATCAAGAGGCTCTTTAGTTCCTCTCCACTTTCTGCCGTAAGGGTGGTGTCATCTGCATATCTGAGGCTATAGATATTTCTCCCAGCAATCTTGATTCCAGCTTGTGTTTCATCCAGTCCAGCATTTCACATGATGTATTCTGCATATAAGTTAAGTAAGCAAAGTAAGTGTCACATACAACTAAGTGACAATATACAGCCTTGATGTATTCCTTTCCCAATCTGGAATCAGTATGTTGTTCATGTCTAGTTGTAACTGTTGCTTCTTGACCTGCATACAGATTTCTCAGGAGGCAGGTAAGGTGGTCTAATATTCCCATCTCTTGAAGAATTTACCACAGTGTGTTGTGATATACACAGTCAAAGGCTTTAGCGTAGTCAATGAAGCAGAAGTAGATTTTTTCTGGAACTCTCTTGCTTTTTGGATCATCCAACAGATGTTGGCAATTCAATCTCTTGTTCCTCTGCCTTTTCTAAACATGGCTTGAACATCTGGAAGTTCTCAATTCACAGACTTTTGAAGCCTGACTTGGAGAATTTTGAGCATTCTTTTAGTGTGTGAGATGAGTGCAATTGTGTGGCAGTTTGAACATTCTTTGGCATTGCTTTTCTTTGGGATTGGAATGAAAACTGACCTTTTCCAGTCCTGTGGCCACTGCTGACTTTTCCAAATTTGCTGGCATATTGAGTGCAGCACTTTCACAGCTTCATCTTTTAGGATTTGAAATAGCTCAGCTGGAATTCTATCATCTCCACTAACTTTGTTTGCAGTCATGCTTCCTAAGGCCTACTCGACTTTGCATTCTAGGATGTCTGGTTGTAGGTGAGTGATCATACCATCATGGTTATCTGGGTCACAAAGATCTATTTTGTATAGTTCTGCTGTGTATTCCTGCCACCTCTTCTTAATATCTTCTGCTTCTGTTAGGTCCCTACCATTTCTGTTCTTTATTGGGCCCATCTTTGCATGAAATGTTCCCTTGGTATCTCTAATTTTCTTGAAGAGATCTCTAGTCTTTCTCATTGCATTGTTTTCCTCTATTTCTTTGCATTAATCACTTAGGAAGGCTTTCTGTCTCTCCTCGCTATTCTTTGAAACTCTGCATTCAGATGGATATATCCTTCCTTTTCTCCTTTGCCTTTTGCTTCTCTTCTTTTCTCAGCTATTTGTAAGGGCTCCTCAGACAACCATTTTGCCTTTTTGCATTTCTTCTTCTTGGGGATGGTTTTGATCACTGCCTCCTGTACAATGTTACAAACCTCCTTCCATAGTTCTTCAGGCACTCTGTCAGATCTAATCCCCTGAATCTATTTGTCACTTCCACTGTAAAATCATAAGGGATTTAATTTAGGTCAGACCTGAATGGTCTAGTGGTTTTCCCTACTTTCCTCAATTTAAGTCTGAATTTTCTAATAAGGACTTCATGATCTGGGCCACAGTCAGCTCCCAGTCTTGTTTTTGCTGACTGTATAGAGCTTCTCCATCTTTGGCTACAAAGAATATAATCAATCTGATTTTGGTACTGACCATCCGGTAATGTCTATGTGTAGAGTTGTCTCTTGTGTTGTTGGAAGAGGGTGTTTTCCAATGATCTACTACTATTTTCTGGTGGCTCAGGCAGTCAAGAATCCTCCTGCAATGGAGGAGACCTGGGTTTGATCCCAGGTTGGGAAGGCCCCCTGCAGGAGGGCATGGTAACCCACTCTAGTATTCTTGCCTGGAGAATCCCCATTGACAGGAGCCTGGTGGGCTACAGTCCTTGGGGTCACAAAGAGTCAGACATGACTGACGACTAAGAACACAGCACTGCTAATCTAGAGGTGATCAATAACCTACTTGGCCTGCTTACATGTATATATTTATATTTTTCTTCACAAATGATTTTTGGACCACACCATGCTGCTTGTGGATCTTAATTCCCCAACCAGGGATTGAAACCCAGGCCCCAAGGATGAAACCCTGAAGTCCTAGGACTGCCAGGCTTCCCCGGTAACACTAGTGGTAAAGAACCTGCCTGCCAATGCAGGTTCGATCTCTGGGTCTGGAAGATCCCCTGCAGGGAGGGCATGGCAACCCACTCCAGTACTCTTGCCTAGAGAATCTCATGGACAGAGGAGCCTGGTGGGCTGCAGTCCATGGGGTCACAAAGAAGCGATATAGCATGCATGCATGTAGGGAACTCCCCACAACTTTTTAGTAAGGTTTTTATTATAAAATTTTAGCAATTAGGGATTAGGAGAGGGAGCCCTTACTGTTCATGCAACTGAAGAATAATTTATGATACGTTAGGTTGGGTCAGAGAAGGGGTGGAGATAGGGAGTGGGAGGCTGGAGGCATGGACAAAAGATATGAGGATGGCCAGGGTGCCCACATTGCTCCTGCCCTTTTGAGCACCTGTCCCACCCCTACCAGGCTCAAAATCTGATATGCTGGAGGGGATACAGGTAAGGGAAATGGTAAGCAAACCATGTGCTTTGTTAAAACTTTCATTTAATTGGCAGATAATTACTTTACAATATTGTGATGGTTTTTGCCATAGATCAACATGAATCACCCATAGCATACATGTGTCCCCTCCCCACTGAACCCCCTAACCTCTTCCCTCCCCACCCCATCCGTCCTGGTTGTCAGAGAGCACCAGCTTTGGGTGCCCTGCTTCATACATCAAACTTCCACTGGCTATCTATTTTACATATGGTAATGTATATATTTCAATCATACCACCCTCTCCTCCTCCCACTAAGTTCAGAAGTCTGTTCTTTACGTCTGTGCCCCCTTTGTTGCCCTATACATAGGATCATTGGTACCATCTCTCTAGATTCCATATATATACGTTGCTGCTGCTAAATCACTTCAGTCGTGTCCAACTCTGTGCGACCCTATAGACGGCAGCCCACCAGGCTTCCCCGTCCCTGGGATTCTCCAGGCAAGAACACTGGAGTGGGTTGCCATTTCCTTCTCCAATGCATGAAAGTGAAAAGTGAAAGTGAAGTTGCTCCGTCGTGTCCGACCCTTAGCATGGACTGCAGCCTACCAGGCTCCTCTGTCCATGGGATTTTCCGGGCAAGAGGACTGGAGTGGGGTGACATTGCCTTCTCTGCATATATAAGTTAATATATGATCTGATCTGACTGCTCAAGATTATAGGACCTCAGAACCCTTTGTTCCCTGAGTTTGTATTAACATCTCCCCAAGATGTTCTCTTCCAGTCATCAGGGTCAGTGTGGAGCTTTGTCAAAAGATGGAATATTACTCAGCCATAAAAAGGAACACATTTGAGTCAGTTCTAATGAGGTGGATGAACCTAGAGCCTATTATATAGAGCAAAGTAAGTCAGAAAGAGAAAGACAAATATCATATATTAATGTATATATATGTATATATTATATATATTAATGTATATATACATATACGTTATATATATTAATGTATGTATACGTATACGTTAATATATATAGGTATATATGTTAACGTATATATACGCATATGTTATATATATTAACGTATATATTAACGTATATATACCTATACATTATATATATTAACATATATATGTTAACGTATATATACATTAATATATGATACTTGTTTTTCTCTTTCTGACTTACTTTGCTCTGTATAATAGGCTCTAGGTTCATCCACCTCATTAGAACTGACTCAAATGTGTTCCTTTTTATGGCTGAGTAATATTCCATCTTTTGACAAAGCTCCACACTGACTCTGATGACTGGAAGAGAACATCTTGGGGAGATGTTAATACAAACTCAGAGAACAAAGGGTTCTGAGGTCCTACAATCTTGGGCAGTCAGATCAGATCAGATCAGTCGCTCAGTAGTGTCTGACTCTTTGCGACCCCGTGAATCGCAGCATGCCAGGCCTCCCTGTCCATCACCAACTCCCGGAGTTCACTGAGACTCACGTCCATAGAGTCAGTGATGCCATCCAGCCGTCTCATCCTCTGTCGTCCCCTTCTCCTCTTGCCCCTAATGCCTCCCAGCATCAGAGTCTTTTCCAATGAGTCAACTCTTCGCATGAGGTGGCCAAAGTACTGGAGTTCCAGCTTTAGCATCAGTCCTTCCAAAGAAATCCCAGGGCTGATCTCCTTCAGTATGGACTGGTAGGATCTCCTTGCAGTCCAAGGGACTCTCAAGAGTCTTCTCCAATACCACAGTTCAAAAGCATCAATTCTTCGGCGCTCAGCCTTCTTCACAGTCCAACTCTCACATCCATACATGACCACAGGAAAAACCATAGCCTTGACTAGACGGACCTTTGTTGGCAAAGTAATGTCTCTGCTTTTGAATATGCTATCTAGGTTGGTCATAACTTTCCTTCCAAGGAGAAAGCATCTTTTAATTTCATGGCTGCAGTCACCATCTGCAGTGATTTTGGAGCCCAGAAAAATAAAGTCTGACACTGTTTCCACTGTTTCCCCATCTATTTCCCATGAAGTGATGGGACCAGATGCCATGATCTTCGTTTTCTGAATGTTGAGCTTTAAGCCAATGTTTTCACTCTCCACTTTCACTTTCATCAAGAGGCTTTTGAGTTCCTCTTCCCTTTCTGCCATAAAGGTGGTGTCATCTGCATATCTGAGGTTACTGATATTTCTCCCAGCAATCTTGATACAAGCTTGTGTTTCTTTCAGTCCAGCGTTTCTCATGATGTCCTCTGCATATAAGTTAAATAAACAGGGTGACAATATACAGCCTTGACGTACTCCTTTTCCTATCTGGAACCAGTCTGTTGTTCCATGTCCAGTTCTAACTGTTGCTTCTTGACCTGTATACAAATTTCTCAAGAGGCAGATCAGGTGGTCTGGTATTCCCATCTCCTTCAGAATTTTCCACTGTTTATTGTGATCCACACAGTCAAAGGCTTTGGCATAGTCAATAAAGCAGAAATAGATGTTTTTCTGGAACTCTCTTGCTTTTTCCACGATCCAGCGGATGTTGGCAATTTGATCTCTGGTTTCTCTGCCTTTTCTGAAACCAGCTTGAATATCAGGAAGTTCATGGTTCACATATTGCTGAAGCCTGGCTTGGAGAATTTTGAGCATTATTTTACTAGTGTGAGAGATGAGTGCAATTGTGCGGTAGTTTGAGCATTCTTTGGCATTGCTTTTCTTTGGGATTGGAATGAAAACTGACCTTTTCCAGTCCTGTGGCCACTGCTGAGTTTTCCAAATTTGCTGGCATATTGAGTGCAGCACTTTCACAGCATCATCTTTCAGGATTTAGAATAGCTCAACTGGAATTCCATCACCTCCACTAGCTTTGTTCGTAGTGATGTTTTCTAAGGCCCACTTGACTTCACATTCCAGGATGTCTGGCTCTAGGTCAGTGATCACACCATCGCGATTATCTGGGTTGCGAAGATCTTTTTTGTACAGTTCTTCTGTGTATTCTTGCCACCTCTTCTTAGTATCTTCTGCTTCTGTTAGGTCCATACCATTTCTGTCCTTTATCAAGCCCATCTTTTCATGAAATATTCCTTTGGTATCTCTGATTTTCTTGAAGAGATCTCTAGTCTTTCCCATTCTGTTGTTTTCCTCTATTTCTTTGCATTGACCACTGAAGAAGGCTTTCTTATCTCTCCTTGCTATTCTTTGGAACTCTGCATTCAGATGTTTATGTCTTTCCTTTTCTCCTTTGCTTTTGCTTCTCTTCTTTTCACAGCTATTTGTAAGGCCTCCCAGACAGCCATTTTGCTTTTTTGCATTTCTTTTCCATGGGGATGGTCTTGATCCCTGTCTCCTGGACAATGTCACAAACCTCATTCCATAGTTCATCAGGCACTCTATCTATCAGATCTAGGCCCTTAAATCTATTTCTCACTTCCACTGTATAATCATAAGGGATTTGATTTAGGTCATACCTGAATGGTCTAGTGGTTTTCCCTACTTTCTTCAGTTTAAGTCTGAATTTGGCAATAAGGAGTTCATGATCTGAGCCACAGTCAGCTTCTGGTCTTGTTTTTGCTGACTGTATAGAGCTTCTCCATCTTTGGCTGCAAAGAATATAATCAATCTGATTTCGGTGTTGACCATCTGGTGATGTCCATGTATAGAGTCTTCTCTTGTGTTGTTGGAAGAGGGTGTTTCAGGAGGGTGTCCCTCCACGGGACTTGGCATATCAGCACAGTAAATTTTCCAAGGTTAACAATAAATCCTATTATGAGTATGGGTACTTTAGTAGAGTGACCAAACTTTTAAGAACATTAACTGAAAACTAAATTTTCTTCAAGTACAAGGTTATTTACTTGGTAATGGTGCCACAGAAAGTATTAAATGCATTAGTCTACTCAAGAGCCACCAACAGTCCTGCTAAAACAATCTCTACCACCGAGGTCCTACAGCACACAGGCCATAGAGCAAAATGACTGCTTAACTGCTAATGTCTCTGGAGAAATAAAGCCACCTGCTACTCCTTAAATGTCTTTTCTTTCCCGTCACCAAACCTTTGCTCTTGCTTTTTGCTCTGCCCCAAATGTACTCCCCTCTATTATGTCTCCAAATGTCAGTCTTACTTTCCTAACTCATATAGACCTGTCTACCTAAATGCCAGCTTCTCCATGAAGCTTTTCCAGATCGTCCACGATTGGTTGGCTTCTGCCTCCTTTAAAATACACCCCGGGACTTCCCTGGCAGTCCAGTGGTTAAGACTCCAAGTTTCCAATGCAGGCGGCATGGATTCAATCCTGGTCAGGGAAATTCCTCACGTCACGCGGCCAAAAGAATAAATAACTAGAAATCTAAAAATAAAACAGACCACCCCCTCCAACTACTGTGTCTATCTCTTAAAGCAATAATCTTATTCTTGTTTCATGACCACAGTTCTTCTAATCTCATCTTCCCATTAGATGATAAATTCTTTAGGGATAGGAACTATGTCTTCCCCCTATATAGATCAAGAAAAATGTAGCCGTAAGTAGTAGCACCAACTTCCATAGTTGCTCAGATGGTAAAGAATCTGCCTGCAATGCAGGAGACCCAAGTTCAATCCCTGGGTTGGGAAGATCCCCTGGAGAAAGGAATGTCTACCCACTCCAGTATTCTTGTCTGGAGAATGCCACGGACAGAGGAGCCTGGCAGGCTACAGTCCACCTGGTCACAAAGAGTTGGACGTAACTGAGCGACTTTCACTTTTCACATAACTAGTACATGGCAGTGTTGGGATTCACACTAGACCTGTCTAATCTCCAAACCCAGGCTCTTTCTCCTATCCTCTATCCTCTCATAACCTCTCAGACAGCAATGCAGTGGTTCCTATGGCAATAAAAAGAACACAGTCTCCTCCTATTAGGACAGGCGGGAGAAAAGTTCTACTTTTCTGTCCTAACGCAGTGCCTGGCTTCTGACTCAATGTTTTAACTCTACCTTCTGCTTTTAAACCTTTATTTCTCCAAACATATTCTGGAAAATAAAAGCAATGAGAGGTGTAATATTTTTTTAAATAACTTTATGAGCAACTGCAGGCTAAACAAAGTTAGACATGTTGATTGCTTACTGCAGAACTCTGCAGATCATTTAATATGCTAAAGGAGATCAGTTCTCTGTGTTCATTGGAAGGACTGATGTTGAAGCTGAAACTCCAATACATTGGCCACCTGATGCAAAGGGCTGACTCATTTGAAAAGACCCTGATGCTGGGAAAGATTGAGGGCAGGAGGAGAAGGGGACGACAGAGGATGAGATGGTTGGATGGCATCACTGACTCAATGGACATGGGTTTGGGTGGACTCCGGGAGTTGGTGATGGACAGGGAGGCCTGGTGTGCTGCGGTTCATGGGGTCACAAAGAGTCGGACACGACTGAGCGACTGAACTGAACTGAACTGATGCAGCATTATGCAGTTTTAGTATATATAATTTCTATTTTAGAAGGTATAGGATCTTAACACATATTTTATTATGTATGAATGAACAGAACTATCCTTCATCAATTTCACCTAATAGAGCTGTACTTTATTTTAACAGCATCATTTTACTACATAATAGCAACAAATTCATTTCAAAACCATTTAATGACACATATATAAACAAGAAACCCCATAACCAAATGCTGTAGGATTTAATATTACTAGTATTTAAAACTAGCAACAACCTACTTTGTGCCAGCAAGCGAGTGATTAAGTGCTACGCATACCATGTCTGACACTTAATGAGGGAGTCACATGGATATAGAATATGTTTCACTCCATGATTAATATAGGTTCACTATATTTAGTTTGTACTTGAACATTTCATCTTTTCTTCCCATCGCTGAACCCAGCCGAGGACATGGGATAAATGTGATGACTAAAATCAGGAAGTTTTGATGAATTAAACAGATGAGAAAAAGATTGACTCTTCAAGGAGAAAATGAGACTTTTCCCCCATTATCATTTTTAGACAAATTGCAGCTATTTAAAATAAACTAAAATAACATTGGTAACCTCTGAGGAGGGCAACTGAATGACCTGGGGATAGCAAGAGATATAAACTTTTCATATATACACTTTTATATCTGTATGGATAGAACTGTGGTCCCCTAAGAGAGATCTGTTCAAGTGTTAATACCCCCTGATATCTGTGAACATGAGGTCACAGTGCATTGAGGTGGGCCCTGATCCAATGACTGATGTCCTTATAAGAAGAGAAAACTAGATATGGACACAGAGTGGTGCACAGGGAGAACCCTTTTGGCTTGCTTAAGGATGTAAAAATATTTTTATTAGACTTTGTTTTTTTATTAGACTTTGTCAAAGGCAGAGACTGTGGTGATACAGTTGCAAGCCAGGGAACACCAAGAATACTGCTCAACCAGCAGAAGCTAGAAGGCAAAAGGAAAAATTCTTTACTAGAGCTTCTAGAGACCGGGGTCCTGCCAACATCTTGACTTCAGACTAGTAGCTTTCAGGACTCTGAGAGAAATTTCTGTCACTTAAAGCCACCCTACAGTCTGCGTTACTGTGTGTGGCAACCCTAAGAAACTAATACAAATGTTTTATACAAAGTGACAATACCATGTGTTCAAAAATTAATCAAATTAAGATAAAGTAAGCTCAAGGGAATGAAAACACAAGCCACAGACTAGGAGAAAATCAAAAAGATATATCTGATAAAAGACTTTACTAGAAATATACAAAGAACTCTTAAAATTAAACAATAAGAAAACAGACAATCTGACTAAAAATGGGCTAAAGACCTTAATAGACACCTCACAAAGAAGATATATAGATGGCAAATAAGTATATAAAACAGGCTCCATTCATATGTCCTCAGGGAAATGCAAATTTAAAAACAAGATACTGCTACATACCAATTTGAATAGCCATATCTGGGACAGTAACACCAGAGAAATACTGGTGAGGATGTCAAACAACAGAATTCTCATTCACTGCAGGCGGGAATGCAAAATCATATAGTCATTTTGAAAGACAGGCAACGTCTTACAGAACTAAATATACTTTTACCACACAGTCCAACAATCGTGCTACTTTGTATTTATCCAAAGGAGATGAAAATTATATCCAGACAAAAATGTGCATATGGACAGCTATAGTAGCTTTATTCATAATCACCAAAACTTGGAAGCAACCAAGATGTCCTTCAGTAGTTAAATAAATAAGCTATGGTACATCCAGACAATGGAATAGTATTCAGCACTAAAAAGAGAAGAGCTACCAAGCCATGAAAAGACATGGAGGAACCTTCAGTGTACATTACTAAGTGAAAGAAGCCAATCTGAAAAAGATTCCAACCATATGACATTCTGGAAAAGGTGAAACTCTGAAGACAACACAAAGATCAGTGATTGTCAAGGGTGAGGGGAGGGGGAGGAATGAACAGGCAGAGCACAGAGGGGTTTTAGGACATGAAACTCCTTTGTACGGTATTACCATGGTGGATGTATGTCATTACACATTACACATTTGTCCAAACCCACAGAATATACAACACTGAGGAGTAAACCCTAGTGCAAACTATGGACTCTGAGTGATGATGCGTCACTGTAGGTTCATTAATTGTAACAAATATATCACTCTGGTGGGTGATGTTGATGATGACAGAGCCATGCATGTGTAGAGACAGGGAGTGTATGGAAAATCTCTGTACTTTCTACTTAATTTTGCTGTAAATATGAAATTGCCCTAAAAAACAAAGTCTAATAAAAATATTTTTACATCCTTAAGCAAGCCAAAAGTTCTACCCATTTTTATACTACAGTTTAGTAATCATCTTGAACCCATGACTAAAATATGCATACTTTTTGTCAAAGCTTTCCATGTTCCTTTGTTCATTCATTCAAACTTCAACTAAGTACTTACTCTGGGCCAGATGTGGTAGACTGGAAAAGGTTCCAGAGAATCCAGAAATAAGATATTCCTGGTCCTTTAGAATGATGTCTACTCTTAAAAATAATCATAGAGGAAATACATCAATTTAGAAGCAAAAGCATTACTTATCTATCTTGGGGAATTAAAATAAAATTACACTGTTGGTGGGAATGCAAACTAGTACAGCCACTATGGAGAACAGTGTGGAGATTCCTTAAAAAACTGGAAATAGAACTGCCATATGACCCAGCAATCCCACTGCTGGGCATACACACCAAGGAAACCAGAAGGGAAAGAGACACGTGTACCCCAATGTTCATCACAGCACTGTTTATAATAGCCAGGACATGGAAGCAACCTAGATGCCCATCAGCAGATGAATGGATAAGAAAGCTGTGGTACATATACACAATGGAGTATTACTCAGCCATTAAAAAGAATACATTTGAATCAGTTCTAATGAGGTGGGTGAAACTGGAGCCTATTATACAGAGTGAAGTAAGCCAGAAAGAAAAACACCAATACAGTATACTAACGCATATATATGGAATTTAGAAAGATGGTAACGACAACCCTGTATGAGAGATAGCAAAAGAGACACAGATGTATAGAACAGTCTTTTGGACTCTGTGGGAGAGGGAGGGCGGGGGATGATTTGGGAGAATGCCATTAAAACATGTTTTTAACTATTAAAAAAATTTTTTTTCAAGTGCTATTCAACCATGTACATGAGACAGATTATATTTCTTCTCCCCTCTGCTCAAAGATTAATGATATCAAAAGTATACTATTTACTTGACTGGTTCAAGAAGCATCTTGGGCAATAAGACAAAAATTACAAGAAAGTGAGATCATTGGATATGTACCACGGCATGAAAACACTGAAGACCTCTGAAAAAGGAAGACGTTAAAAACAAAGCAACAAAAAAGCCACTTAAGAGAATAGTTCAAAATGGAATTAGACTCTGAAATCACTAAAATTCTACTGTTAGAGAATGAAAACTGGAGGTGAATGAGTCATATGACATTGGAGGATTCTTCTATATTAAAAAAGAAGGGAAGGAAGGTCTTAAAATTATTCTGAAAAGACACAGGTCAAGAACAGAATCAGGTACAAATCAGGCTCCACTGTCCTCCCCTAACCTTCTGTTCCCGTGCTCTTGTCAAATTAAGAAAAAATTGATAACTCGGTTTCCAGAAATTGACAGTAATAATTCATTCTCATGAAAAAAAAAAAAAAAATGGAAGGAAACATTTAGAAGAAATGTGACCCTCTCTTGGAACCAGGTCCTCAATCTTCTTAAAGGAAAAATAGAACAAAAGTAATAATGTAACACACATCTTCATATCCAAAAGATTACTGCTCAATCCTGTAGTTAAAATCTTTGCAAAAAAATAGCACAGTCCTCCTTAGTGCCTAATTAGATGTATGCATTGGTATGCTTCAAGATAAAGAAAAACACTACCTTAGAGAGAATGGTATTTTTTAAATGGCTAAGAAGAAAAAAAGCCCAAGCTACTCTTTATATTAAGAATCACATGCTAGCAAACATTTGAAAAATTACCATAAAGAAAAACACAGAACTACTGTCCTATGAAATATACACCAAGTTTCACTATATCCCCAAATCCTAGTATCACTATATCTAGGGAGTTGAAAGTGTATCACTGGAAGATAACAGAGGAAAGGGATAAAGCTGCAAACTGGGTTGGAGGGGAGGAGGGCTGTCGGGCTGCACTCCGCAGACCTACAAGGCTGTGCTTGCCCAGCTTCAAGACTGAAGAATGAGCCCAGGATCCTCAACAGAGACATTAACGGTTGAATATGGATGGGGGAGCTTACATGTCTGACGCAGGTCCTGGTGCAACACACCACCGTGTACAGCTAACAGCACGCAGGATATGGCAGCCATCTTGGCTCCCGGAGCAGGAAGGGGAGATTACCAGTTATAGTTATAGGGGAATTGATGTCAGGTGGGCTCATGAGTCACCAGAGAAAGCAACAGAGGGGCATGCCTCTCACTGTCCCTTTGATAAGAATGCTCATTCGCTGGGGTCTGGGGAAAGTCCATAGGAAGGTCAGTCATGTATCAGGGTATCAGTGAAGCAGGCACTGGTCAAGCAGGGGAATGTACAGAGAACAAGAGAGCAACCATCTTGAGGGGCCTGACCGTACAAGGACCTGTGGTAACGTTTTCTGGCTCAATATCAGCAATGCCCAGAATCAATTTTATTAGATCAACCTTAAACTGCTATCAGATTAAGAACTGGTTTCAGCAGAGGACAGAGATACTGTAGGAAAACTTTCTCTCTCTCTGTACTGGTATTTAATAGAAACTTCAGATATATCTAAGTAACAATTCAAGTACATTTAAGACTTCTTACTGTAAAAAAAACAAAAGAAAGAAAAGAAACTTCAGAATGCTCTTTCCCAACTAATACAAAGTAGTAGGAATACATATTTGGGAGCAGAATCATTTCAACTGCTAACTTAATAGCAATGAAACCTCCACTTTGCTGCTAGTAAAACATTATGGCAACCCCCCTTCCAGAGGCTGTTATTGCATTTCTCCTTCAGAAATGTATATAGTCAATCAGCAAGTGTTCTCAAAAAGTACCAAATAAGCCTTTCCAAGGAAGCTTGTTTTCTGAACTCTTCACCCTACATCATTTTTAATTTTTTTTCTCCTCTCCATTTTCCTAATTTTAACTTAATTGGGTGTGAATCCAAAAACATGTGTTTCCTATTTGCATTTGGCTGCAGAAAAAAATTCTTAATGTACTTTAGGGAATGTAGGGGTGAATGCTGAAAGTAAGAGAAAGTAAAAGAATAGTAACAGCTAAACAAAACCAAGAATACTGTTTCTCTCCTTCTACTTTGGCCAAGAATATGGCATAAATTTCCTCTCCCTGTGGAGAATTCCATAATTATAGGAAAAAGCAGGCTCCCTGCTTATGATATCAAAAGTGGATATTTCAGAGTGCTACAAGCTGTCCTCTTAAAATGAGGCCAGAAAAGAGAAGTGTGGTAACTGCAGTACTTGGGGGGATGGACCACCTCAGTACACATCAATCACACCTTTGTGTCACCTCTCTTTTCCCTGACCTCTGAGAGGAGCAGTTAGCATCATGGTCTTCAGGTCAGGAGCATCAGCACCAGCTGGGAACTTAGAAACCCAAGTCAGCAGGCCTCACCCTAGGCCTACCACCTAACCAGAAACTCTGGGGGTAGGACTCTGGAGTCTGTTTCAACAAGAATTCCATGGGATTCTGACCTGATGAACCATATCCAACAGAAACATGGGCTTCCCTGGTGGCTCAGTGGTAAAAAATCCACCTGCCAATGCAGGAGACACAGGTTTGATCCGTCAGTTGGGAAGATCCCCTGGAGAAGGAAATGGCAACCCACTCCAGTATTCTTGCCTGAAGAATCCCACGGACAGAGGAGCCTGGCGGGCTACAGTCCGTGGGGTCACAGAGTCGGACATGATTTAGCGACTAAATAACAGAAACTTACTATCTTCCAATTCATCCTGGCTTTTAATCACAAGCAACCAGAATTGTTACCAAACATTTTCATGTGTATACATTGTCCAACTAATTTATATGATTCTTGGGGCAAAAATTCTCTCTCTTCCCTTGTCCCCTTTGCTTTCCCTTGCCCACCAATATCCTACATGGAGCCAGTAAGCAAACGGAAACATAACGAGCATTCACAAAGACAGGAACAGGGGAGGGGTCCCCAAAGGAGAGCTCTCCTTTTGAATATGACATTCTCATCCAGCTGAGGCAGACCTATTTCCCTTAATTATGACCTAGGAACAAAAGGGCCCAGTTCCCCAATATAGTCTAGAGAGGATTCAGTCATTGTCAAGAAGGAACTGCTCAGCTTCAGAATTTGGGTAATCCAACTGAAAATCAAATTAAAAGTTGCACAAAATATTTCCCCCAAAAGGCTTGGCAACCTTGAATACA
The DNA here is from genome assembly GCF_019923935.1 of Bubalus bubalis. Classification (NCBI taxonomy): domain Eukaryota; kingdom Metazoa; phylum Chordata; class Mammalia; order Artiodactyla; family Bovidae; genus Bubalus; species Bubalus bubalis. The sequence continues at coordinate 151,615,337 of NC_059157.1, forward strand.
GAGTGAAAAAGGAGAGGTAACACTTCTTTTTCAGAAGCACACAGTAGGGGTCACATACATGGGAATGTTCATTAGTTACCACTGTGGCTGGATAAAACCTTCCAAACTCTTTTAATATGAAAATACCATTTTGTTTGCCTTCTCTTTCTTTGCCACGTCCAAAACATAAAAGGCAAATAGTTCCCCTCACACACAGGGTGCCCTCACTATCCTTGAGCAAAGTGGAACTAGTCATTTAGTTGCTAATGATTCAGGTTCTGAGTTGAATAAAAGTCAGAGCTTAGCGGTGGTGGTTCCTGCAGAGGCTTTAACCACAGGGGAATTCTTCCACCTGGCCTAAATAAATAAAATGTGGTCAAATGTGTTTGTTAGCACTGAGCATGTATCCTATTGAACTGAATGTGCAGAGATGTTCCACATTATGATAGAAAGAATCACCTGTGCTTCCCTTGTTCTGGACCTGATTTTTTTCCTGAGAATGGCAGGGGGTGAGATTTATACAATTTTTTTTTTTTTTTTTTTTTGTAATTGAAGTTAGTTGATTGACAATATTGTGTTAGTTTCAGGTGTACAGCAAAGTGGTTCAGTTGCATGTTTGAGTGCGTGTGTGTTCAGTCACTCAGTTGTATTCAACTCTTTTCAACCCCATGAACTGTAGCCCATCAGATTGTAATAACCTAAAATGGAAAAGAATCTGAAAGAATATATATGTGTGTGGGGGTATACATCTGAAAGAATATATATATATATATATGTATATATACACATATATATATGTATGTATATATATACATGTTTATATACATATATATAGATATATATACACACATATATTCTCTTTCAGATTCTTTTCCATTTTAGGTTATTACAAGATGTTGAATATAGTTTCCTGTGCTATACAGTATGGACCTGATATTTTTTAAAAGTATCTACACACTAAAGAGAGAGGCTTCCATTTCTAGGTTCTTCCATTTCTCCAATGAACACATCTGTAGGTTCTTCAAGACAATCTGAAAAGGGGCCCTATTTTGGACTAAATGTTTGTGTGCCCCCAAAATTTACATGTTGAAGCTCTAACCCCCACAGCATTTGGAAGTGGGGCCTTCAGGAGGTAATTAGATTTAGATGAGGTCATGAGGGTGGAGTCCTCATGATGGAATTAGTGCCCTAATAAGATTGCAGAGAATCAAGTCACACTGAGATCTCGCTCCCTCCACCACGTAAGGACAAAGCAAGAGGGTGGTTGTCTGTAAACCCAGAAGAGGGCTTTCACCAGCAACCAAATCTGCCAGGACCTTGATTATGGACTTCCCAGAACTGTGAGAAACTGATATTTGTGGTTTAAGCTACTTAATCCACTGTATACTGTTATAGCATTCTGCACAGACTAATATAGACCCCAGCCTGGAACTTTCCTTTCATGGCTTCTTGCTAGACCTCTGGCCCCAAATTCTTAGTAAAGATAGAAAAAGGTTTTGTTTGCATATGCTAGTGTACACATCATATGAGCTGACTCAGTTACATGCAGTCCAGGAGGGCCAACATAAGCCATGACTTCTGGAGAGAAGATGGTAGGCACTGAGTGCCTAGACTCAAAATACAAAATAATTTCCATGAGCCAGGCATAACCAGAAAGTCACAGAGCTGCCAGACCTGAAGAGGAAGTGCACACTGAGGTAAGAGGCATCTCAGCAGAAATCACTGCCATCTCCAGCTTGCCATGAACTTGGAGTTGGAAGAACTCTAAAACTGACAAAGGCCAAATTTCTCTGCAGCCTGGTGGAAACGGGGAAGGTCCTCTGCTGAAAATTAAGCTATTCAAAAAGAATTTTTTAATTGTGAATTTTCCTAACCAATCTGACTTTGAAGACTGATTTATACCTATGACACACATGGCTCATAATAAATAGCCCTTAGAGGAGTATTCATGTCAAATCTAGGTCTCTGCAGTGAAACACCAGAGCAAATAACAGACTGAAAAAAATACTGCAAAACTTTGTCCTTGGAGGGATTCTTGCAAACTTAGACTCTCTAGAATGTGGTAATGTCCCTTTCTCTATAGGTAATTAGTAGAATTTTCCTTTTCCTCTGTAGTTAGGGGTCTTCAGCCTGTGATTGGTTGTCTAGGTGCAGAAGTCATTCTCAAAGGATATAAAAAGAGCAACAACTTTTTGTCACTTGCTAGGCTCAAGTTCGGAGAAGGCAATGGCACCCCACTCCAGTACTCTTGCCTGGAAAATCCCATGGACGGAGGAGCCTGGTGGGCTGTAGTCCATGGGATCGCTAAGAGTCAGACACAACTGAGCGACTACACTTTCACTTTTCACTTTCACTTTTCACTTTCATGCATTGGAGAAGGAAATGGCAACCCACTCCAGTGTTCTTGCCTGGAGAATCCCAAGGACGGTGGAGCCTGGTGGGCTGCCGTCTATGGGGTCGCACAGAGTCAGACACGACTGAAACGACTTAGCGGCAGCAGCAGACTCAAGTTTGCTGTTTGAAGACAAAAACACAAAGTCGTTTTTCATTACCTTCTGCATCATTAGGGAAAATGGGATATACCCATCTCCCAGTAAGACAACTTTGACCATTGTGGCTACACCTTCATGAAGCATTTGTGTGGAAAGGACTTCTGGCAACTCAATGCTGAGTATTTAGAAGTGCTGAGCTTCCAGGGGCTTGTTGTTTGCTAGAAAATCAATTCCTCTAAGTATAAAATTCAGTGGTGCTGACATACATAATAGCATAGTGTCTGCAGTAATGTACAGGGGCACTTTCAGAGAGGAGATTCGGGTTTTGGCAAGGACCCTGATGTTGGGAAAGATTGAGGGCAGGAGGAGAAGGAAGCGACAGAGGATGAGATGATTGGATGGCATCACTGACTCAAAGGACATGAGTTTGAGCAAATTTCGGGAGACAGTGAAGGACAGGGAAACCTGGTGTGCTGCAGTCCATGGGGTTGCAAACAGTTGGATATGACTGAGCAAATGAACAACAGAGATGAATTTTTTCTAACATCTTGTTTGCCAATTTTCTCCTATAAATCATCTATGCTGAGGAAGCTAAGCATGATGTACATACTATAAACACACACACACACACTAAAGTAATCAGGATCAAGATACTTTTCTTTCTTCTCTCTTCTTAACTCTATGTCAGCATAGTTTGCTGACCTCGTTCCACACAACAAGTGTGGCGGGGAGAGAGCACACACACAACACACAGAACAATCGTCTCCATGTCCTTCCCTCAGAAGCCCTCAATCCCTTGAACGACTGTCACAAGTCACTCAAATTTGAAGTATTAGACATAGAAATCTTCTACCTGAAATACTTAACCATTAGTGTCATTATGAAGGATAAATTATTTTGCATCATTTGCATACAACTTGTACACTTCCTACACAAAGCAGACTTGATTCAAAGAACAGCTGGACACAGCTGCCACAGAGCCCATCAAGATTCCCATACAGTTTATGTTCTCACACTTTTCCTAAGAATGTGGAGCCGCTGAAAACATAGCAAGACCAGGGCTTGTGGCACATGGGAGAAGGTGTAAAAAGGGTATTTTTGATTCTGAAAGGGAAATGTATGAAAAGGGCGAGAGTGTGTGTGTGTGTGTGTGTGTGTGTGTGTACAGTCATTGGATACAGGGGCCTTAAAGGTAATCCTGAACAAGTAAGCTAAAATGCTGAAGCACCACTCATAGCCATTCTGGCTGTGCAGCATGGGGGTTACAAATACACTGACCCTAAAGACACATGCAGTCCTAGGTTCAAATCCCAGCTGATAGCTACGTGACCTGAGCAAGTTTTACTTCTCTAAAATGTGTTTCCTCACATGTAAAATGGAGTGCAAGTAATAAAATCTTCCTCATAAGATTGTTGTGATGACTAGATAAGCAGTCCTGGAGGCACTCAGCATAGTGCCTGGCACACAGAAAATCCTCAATAACTTTTAGAAATTAAATAAAATGAGCCAAAACTCCCTTTAAATTCTACTCTGTTAAGTGGGACATGCAACCCAAGAAAAGAGCTTTCATCTTGCTTTTTGAAAGATGTGTTAGAGTCTTAATAGAGGGCATGAATTTACATTTAAAGACATACACACAGGACACTGCCAAGCAACATTTTATCATGGCCATAATGGAATGAGATGTAAAGCTGCTACAAATATCCAGAAAACTACTATTTTTAACATCTCAATATTGAAGATAGTCTTGATATTTTATAAAGCTCTATAATATTATTCTAACCAAGTTTGCTCTACAAAAGACCAAACAAGTACCACTCTCTTAACCTATAAAATGCAAAAGGGAAAAACTAGATCAGTAAGTTCCTTGCATATCAATAACTCTGTCTTTTGAGAATCTTAAAGCATGATTCTATGCTAAGCATTAAAGCTCGGGTCTTCTAGTTGGAATAGCTATAATAGCCAGAGTTCTGGATACATAATGCTATATAATAAACCCAAAGTGGCTTCAAACAATAGCAATGTTTATTTTCTTCATGAATCTGCAATCTGTACAGGGCACAACCAAGACAGTTTATTTCTGCTCCACTCAACATCTGCCGGGCCAGCTTAAAGGCTGGTGGCTGAAATCCTCTGAAAAGCTTACCCGCTCTTCTGTCTTCTATGTCATCAAAACTGGGAAAACTGAACCAGCTAGCGGCTGGAACAGCTGGGGCTCTTCTGGCATCCCTTCAAACTCCAGGGAGTCCTCCCATGTGATCTCCCTAATATGATGGATTCAGGGTCTCTGGACTCAGGGCTCACAAGGCACAGGTCACAAGAAAGGAAGAGAACCAGGAGGAAACTATTGTCTCTCGTGGCCTCACCTAGAAAGTCACTCAGTAATTCCACTACATTCCATTAGTCCATCAGATTTAAGGAATGAGAACACAGATCCCCACTTCTCATGGAAGGACTGTGAAATTATACTGTAAGAGCATTATGTTGCTGTTTAGTCACTAAGTCATGTCTGACTCTTTGGCGACCCCATGGGCTGTATGTAGACTTGCCAGGTTCCTCTGTCCAAAAGATTTCCCAAGCAAGAATACTGGAGTGGGCTGCCATCTCCAGGGGATCTTCCCAACCCAGACATCAAACTTGTGTCCCCTGCATTGGCAGGTGGATTCTTTACCACTGAGTCATGTGGGCTTCCCAAGACAACATTATAAATCAATTATATTTTAATAAAAAGAAAAAAAAGCAGACAGTTTGCTCCACCTGATATAAGAACATAACACAATCTATAAAGCAATCCTGCAGGGAAGGAAGAAAATTTTAAACCATTAAGCCTCGGAGAAGGCGATGGCACCCCACTCCAGTACTCTTGCCTGGAAAATCCCATGGATGGAGGAGCCTGGTAGGCTGCAGTCCATGGGGTCGCGAAGAGTTGGACACGGCTGAGCGACTTCACTTTCACTTTTCACTTTCATGCATTGGAGAAGGAAATGGCAACCCACTCCAGTGTTCTTGCCTGGAGAATCCCAGGGACGGGGGAGCCTGGTGGGCTGCCGTCTATGGGGTCACACAGAGTCGGACACGACTGAAGTGACTTAGCAGCAAGCCTATAGAGTCAACTGTGAGCTTGCAGAAAATACAAAGAGAATAGAAGAACATGTTAAACTATACTATAGGAATGCAATCAGTAAAATCCAGACTGGGAAATTACAGGACTAACAATCCTTTGAGACATACCTAATCATCCCACATCAATTTAAAAGCTATCCAGGAAGATTCAACATTCTACAGTCTAGTCAGATTAATAGGGTAGAATTATCGGTATTCTTAGTCTTGTTTAAATGCTTGAGGTACTTAGTTAAACAAACAAGTATTTCTACAGGATTCCTTGTCTAATCTTAACCTCTCTGTATTTCAGTTTTAAAACAGTTTCCTTTTATTTTGCCCTTAGCAGAGATGAAGAACAACTGATCCTCAAAGGCTAAAATCAAAACACTTCATGCGTATGAAAGCTTTTATGATAACATATCACCTTTGTACTTTTGCTCTTCTGGTATAAATCAGATGTGTCCCTTCAACCTCTTTCTGTTTTGGTTTTTTAGACCCCATTGATAAATACTTCTTGATTCTTTCAAACCACCTTCTCCTCCCACTCAAGCTCAAATCCAAAAAAGAATAAGAACAGTGTCAATTATAAGAAAACAGTTTACAGAGGTATAACAGCAGATGTTGAAACTGAAGCCTTAATATTTACATATAAATATATTTTTAAATATATATATTTAAAGCTGAGGTAAAATGGGATAGAATTTCTAAAGCATCCCAGAAGAGATCTTTGGATTTCAAACCAATTACTTTTAAGTTACCTATTTAAATTTCCAGCTCTGGATTCAATCAAAGGGTCATGCTATTTAATTTCTGAGAAATTACAAAGATGTGCTCAATACATGAGTAGGCAAGACCCACTCATATACTGAGATTTAAAAATAACTACTCTTTAACATACCTGCCTTCACTTTTATGATTATTATTATTACTATTACAAGATTTGCCAAGAACTAAAACCATGCTACAACACTTGTTTAAATGAAATATTACAAATATAAATTTAAATAATTCTCTATTATTCTGTTTTCATAAACTGAGTATAAATGCCTGTCTTATGTGGGAGGACCTCAGGAAGTCTAATTATCAGCTTCAGACAACAAATTATAACCTTAAGCCTTTAGATTCAATGGCTATAAAGCTACCATTACCTGCCCAAACATGGAAATGACACAAAAATGTCACAGTTCATGAATTACTGTGAAGACACAGCAATGTTCCGTATGTGTCCACCACCATGTCTGTCTGTATTGTGGACCTTAGGCCACTATGACATCATCAGCTAATGATTTGTTAGTAGTTACTATGGCCTGTGCCAGAGCATGTGGCTTTTAATTATTATAATGGCATGATTTTTTTTTTAATGTATAATGAATTTAAAGACCTTTTTGAACTATTTAGACACTTCTAGTATCTTTCCTCACAAGGAAACAATCTTGTATTATATGTTTATATATTCTCAGGTTACTTTAGAAGGACAGTTGCTTGTTGGCCTTAGACCAACTTTGACTCAGTTTTGGTGAGGAAGGTAGGACAACTTTTTTACCGTGGTGAAAGGAAAGTTACAGCACTCTGCCCAGACAGCCTTTACCTGGTAACTCAGGCGGTAAAGCATCTGCCTGCTATGCAGGCAGACCGGGGTTTGATCCCAGGGTCAGGAAGATCCCCTTGAAAAGGGAATGGCTACCCACTACAGTTATTCTTGCCTGGAGATGAGGAGCCTGGCAGGCTACAGTCCATGGGATTGCAAAAGAGTCAGACATGACTGAGTGACTAACACACATTTTTGAGCCTTCTACTGTGAAGTCTGCTTTACAGAGTTCGTCATCTCCTCCCCCTCCTTCCCCCATACTTAGTGGCAGGTGCTGGCAATAAATACTAATCCAATCCTCAGGGCAGCTTCTGAATCGTTACTGACACAGAGATCCATATCAAGAGGGACCGAGTTACAGTGACCGCTGGACAAGAACAGCATGTGATTCTGGCAGCAACAGACAAAGCAAGACTAAAGCATCCCACAGCAATACCTGAAGTCCATGCCAGGGCTTCTGAGCTCTACGCAACTACATGCTTCCTAGAATTTTCTTGACTAGAGAGAACACTCACATACCCAATCCTGTCTGTAATATCTTTATTTTGAGTACTGAAAATAAGCCCAATTTACATACATACAAACATTTGTATACACACACACACACATACAAAACCAAAGGTAGGAACCATAAAAGAAAAGATTAGTATTCTATTTTATTGAATATGACTTGGCTTCTTCACACTTTGGACATCTCTAAAAGCAATATATGTCATATAGTTGACAGTTCTTATATCCAAAGAAAAGCAACATATCTCATGAAATGATAACAGCTTAAATTTCTACATGGCAGAAAACACCATATATACCGTGAAAAGCAAGGCAAAAAATATATATAACATGCCTAAACCTAAAACATTAAATATAACCTAAATCTACAGACATAAGGTTTATATCCTAAACAACCAGCAGCTTTTACAAATCAAACCCAAAATGAGCAAACAATAGGGAAATGGGCAAAGGATATGAACAGGAAATTCACAAAACAGAAGGCAGAAAATTTTATGTCTTGTTATGTTTTTACTATTATGATAATGTGGAGTAGGAAATGGCAACCCACTCCAATATTTTTGCCTGGAGAATTCCAAGGACAGAGGAGGCTGGTGGGCTATAATCCATGGGGTCGCAAATAGACACAGACACGACTGAGCATTATGATAATAATCATTTTAAAGCCCTCCCTTTACCCTAATGCTCCTAAAAGTCTAGTTATTAACGTAGGCTGGAGAAAAGAGAAAAAAGAAAGACCTTCTCTGTCCCAGGCACTGTACTACCAGATTTCATGAACACCAAGTTCATGAAAAACCTCACAACACCCTGAGGAGCTAGATATCACTGTACAGATGAGGAAATACGGCATTAGAGAAGCTCAAGGACTTAAGCAAATTGTCTAAGCAAGTGTGGTAAAGCCCAGGTTCAGAGCTTTCATACAGCTTCTGCTCACGGCATGACTAGAAATCCTATTCAGACAAAGGATTTCCCTGGAGAACAAGGGACTGGACCTCAGATTTTTAAACCCAAAGCACTTACTGAAGGTCAAAGGCATCAAGTTTCATGAATATGAAAAGCTAGTATCCAGCTACACAGGAGATTTCTTAAAGTCCTGTTTATAATTTTCTTACTTTGGAAAAGAAGAAATTAAGTGTCATAAAATATGTTTAGATGCAAAGATTAAGTACATTTGATTTAAAATACACATAACTTTGTACTATGAGTGAAACCATAACTTGAAAAAACAAAACAATTCTTAAGTGTTACTACAATTTGTCCACCTCAATAAGATAAAACAGTTGCAATTACCAGATCCCTCCCTATTCATTAGATTTAGTTTTAGGTAGAAATAGCAAAGAGGAACCAAAGGGCCGCTTGATGAAGGTGAGAAGTGAAAGTCTCTCAGTCATGTCCGACTCTCTGCAACCCCATGGACTATACAGTCCATGGAATTCTCCAGGCCAGAATACTGGAGTGGGTAGCCTTTCCCTTCTCCAGGGGATCTCCCCCACCCAGGAATCAAACTGGGGTCTCCTGCATTGCAGGCGGATTCTTTACCAGCTGAGCCACAAGGGAAGCCCAAGAATACTGGAATGGGTAGCCTATCCCTTCTCCAGCAGATCTTCCCCACCTAGGAATTGAACTGGGGTCTCCTGCATTACAGGCGGATTCTTTACAAACTGAGCTATCAGGGAAGCCTGATGAAGGTGAAAGAGAATGAAAAAGCTGACTTAAAACTCAACATTCAAAAAACAGTGACAGATTTTATTTTTCTTGGGCTCCAAAATCACTGCAGATGGTGACTGCAGCTATGAAATTAAAAGATGCTTGCTCCTTGGAAGAAAAGCTATGACAAACCTAGACAGTGTATTAAAAAGCAAAGACATTACTTTACCGACAAATGTTGGTAAAGTCAAAGCTATGTTTTTCCAGTAGTCATGCATGGATGTGACAGTTGTACCATAAACAAGGTTGAGCACCAAAGAATTGATGCTTTCGAATTGCGGTGTTGGAGAAGACCCCTGAGAGTCCCTTGGACTGCAAGGAGATCAAACCAGTCAATTCTAAAGGAAATCAATCCTGAACTGACATTGGAAGGACTGATGCTGAAAGCTGAAGCTCCAATAGTTAGGCCACCTGATGCGAAGAGCCAACTCATTGGAAAAGACCCTGATGCTGGGAAAGATTGAAGGCAAGAGAAAAAGGGGACAACAGAAGATGAGATGGTCGGAGCAATCAGAGCAGAAAAAGAAATAAAAGGAATCCAAATTGGAAAAGAAGAAGTAAAACTCTCACTGATTGCAGATGACATGATCCTCTACATAGAAAACCCTAAAGACTCCACAAGAAAATTACTAGAACTAATCAATGAATATAGTAAAGTTGCAGGATATAAAATCAATACACAGAAATCCCTTGCATTCCTATACACTCATAATGAGAAAACAGAAAGAGAGATTAAGGAAACAATTCCATTCACCATTGCAACGAAAAGAATAAAATACTTAGGAATATATCTACCTAAAGAAACTAAAGACCTATATATAGAAAACTATAAAACACTGGTGAAAGAAATCAAAGAGGACACTAATAGATGGAGAAATATACCATGTTCATGGATTGGAAGAATCAATATAGTGAAAATGAGTATACTACCCAAAGCAATTTATAGATTCAATGCAATCCCTATCAAGCTACCAACGGTATTCTTCACAGAGCTAGAACAAATAATTTCACAATTTGTATGGGAATACAAAAAACCTCGAATAGCCAAAGCTATCTTGAGAAAAAAGAATGGAACTGGAGGAATCAACCTGCCTGACTTCAGGCTCTACTACAAAGCCACAGTCATCAAGACAGTATGGTACTGGCACAAAGACAGAAATGTAGATCAATGGAACAAAATAGAAAGCCCAGAGATAAATCCACACACATATGGACACCTTATCTTTGACAAAGGAGGCAAGAATATACAATGGATTAAAGACAATCTCTTTAACAAGCGGTGCTGGGAAAACTGGTCAACCACTTGTAAAAGAATGAAACTAGAGCACTTTCTAACACCATACATAAAAATAAACTCAAAATGGATTAAAGATCTAAACGTAAGACCAGAAACTATAAAACTCCTAGAGGAGAACATAGGCAAAACACTCTCCGACATACATCACAGCAGGATCCTCTATGACCCACATCCCAGAATATTGGAAATAAAAGCAAATATAAACAAATGGGACCTAATTAAAATTAAAAGCTTCTGCACAACAAAGGAAACTATAAGCAAGGTCAAAAGACAGCCTTCAGAATGGGAGAAAATAATAGCAAATGAAGCGACTGAAAAACAACTAATCTCAAAAATATACAAGCAACTCCTACAGTTCAATTCCAGAAAAATAAATGACCCAATCAAAAAATGGGCCAAAGAATTAAATAGACATTTCTCCAAAGAAGACATACAGATGGCTAACAAACACATGAAAAGATGCTCAACATCACTCATGATCAGAGAAATGCAAATCAAAACCACTATGAGGTACCATTTCACGCCAGTCAGAATGGCTGCGATCCAAAAATCTACAAGCAATAAATGCTGGAGAGGGTGTAGAGAAAAGGGAACCCTCTTACACTGTTGGTGGGAATGCAAACTAGTACAGCCACTATGGAGAACAGTGTGGAGATTCCTTAAAAAACTGGAAATAGAACTGCCTTATGACCCAGCAATCCCACTGCTGGGCATACACACCAAGGAAACCAGAATTGAAAGAGACACGTGTACCCCAATGTTCATCGCAGCACTGTTTATAATAGCCAGGACATGGAAGCAACCTAGATGTCCATCAGTAGATGAATGGATAAGAAAGCTGTGGTACATATACACAATGGAGTATTTCTCAGCCATTAAAAAGAATACATTTGAACCAGTTCTAATGAGGTGGATGAAACTGGAGCCTATTATACAGAGTGAAGTAAGCCAGAAAGAAAAACACCAATACAGTATACTAACACATATATATGGAATTTAGAAAGATGGTAACAATAACCCTGTATAGGAGACAGCAAAAGAGACACTGATGTATAGAACAGTCTTTTGGACTCTGTGGGAGAGGAAGAGGGTGGGATGATTTGGGAGAATGGCATTGAAATATGTATAATATCATATATGAAATGAGTCGCCAGCCCAGGTTCGATGCACGATACTGGATGCTTGGGGCTGGTGCACTGGGACGACCCAGAGGGATGGTATGGGGAGAGAGGAGGGAGGAGGGTTCAGGATGGGGAACACATGTATGCCTGTGGCAGATTCATTTTGATATATTGCAAAACCAATACAGTATTGTAAAGTTAAATAAAATAAAATTAAAAAAAAAAAGAAGAAGATGAGATGGTTGGATGGCATCACCAATTCAATGGACATGAGTTTGAGCAAACTCTAGGAGATGGTGAAGGATAGGGAAGCCTGGCATGCTGTAGTCCATGGGTTCACAAAGAGTTGGACACGACTGAGTGAACAAAGCTAATGGGAGAAAAAATATACTTTTACTGAAACATATTCAAGGAAGAGGGACCAGTGACAATTAGGTCCTGCTCTAGTGTCCCAGAGGGAAGAATTTCTAAAGAAGGGCTGACACAGGCCAGGATTCCTCGAGGCAATGTTATGGTCTTGTTGCACAGGTAAGGCCTAAAACCTGACCCCAATGATCCAGCTTCCCCAACACTCAAGTCTTGGCTGGGCGCCTTATCCACAGTCCAGGAAGTCAACAATAGGACCTCTGCTGCCAGCCACCCCTCTCCCAAGGTGAAAAAACACAGAATCTTCATTCTCTGTGTCCAGGGTTAGGAGAACAGAGACAAGCAAGAGATGTCACTTGCATATCTGTCCACTGTACACAGAAAAATAGGTCTCTTATCCTTTCAAAAATACCAGGTGTTAAGGGTGCTCAGTATGATGTATGTGGCTGGGTTATAAAGGATTAAAACAGGATGCCTCCAATTTCCCAGTCTTAGAAGCCATTCTACAGTATCAGCCTAGGGTTTATATAATACTTGTCAACTTCCAATAAAGACTGATATTTCTCCCTAGTCTTTTTGTAGACCAGCCCACTCCTTTAAAAACCAATTTTATTTTTTCTGGACAATCAAAATGTAATCAATAGGAAATCAAGTAAGTTAGGTTTGTTTAGCTTGAATTCTGATCATTTTTGTGAATATGTTAAATGTGTAAAGTGTGGCAGGCATTCTGTCCTGAAACTCACCCTCCAAAAAAGTGGCCAGTTAAAAGGACTAAACCAAAATGACTCCTTTCAGCCCAGTTGTTTAAACTCTAAACTGAGAGCATGCCACCACTTGTGCTGTGTCAGCTGCATTTCACCAGCCATTCATCAAAATAGTATCATTATTTTTCAACCATCAAAACAAAGGAGAGAATAAATCCTATTTTCAAGTACTTTATCTACAAAGATGAAGTTTACGATTGTCTGTTTGTGACACTGCCTAAAAAATATTTTATTCAGGACAAAAGTTTCTTCTAGATTTAAATATTTAAGGAAAAGGGAAGGAAGGGAAGAAGGCTAAGAAATACAAGATCTCAAGAAAACTTAAAACACAATTGTAGTTACACCATAATAGTGCAGAGTGTATGTTGTGGGAAGGAGGAAGGTAAAGACAGAGAGCCTAGGGTAACACTTACATATATGTCCTCAAAATTTGAAATAAAAGGATAGAGATACAAACAGCTTAACAAGCCTATTTGCCCTACTGTAAGAAATAGAATGTGAAACTGATTTTGGGCCAAAATGTAAACAGGAATCTTATTCGAAGATTCCTGCTAAACCAATTAAGGCTACAGATACTTTTAAAAGTTCATGAAAAATTTTAAAACGGCCTAGTAATTTCCAGTAACAATATATTATTTGCTGATCATCTTTTCTTTCTGTTCTTTTATAAGTTGTAAGGTAAGTGGATTCTAAGAGTCTAAAAAGCCAATGAGAAAAAGCTTTTGTTTGAGTCTAGAAATTAATCTGAGAGAGTATAAATGAGAAAAAGAGAGGTAATCAGATGTCTTATTAGTTACTCAAAATACCTGATGATTAAAGATAAGGCACCTCTAATACAAGGGGGAATGAGTTCTTTGTGTGGGGACAGATGGTTTACAATTACCACATCTTTGTATGGTACCATGAATATCACTTTCAACTTTTAAGACAGATTTATTACAGTGGTTTTAAGATGAAAATCTTAAAGACATTCAATGCTTATATTGTGATGTGAAGTGAAAGTCGCTCAGTCGTGTCCGACTCTTTGCCACTCCATGGACTATATAGTCCATGAAATTCTTCAGGCCAGAATACTGTAGTAGGTAGCCTATCCCTTCTCCAGTGGATCTTCCCCACCCAGGAATTCAACCAGGGTCTCCTGCATTACAGGCAGATTCTTTACCAACTGAGCTATCAGGGAAGACCCATGCTTATATTATGTAGTGATATATATCATAATTTCAGTATTAACGTTTTCATCATGTATACATCATTATCTAGAACAGTAAGAATCAAGTACTGAATATTTCTAAAGGAAAAAGTCATAAAATGTGCATAGGGCACAAATCTTTACAACAAATAAGAATGAAATGAACAGCGGTCATATTTTCCTGAACTAGGGCCTCACCAGCTTGAGCCTATGATAAAATCTAGCAAACAACTCCACTGGCCTCTATAATTTATAAAACTAATAAAGTTAAATCATCCCATTAATATTAAAATCCCAAAAAGTTTGTCTTCATGACCATTCTGCGTAGCACTAAATACAAAGCAGATACTTTGTAAATACTGATATTCAGAAGGACTTTAGCCAAGTACCTTTCCTGAGCATGAAAAAGAGAAAAATTCCCCATGTCTGATAGGAGAAGGAAATTTAAAAAAAGCCACAGCAACTGTAATAGTTCAGGATAACATAAGAGATGCCTTATTGAATGAGACCAATAGTCAGCTTGGTATTTGGTCCTGGGCAGAAATATCAAAACACATTTTAAGAAAAAAATACATTGGCTCTCTATGACAACTTCTGATGCTAAGAGACACATATTTAACATGATCTATTTCTTTAATATTCCACAAGGAATCTACTATCCACATAAGTACATATCACCCACTGAGATAAAGAATTTCCTAGTTGTATCTTAAAATCTGCTAAAAGAGTCATTTACCATATAACTACATTCACAAAAAGGCAGAACAATTTTGAAACTAATCCAAGGGGGGTTAATTACTACAATAGCAAAAGATATTTATCCTAAAGTGGTTTCATCTTAGGCAATGTTACAGTTTAGACTTGAAAGTGTTAGTTGCTCAGTCATGTCCGACTCTTGGCAACCCCATGGACTTTAGCTTGCTAGGCTCCTCTGTCCGTGGAATTCTCCAGGCAAGAACACTGGAGAGGATAGCTATTCCCTTGCCCAAGGAATCTTCCTGACCCAGGGATCAAACCCAGGTCTCCAGTATTGCATGCAGATTCTTTACAGTCTGAGCCACCAGGGAAGCCCCAAGAACACTGGAATAGGTAGACATTCCCTTCTCCAGGGGATCTTCCCAACCAAGAGACGGAACCGGGTCTCCCACATCACAAGCAGATTCTTGGTGACTCAAATGGTAAAGAATCTGCCTGCAGTGTGGGAGACCAAGGTTCGATCCCTGGGTTGGGAAGATGCCCTGGAGAAGGGAATGGCTACCCACTCCAGTTTTCTTGCCTGGAGAACTCCTTGGACAGAGAAGCCTGGCAAGCTACAGACCATAAGGTTGCAAATAGTTGGACACAACTGAGAGACTAACATTTTTACTTTCAGACTTTAAAGCCAACAATAAAACACAATCTCCATGACTTTTCAAAGACCCTAAAGTCACTTTTTCAAAGTTTTAAAATATTTTTATAATTTGAGGAATAAGTTTATATTTGCCTTATTCACCTACCTCTTGATTTCATAAACCTGGCTCAGGTCTCCCCTGGGACTCTGTCTTTCTGGAAAGTCAGTCTTCTTGGTTAGTCTTTATACTGAAACTACTTTAAAGCCTCAATTATTGACTTTTCCAGAACACCACAGCTCTCTGCTTTCTGGTATTTGCCATCAGAACTGGATACCTTAGACATAAATTATGGCTAAGATAAAAATATTAGAACTTTTTAGATTTTCCTTTTTTTTTTTCTTCAAGAAAACACTTCTTTGGCTGGTTTTCACTAGTCTGTATAAACTGCTACAGTGTACTGTCTTTATCTGTAGATAACACTCAGTAGATTAAAGTGCTGGACTTTCACCTGAAGCTTAGACACTTGACAGATTAAAGCGCATCTTTTTGGATTTTTCAGAATATGCATTTATTCAAACTTGCAACTCTGAATTCATTACCAATTTATCTACCCACTCCTAAGATATAAACTTCCTAGACAATCTTGGTTAATACTTTATCCCGAAATTTCTGCAATCTGCTACCTCTTATTTCCTGTTGAGAATAAATTGCTCTAGTTTCCCCAGTGAAGACTCAGCCTTCCTTAGACTGTTCCCTGGGGATAGGTTGTATTTCCTCTTTCTTTCAGGAAATGGCACCATATCTGCAGTGACAGTGTCCATGAAGATAAGATTCATGTCTTATGGATCTGTTTATGCCCAGCACCAGCAAACAGTTGTTCAATAAAATAATTGCTAAAAGAATTGATCAAGATTCTAAATAAACTATATGAAGTAGAAATAAATGGATTATTCTGGAATTCTAGTATTTATTTATATAACCTTTGACACCTATCTTCTGGAGCACAAGCAAACAGTGGTCAAGAAAAACAGAGGAAAATGAGGTTCTAAGATCTTCTGGGGACGTGGCTTTAAAAAAAGTCAGCTGGACTCCTATAGTTCAATATGGGTCATGGGAGGCTATTTTGTCTTCTGTGCATTAATACCAACTCTTATGTGTTTCCCAAGTGGCACAGTGGTAAAGAATCCTCCTGCCAATGTAGGAGACTCAAGAGATGTGGGTTCAATACCCGAGTCAGGAAGATCCCCTGGAGTGGGAAATGGCAATCCACTCCAGCATTCCATGGACAGAGAATCCCATGGACAGAGGAGCCTGGTGGGCTACCGTCCATAAGTTTGCAAAGAGTCGGATATGACAGAGCACACACACTTCAATATAGAGTGGTAGCCAATGTAACAGAATTCTGAGTGAGGGAAGACCTGAGATGGTCTGTCAGGTTACTTTCAGGAAATTCTGAAATCACTTTCTTTACCTACTCAGGCTTCCTTCATCTTCCTACATCCGTCCAAATGATTTTTCAAACTCAAATATTTCAATCAGTTTAACTTCCTCACAGAATGAACATTCTCACCCTGAGTTCTCCTTGGGGGTTCCCAGGGAACAATGAAATCCCTAGAACTGTACCCTTGACACCTGGAGGAAATGACTTCTCCAGGAGAACAGAAGGGCCTAAGATTTCAAGCAGAAGGAAGAACTGCTTAGGAATTGGGCTTGTGTGATCAAAAAACCAACTACTGATGACAGACTGTTAAGGTTCAAACTGCAGCAACATACATGATAGCTGTCTAACCTATACAGTGCCCGATCAGTCTAATAACTTCACACTTTATGCAGGTGCCTGTTTAGTCGCTTCAGCCATGTCCAACTCTGTGACCCCATGGACTGTAGTCTGCCAGGCTCCTCTGTCCATGGGATTCTCCAGGTATGAATACTGGAGTGGATTGCCATGCCCTCCTGCTGTGTCTCTTATGTCTCCTGCATTGGCAGGAGTTCTTTACCACTAGCACCACCTGGGCTTCCCAGGTGGTGAGAAGGTCCCACATTTATGCAGGTCCCAGACACTTTTCACAACAGCACATGACCTAAATCAGGCCTAGGACTGGGGGCTGGAGCTTTAAGTAGAAATGTCAACCTGTTTCAACCACTGGGTGATGAGAGCAAAGCTTTCTCCAGATGGCAATCATGATGGATGGTGTTAAATTTCCGTAGGAAACAATAATTTTAAAATGAAAGGCATTTAGAAAGGTGACAGGGAATATACAAGGGCCAAGCAGAAACAAGTGGCTTTAGCTGACTGGTAGGTACTGATTCTGCAGAAGATTTCCTGATGCTGGGAAAAACTGAAGGCAAAAGGAGAAGAGGCGGCAGAGGATAAGATGGTTAGATAGCATCACTGACTCAATGGACATGAACTTGAGCGAACTCTAGGAGATAGTTGAGGACAGGGAAGCCTGGCTTGCTGCAGTCAATGGGGTCACAAAGAGTTGGACATGACTTAGTGACTAAACAACAGAAAGCACTGGGTAAACCAGGAGCTGAGAAAGAAGACTGGAAGGCTAAGGCAGAACCAGAAAACTGAGAGCCTCTGGTTTGATACAGAGTGCTCTGAATGTGGTCTTCAACTCTCCATTTTTTAAATGCTACAAACTTCACTTTAAAGTCACTGTTGTAATAGGTGGTCTTTTATTTGAAGTAAAAAAATAATTTATACTTGTCATAATTGACCAAAAAAACCCCATATGTGAAAATGTATCAGTGAAAGCATCTGACAAAATAGAAGTCATACAGGTATTGTGTCTAAGAAAGGCCAGTAAGAGAACGCATTGAGTGACTGTCAAATCACTGCAGTGTCCTCCTGCCATAGGACAATTTGTCGGATTTGTGTTTTTAAAGGAATTGACAGGTTGTTCTTTATTCTTCTCCTTAGCAGACCTATAATTTATAACAAAATGGAAAATTAAAGCAAGAGGTATCTTTACACTAGTGTTTTTAAAAAGCTAATCACCATTTTATTCTATTGTCATTTCACTCAAGCTTTTTTTTTTAACTACCTTCCCAATTATGACCTCTTCATTTAAAAAAAATTTATTTATTTATTTAGCTGTGTTGGGTCTTAGTTGTGGCATGCAGGATCTTTGATCGTGGTTGCAGCAGGTGGGATCTTTAGTTGTGGCATGTAGGATCGAGTTCCCTGACCAGGGATCAAACTCGGGGCCCCTGCATTGGGAGCGTATAGCCTTAGTCACTGGACCACCAGGGAAGTCCCAGACCTCTTCATTTTTTATCCATGGTTTTTCCTGCAAACTAAGACTCATTTAGGAATTTGACAAGATTACAGTTTCAACAGTCCATGGGGTCGCAAAGAGTAGGACATGACTTAGCAACTGAACAGTAACAGTTTCAGAAGTGTGTGTGTGTGTGTGTGTGTGCGTGCGTGTGCATAGAAACAGGGATAGAGACTAAAACTTTCTGTGCATCCTCTGTATAATACTGTCTTCTCAGTTCAATATTTCAAATATGGTTATTGACCCTCTGCTATGAACAGTTACTTTATCTCATTCTAAATCAAACCCTGCCTGGCTTCTCATCTCCTCATTGCCTTCTTTGTCACTTGTGCTAGATTGAGAGCTGGGTTTTTCTCCCAGAAAACATGATTGTACATTGCTGCCTTTTAATGCCTGAATCAAAAGGATGACGAATGTAAACATTCTATGACTTTCCAGGCAACCCTGTAAAGGAAGACATTTTCGATCGCAAGGTAAAGATGCTTTTATCAAACCAGAAGTGCCATTCTCTTATTAGGCCAGCCTGGCTCTTCTTATGTGCTTTTGGATAGAAGAACTTATTTTCTTTGATGAAATACTAGAAGAAATTTTGGGAACAACTGAAATATTAATAGGAGTAGCTACTATTCCTCATCATCTTCATTAGTATCATTATCATCAGTGTGGTAGGCAGAATAATGGTCCCCTGCTGCTACTGCTAAGTCACTTCAGTCGTGTCCAACTCTGTGCGACCCCACAGATGGCAGCCCACCAGGCTCCCCTGTCCCTGGGATTCTCCAGGCAAGAACACTGGAGCGGGTTGCCATTTCCTTCTCCAATGCATGAAAGTGAAAAGTGAAAGTGAAGTTGCTCAGTCGTGTCCGACTCCTAGCGACCCCAAGGACTGCAGCCTACCAGGCTCCTCCACCCATGGGATTTTCCAGGCAAGAGTAGTGGAGTGGGGTGCCATTGCCTTCTCCCATAATGGTCCCCAGAGATGTTCAAATCCTAACACCTGACACGGGTGCATGTCACCTCATATGGCAAATGGGACTCTACAGATGTGATGGTGTTAAGGATCTTGAGATGAAAGATTATCCTGGATTTTTTACATGGGCCCAAGATAATCACAAGGGTCCTTCTGAGAAGGAAGCAGGAATATAACAGCCAGAGGAAAATGTGATGACAGAAGCAGAAGTCGGAGTGACACCAGTGCTGGGAGGGGGCTATGAGCCAAAGAACGTGAGCAGTCTCTAGAAGTTGGAACAGGCAAGAAGAAAATTCACCCTTATTCTAAAGGAACACAGCCTTGCTAATCCTTTTAGCCCCATAAGATCCATTTTCAGAAGTCTGACCCCTAGAACTAAAACAATAAACTTGTATTTTCTTATTTAAGTGACTATATTTTTTAGTGATTTCTTCAGTAGAAAGAAACTAATGTTTCTAATAGGTGTATTAACTTCCAGAGCTTGCTCAAACTCATGTCCATTGAGTCAGTGATACCATCCAACCATCTCATCAGACAAGGAAACTAAGGCTCAAAGGCACTTCAGACAGCAAGTAACATAGCCAAGAATCAAATTCAGTACTGTTTGGCATCAAAACTCACATTCTAAATAAACAATTATACTATAATGGCTATAAGACCAGTTGGTAAGAGGAAAAAATGATTAAATATAAAGCATTTATATTTAATATAAAGCATTCTTTATACCAGCCACTAAGCCCTTGATAAGCCAGCTTTCCCCAGTCACCTACCCTATCTAAATGGCCCAATATCTTGGCCTTCTCATGTCAAAGATACATGAGAGTTGTCTCCATCCACTAGTAGGTAATTACACTATAGTCTGTGTAGTACATAGTTGATCCTCATCATAATCCTTACCGATATTAAAGTTTCCACTGTTAATAATCACACGAAGGTTGTATGGTGGAGAAGAAAGAACACTGGCCTTGGAGTCAGCAAATAAACATTCTATACCTAGTGCTGCAACTAACAACATACTATGTGACCTTCCACTTTGAGTCAACCTTTTAGCTAAAAAAAAAATCAAGACCAAATGATGTCTTAAGGACCTGCTATTGACTGAATATTTGTATACCCCATCCCTGACCAAATCCATTTGTTGAAGCCCTAATACCCATTGTGACAGTATCTGGAGATTGGGTCTTTGGGAGATAATCAAGTCATGAGGGTAGCACCTTATGCATGGGATAAGAGCCCTCAAAAGAGTCATGAAACAGCTAGCTTCTTCTCTTTCTTTTTGCCATGTGAAGCCATAGCAAGAAAGCAGCTATCTGCAAATCAGGAAGAGGGCTCTCACCAAACTTTGAGTCTATCAGGACTTCTGAGTAACTGTGAGAAATGTTTGCTACTTAAGCCATCCAAGTCTCTGGTTATTTCCTTATAGCAGCCAAACTGATTAACTTGCTTTGAGATACAAAGATTAATGACTTCATAACTTCTAGATCTATATACGGACTCCATTCCTCCTCTAAGTGCTATGTCTAAATCTGCAACTTCTGATGCAATCATCCCAGCTGGGTGTCTTATCACCCATCATGGACCCCTTATCAATCTGCCTCCTGTTAATAATACCACCACTATCCCAGTCTCTCAGATATATTTTGCCCAGTCCTATCTTCTGTTCTCCATATTTTATCAGACACCACTTTCAGCTGCCTTATTACATAATTAGGGTATATTATTTTAAGGAAGAAAAATGTGGCAATAGGATATTGGTTATAGAACAGACCGGCATCCACAAGGTGAGTCACGAGTTTGTACTGTTTGTGGGAACGAACAGACAAAATCAAAGTTTAAGATATGATCTGGAGGAAGATATCTGGAAGTAGTAACTAATATTTGCTTTTTTAAACAAGTTTAAACTCGTCAGCTGGATTTCAAAATCTGAAACTACCTTCATATCTATTCTTATTAGATATTTCCCAGATTAAGTCTTCATTGTTCAGATGGTTCGAACCCAGTCTCCTTTATCCAGAGATGTGTATAGAATCTAGCCCAGCCAATTAATTGCCAGTCTGCTACTCCTGTGGCCACTGTGGTTGGTTAGAGTTGACAAGAAACCCAGGCTGGATGAATCAAAAGTCAATTTCTGAGCTTTGTCTGGAACTGTTGAAAAGAAGCTTACTTTTCAATAAAGTTTCTTATATTTCCTAATCTGTCGCTTCTGGTACAATTCATCAATGAAACTCACTGAATAAACTAGGTACATTCATTCCTAAATGATCTCAGTCATCATCATGTTTTACATGCAAATGGCTTCCACAAACATTAAATACCACATCATCCTCATGAGTACCCAATATCTGAAAGATGAGCGAAGCCTATACAACTTGATCAAGGTTACCTGGGCTTCTGCATCCATGTTCTCTCCTTTCTGCTTCACTACCTCATGAACTTCTCATAAACGTTTATAAATTTTCACGCATGCCACAGGTGTTCTTTTCTCCATTCTTATGCAGTATTCTTAAAAAGTCATCATCACAAAACGCACATATTATCCTAAGGGTGGGGAGACTCAGAAAGGGATCAGTTCTGAATGTGATTCAGAAAGGGATAATTTTTCACATCAAGCAGAGTTTTGCTTTTCTTTTTTGTTTGCTTGTTTTATTTCATAGGGTCTAATGAATACAACTGGGCCAAGGGAGGGTAAGAGTCATAGAAGGTCAAGTATGCTATAAAATGAAGATAAATAAGATCAAAATCTAGATCAATTTGATAAAAATAAGATCAAAATGTAGAACAGCTACTCTTGACCTTCCACTTATAGTTCTCAGAATGGAGAAATTACTTCTGAGAATTTTCAGTTGTTACTTGCCTAACCTCTATCGATGAAAGTAATATAACTTGCATATGATACAGGAAGGCAGAGAATCATAGAACATTGAAATGGAAAGGCCATGGAGGTTAACTAACCCAACTGAATTAGCCTGGACCCTGCCGTTTGCATGTGGCAGAAGAAAGGACAATTCAAACTGATTTTAAAGCAACAACAAAAACCCATTATTGGTCAAGTATCTGAAAAAGCAATAGTAGCTCCAGGTATATCCTGGACCTGTTTTCCTCAATAAAATTTCCATCTCTAGTGCTCCTCCTGTGGAGCTTTCCCACAATTCCAGCCTTCCATTCTACTTAACTTAGGGACCTTATTGAAAAGTAAACTTCTCAATAGTGCAAGACAAAGCCCAGAAGTTGACTTCTGATTCCTCCAACCTGGGTTGCCTGTCGACTCTGTCCATCCATAGTGATGGGAGGAAGAAGCAGGTAATTGGCTGGACTGGGTCACATGTGCATCTCTGGATAAAAGGGACTGGGCTGGCCTGGAACCATCTGAACAGTAAGGATTCAATCTGAGAAAGCAGCAACTCCTTAAGGACAGTGAGGAATGGAAGCTGAGCAGAACAAACAAATGTCTACTACACTAACCCCTTATTAAAGATGAGAAAACTGAAGTGTCCAAGGTCAGAGGGTTAGGACTCTCCTTCACTCAGTAATTCATTCAGAATTTAAACAGAATTAATACCACCTACCCCTGGAGAAGGGCATGGCAATCCACTCCAGTATTCTTGCCTGGAGAATCCCATGGACAGGGGAGCCTGGCAAGCTAGTCCACAGGGTGGCAAAGAGTCGGACATGACTGAATGACTAACACACAATACCACCTACATAGACGACCTTGGATTTTATTTACCTGTGCTGCACTGTTTAGCAAACACTTTCTTAAAACTGTATTTTCACTAATGTAAGTAATATGAAATAAAGGTAGAGATTTACCTTTAAGGGTAATATATTCCCTTTCATTTAAAAAAAAAAAAAAATCATAAAAATAAAGAGCTAAGGCTCCACTATGAATCATTACACATGAAGCTGCTTTGAAAGTTATTTGTCCTAAAAGGGAGGCACTGCTTTACTTAAATGCATATACATGTGTGTGCATGTGTTTGTGTGTGTGTGTGTGTGTGTGTGCTTATACATATGTATCTGGTTCCATATTCTAAAAATAGTTCGCATCATATAATATGGATAAGTAGGACTGTAGGCTCTACCATGTTTCATATCAACTGCAACACCCTAAATGCTTCCGAAATAAGGAGAGACATTATTTTTCTCTCTGCTAACACTTAAAGGCAGAGCCAGGATATTAGACAGTGCTACCAAAAAGAAGAAGAGGAGATACAGGAAAAGGCTTTCACACCTAAAATGAGGAAACCTGGAGCAGAAAAGAATAAGCAAGCAATATCTCTATGTGTGTATCCAAAAAAACGTTGAGAGACAAGGAGAAAAGATCCACAGATAAAGATTCATAAATAATCAGTTGGGAAATGTGGGCTAGAGGGTTTAAGCAACAAGGAGGACTTTGTCTTATCACTATAACAGCATTTATTATTTTAGGCTGTAATTATTTGTTTATATGTCTGCCTCTCCCACAAGCCTCTTTAAGAGCAAGGATCATGCCTTTCATTTCTGTATTCATAGGACTGGCACAGAATAGAGACTCCACATGGGTTTCCCAGGTGGCACTGGTAGTAAAGAATCCACCTGCCAATGCCGGAGACATAAGACGCATGGGTTCAATCCCTGGGCTGGGAAGATCCCCTGGAGGAGTGCATGGCAACCCATTCCAGTATTCTTGCCAGGAGAATCCCGTGGACAGAGTAGCCTAGCTACAGTCCATGGGGTCAAAAAGTGTCGGACATGACTAAGCGTGTGGGCACGGCACAAGACACAGAACACCAAAGAACAAACAAATAAACAGAATGTAAATGGAGTCTACACAAAAAAGGACTTTAACACATATGAAGTTCAGAAAACAATATGGTCCCAGTTGCAAGACAAGAGATGACCAGTTATTTGCATTATATTTTTAAAGCAGCCACTTAAATTATACTACTCACAGAGTCTCCCCTTGATGATCCAACCAGAAACACAATTTTAGCTGTACATCAAAGTTGCGGTTCTGCTTTTTTATTTTTTTTTTAATTCCAAACTTGTGATTTTTCTGAATAATGGTTTAAGACCTAATGATTGTTAAAGCAAAAGATCAAATGTGTTGAATTTAATGAAAAATACATTTAAGAGTTATGATAGTACAAATTTCAGGGCCCACACTGTGAGGATTTTAATTAGAAGAAATCATGACCTTTTGGAAGCAAAATTTCCGTATTTTGTCTGAAACAAAAGGCATTTCTTAAAAAGAAGCATAACATAACATGAAGAACACTGACCTCTTTCTTTTTTTTTCAAGTGGTAAAACTTTCAAAATGGAAAGTTCAGGGTTTGTTTGTTACTTTTGGCAAAAAAAAAAAAAAAAAAAAAAAAAAGACTGGAATTCAGAATCAAAAATCAAAATACACTCTTGGAAAGGAGTTTCAGAAATTTGTTTAAAATTATAGAAAGGAAAAAACTACCAAAAAATCAACTATAAAAATAGTCTAAATAAATCTACTTTTGTGTAAAAGGAAATATATATGGAGGAAGAGATCACATGAAGAGGGAAAGGATTAGGAAAAGAAGAAAATCCACATTTCTAACCCTAGTATCCAAGGCTTTCCATGATCAGACTTCCAAGAATGGCTCCAGCCTTACCTTCCACTGTTCGCTACAAATGCCGTCTGTGGCCCCCAGACAGGCGTATCCTAAAAATACCTTTACCTTGTACACTTAACGCCTACATAAAAGGACTGGAAAAACACCACTCAGACAAGAGTATAAGATCAGACCCCAGAGATATACTAACTGGCTCTGGCTCCCTCAAATGTGTTCCCCGAACTTCAAGTAAACAAGGGCAACCGGGCAATTCTTTCCCCCGTCTTCATTTTTAAATTGACTGAACCCATAATGAGGGTTAAGATATCTGTCTGGTTTACACGTCTCAGACATTTCTACAGTCTAAAAGACAGATCTCTCCAATCAACTTGGCACTGCCGCCTAGCATGCCAAGATCACCTGAGAATTCAATAAACCTTACTAGCTGGGTACACACTAACTTGACACTGTTGTCAGCAACTGATATATGTGGATTGCAGTTATAAATAGCTGTAGAGAAGTCCAGACTTAGGCAGAGGGGTAAATTAAGGTTTAACATTACATGTTCTCTTCTTTCTGAGAACTATGAAAAGGAGAAGCGTTTTGCGGGCATCTGTCAAAAATGAATTAAACTAGAAACAAATCTAGTACAAACTATCTTTAGTTTCACAAATATTAATACTTTGTATTAAAATACTACTAATAACTCGATCATCATGTATGTACCTTTTGAATTATTTATTGACAAAATTTCAATCCAAAATAAATTATTCTCAACATTCATTCAATATAACCCAAATGTACCCTTTATCACCCAATATTTTCCAGATGTATAAATGATGGTAAGGATGATTTTAAATATTTTAATGATTAATATTGTCATACTTGTACAGTTGACCAAGATCAAATATAATGATACTAGGATTATTTTCCTTTGCATATTTTCTATTTTTAATTTCACTAGTATGATCTACAGCATGAAAAATTAAATCTAGGTTGATTACTGGGAAAGGTAAAAAGTTCATATTTTGATCTCTATCTGAACCTCAAGATTTAGAAAGATTATGATGGTATATTCCAAGTGTAGGTAGAATAGGTATATTGAATATTCCAAATCTTACAGACCAATAAGAAAGAAAAAAGCACTTTTTCTGAGAAAAAAAAAACCTTTTAATTTTGTACTGGGACTTCCCTGGTGGTTCAGATGATGAAGAATCTGCCTGCAATGCAGGAGACCTGGGTTTGATCCCTTGGCCAGGAAGATCCCCTGAAGAAGGGAAAGGCTACCTACTCCAATATTCTTGCCTGGAGAATTCCATGAACAGAGAAGCCTGGTGGGCCATAGTCCATGGGATCACAAAGAGTCGGACATGACTGAGCAACTAACAGCAACAACAAAGGCCTAATAACAATGTTGTGATAGTTTCAGGTAAACAGCAAAGGGACTCAGCTATACATATTCATGTATCCATTCTCCCCCAAACTCCCCTTTCATCCAGGCTGCTATATAACATTGAGCAGAGTTCCATATGCTATACAGTAGGTCCTTGTTGGTTACCATTTTAAATATAGCAGGATGTACATGTCCATCCCAAACTCCCTAACTATCCCTTCTCCTCATCCTTCCCTGGGGCAACCATGAGTTCATAGAAAGAACAAAGTACTTTCTTTGAACAATGCCCCCCCCCACCCCAAGAAAAAAAGATATGTCCATGTCTTAACCCTGAGCACATGTGACTTTTACTTTATAACCAATATGTATGATTAAGATTTTGAGAAGAGGGTGGATCATGAGGGTGGGCACTAAATGCAATCAGAGGGGATTTTCAGAGGAGGTAATATGACCATGGAGGCAGAGACTGGACTGATGTAGCCACAAGCCAGGGAATGCCAGGAGCTTGATGAAAAGGCAAGTAAAGGATGCAACTCTGGAGCTTTCACAGGGACCACTGCCGTGCCAACACCTTGATTTCAGACCTCTGGCCTCCAAAACAGTGAGAGAATTAATTCCTATTGTTTTAAGTCATCAACTTTATGATAATTTGGGAACAGCAGCCACAGGAAACAAACATAATTGAATTATAGTTAATTCACACTATTGTATTGGCTTCAGATGTGCAGCATATTGATCCAGGTATTTTTTTTCTGCTTATATTCCATTATAGAAATTCAGATCAGATCAGTCGCTCAGTCGTGTCCGACTCTTTGCGACCCCATGAATCGCAGCACGCCAGGCCTCCCTGTCCATCACCAACTCCCGGAGTTCACTCAGACTCACGTCCATCGAGTCAGTGATGCCATCCAGCCATCTCATCCTCTGTCGTCCCCTTCTCCTCTTGCCCCCAATCCCTCCCAGCATCAGAGTCTTTTCCAATGAGTCAACTCTTCGCATGAGGTAGCCAAAGTACTGGAGTTTCAGCTTTAGCATCATTCCTTTCAAAGAAATCCCAGGGCTGATCTCCTTCAGAATGGACTGGTTGGATCTCCTTGCAGTCCAAGGGACTCTCAAGAGTCTTCTCCAACACCACAGTTCAAAAGCATCAATTCTGCGGCACTCAGCTTTCTTCACAGTCCAACTCTCACATCCATACATGACCACAGGAAAAACCATAGCCTTGACTGGACGAACCTTTGTTGGCAAAGTAATGTCTCTGCTTTTGAATATGTTATCTAGGTTGGTCATAACTTTCCTTCCAAGGAGTAAGCGTCTTTTAATTTCATGGCTGCAGTCACCATCTGCAGAATTACACGATATTAAATATAATTCCCTGTGCTATATAGTAAATCCTTGTTGCTTATCTATTTTTATGTATTGTAACTTGCATCTGTTAATTCCATACCCCTGATTCATCCCTCTCTCCCTCTGCTTTAGTGACCATAAGTTTTCTATGTCTGTGAGTCAGTTTCTGTTTTGTACATGGATTCATTAGTAGTATAGTTTAGATCCCACACGTAAATGATATCACATAGTATTTGTCTTTCTCTGTCTGAGTATTAGGCATAATATTCTATATGTCAATAACATGAAACTTTGATGGGAGAAGAAAAGATCAAAATTTTAGAAAACAGGACTTTATAAAGTGGATATCTTGGATTAAGTGCTTAGTAGTACATTAGTTGGAGCCTCCCAGGTGGCTGGTAAAGAATCCACCTACTAATGCAGGAGATGTAGGTGTGATCCCTGGATTGGGAGAGATGCCCTGAAGAAGGAAATGGCAACTCACTCCAGTATTCTTGCCTCAGAAATCCCATGGACAGAGAAGCCTGGTGGGCTACAGTCCATGGGATAACAAAAGTCAGATACGACTTAGTGACTAAACCACCACCACAACAAGGACATTAGTTAGCTAGAGAGAAAGATCAGATACTTGGAGAATGGAGAGAGAAGAAGCCAGGAAAGGGGCAGGAAGGTGGGAAGGATACCCTGTCATTATTCCTTACAGTGAGCCTTGCTCCGTTCAGTTCGATTCAATTGCTCAGTCGTGTCCGACTCTTTGCGACCCCATGGACTACAGCATGCCAGGCCTCCCTGTCCATCACCAACTCCTTGCTGGAGCCTGTATTTTCTAAGCAAAGACTTAAATTCTATAATAAACCACCTGAAGTACCTAATTATTCACAGAATACAATTGGAGAAGTACAATATTAAAAGCAAAGTTGCTGACTGAGAGTCAGCAAAAAGCTGGGATCCTTTCAAATAATTTGTTCAAAGGAGATGAGCTGAGTTTTTTTGCAGTATAAGATAAAGGGTCTGATTTTTTGCATTCGGGTCATATGCTTCATTGGATGAACAAGGTCAAGAAAAAATAACCAACCCTCTAAATTCTAAATGAATAGATTACTCATACATAAGGGTTTTATTTGAGGGGGCAGAAATAATAAGACAACAATTGGGGGAAGCTTTCTCACTGGTATCCCTTGTCATTTAACTGTCTACATCATGAATTAACATGCTTCATTAAAAGAGTAGGCTTTTTAAAATTAAATATCTTCCTTAATTCCTTTGCAGAAGAAGACTACACAAATACATTTTTTTTTTTTTTTTTTTTTTGGTAACAGAAGACTGCACAAGAAAAATCTACTTGTCCCATTTGCCCTTGATTGTCCTGGAGGTTCAGATGCCCCAGGCTCTCTAGCTCCTGATGCTGCCATAAATCTTACTTCTCAGAATGGTTTCTTATCAACAGTTTCCTTCTGAGGAGCGATAACAGACAGCATCTTCCTTTATGAAACACTTGTCATGAACATTAGGCTTACAGAGTTTAATACATCCTAACTAATCTTCATTTGCCCCAAAGATTAAAGCTGAATTTCACTTGACGTTTCAGAAAATGATTATCTATAAAACAGACTATAGGACCTTTTCTTCATCAGAGAGTTCTAATTATCCATCCCTTGAGGGGGGAAGTGACATGATGTCAAAACCAACAATGAACTCATTGCCTTCTATGAAGAGCAAAACCAGAGCTAATACTTGTCAGAGAACAGAGGTCTTTGCTCAGAAAACACAGGCTCCAGCAAGGCTCACTGTAAGGAATAATGGCAGGGTATCTTGTCCTTGTTGTGGTTGCTGTTCAGTCACTAAGTCGTATCTGACTCTCGTTATCCCATGGACTGTAACCCACCAGGTTCCTCTGTCCAGGGGATTTCCGAGGCAAGAATACTAAAATGAGTTGCCATTCCCTTCTCCAGGGGCTCGTCCCAACTCAGGGATCAAACCCGCATCTCCTGCATTGCCAGGCGGATTCTGTACCACTGAGCTACCTGGGAAGCCCCAACTAGTGTCCTACTAAGCACTTAATTAAAAATACCCCCTTTATTAAAACTCCTGTTCTCTGAAATTTTGATCTTTTCTTCTCCCATCAAAGCTTCATGTTATCGATCTACAGAATACTATGCTTAATACAGTAAGTTAGACAGAGAAAGACAAATACTATATAATATCATTTACATGTGGGATCTAAACTATACTAAAAATGAATCTATATATAAAACAGAAACTGACTCACAGACATAGAAAACAAACTAAAGGTCACTAAAGCGGAGGGAGAGAGGGATGAATCAGGAGTATGGGATTAACAGATGCAAGTTACTATACATAGACTAGATAAGCAAGAAGAATTTAAGTGGCTCAGATGGTAAAAGTATCTGCCTGCAACACACGAGACCTGGGTTTGATCCCTTGGTCGGGAATATGCCCTGGAGAACCGACTCCAGTATTCTTGCCTAGAGAATCCCATGAACAGAGGAGTCTGGCGGACTACAGTCTGAG
The DNA here is from genome assembly GCF_019923935.1 of Bubalus bubalis. Classification (NCBI taxonomy): domain Eukaryota; kingdom Metazoa; phylum Chordata; class Mammalia; order Artiodactyla; family Bovidae; genus Bubalus; species Bubalus bubalis. Next base: position 151,645,868 of record NC_059157.1, read on the forward strand.
GGTTCCAAAAAGGCAGACACGACTGGGCAACTAACACTTTCACTTTCACAGGGAATTATATTTAACATTGTGCAATGCCTATAACGGAATTTAAGCAGAAAAAAATAACTGAATAGGTATTTTTCAGAAAAAATAACTGAATACGTCTGAAACCAACACAATAGTGTAAATCAACTATACTTCAATTTAAAAAAAATGTTTCTTAAAAAGTTTCATATTAGATGTTCAACAAATGTTTTTAATATTTTAATAAACCCTTTTATTCAAAGATGAAGTAGGTACCTCTTCCAGGAATATCTAACTTTCTAAAAGGAACAATTTACCTCAACTTGGAAAGCATTGTGCTGAAGCAAATTACCCCTGCCAAGCAGCCACGGAATCTACTGGCAGAGGTAATTTGCCTCTTAAAAAAAAAAAAAGGGCATCTGAATTGATGATTTTCACATAGTTTGGCCTTGTGCTTGGACACACACCTTAGCTTTTCAAAGAAAAGAAATAGTCCCTGCTTTGATGCCTTTTATAACCCTAGATGATCAGTTCAGTTCAGTCCCTCAGTTGCCCTAGATAATAGCCAATCAAAAACACATCTACTTAAGTAAATACAGATTAATCAGAAGCAGGTACTGTCTTTAATTTTTAATCATCTCTGATGGAAGGGGCTACACCTCTGACATTCTAAACAAGATTCCATTATCCCATTCTCCTATTAAAAAAAAAAAATTCTGCCTACAAGATCAGGGAAATTTAACATCTCTCAGGTCTTACAAGCTGTGCAATATTTCAAATCCTTTGTGATGGAAGGAGGAGAATAAAATAATGTGTAGAAGGACATTTACAAGGATGTCTCCTGAGGAGCGGGGACTGAGGAGATATCGAAACCCCTGCAGGAATGATTGGGTAAAGAAACTGCTCTCTGACAAGTATGGGGAAGGACAAAGAGAGAATGACGACCAAAACACAACCTTCCTGAAATCCAAAAGAGGAGAGGACATATGTTTGCGTATGGCTGACTCGCTTTACTGTACAGCAGAAACCGACACAGCAGTGTAAAGCAACTATGTTCCAATAAAAAAATCATAAATAGAATAAAGACAAAGAGCAACCCTCCTTAAAGTGCAGTAAGCTCCCTCCTCCTGTGGATTCAGCAATGAAGACATGACATGGTGTTACAGACTGAGGGCCAGCTAAGCAGTCCTGTTCCCCGAACGGCACAGGGGGGAAAAAAATTGAAACTATCCCCAATTCCCTGATAGCTCTGTTGGTAAAGAATCTGCCTGCAATGCAGGAGACTCTGGTTCGATTCTTGGGTCGGGAAGATCCACTAGAGAAGGGATAGGCTACCCACCCCTGTATTCTTGGGCTTCCCTTGTGGCTCAGCTGGTAAAGAATCTGCCTGCAATATGGGAGACCTGGGTTCAATTCTTGGGTTGGGAAGATCCCCTGGAGAAGGGAAAGGCTGCCCACTCCAGTATTCTGGCCTGGAGAATTTCATGGACTGTATAGTCCATGGGGTCACAAAGAGTCGGACATGACTGAGTGACTTTCACTTAACCCCAACGCCAGCCCAAGATCTGGGACAAACTAAATTGCAGGTCTCCTGGACATACCAGAGGCCTCTGCCTGCCACTCAAATACAGGGTATGCCAAAAACAAGAGACAGTCTTGAGAACATCCCTACTGGACAGGAAACATGGCTCTGGAAAAGATGAGAGTCTTTCTAGGTCTAGGGCAGCCCAGAGAATTCTAGGGCAGTCCAGGCCAGCCAGAAAATCATGAAATAGTGCACGGAGAAGTGAGGAGGAAAAAATATAGCGTGATCTCAGAAATGTGATGACTGGAAAACAACACATACACTGGTGATTAATACCTGCCCATATAATTGCTAAGTCTTAAATCACTAACCTGACATAAAAAATAAAGTCACCAGGCTGGGGAGTGTAAATTTCTCCACTCCCCAGAGGCACTGTCTACTCTACAGCAGTACTGCAGAGAGAAGACAGTAGTTTTGGAATAATGCAATTAATTTGTAAAATTTCTGGGAATGAAACTGAGAGGTCTTCATGGGCAATTTGAAAGGGATCACCAAGGAAGAAGAATCTTGGAGAAGAGCTAGATTTCTAGCTTCTGTAACTGAGTGGATGGTGGTTTCAACAATGGTGGAGAGCGATATAGGAGAAGAATGAATTCAGCAGGGAAGAATAGGAATTTCGTTTTAGATATGTAGGATCTGTGAAGCCTGGGACTATTCCAGGGCAACATCAAGGAGAGAGGTGCCAAGATTAGAAGGCTGCCCACTCAAGACCCCAATCTGAGGATTACAGTCAGAAAACAGAATCAGGGAGTGTGGCTGACATGCCCCAGTGTGTACACCAAAAGGCAGAAACCAAAGACACAACCTGGGGACACCACCAAAAACTTAAGATGCAGACAGAAGAAGAGGAGCCTGTAGGGACATGATGGTTGACATAAGGAGATGTGGGAGAGCACACTGTTCCACAAAGAAGAATGAAGAGCTACAAAGTGAAGAAGTTACAATAGCATCAGACACAGCAGACAGCTCTAGAAAAACAGCAACGAGGGGGAAAGACACAATGGATTTGGAAACTGGGTCACTGTTGGCCTGGCAAGAGCAATTTCAGTACTCTGTGACATGCTAGAAGCCTAACTGCAGTGCATTGAAGAGGGAATAAAATGTACAAAAACTCCATTTACCCTGAAATTTTTGAAAACATTTACCAAGGCCCCCAAACAGAATTATCTGCGAGGCCTGGCGTGCTGCGATTCATGGGGTCGCAAAGAGTCGGACACGACCGAATGACTGATCCTGTCCTATCCTATGCTCCACAAATGATTGTCACCTCATTCATTAATTCAAGAAAACATTCAGCAAATATCTACTATGTGTCAGAACCCATACAATGCACCAGGATATACAGATGAATAAAAGATGAGCCCTGCCTTTGACAGTCTACAGTAACAGAGACATACATCCACTATCAACCCACATGACTTAACCAGACTGCTTGAGACTCCACGGCGATACATTGTGCTAATTACAACAAATGCAGGAAGAAAGTACCTGGAGAACACAGCACAGGGAGACACCTCGACAGAAGTTACACATGAACTCAGAATGGAGGAAGGGGAGGGGATGGGGGAGACAGGAAGGGTCAGGTGGGGTTGACAGTGGGAACATTCCAGGCAGAAAGAATCTGGAAAGGACTGAATACTGACTAGTCCACATTTGTGAGAAATTTAGCAGATTTTTATACCAACCTAAGGATTTGGGGGTAGGGTTTAGGGGGATGGTGGGTTGTTTGGTTTGTGTGTGTGTTTTGTTTGGTATGCCAGAACTTCACCATTATTTCCAAAGTGGAAACACCAGTGGCAAAGACAGAACATGTGCTAGGAAAGGTAGAAGAGTTCCTAGGATCAGACCTTTTATAATTGAGATCAAGGGATGGTATGGGGAGGGAGGTGGGAGGAGGGTTCAGGATGGGGAACATGTGTATACCTGTGGCAGATTCATGTTGATATATGGCAAAACCAATACAATATTGTAAAGTTAAAAAAAAAATAAAATAAAATAGAGAAAAAAAAAGAACAACATTTATTTGAAATCTTATTTTGTATTTCATGCAAATTCTGCATTCTCCACTATATGGTAATGGTGGTGGTTTAGTCACTAAGTCGCGTCCAACTCTTGTGACCTCATGGACTGTAGTCTTCCAGGTTCCTCTGTCCATGGAATTATACCAGCAAGAATACTGGAGTGGGTTGCCATTCCCTTCTCCAGGGGATCTTCCACACCCAGGGATCGTACCCAGGTCTCCTGTCTTGCAGGCAGATTCTTTACCAACTGAGCCACCTGCGAAGCCCCTCCACACTTTATACATTGTCTATATTGAGAAATGTTTTAACTTAATATAAAATATTGGTTTTCCTCTAAAATTTTTAGGTAAAATTGATGTCACAAGCAAATGCACCATATTTACACCCTTCACACACACACCCCTACCCAGCCACCAGTTTCAATACACATCATCTTGAATGATCTCATATAACAATTTCAAACATGCCTTCTGATGGTGGGAAGCAAGAGGGAGTTTTAAAGAGGAAAGCACTGTGATGTGACTTGGTTTCAGGAATATAATTCTGTATCCTTAATAGAATATGAAACACTCCCTGTAGCTCAGACGATAAAGAATCTACCCGCAATGTGGGAGACCTGGGTTTGATCCCTGGGTCGGGAAGATCCCCTGGAGAAGGAAATGGCAACCCACTCCAGTATTCTTGCCTGGAGAATCCCATGGACAGAGGAGCCTGGTGGGCTACAATCCATGGGATTGCAGAGAGTCGGACACGACTGAGCAACTGACACTTACTTACTTACTTATCTAATAAGGAGTTTTAAACTTTGCTTAAAAGCAATATTACATTAGCTTCAGTGTGAGTTTTTAGTATATTTATTCCTCCCTTCCCACTAATTTTTTTAATTAGTTTATTTAATTGGAGGCTAATTACTTTACAATATTGTAGTGGTTTTTGCCATACACTGACATGAATCAGCCATGGTATACATGTGTCCCCCAACCTGAACCCCCCTTCCACATCCCTCCCCATCCCATCTCTCAGGGTTGTCCCCGTGCACCAGCTTTGAGTGCCCTGTTTCATGCATCAAACTTGGATTGATGATCTATTTCACATATGACAATATACATGTTTCAATGCTATTCTCCCAAATCATCCCACCCTCGCCTTCTCCCACAGAGTCCGGAAGTCTGTTCTTTACATCTGCATCTCTTTTGCAGTTTTGCATATAGGGTCATCGTTACCATCTTTCTAAATTCCATATATATGCGTTAACATACTGTATTGGGTGTTTTTCTTTCTGACTTACTTCACTTTGTATAATAGGCTCCAGTTTCATCCACCTCATTATAACTGATTCAAATAATGTTTCTGATCTCTTATACTAACCTTGTTATAAGCCTGTTGTAAACCACCTCAAATCTATGTTGAAGTAAACCAGACAAAATTAGCAAAACAAAGAAAATAAGTCATATGAGATTGGCAAATAATACCATGATGTTCTAGAATTAGATACTAGCGATGGCTGCACTGATTTGTAGATACACTAAAAACACTAAACCATACATTTTAAAAGGATAAATTTTATAGTATGCGAATTATAAAATTATATGCCAATAAAAAATCTTTTTAAAAAAAGAGCATAGCAAAAGCACCGTGCAATTGTTAATGTCAAATATATTTTATAACTAACCAACCAATTTCACTGATAACCCACCTACAGTTACACGGTAGTTTTCAGTTATTCAGCTATGCTATGTAACAACAGGAGGTTGTACTTTTAAAAGCTTATCTTAATGTCATAATCATTTTTTAAAATACCTGAATGATATGAACTTTTAAAGGAACACAATGAGTTATAAAGTCATCTAATGCATGACTGTAAATCTGCAGAGACAGTGAGTAATATGAAACAAATATAAAGTATCTTCAGAGGTTTCCCAAGACAAAAAGGCCAATTTTTATAAAACAGAAGTTTGTCTTAAAGCAAAATAACGACAAAGAAAGAGACAAAAAAACCCATGGAAAATTTATATTCTATTAATGAGGTATAACTTCACCATAGGTCCACCAACTGTTCACAAACTACCTAATTAAAGCCATGGATGAACAAAGTTCCAGACAAAAAGACTTGAAATATGAAAAGTCAAGTCTTTTTATTGTGGTTCATTATTTTAGCTTAAAGACTTTGGAACTTTTAAAATAATATCTGTGTTTTCATCTTCAAGGAGAAACTTGCTTTCCACTTTATGGGAAGATAATCTAATCAAATGCTATTCCATTTGTAAGACTTTCAAGTCACATTTATAAATAAATGGACCTTATAAAAAGAAATTGGTGTTTCTGATTTTAATGCTTATTTTTTTATTTTTACAAGAAGTAAGTATTATCTCCCTCTTGTAGGTGGAAAAACTGAGGGGCTTCATCTACATCTTAATTTCTTGACACCTCTACTTCCTATTTAGGTTTTTTTTTAGAGGCTAATAGTTGGACGATTCCATCTCAGATGTATTTCCTTCTCAGAAAGAAAACTAATTAGAAGTCTAACTGCATCTGAGACAGTTAAAATTTAACCTAAAGTCTGCAATCGAGTTCAACAAATGGTACTGGTACAACTGGACACACTTTTTACAAAAATTAACTCAAATGGGTAACAGATTTAACAAATACAATGAGTAAGTTCTGAGAATCTAGGGCACAGCATGGTGACTGCAGTTACCAATGTTATATTACCTGAAAGTTGCTGAGAGTGGATCTTGAACATTATCGCTACAAAGAAAAATTATAATTATGTGAGGTGATAGAAGTGTTAACTAACCTTATTGGGGTAATCATTTCACAGTACATATGTGTATCAAATCATCATGGACACCTTCAACTTACACGATGTTATATGTCAATTATATCTCAATACAGCTGGAAAAAAAATTTTTAAGTGTTAGAAATATTTACACCATACCCAAATTTAATTGAAAATGAACCATAGACCTAAATATAAATGTAAGAGTTAAAAATATAAAACTCTTAAAACATTGGAGGAAATTTGTGACACTGGATCAAGCAATGGATTCTTAGATATAACAACAAAAGTACCCACAGGACAAATATATATATATATATATATATATATATATATATATATATTCCCCAATGGACTTCAATGAAATTAAAAACTTTTGTCCTACAAACGATATCAAGAAAGTGAAAAGAGGGAGCTGCTGGAAGATGGCGGAGGAATAGGATGGGGAGACCACGTTCTCCCCCACAAATTCATCGAAAGAACATTTGAACACTGATTAAATTCCACAGAACAACTTCTGAATGTTGGTAGAGGACATCAGTCACCCAGAAAAACAGCCCATTGTCATCAAAAGGAGGTAAGAAAAAATATAAAAGATAAAAAGAGAGGCAAAAGAGATAGGGATGGAGATCCATCCCGAGAAGGGAGTCTTAAAAAAGAGAGAAGTTTCCAAATACCAGAAAACACTCGCACTGGCGAGTCTGTGGCAAACCTTGGAAGCTCAGAGGGCAACAAAACAGGGAGGTAAAATAAATAAATAATTAAAAGCCACAGATTACATGCCTAATGGCAACTTCCAGCAGAGAAGCAGCCTAGACGCTCACATCCCCCACTAGCAAGCAGGGGCTGGACAGGGGGGTGCAGGCTGCATTGATTAGAATAAGGACAGGGCCTGAACGCCCTGAGGGCAATCTGAGGGAACTAACTTGAGATAGCAAACCAGACTGTGGGATAGCTATCCCACAAAAAGCCCTAACCTAAGACACCACCAAAGCCTTTGACTGGTGTGGATCACAATAAACTGTGGAAAATTCTTCAAGAGATGGGAATACCAGATGACCTGACCTGCCTCTTGAGAAACCTATATGCAAGTCAGGAAGCAACAGTTAGAACTGGACATGGAACAACAGACTGGTTCCAAATACGAAAAGGAGTATGTCACGGCTGTATATTGTCACCCTGCTTATTTAACTTATATGCAGAGTACATCATGAGAAACGTTGAGCTGGAAGAAGCACAAGCTGGAAACAAGATTGCGAGGAGAAATATCAATAACCTCAGATATGCAGATGACACCATCTTTATGGCAGAAAGTGAAGAACTAAAGAGCCTCTTGATGAAAGTGAAAGAGGAGAGTGAAAAAGTTGGCTTAACGTTCAACATTCAGAAAACTAAGATCATGGCATCTGGTCCCATCGCTTCATGGGAAATAGATGGGGAAACAGTGGAAACAGTGTCAGACTTTATTTTTGGGGCTCCAAAATCACTGCAGATGGTGACTGCAGCCATGAAATTAAAAGACGCTTCCTCCTTGGAAGGAAAGTCATGACCAACCTAGATAGCATATTCTAAAGCAGAGATATTACTTTGCTAAAAAAAGGTCTGTCTAGTCAAGGCTATGGTTTTTCCAGTGGTCATGTATGGATGTGAGAGTTGGACTGTGAAGAAAGCTGAGCATCGAAGAATTGATGCTTTTGAACTGTGGTATTGGAGAAGACTCTTGAGAGTCCCTTGGACTGCAAGGAGATCCAACCAGTCCATTCTAAAGGAGATCAGTCCTGGGTGTTCATTGGAAGGACTGATGCTGAAGCTGAAACTCCAATACTTTGGCCACCTCATGCAAAGAGTTGACTCATTGGAAAAGACCCTGGGAGGGATTGGGGGCAGGAGGAGAAGGGGACGACAGAGGATAAGATGGCTGGATGGTATCACCAACTCGATGGACATGAGTCTGAGTGAACTCTGGGAGTTGGTGATGGACAGGGAGGCCTGGCATGCTGTGATTCATGGGGTTGCAAAGAGTGGGACACGACTGAGCGACTGAACTGAACTGAACAGGAGAAAAACTATTAAAAATTCCAACATATGGAGGCTGAACAACACACTCCTGAATAACCAACAAATCACAGAAGAAATCAAAATATGCATAGAAACAAATGAAAATGAAAACATAACCCAAAACCTGTGGGACACTGTAAAAGCAGTGCTAAGGGAAAGGTTCATAGCAATATAGGCATACCTCAAGAAACAAGAAAAATGTCAAATAAATGACCTAACTCTACACCTAAAGCAACTAGAAAAGAAAGAAATGAAGAACCCCAGGGTTAGTAGAAGGAAAGAAGTCTTAAAAATTAGGGCAGAAATAAATGCAAAAGAAACAAAAGACCACAGCAAAAATCAACAAAGCCAAAAGCTGGCTCTTTGAGAAGATAAAATTGACAAACCATTAGCCAGACTCATCAAGAAACAAAGGGAGAAAAATCAAATCAATAAAACTAGAAATGAAAATGGAGAGATCACAACAGACAACACAGAAATACAAAGGATCACAAGAGACTACGATTAGCAACTATATGCCAATAAAATGGACAACTTGGAAGAAATAGACAAATTCTTAGAAAAGTACAACTTTCCAAAACTGAACCAGAAGGAAATAGAAAATCTTAACAGACCCATCACAAGCACAGAAATTTAAACTGTAATCAGAAATCTTCCAGCAAACAAAAGCCCAGGACCAGACAGCTTCACAGCTGAATTCTACCAAAAATTTAGAGAAGAGCTAACACCTATCCTGCTCAAACTCTTCCAGAAAATTGCAGAAGGTAAACTTCCAAACTCATTCTATGAGGCCACCATCACCCTAATACCAAAACCAGACAAAGATGCCACAAAAAAAGAAAACTACAGGCCAATATCACTGATGAACACAGATGCAAAAATCCTTAACAAAATTCTAGCAAACAGAATCCAACAACATATTGAAAAGATCATACATCATGACCAAGTGAGCTTTATCCCAGGGATGCAAGGATTCTTCAATATCTGCCAGTCAATCAGTGTAATACACCACATTAACAAATTGAAAAATAAAAACCATATGATTATCTCAATAGATGCAGAGAAAGCCTTTGACAAAATTCAACATCCATTTATGATTAAAAAAAAAAAAAAAAAAACCCTCCAGAAAGCAGGAATAGAAGCAACATACCTCAACATAATAAAAGCTATATATGACAAACCCACAGCAAACATTATTCTCAATGGTGAAAAATTGAAAGCATTTCCCCTAAAGTCAGGAACAAGACAAGGGTGCCCACTCTCACCACTACTATTCAACATAGTTTTGGAAGTTTTGGCCACAGCAATCAGAGCAGAAAAAGAAATAAAAGGAATCCAAATTGGAAAAGAAGAAGTAAAATTCTCACTGTTTGCAGATGACATTGTCCTCTACATAGAAAACCCTAAAGACTCCACCAGAAAATTACTAGAGCTAATCAATGAATATAGTAAAGTTGCAGGATATAAAATCAACACACAGAAATCCCTTGCATTCCTATACATTAACAATGAGAAAGCAGAAAGAGAAATTAAGGAAACAATTCCATTCACCACTGCAATGAAAAGAATAAAATACATAGGAATATATCTACCTAAAGAAACAAAAGACCTATATATAGAAAACTATAAAACACTGGTGAAAGAAATCAAAGAGGACACAAATAGATGGAGAAATATACTGTGTTCATGGATCGGAAGAATCAATATAGTGAAAATGAGTATACTACTAAAAGCAATCTATAGATTCAATGCAATCCCTATCAAGCTACCAATGGTATTTTTCAGAGAACTAGAACAAATAATTTCACAATTTGTATGGAAATACAAAAAAAACTCGAATAGCCAAAGTAATCTTGAGAAAGAAGAATGGAACTGGAGGAATCAACCTGCCTGACTTCAGGCTCTACTACAAAGCCACAGTCATCAAGACAGTATGGTACTGGCACAAAGACAGAAATATAGATCAATGGAACAAAATAGAAAGTCCAGAGATAAATCCACACACCTATGGACACCTTATCTTTGACAAAGGAGGCAAGAATATACAATGGAGAAAAGACAATCTCTTTAACAAGTGGTGCTGGGAAAACTGTTCAACCACTTGGAAAAGAATGAAACTAGAACACTTTCTAACACCATACACAAAAATAAACTCAAAATGGATTAAAGATCTAAATGTAAGACCAGAAACTATAAAACTTCTAGAGGAAAACATAGGCAAAACACTCTCCAACATAAACCACAGTAGGATCCTCTATGACCCACCTCCCAAAATATTGGAAATAAATGCAAAAATAAACAAATGGGACCTAATTAAAATCTTCTGCACAACAAAGGAAACTATAAGCAAGGTCAAAAGACAGCCTTCAGAATGGGAGAAAATAATAGCAAACGAAGCAACTGACAAAGAATTAATCTCAAAGATATATAAGCAACTCCTGCAGGTCAACTCCAGAAAAATAAACGATCCAATCAAAAAATGGGCCAAAGAACTAAACAGACAGTTCTCCAAAGAAGACATACAGATGGCTAACAAACACATGAAAAGATGCTCAACATCACTCATTATCAGAGAAATGCAAATCAAAACCACAATAAGGTACCATTTCACGCCAGTCAGAATGGCTGCGATCCAAAAGTCTACAAGCAATAAATGCTGGAGAGGGTGTGGAGAAAAGGGAACCCTCTTACACTGTTGGTAGGAATGCAAACTAGTGCAGCCACTATGGAGAACAGTGTAGAGATTCCTTAAAAAACTGGAAATTGAACTGCCATATGGCCCAGCAATCCCACTGCTGGGCATACACACTGAGGAAACCAGAATTGAAAGAGACACATGTTCCCCAATGTCCATCACAGCACTGTTCATAAATGCCAGGACATGGAAGCAACCTAGATGTCCATCAGTGGATGAATGGATAAGAAAGCTGTGGTACATATACATAATGGAGTATTACTCAGACATTAAAAATAATGCATTTGAATCAGTTCTAATGAGGTGGATGAAACTGGAGCCTATTATACAGAGTGAAGTAAGCCAGAAAGAAAACAGCAATACAGCATACTAGCGCATATATATGGAATTTAGAAAGATGGTAATGATAACCCTGTGTGCGAGACAGCAAGAGAGACACAGATGTAAAGAACAGTCTTTTGGACTTTGTGGAAGAGAGCAAGGTGGGATGATTTGGGAAAATGGCATTGAAACATGTATATTATCATATGTGAAATGAATCACCAGTCCAGGTTCAATGCATGATACAGGATGCTCGGGGCAGATACACTGGGATGATCCAGAGGGATGGGATGGGGAGGGAGGTGGGAGGGGGGTTCAGGATGGGAAACACATGTACACCCGTGGAGGATTCATGTCAATGTATGGCAAGCCAATACAATATTATACAGTAATAAGCCTCCAATCAAAATAAATAAATTTATATTTTAAAAAAGAAAGTGAAAATAAAGCCCAAAGAATAGTAAAAAATATTGCAAATCATATATGTGATAAGATAATTATACCCAGAATATATAAAGAACACTTACAACTCAGCAATGAAAGGATAAATCAATTTAAAAATGGGCAAAGAAACTAAACAGACATTTCACCAAAGAAGATATACCATCTTTTCTTCATGTGCTTATTGTAGATGTACACCATCTTCTCTTCACGTGCTTATTGTAGATGTGCATGCACACACACACACACACAGAGATGGGGGGCATGGGTAGGGAGAGAAGGAGTCTCACTAAAGAAACATTAATCAAAATCTCAATAAGAGATCACTACCTGGCATTACTTTTCTCATAGGAATATAAAGTGCTCGAGCCTCCCTGGAAAAAGAGCATGGCAGTTTGCTGTAAAACTAAATATATACTTCTTACACAACAAAGCAATACACTCTTGAACATTTATCCCGCTGCTAAGTCACTTCAGCCATGTCCGACTCTGTGTGACCCCATAGACGGCAGCCCAGCAGGTCCCCCCATCCCTGGGATTCTCCAGGCAAGAACACTGGAGTGGGTTGCCATTTCCTTCTCCAATGCATGAAAGTGAAAAGTGAAAGTGAAGTCGCTCAGTCGTGTCCGACTCCTAGCGACCCCCTGGACTGCAGCCCACCAGGCTCCTCCGTCCATGGGATTTTCCAGGCAAGAGTTCTGGAGTGGGGGCCATTGCCTTCTCTGAACATTTATCCTACCGAAAAGAAAACTTATATTCATAAATGTTCATAGCAGCTTTACTTGTACTAGCTGAAAACTGAAAACAATACAAATATCCCTCCAAAGGGTGAATGGTTAAATGAAGTGTAGTATATTCACATCATGGAATACTACTCAGCAATAAAAAGGAATGAACTATGGATGTGCATAATTTGAATGTATCTCAAGGGAATTGTACCAAGTGAAAAATTCAATCTCAAAGCCTTATGTGTATAATTATCACAATAAAAATGTCAATTAACAAAAAACTAATGCGTACCATATTTATGTATTTTCATAAACAACTGTGTGAGGAGGGACGCTATCTAGAGCCTAGAGGATTACCTGTTCTTTGTCCTCTCTATGGTATATGACTAAGACTTAAACAGTGGTTCTGAGGCCTGGACTGCTTATCAGGAAAAAAAAAAAAGTAGATAACATACTGTATGGTCCCATTTATATAATATTCTTGAAATGGCAAAGATTGAGAACTGACTGGTGGTTGCCAGATTGAGAACTGACTGGTGGTTGCCAGAACTAGGGGGAAAGAAAGGAAAGAAGTAACTGCTAAAAAGGGTAACACAAAGGAGTCTTGTGTTGATGGTAGTGTACTGACAGTGGTGTAATCACATCAATCTATACATGTGATAAAACTGCACAGAATTACACATGCATATACACACTCACTCACTCACAAATGAGGACATATAAAGCTAATGAAATCGGCATAAGCCTTGTGGATTCCATTAAAGTCAATTTCCTCATTGTGATAGTATACTCTAGCTATTCAAGATGTTACTTTAGGGAGAAAACGGGTGAAGAGTATATGGGGTATCTCTGTATTGTTTCATACAACTGCCTGTGAATTTACAATTATCTCAAAATAAAAATCTTTTTAAAAATTCAGTTGAAAACCTAAACGGATGATGAAAAATAAAAAAAATCCACATGTTTTTGCAACAGCACATCTCATTACATGAAAGTATTTTTAGATATGTGGTCATTTTCATATATTTGTTGTGGCATATAAGCACTGTGATGTGGCATATATTTTACTGAGTCTGACCCTTGGAATTCTAGAGGTAATGACCTGTACAAGTATCTGTAACTGCAAAGCAGAAAGTAGCTCCAAGTGTGTGTCAATGGAGTCTGTGAGGGCATGCTCTGTTGAGATCATATCCCAAATTCTAAGACTTCACTACTATAAAATGAAATAAAGATAACAGACTGAATGATTACAGATAAAATCTTAACCTCTTTAATTGGAAGGTTAAAATGCATTACAGTAGATTAAAAACTAAGGGTAAAATATTCTATATAAGAATATCAGTGAAATTAAAACACATTTATGGAATATTTAAGATGGTTATATGTCCATGAGAAAAATATCACAATTGGTCTCATTTCCATGGTGACACTGGCCTAAGATACAGGAACATACTGAGGGGCTTGGCAGAGGTTGTTGGCTATCCATCAAAATCTTATCTTCCCTCTTCCACAGTAATAGCTATGCAGGCAGGAGACTACATTTCCCAGCATCCACTGCAGCCAGGCATAACCATGGGACTAAGTTCTGGCCAATGGGATGGAAGTACATTATGTGGTAGTTTCCTGGCACCTCCCTTAAAAGACAACTCTGATTCCTAAGGGTTTTTGTTTTTTCTTCTAGCTCAAGATCCTAGCCTCTGAACACATCCATACCCTACAGGGTAATAGAAAAGGAAATAAAGTATGTGGAAAAGAGTCGCACAGCTAAAAACCCAAATTAATGTAATTAAATTGCTGCTGCTACTAAGTTGCTTCAGTTGTTTCTGACTCTGTGCAACCCCATAGAGGGCAGCCCACCAGGCTCCCCCATCCCTGGGATTCTCCAGGCAAGAATACTGGAGTGGGTTGCCATTTCCTTCTCCAATGCATGAAAGTGAAAAGTGAAAGTGAAGTCACTAAGTCGTGTCCAACACCTAGCAACCCCATGGACTGCAGCCTACCAGGCTCCTCTGTCCATGGGGTCCGCCAGGCAAGAGTACTGGAGTGGGTTGCCATTGCCTTCTCCATAAATTAAACCTATCCAAATTCCACCAACCACAATACCAACAGCTACAATTCTACTGAGTGTCCTAACCAAGTGTGAATGAGTGAAAGTTGCTCAGTCATGACTGACTTTTTGTGACCCCACGAACTATACAATCCATGGAATTCTCCAGGCCAGAACACTGGAGTGAGTAGCTGTTCCCTTCTCCAGGGGATCTTCCCAACCCAGGGATCGAATCCAGATCTCCCACATTGCAGGCGGATTCTTTACCAGATGAGCTACCAGGGAAGCCTAGTCCTAACCTAACATTGTGCTAAATTATCCATTTTTATCTCCATAATAGCCCTACAAGGTAAGTAAGTATTATTCCTCATTTTAAAGGTGAAGAAGCTGAGGCTCAGAGATGACAAGGGCTTGGAATCTGGGGAGACATAACCTTTAATTCTGTTTTTACCCAGAGACTCTCTCTAGCTAGTCTGTATCCCAATAGGTCAAACAACATGTAGTAATAGTAATACACTCAGGTCACCCAGGGAGTGAGTGGCAGAATGGGGATGTAAAAACCAGATTTTTCTGACTCCAAAGCCTGCACTATGATCTACTTATACCCACATCACAACACCTGCTGCTAATATGGATGGTGTCCTTTAGAACTTAATTTTAGATGTTTAAAAGTCTAACTTCCATCAATGGCTTACACTTCAAAAAAATTCCATTTCTGTAACTTGTAAGATATGAAATAGGAGGCCCTGGAATTAAAAAAACTCTTTAAAGAATTGCTACCTAATATTTGGAGGAAGTCTTTTTATAACGTTTTAAGTATAGTGAAAGCCAAACACTACTCTAGAAAAAAAAAAAAAAAATTAGAGTGCAGAGGGATCTAAATATTCTTGGCTCTGGGTTATATGCCTTTTGAGTCTGAAAGATCCAGACAAATATTTAAGCAGAAAAGAAAAAAAAAACATATACTTTTACTTAAATGGTGAGAAAGATCTAGGCCACATTTCATTTTCATGTCCTGAAATGCTTAATTTAGAATTGGATTTTAAAAACAATCCTCCACAGGCCAGGTCTGCCCCTTCCAGTTGGCACCTGGACATCAAACTCATGACAATCTAGAACAACTGAAAATAGCTCTGGGTATTCAAACTATCATGCAGTAAGGAAGGTCAAATTTGAATTAATGTATTTTAAAAGCCTGAAAAGAGTTTATACAAGCCTTAAATGAGAACAGGAAAGATAAAGAGAGGAATGACAATTAAGCAGTCAACCCAACCTACATCCCCATCAGCAGTGAAGCCAGACCCTGCTCACATTTTCTCCACTGTCTGCATCAGAAGATACCACAGTTCACAGCTGTGTGCAGCTGCTCTAACTACAAAGCTGTTTCTTGCATTTTCTACTTATTCCTGTCCAACAAGTTTCACTATTTATATATCTTCTACCAAATAAAGTCCAAATTCCTTTGTCTAGAATTCAAACACTTTCCGATTTGAATTCAACCTACCTTTCCAACTTTATTTCCCATTATTCTTCATTAGTCCCCTATTAGATCCAAACAAGTCTACTCACTGTTGAAAAGGCAGGCACATTCCAGTCCAGCCATCTTTGGTAATGCCATCATCCCTCCTACCCTTGTCCTCCTGGCTGAATCCTTCCTATTTCCAAGGACCAACTCAAGGCCCAGCTCTTGTATGAGTCGTCACCAGCCACATCAGGATGCATAAAAAGTCTCTCTCCCTTTGAAGTCCTAAATTAGGTTATGTAATATTCAAAACCACTCATTTGGGGCTCAATATAAACTCTCTCATACTAATATTTCTTTATCCTATTTCTATGTCTTAAGTCCTCAAATAAATCTTAAGTTCCCTGAGGGAACAGACTTCAGTCTTCTTTTTCACTATATTTTATATTACCTCTAACCAGTAACAAATTAATATTACATGAGCTTCAGATAATAGGATTTTAAAGCATTCATGCCAGGATGCTAAGCAAGTTACTATTTGTAAGCCAAACACGGGAGTATATATCATCAGAAAATTTCATTATTTCATTGTTTCCACATGTCATAATATAGGACAACAGTTTCTTAAAATAAAACTATAGAAGTCCCAATGTGTTCTCAAGCCAGGAAAGGATAACTACTGAAGACAAAACTATTTCCACCTGCTGAAAAAAGCAGCAATAAGTTTAATCGCAGCAAGTAGTTTCTCTGCTTGACTCCACATAAAATATGACTGTGCTGCACCCTGCAGTCTATGGAAAAAAGGGATTATAAGAAAGCCTATTCAAAGATTAATCAATGTTTGGGCAGGAAATCATTTTCCTGCTGTTTTAGAAATACTAATCAATTTCCTTTCCAATGTTGTCATTACACACTGAGAATACACAAAGGAATTGTACCTGTAATCACCATTTCATGTTTGGAAATAAGAGTTCTACATTCATTTTCCTTATTCTAGAATCAAAGAAAATGAAATGAGTGTCTATAAAACCACATTACTCTATAATATGACCTTTGATCCTCTGAAAATAATCTCAATAGTTAACTACTGTGTTCACTAAGTCCTCCCTGTGAGAATACGGCTGAATTCTGGGAAAGGCCTTAACAAGCAACTTCCCAAGCTCTCTTTTAAGAAAGTATGCTATCAGGAGAAGAAATATACAGATAAAGGAAGTCTTGGACTCTGAGAACTCCACACTGACTTACAATCAGTTCAGTTCAGTTCAGTTCAGTAGCTCAGTCGTGTCTGACTCTTCGGGACCCCATGAATCGCAGCATGCCAGGCCTCCCTGTCCATCATCAACTTACAATACGTAGATCCAAATTCCCAACACCACGTTGCCAAATTCCATTTCTGCCCCGGGGGGCCACACTGGGATAATTCCATCTGGTAAGTAAATGGTATTCCTGTGGATTCCAGAACACTCAGGTAGACCTTAGGGAACCAGATGCAAACTGGGATTTAATAAAATGTCCCCAAGCTGTTCCATGTTTTCCACCTAAGAGGATTCCAGAAATACCTCATCAGTGCAAGCTTAACACCATGTTTTGCAACATAGTGTTTTCCAAAGTCACTGCCAAAGGAAAGATTTTAAAAGTATCATTAGCAAATGAAGTTGGTGTTCCTATTGAAGAACACTCTTTAAAAGGTATGTGAAATCTAAAAAAAAAAAAAAAAAATCATACAAATGAATCTATATACAAAACAAAAACAGACCCACAGACATAGAAAACAAACTTGCAGTTACCAAAGAAGAGGGGGCGTAAATAAGAAGTTAAGGATTAACATATATACACCCTCAGTTCAGTTCAGTTCAGTCGCTCATTCATGTCCAACTCTGTGACCCCATGAATCTCAGCACGCCAGGCCTCCCTGTCCATCACCAACTCCCGGAGTTCACTCAGACTCACGTCCATCGAGTCAGTGATGCCATCCAGCCATCTCATCCTCTGTCGTCCCCTTCTCCTCTTGCCCCCAATCCCTCCCAGCATCAGAGTCTTTTCCAATGAGTCAACTCTTTGCATGAGGTGGCCAAAGTACTGGAGTTTCCGCTTTAGCATCATTCCTTCCAAAGAAATCCCAGGGCTGATCTCCTTCAGAACGGACTGGTTGGATCTCTTTGCAGTCCAAGGGACTCTCAAGAGTCTTCTCCAACACCACAGTTCAAAAGCATCAATTCTGCGGCACTCAGCTTTCTTCACAGTCCAACTCTCACATCCATACATGACCACTGGAAAAACCATAGCCTTGACTAGACGGACCTTTGTTGGTAAAGTAATGTCTCTGCTTTTCAATATGCTATCTATATAAAATGAGATAACCAACAAGGACATACTGTATAGCACAGAGAACTATACTCAATATTTTGTAATAACCTATAAGGAAAAAGGATCTGAAAAAGTATGTGTATATCTGAATCACTTTGCTATACACCTGAAACTAACACAACATTGTAAACCAACTTTCGATAAACAAACAAATAGTTTTCCAAACAAAGCAGATGAAATGCTCTGGAAAAAGTCCTCCTAAGAGAAAACAACTTACGTTCACTTACGCCAGCATGTCCCCAGCTTATTTGAAATCCTACAAATACTTTGGACTTCCCTGTGGCTCAGACGGTAAAGCGTCTGCCTACAATGCAGGAGACCCAGGTTCAATCCCTGGGTCAAGAAGATCTCCTGGAGAAGGAAATGGCCCACTCCAGTATCCTTGCTTGGAAAATCCCATGGACGGAGGAGCCTGGTAGGGCTACAGTCCATGGGGTCCCAAAGAGCTCGACATGACTGAGCGACTTCACTTTCCTCCTTTCTTTTAGGGCTTCCCTGGTGGCTTAGAGGATGAAGCGTCTCCCTGCAATGCAGGAGATCTGGGTTCGATCCCTGGGTCGGGAAGATCCCCTGGAGAAGGAAATGGGAACCTACGCTGGTACTCTTGCTTGGAATATCCCACGGATGGAGAAGTCTGGTAGGCTACAGTCTATTGGACCACAAAATGTCGGACATGACTGAGCGACTTCACTTTCACTTTCAAGTATCTCATCTCTACTACTAACGAATTCAAATAGGAAAGATGCATACAGTCAAGTTATATTTTTAGTGTCACAGGGAAAAACTGACAAGGCAGCTCCCAAAGTGACATTCATTACTTTGGCAAATTTGCCATAGTATAGAGCCTGTGCGAATTCAAAACTGACTGTGTCAGAACACCAGAGAGATTCCGAATTTAACTGGCAGATCCACAGTATAACCATAGTCATAAGCACAAACCCAGAATGTCAATTTATTAAATTACAATTAGCAAGGGACTTCCCTGGTAGACCAGAGGTTAAGACTCCATGCTGCCAATGCAGGGGGGCCCAGGGTTCAATCCCTGGTCAGGGAACTAGATCTCAAATGCCACAACTAAGATCCAGCACAGCCAAATAAACACCTAAATAAATAATAAATACTGAAAAAATCAATCAATAAATTAAAAATTACACTTAACAATAAGTACTCACAGCAACACCAACATTCTAATCTGCAGAGCTTACCCACTGCCTTCCCTCTGGTAGATTCACTTTGGGAACCCAAATCATAAAAAATTGCTGAGCACACAAACGGGGGAAAAATGATTAGATGAATGCATTTTTAATGGCATCAGACTAAGAAAGAAAGTCCTAAAACTCTTCTGTCCATTCCTGCAGATGGGCAAACGTTGTCTTTGCAATCTTATCTAAAGTGTAGGGAAAATCATTAGAAAGCTGAGTTAATTTTTATGATCTATGTCATAAAATTTGAGTAAAAACAGTGAGTTTACTATGCAAACACAGCTCCAAAACAGGTCTCCCAAAACCAATCTTCTTGTTAAATCCCAAAGCCCCACCAATACAGAAAATTTGGAACTCCTTTTGTATCATAAACCTTAACATCTATTGGCAACTCTTGCTCAAATTCTATCTCCTTACTAGGGATGGCCTCATCAAAGATATTAAAGTTAGATCTATTACTATGGCTGCCTCCCCTAAAAAATTAATTTGGTCACGTCCCATGTTTACCTCTAGAAAACAAGATTGTTGTTTTTAAATGTCTATTTAAGGACTGAAATGAATTCAATTTGATAGTATTTTTCTTTAATTGGAAAATATCCCAGCCAAGGGACCTGCCTGGAGGTCCAGTAGTTAAGCATATGCATTGCAATGGCAGGGGATGAGGGTTGATCCCTGGGTGGGAAACTAATATCCCACATGATGCAAACCAATGAAACCCACCACCGCAACTACTGAGCCTGCCCACTCCAGAGCCCAACTGCCACACCTAAGACCCAACACAGCAGACAGAAGATAGACAAGTAGATAAATATAGATCACAGTCAAAAAAATCAAGGTTTATAGCTCATCCTACAGTATCTGATGGCCAAGGAGCTGTGGCTGTGCTGGCGAAGGAGGGCCGAAAGGACCTACTCCACGTTCAAGGTCAGGAGGGGTGCCCATGAGAAGTTACATTCGTCCAAGGTAACGAGCAGTGGCTGCGCTTTCCTGGAGCAGCCATGAAGAGATACCCCACGTCCAAGGTAAGAGAAACCCAAGTAAGACGGTAGGTGTTGCGAGAGGGCATCAGAGGGCAGACACACTGAAACCATAATCACAGAAAACTGCTGTTGCTAAGTCGCTTCAGTCGTGTCCGACTCTATGCGACCCCATAGAGAGCAGCCCACCAGGTTCCCCGCCCCTGGGATTCTCCAGGCAAGAACACTGGAGTGGGTTGCCATTTCCTTCTCCAATGCATGAAAGTGAAAAGTGAAAGTGAAGTCACTCAGTCGTGTCCAACTCTTCGTGACCCCATGGACTGCAGCCCACCAGGCTCCTCCATCCATGGGATTTTCCTGGCAAGAGTACTGGAGTGGGGTGCCATTGCCTTCTCAGAAAACTAGTCAATCTAATCACACGGACCACAGCCTTGTCTAACTCAATGAAACTAAGCCATGCTCTGTGGGGCCACCCAAGACAGGCAGGTCATGGTAGAGAGGTCTGACAGAATGTGGTCCACTGGAGAAGGGAATGGCAAACCACTTCAGTATTCTTGCCTTGAGAAACCCATGAATGCTATGAAAAGGCAAAATGATAGGACACTGAAAGATGAACTCCCCAGGTCAGTAGGTGCCCAATATGCTACTGGAGATCAGTGGAGAAATAACTCCAGAAAGAATGAAGGGATAGAGCCAAAGCAAAAACAATACCCAGTTGTGGATGTGACTGGTGATAGAAGCAAGGTCCAATGCTGTAAAGAGCAATATTGCATAGGAACCTGGAATGTCAGGTCCATGAATCAAGGCAAATTGGAAGTGGTCAAACAGGAGATGGCAAGAGTGAATGTCGACATTCTAGGAATCAGCAAAATAAAATGGACTGGAATGGGTGAATTTAACTTAGATGACCATTATAACTACTACTGTGGGCAGAAATCCCTTAGAAGAAATGGAGTAGCCACCATGGTCAACAAAAGAGTCTGAAATGCAGTACTTGGATGCAATCTCAAAAACGACAGAATGATCTCTGTTTGTTTCCAAGGCAAACCATTCAATATTATGGTAATCCAAGTCTATGCCCCAACCAGTAATGCTGAAGAAGCTGAAGTTGAAAGGTTCTATGAAGACCTACAAGACCTTTTAGAACACCCAAAAAAGATGTCCTTTTCATTATAGGGGACTGGAATGCAAAAGTAGGAAGTCAAGAAACACCTGGAGTTTTAGGCAAATTTGGCCTTGGACCATGGAATGAAGCAGGGCAAAGGCTAATAGAGTTTTGCCAGGAGAATGCACTGGTCATAGCAAACACCCTCTTCCAACAACACAAGAGAAGACTCTACACATGGATATCACCAGATGGTCAACACCGAAATCAGATTGATTACATTCTTGGCAGCCAAAGATGGAGAAGCTCTATACAGGCAGCAAAAATAAGACCAGGAGCTGACTGTGGCTCAGATCATGAACTCCTTATTGCCAAATTCAGACTTAAATTGAAGAAAGTAGGGAAAACCACTAGACCATTCAGGTATGACCTAAATCAAATCCCTTACGATTATACAGTGGAAGTGAGAAATAGATTTAAGGGACTAGATATGATAGATAGAGTGCCTGATGAACTATGGACGGAGGTTCGTGACACTGTAGAGGAGAGAGGGATCAAGACCATCCCCCAAAAGGAAAGGCAAAAAAGGAAAATGGCTGTCTGGAGAGACCTTGCAAATAGCTGTGAAAAGAAAAGAAGCGAAAAGCAAATGAGAAAAGGTAAGATATAAGCTTCTGAATGCAGAGTTCCAAAGAACAGCAAGAAGAGATAAGAAAGCCTTCCTCAGCGAGCAATGCAAAGAAATAGAGGAAAACAACACAATGGGAAAGACTAGAGATCTCTTCAAGAAAATTAGAGATACCAAGGGGACATTTCATGCAAAGACAAGCTCGATAAAGGACACAAATGGTATGGACCTAACAGAAGCAGTAGATATTAAGAAGAGGTGGCAGGAATACACAGAAGAACTGTACAAAAAAAGATCTTAATGACCAAGATAATCACGATGGTGTGATCACTCACCTAGAGCCAGACATCCTGGAATGTGAAGTCAAGTGGGCCTTAGAAAGCATCACTACGAACAAAGCTAGTGGAGGTGATGGAATTCCAGTTGAGCTATTTCAAATCCTGAAAGATGATGTTGTGAAAGTGCTACACTCAATATGCCAGCAAATTTGGAAAACTCAGCACTGGCCACAGGACTGGAAAAGGTCAGTTTTCATTCCAGTAACAAAGGCAATGCCAAAGAATGCTCAAACTACTGCACAATTGCACGCATCTCACACGCTAGTAAAGTAATGCTCAAAATTCTCCAAGCCAGGCTTCAGCAATACATAAACCGTGACATTTCAGATGTTCAAGCTGCTTTTAGAAAAGGCAGAAGAACCAGAGTTCAAATTGCCAACATCCACTGGATCATCAAAAAAGCAAGAGAGTTCCAGAAAAACATCTATTTCTGCTTTATTGACTATGCCAAAGCCTTTGACTGTGTGGATCACAATAAACTGTGGAAAATTCTGAAAGAGATGGGAATACCAGACCACCTGACCCGCCTCTTGAGAAACCTATATGCAGGTCAGAAAGCAACAGTTAGAACTGGACATGGAACAACAGACTGGTTCCAAAGAGGAAAAGGAGTATGTCAAGGCTGTATATTGTCACCCTGCTTATTTAACTTCTATGCAGAGTATATTATGAGAAACACTGGGCTGGAAGAAGCACAAGCTGGAATCAAGATTGCTGGGAGAAATCTCAATAACCTCAGATATGCAGATGACACCACCCTTATGGCAGAAAGTGAAGAGGAACTAAAAAGCCTCTTGATGAAAGTGAAAGAGGAGAGTGAAAAAGTTGGCTTAAAGCTCAACATTCAGAAAACGAAGATCATGGCATCTGGTCCCATCACTTCATGGGAAATAGATGGGGAAACAGTGGAAACAGTGTCAGACTTTATTTTGGGGGGCTCCAAAATCACTGTAGATGGTGATTGCAGCCTTGAAATTAAAAGACGCTTACTCCTTGGAAGGAAAGTTATGACCAACCTAGATAGCATATTGAAAAGCAGAGACATTACTTTGCCAACAACGGTCCATCTAGTCAAGGCTATGGTTTTTCCAGTGGTCACGTATGGATGTGAGAGTTGGACTGTGAAGAAGGCTGAGCACCAAAGAATTGCTGCTTTTGAACTGTGGTGTTGGAGAAGACTCTTGAGAGTCCCTTGGACTGCAAGGAGATCCAACCAGTCCATTCTAAAGGAGATCAGTCCTGGGTGTTCATTGGAAGGACTGATGCTAAAGCTGAAACTCCAGTACTTTGGTCACCTCATGTGAAGAGCTGACTCATTGGAAAAGACTCTGATGCTGGGAGGGACTGGGGGCAGGAGGAGAAAGGGACGACAGAGAATGAGATGGCTGGATGGCATCACTGACTCGATGGACATGAATTTGAGTGAACTCCGGGAGTTGGTGATGGACAGGGAGGCCTGGCATGCTGCAATTCATGGGGTCATGAAGAGTCAGACACGACTGAGCGACAGAACTGAACAGTATCTGAAGAGTTTATCCCCACTGGACAAAGACAAGGCTAAATACAACATGGCAATAACAAGCTGAAGCAGAACATTTTTCCCTTCATGTGCGTCGTGCTTTCTCTGGTGCTTACCCTGACTGCCCTCCACTCCCTGTTGTCTTACAGCCACTCTTGGTAGATATCTACACTTGCCAGCCTGTGCTTGATCCAACATGGGTTGATTGAATTCACAGATATTGTATGTATTATGGCTCAGATGGTAAAGATTCTGCCTGCAATGCAAGAGACTCAGGTTCAATCCCTGGGTCAGGAAGATCCCCTAGAGAAGGGAATGGCAACCCACTCCAGTATTCTTGCCTGAGAAATCCCATGGACAAAGAAGCCTGGTGTGCTACAGTCTATGGGGTCATAGAGTCGGACATGACTGAGCAATTAACACTATAACTTTCTATCTTCACTTGCAGTGTTTTCAAGTTCTTAAGGGTGAGTGCACTGCACTGCTTAAGTTTTCCTTATATAAATTGCACCATTCCCTCTGTTAATCTACAACCATGAAGGAAAGGCAGGAAGGCAGAAAGGCAACCAGACCACCTGGAAGTTTAAAGCAAAAGGAATCCTGGGATCCAGTGTTGGATCCCTTAAGCTAAGGTCAGTTAGAAGAGATCTACCACGTAGTAACCGAAACCTCCTTTTTGCCACTCATTTCTAACAAAATGATGTTTTGTTTGGGCCTTAAATGCCCAAATGCCCTTTTTTTTCCCCCCAAATGACTATTGCTTCTTTGAATAACTCTGGAGTCATAGACCATATAGATGTAAATGCCATGCTATACATCTTGTCAAGAAGGCCAGTCTTTGTGCCAGGGAAAGAATTGCTTGCCTTTGTTACAGGAAACACAGTCAGAAGCAAATGAGGTCAGATTCAGATTGCCAAGCCAAGGGCAGGACACTTGGAGGCCACAAAGAGATTGTAGAGGTCGATTAGAAAAAAGGAAGAGGGTAGAGCTGGATTCATAGGCATGTGACCCGTGTGGCTGAACAAATTCCCATGTTTAGAAGGGCATACTTGGTTTAATGCTGAGCTGTCCTTGTCTTGTAATTTGTTACAATTGTTTTAATTTGAAAAGGGGCCCTGAATTTTCCTTTTACACTGGGCTCTGCATATATAGCTAGTGCTCGGGATAAGAGTTGCTGCTGCTGCTGCTAAGTTGCTTCAGTCGTGTCCGACTCTGTGCGACCCCATAAACGGCAGCCCACCAGGCTACCCCGTCCCTGGGATTCTCCAGGCAAGAACACTGGAGTGGGTTGCCATTTCCTTCTCCAATGCATGAAAGTGAAAACTGAAAGTGAAGTCGCTCAGTCGTGGCCGACTCTTAGCGACCCCATGGACTGCAGCCCACCAGGCTCCCCCGTCCATGGGATTTTCCAGGCAAGAGTACTGGAGTGGGGTGCCATTGCCTTCTCCAAATGTAAGACCAGAAACTATAAAACTCTTAGAGGAAAACATAGGAAGAACACTCAATGACATAAATGAAATCAAGATCCTCTATGACCCACCTCCTAGAGTAACAGAAATAAAACAAAAGTAAACAAGTGAGACTTAAAAGCTTTTACACAGCAAAGGAAATTATAAGCAAGGTGAAAAGACAACCCTCAGAATGGGAGAAAATAATATCAAAAGAAACAACTGACAAAGGATTAATTACAAAATATGCAAGCAGCTCATACAACTCAAGGCCAGAAAAATGAACAATCCAATTAAAAAGTGAGAAAAAGACCTGAACAGGCATTTCTCCAAAGACGACATACAGATGGCTAAAGATGCTCAATATTGCTTATTATTAGAGAAATGCAAATCAAAACTACAGTGAGATATCACCCCACACCAGTCAGGATGGCCATCATCAGAAAGTCTACAAACAATAAATGCTGGAGAGGGTGTGGAGAAAAGGGAACGCTCTTGCACTGTTGGTGGGAATGTAAATTAATACAGCCACTACGGAAGACGGTATGGAGATTCCTTTAAAAACTAGGAATAAAATCACCATATGACCCAGCAATTCCACTCCTAGGCATATATCCTGAGGAAACCAAAATTGAAAAAGACACATGTATCCCATTGTCCATTGCAGCACTATTTACAATAGCTAGAACATGGAAGCAACCTACATGTCCATCGACAGATGAATGGATAAAGAAGTTGTGTTACATATACACAATGCAATATTACCCAGCCATAAAAAGGAACTCCTTGAGTCAATTCAAATGAGGGGGATAAACCTAGAATCTATTATACAGAGTGAAGTAAGCCAGAAAGACAAAGGTAAATATCATTCTAACACGTATATACAGAATCTAGAAAAATTTACTGAAGAATCTATTTACAGGGCAGCAATGGAGAAACAGACATAGAGAATAGACTTATGGACATGGGGAGAGGGGATGGGAAGATGAGATGTATGGAACAAGTAGTATGGAAACTTACATTACCATATGCAAAATAGATAACCAATGGGAATTTGCTGTAAGGCTCTGGAAACTCAAACAGGGGCTCTGTATCAACCTAGAGGGGTGGCACAGAGAGGGAGATGAGAGGGAAGTTCAAAAGGGAGGGGTTATATGTATACTTATGGATGATTCATGTTGAGGTTTGACAGAAAACAACAAAAGTCTGTAAAGCAATTATCCTTCAATCAAAAATAAATAAATTTTTTTTAAAAGTTAATTCCGACCACACACAGGTTAATTTTTAATCATGTGGACAGTGATGAAAAACCAGATTCTCCCTGATTATTTAAACAGAAACTATGTTTAAATAAGTGCATTCCAATACACCTAATATTCAACCCTCTTCAGTGCTGTCCAAGGTAGGTACAGGCTATCGCTGGTACTATTCAACAGAACTCCATTCCCAACACCAGTTTCTGGCATGGAACAGGAATTTGGAAAATGCTTTGCTGATTTATAATCTGTGCTAAAGTGGGCAATTAGAAAGTTTCTTTAAATAGTTCCTAAACACTCTTACTGTAACCTTAGGCATGTTTACAAGGAGCAAACTCAAAGCTATTTTTAAACTATTTAAACTAGTTTTGAAATTACATAAGAAAACATACCATCAAGATTCATCAGAAAATAATCTGGAGTACACTTTTTAGGTCTTAATTTTCCCCACTGTAGAATGCGTTACTGTAGACTGAGGATATGATCTGAATTATCAATCTCACATGGATCTTGAGGCTGAAAAATTAATCAATAAATGTAGACTAATTTTCAGAGCAATGAAGTATAATTATGGTTTCTCTTTTATGTAAATCCAAACTCCTCTATTCCATTTAGAAAATGAAATACTAGACTTTTAGGTATTATGGGGGGCTTCCCAGGTGGCTCTAGTGATAAAGAACCCGTCTGCAAATGAAGGAGATGTAAGAGACACAGGTTTGATCCCTGGGTTGGGAAGATTCCCTGCAGGAGGGCACGGCAACCCACCCCAGTATTCTTGCCTGGAGAATCCCATGGACAGAGGAGCCCAGCGGTCTACAGTCCATAGGGTCACGACACGACTGAAGCAACTTAGCAGCAGCAGGGTACTGTGGGAATAATATAAAATCTTCTTACTCCCAGGGAAAAGTGTATAAATTACTTCCCTCTGTAGTTTTACCCTACGTCAAACTTAATGCCTCCATAGGAAAACTCGTATGGTTTTCCTTCCCTTTCATATGGTACCAGATTGTGATTTAGAACTCAGGGTCAAAAATCCTTCCTTGGGAAGGTTACAGGAGGATCACACGAGCTAATCATCATAAAGCCTACAGCTGTCTGTTGACATTCAATAAACAGCAAAAGGGCAACAAGAATGAGAATGATGATGAGACCAGGACAAATCTTTAAGTGTCATTTTAAATGAAGCTAAAAAAAAAACCCATTGTACCCCAAGAAATGCCTAACAGTGAGGAAGCAAAGTTTACCCAGCCAAGATTCATCATGACAGGCTTCTGAAATTCCTTCTTGTTTTCTCAACTCACCTAAGAATTACAGTTCTGTTTATATGGCAGGTCAATCCACTTGTGTTTCCCAGGCTGAGAAACAGCTGTTAGGCTGCAGCTTCGCAGGCTGAGGTGCAGCATGTGTAAAGGACACTCTACTGTTAAGGAACACAGTACGGAAAAGTATGCAGGTGATGGGACAAAAGCCTGAGATTTCTACTCTCTTTAAAGAACTGGAAAATATCTGTATATTCACCCTGCACCTCCCACTCCCTGATAAACCAAATGCTGCTGCTCTCTTAAGAACTCTAACTCCCAAACCCTTCTTAAAGCTCAACCATGTCTCTGTCAACTGATGAATCGAGCTGACAGGCTACAAATGAAATCCTATTCTAGCTTGTCTACCTGCAGATGCCAAGGGAGTAGTTAGTGAGGCAAGAAGGGAAGAGGAGGCTCCCAATCAGGAGGGGAAAAAAACTATCTTTTACAGATAGATGGAAAAGAGGAAACTATTTGACATCCACTTAAAAAATATGAAAGCAAAAGTGCCTTCCTCTCAGGTAGTTGAGTTAGTTGTCTGGCAGTCTCCTTAACCACAGTCTTGCCTTGTTTTAATTAGAGGAATGTGAGAGGAAAGAGAATCTAAGCAGGTGAGAAGTGGAACAAAGCCTGGAAAGGCCACTTCTAACAGCTATTTGTGGACTGAAAAGTAAGATGGGTAAAGGCCAGGTGTCCTCCCCTCTCTTATCCCGTTCACACATTCATGTAGCACATTTACTGACCACTTACTGATGCTGAATACCACAGAAGCTGTCAAGGACACAGAGAAAAAGAACTGAGTCCCTGTCCTCCAGGAGATGGGTGTTGATAAACAAAAACAAGGCAGGAGAGCATTCCAGGTTTAAAAACAACAACATTTAACTGGTAGAAAAAATAACACATGCAGAGGTAGCCAGCAAGTGCAGAGCATATTCTGGAAGACTGAGGAGACCCGATACTTCTGCTTGCTCGTCGTTGAGCCAGTAAATGACATGTATCATGTTCTCACTGAGCAATATCCCTGCCCTGGAATTAGTTGTTGTTCAGTCACTAAGTTGTGTCCAACTCTTTGTGACCCTATGGACTGTAGCATGATAAGCTTCCCTGTCCTTCACTATCTCCTGGAGTTCACTCAAACTCCTGTCCCTTGAGTTGGTGATGCCATCCAACCATCTCATCCACTGTTGCCCCTTTTCTTCCTGCCCTCAATCTTTCCCAGCATCAGTCTTTTCCAATGAGTTGATTCTTCGCATCAGGTAGCCAAAATACTTGAGCTTCAGCTTCAGTAACAGTCCTTCCAATGAATATTTAGGGTTGATTTCCTTTAGGATTGACTGGCTTGATCTCTATGCTGTCCAAGGGACTCTCAAGAGTCTTCTCCAGTACCACAATTTGAAAGCATCAGTTCTTTGGTGCTCAGTCTCCTTTAAGGTCAAACTCTCACATCGTCTGTGACTACTGGAAAAATCATAGCTTTGACTATACAGACCTTTGTCAGCAAAGTGATGTCTCTGCGTTTTCCTTCTAATCACTGGTCTCCTTTATTAAACTAAAATGGCAATTCTATTGGAGGTACAAAGATTCAGACTCCAATGTTTGAGTTAAGGGCAGTTTCTTTTCAGTTATACATCTCTCTCAGGGTATCTCGATATTTTCTACTTAGCTGTTTTGGTAGACTTGGCTATAAATAAAACGTGTTTAGGGCACTGTCCTTTGGTTTAGTTTTTAGTAGTTCTACCTAACTCTGTATGCTGAAAGAGTTCCTCTTCTTGAAGTTAGAGCAAGTTATGGAATCTAAGGAAATAATGAAGGAGATCTAAGGACTGTGGGTGGGTGGAGCACAAAGCGGGTCCATTATCATATGTTCCAGATATGAATGTGTTTCACTCCTTATCAAAAATAATAATCCCCACACACCCCCAGTACCACCTGCTACACCCTTTCAATATACTTGGTTTTATCCCTAGTACCCATCACTATCCAACCTATCCTTCTTTTTATTAACTTATCTATCTATAATCCATTTGACCCTTCTGAAGAGAAAGGATTTTTATTTTTTATCACCACTGCATCTCTATCATCCATAGTAGTACCTGGCATAGAGTAGGCATTTGATAAGTACTTGTTGAATGCATGCTGAATAAATGAATTCTATGGGACAGTCCCAATTCTAAATACTTGGTCACACTGTCCCCATAAACATAACCCTACCTACATCATATGATGGCTACTCCATTTCATCTAAGGGATTCTTGCCCACAGTAGTAGATATAATGGTCATCTGAGTGAAATTCACCCATTCCAGTACATTTTAGTTTGCTGATTCCTAAAATGTCAGTGTTCACTCTTGCCATCTCCTGTTTGATCACTTCCAATTTGTCTTGATTCACGCAACTAACATTCCAGGTTCCTATGCAATATTGCTCGTTACAGCATCAGACCTTGCTTCCATCACCAGTCACATCCATGACTGGGTGTTGTTTTTGCTTTGGCTCTGTCTCTTCATTCTTTCTGGAGATATTTCTCCACTGATCTCCAGTAGCATACTGGGCACCTACCGACCTGGAAAGCTCATCTTTCGGTGTCCTATCTTTTTGCCTTTTCATACTGTTCATGGGGTTCTCAAGACAAAAATAGTGAAGTGGTTTGCCATTCCCTTCTCCAGTGAATCACATTTTGTCAAAACTTTCCACCATGACCTATCCGTTTGGGGTGGCCCTACATGGCATGGCTTATAGTTTCACTGGGTTAGATGAGGATGTGGTCCGTGTGATTAGATTGGTTAGTTTTCTGTGATTGTGGTTTTCATTCTGTCTTCTCTCTGGTGGAGAAGGATAAGAGGCTTATGGAAGCTTTCTGATGTGAGAGACTGACTGAGGAGGAAACTGGGTCTTGTTCTGATGGGCAGGGCCACGCTCAGTAGATCTTTAATCCAATTTTCTGTTCATGGGTGGAGCTGTGTTCCCTCCCTGCTATTTACCTGGGGCCAAACTATGGTGGAGGTAAAGAAAATAATGGTGACCTCCCTCAAAAGATACCATACATGTACTGCTACACTCAGTGCCCCCAACACTGTAGCAGGCCATCACCAACTCACGCCTCTGACAGAGACTCCCAGACACCCACAGGCAACTCTGGGACAGTCTCCTGTGAGTCACTGTCTTTTCTCCTGGGTCCTTGTGCACAAGGTTCTGCTGTGCCCTCCAAGAGTCTATTTCCCAGTCCTGTGTCAAGTTCTGGCAGCTCTATGGTATATGGAATGCAAGGAGAGATAAGAAATCCTTCTTCAGTAATCAGTGCAAAGAAATAGAGGAAAACAACAGAATGGGAAAGACTAGAGATCTCTTCAAGAAAATCAGAGATACCAAGGGAATATTTCATGCAAAGACAGGCTCGATAAATGACAGAAATGGTATGGACCTAACAGAAGCAGAAGATATCAAGAAGAGATGGCAAGAATACACAGAAGAACTGTACAAAATAGATCTTCATGACCCAGATAATCATGATGGTGTGATCACTCACTTAGAGCCAGACGTCCTAGAATGTGAAGTCAAGTGGGCCTGAGGAAGCATCACTACAAACAAAGCTAGTGGAGGTGATGGAATTCCAGCTGAGCTATTTCAAGTCCTAAAAGATGATGCTGTGAAAGTACTGTAATCAATATGCCAGCAAATTTGGAAAACTCAGCAGTGGCCACAGGACTGGAAAAGGTCAGTTTTCATTCCAATCCCAAAGAAAGGCAATGCCAAAGAATGCTCAAACTACTGCACAATTGCACTCATCTCACACACTAGTAAAGTAATGCTCAAAATTCTCCAAGCCAGGCTTCAACAATACATGAACTGTGAACTTCCAGATGTTCAAGCTGGATTTAGAAAAGGCAGAGGAACCAGAGATCAAATTGTCAACATCCACTGGATCATGGAAAAAGCAAGAGAGTTCCAGAAAAACATCTATTTCTGCTTTATTGACTATGCCAAAGCCTTTGACTGTGTGGATCACAATCAACTGTGGAAAATTCTTCAAGAGATGGGAATACCAGACCACCTGACCTCCCTCCTGAGGAATCTGTATGCAGGTCAGGAGGCAACAGTTAGAACTGGACATGGAACAACAGACTGGTTCCAAATAGGAAAAGGAGTACATCAAGGCTGTATATTGTCACCCTGCTTATTTAACTTATATGCAGAGTACATCATGAGAAATGCTGGGCTGGAAGAAGCACAAGCTGGAATCAAGATTGCCAGGAGAAATCTCAATAACCTCAGATATGCAGATGACACCACCCTTATGGCAGAAAGTGAAGAAGAACTAAAGAGCCTCTTGATGAAAGTGAAAGAAGAGAGTGAAAAAGCTGGCTTAAAGCTCAACATTAAGAAAACAAAGATTATTGCATCTGGTCCCATCACTTCATGGAGAAATAGTGGAAACAGTGAAGACTTTATTGTGGGGTGGGGGGGGGGGGGGGGCCTCCAAAATCACTGCAGATGGTGATTGCAGCCATGAAATTAAAAGATGCTTACTCCTTGGAAGGAAAGCTATGACCAACCTAGACAGCATATTAGAAAGCAGAGACATGACTTTGCCAACAAAGGTCTGTCTAGTCAAGGCTATGGTTTTTCCAATAGTCATGTATGGATGTGAGAGTTGGACTATAAAGAAAGCTGATAGCTGAAGAATTGATGCTTTTGAACTGTGGTGTTGGAGAAGACTCTTGAGAGTCCCTTGGACTGCAAGGAGATCCAACCAGTCCATCCTAAAGGAAATCAGCCCTGAATGTTCATTGGAAGGACTGACGTTGAAGCTGAAACTCCAATATGTTGGCCACCTGATGTGAAGGACTGGACCATCTCATTTGAAAAGACCCTGATGCTGGGAAAGATTGAAGGCGGGAGGAGAAGGGGTCGACAGAGGATGAGATGTTTAGATGGCATCACCAACTCAATGGGCATGTTTTTGAGTAAACTCCAGGAGTTGGTGATGGACAAGGAAGCCTGGCGTGCTGTGGTCCATGGGGTCGCAAAGAATCAGACACAACTGAGTGACTGAACTGAACTGACTTGATAGGGACTTCCCAGATGGCTCAGTAGTAAAGAATCCACCCACAGTGCAAGAGATCCAGCTTCTATCCCTGGGTTGGGAAGACCCCCTGGAGAAGGGCATGGCTACCCACTCCAGTATTCTTGCCTGGTAAATCTGATGGACAGAGGAGCCTGGCAGGCTACAGTCCATGGGGTTGCAAAGAGTTGGACACAACTAAGCAACCAAGCACACACACATATACTTCTAAAAGGGGGGGGAGGGACGGGGAGGGAGAGTGTATCAAGAAGGAAGACTATTGTCACTTCCAATTAAGCCTCTTTAAACTTTAAGATTTTAAAAAGAAAAAAAAATCAGCTTATGAAAAAGAATATCTGGGGAGAACAGGATTTCTGCTGCAAACCAGCCCTCGCAGAGGCTGATCATATTTGCAGAGGCAAAAGTCCATTATTTCCCCAACAACTTCAGAAATATTATTCTCTGGACAAAGGACCAGAGAGTGAGAGAGGGGGAACTGTCCTCCTTCTAAATGGGGAAGGAAAGCAGCCAAGCAAAAAGAGCTGGGAAAAGAACAATGGCCTCCTCGTGAGAAAGCGTGTTAAGTAGGTTGGTATTGGATCCACATTTTGTTGCACACAAATCCATCATTGTTCCTTTGTATTTTCTTTTCCTTTTCTTTCCCTTTTTTTTTCCCCCTGCCCTATTCACTATTACTGTCATCTCACATGAGTTTTTTTAAACCATGATGTATTTGCTCAATTATCTGTAGACCTACAGCCTCTTCATCAAATTAGCTGATCTCTATTTATAGCTGATAATTCTGTACAGGAGATCTAATGAAATTTCCTGAGAGTGAGAAAACTAAGTAAATTTTGTGTTGCTGTTTTTGACCCAAGGATTGTTGCCACTAGCCAAAAATTTGTTTCAATGAGTGTTATAAATTTATCTTTTTAAAAAGTAGTACTTTTCAAAAAGAAAAACTGGGCTGAGTAGTATCAGGAGATAACATTTCCACAATTTCCTTCACTCTCTACTTCAAGATCATATTATCTTAAAAAATTAATTTTGAGAGACAAAAAGAGAGAATAAACCTAAACAGACTTTGAATAATGATTCTATCAGGAAGGGAAGTCATCTGTACCTGCTAAGTATAACTGCAGAAAATGTGCTGATATATCTCCAGCAATTAATATGTAAAACTGTCAAAGAAACTCAACTGTAATACTCAGTACTCCAGTGTGACATTTTTGTTGTTCATAGTAATACATTTTCATAGCAACTATGAAACAAAACATTTAATTTCATTTACTATACTAAATTTATCCATTGTCTTAATGGCTTCTAATGATATTAAAAAGTGTAATAAAGAAAAAATTAAAACATATAGCATCATTGAGCCAGGGTCTAACAAAGACTCCAACCACATTCTGAGCAATGGATCAAAATCTATGTTAGGGCTTCCCTGGTGGCTCAGTAGTAAAGAATCTGCCTGCCAATGCAGGAGACATGGGTGCGATCCCTGGGCTGGGAAGATCCCACATGCCATAGAACAACTAAGCCTGTAAGTTGCAACTACTGAAGCCTACATGCCTAGAGCCCATGCTCCACAACAAGAGAAAGCAATGAGAAGTCTGCCCACCACAACTAGAGAGTAGCCCCCACTCACTGCAGCTGAAGTTTCAAAAGTCTAAACAGAAAGACAAGTTCTTACCTAGAATATTCAAAGGTTGACGAAACAACCAGAATGAGAATTAATACTAAACCCTGCTCATCTGGCAGAACTTAACTGCACCCTGCCCTGTTTTAAAGCTGTTACTAGGTGTATTAAGGGTTCACAAAAATCAGTCAAAAAGAATTTAGAAGCCTTTGTGCACTTCTCTTCCAACTGATGATAAAATTATTTCACAAGACCAATGGCTCAAAAAAAGTGTCAAAGATGATACTGGCTCAAAAGTGTCAGAGCTGTTTTAACAGTCAAATATTCTTATCTTCCTTCTCGTCTTGTCATATTCTACTGACTCAATCAGCCCTGCCAGTCAAAATAATGAGGGAGTTAAACATTAGCTAAGAGTGCTACTCTAAGTGACTTTGAAAAAGCTACTTAACTTCTCCAACCTGTTCCTCTGTCTGGGAAATGGAGAAAAATAATACTTTTCTCACTGAGTGGGAGGATGCAGTAATGCATCAAAGTAGGACTTTCCTGGAGGTCCAGTGATACTGTAACAAAGTCAATAAGGACTTTAAAAGTGATCCACAACAACAAAAAAAATCTTTTAAAAAAGGCATGAAAGCATTTAAGACAATCCAGGCATATAGTACAAGCAATCAATGTAAATGAGCTGCTGTTGTTATCAGCATTTTTTGGTTAAACCATTAAAAATGTCATTTTTTAGACAGCTACATGCAAAAGAATCAAACTGGACTACTTTCATACCATATATAAAAATAAACCCAAAGTGCTGTAAAGACTTAAATGAAAAATCTGGAATCATGAAGTTCCTAGAAGAAAACAGGCGGTATGCTCTTTGACATCAGTCTTAGCCATGTATTTTTGGATACGTCTCCTCAGGCAAGGGAAACAAAAACAAGAATAAATAAATAAGATGACATCAAACTAAAAAGCTTCTGTACAGTAAAGGAAACTGTCAATAAAACAAAAAGGCCACCTACTGAATAGGAGCAGATATTTGCAAATATCTCAATATCCAAAATATACAAAGAACTCATACAACTCAACATCAAAAGAAAAAACAGGCCAACTAAAAATGAACCCAGGATCTGAGTAGACAGTTTTCCAGAGAAGACATATAGATGGCTAATGGGCACATGAAAAGACACTCAACATCATTAATTATCGGGAAAATGAAAACCAAAACCACAAGGAGATACCACCTCACACCTATCAGAATGACTACCATCAAAATGACAACAAATAACAAGTGTTGACAAGGATATGGAGAAAAAGGAAGCCTGTTGGTGGGAATGTAAACTGTTGTATACTATAGAAAATAGCTTGGAGGTTGCTCAAAAAATTAAAAATAGAACTACCATACAATCCAGCAATTCCATTTTGGGTACTTTTCCAAGAAAAACAAAAACACTAATTCAAAAAGATAACATACACTTCAAAGTTCACTGCAGCATTATTTATAACAGCCAAGATATGGAAGCAGCCTAAGTGGCCATCCATGCTGCCACTGCTGCTAAGTCACTTCAGTAGTGCCCGACTCTGTGCGATCCCATAGACGGCAGCTCACCAGGTTGCCCCATCCCTGGGATTCTCCAGGTAAGAATACTGGAGTGGTTTGCCATTTCCTTCTCCAGTGCATAAAAGTGAAAAGTGAAAGTGAAGTCGCTCAGTTGTGTCCGGCTCTTAGCGACCCCACAGACTGCAGCTTACCAGGCTCCTCCGTCCATGGGATTTTCCAGGCAAGAATACTGGGGTGGGTTGCCACTGCCTTCTCTGAAAATGGGACTAAGCAATGAAAAATGGGACTAAGCAACTGATAAAACCAGTAACTTGGATAAACTGCAAAAAAGATTATTATGCTGGGCAAAAGAAGTCTGACACAAAGAAGTGCATACTGTTATGAGCCCATTAACATGAAGTTCAAGAACAGGCAAAACAAATTTGTACCGGTAGAAGTCAAAACAGTTTTATCAGAATACAGATTCTGTAAGCAAAGGAGTATGGGAGAACTTTCTGGAGTGATGGAAATTCTCTATATTTTCATGTAAATATGGTGAATGCATATGTAAAGTATTCTTCAAGGTGTACATTTAAAATATTTGCAACTCATTGGATATGACATATACCTCAGAGTACACACAAAAATCCATTATATGTAAACCAGAATGGTTAACTGAACAGATTGACAATTCCAAGGCTTGGCAAAGACATGAAATAATAGGAATTCTCATACACTGCTAATGAATGGATAAAGAGGATGTGGTGTGTGTGTGTGCATGGGTGTGGGTGTATATAGACTCATAGATTACAGCGAACAAACTGGTGGTTATCAAAGGAGAGGGAGTCGGGGGAGGGAAGATAAGTGAAATAGGTGAGGGAGATTAAGAGATACAAACTTCCAGCTATACAATAGATGTCATGGGGATGTAATGTACAGCATAGGGAACATAATCACTAATATCATAATAATTTTGTATGATGACTAATATTAACTAAACTTATCATAGTGATCATTTTGTAATGCACAAAAATATCAAATCACTATGTTGTTCATCTGACATTAATACAATATTGTAATCAGTTACAATTCAATTTAAAAATGTCATTTCTATAGGGCAAAATGGCCTAATATTGGCAATTTCATATGGTTCACCCCAAATTTACATTAATTATAATCAATTTATTCACATTAATAACAGTAGTAGTACTGACAAAGATTTTTGACTTCTTACAGTCCTACTTTAGGTTCCAAAATGTTCTCATTTTAGTTTGGAAATGTAGACAAATAGAAACTATTCTATTGCAAGTGCCTCTCTATTGATCTGTCTTCCCAAAAAGTTGTGTCAAAGTAAGGAAAGCCAGGCTACATCAGGATGCAAAAGATTAAAAAAGAATGAGATGACCACAAGATTTTTTTGCTCTTATATAGTTTAACCATTTGAGCCACTTGCCATGCTTATGACACTGTCCTAGGTCCTGGAGCCTAGGAATTTAAATTAAGGAAAGTTAAAAGAAAACATGGAAGTTTAGAGACCTCAAAAGGTAGAATTTCAAAAATTAGGGTGAGTTCAAGGAAAATAAAATGAAGCCCAAAGGAGAAGGAACATGTAAAAATACGGGACTAAAAACATGTTTCTGTATTTAATATTTTTTATTAAAAATAAATATATATTATTTCTGTGAGGCCTTCTGTAATGGAGCTTTGATTTGCAGCCATCATCCTAGTGATGTAGGTGCACTGAGCCATCCACATCCTCACATTTGGTTCCCCTTATGTCCAAATGCCCACTTTGTCAGGTGGGAGCCAAGGTTAAAAGGGCAGAGTTTGGCTCTAGAATGAGCAAGGGAACTGATACCCACAGGATTCTAGCCCATGACTTATCTCTCGTAAGGGAACTCCCTGCCCTAATCACAAACTAACTAGGCTAAAATGTGTTTAAAATGCCATCAACTTTATGATTTAGTACTTTAATGAGCACTCATAAATAACCCTTTTGAAATTTAATTAGAATCTTAAATCTAGATGTGAACCGCATAATAAAAATGAGAGCTCTCCTGGTCTCTGAATATCATGCACACAAAGATTCAAACAAACCAACTTTAGAGTAAACCTGGTCATCTACACTAAATAGTGTCATTGTCCAGGGTTCCAATATTAGACTGCCTAGATGTAAATCTCAAGCTTAGTAGCTACAGTAACTTAAACAAATTGTTTAACCATTTTGTGCCTCACTTTCATCATCTGTATGTAAATGGGGGGCACTATTAAGGCTACCTTATGCACTCTTGTGAGAATTAAATGATCTGACATACAAAAAGTACTTAGTAAGGTACCTGGCACATAGGAAATGTTGACAAAATAGTAGCAGTTAGTATTATGGTCATACTAATTACTCTGGTTATATCTATATTAATAATGATGTTATGAATATAGAAAACTAATGATGAACATTAGTAAGAATCATATTTTATATATATTTTATTTTATGGGGCTCCAAAATCACTGCAGACGGTGACTGCAGCCATGAAATCAGAAGATGTTTACTCCTTGCAAAGAAAGCTATGACAAACCTAGACAGTTTATTAAAAAGCAGAGACATCACTTTGCCAACAAAGGCCTGTATTAGTAAAAGTTATGGTTTTTTCTAGTAGTCATGAATGGATGGGAGAGTTCAACCATAAAGAAGGCTGAGTGCTTAAGAATTGATGCTTTAGAACTGTAGAGCTGGAGAAGACTCTTGAGAGTCCCTTGGATTGCAAGGAGATCAAACCGGTCAATCCTAAAGGAAAGCAACCCTGAATATTCATTGAAAGGACTGAAGCTAAAGCTGAAGTGCCAATATTTTGGCCACCTGATGCAAAGAGCTGACTCACTGGAAGACTCTGATGCTGGGAAAGATTGAAGGCAAAAGGAGAAGGGGGCAGGAGAAGATGAGATGGTTGGATGACATCACCAACTCAAGGGACACAAATTTTTTTAATTATTTATTTTTTTACTTTACAATATTGTATTGGTTTTGCCATACATTGACATGAATCCGCCATGGGTGTTACATGTGTTCCCCATCCTAAACCCCTCTCCCACCTCCTTCCCCATCCCATCCCTCTGGGTCATCCCAGTGCACCAGCCCCGAGCACCCTGTATCGTGCATTGAACCTGGACTGGCGATTCATTTCACTTGTGATAATTTACATGTTTCAATGCCCTTCTCCCAAATCATCCCACCCTCACTCTCTCCCACAGAGTCCAAAAGACTGTTCTATACATCTGTGTCTCTTTTGCTGTCTCACTTACAGGGCTATCATTACCATCTTTCTAAATTCCATACATATGAGTTAGTATACTCGTTGGAAAGACTCTGATGCTGGCAGGGATTGGGGGCAAGAGGAGAAGGGGATGGCAGAGGATCAGATGGCTGGATGGCATCACTGACTCGATGGACGTAAGTCTCAGTGAACTCTGGAGGTTGGTGATGGACAGGGAGGCCTGGCGTGCTGCGATTCATGGGGTCGCAAAGAGTCGGACACAACTGAGCGACTGATCTGATACTGTATTGGTGTTTTCCTTTCTGGCTTACTTCAGTCTGTATAATAGGCTCCAATTTCATCCACCTCATTAGAATTGATTCAAATATATTCTTTTTAATGGCTGAGGTCAGGAAGCAACAGTTAGAACTGGACATGGAACAACAGACTGGTTCCAAATAGGAAAAGGAGTATGTCAAGGCTGTATATTGTCACGCTGCTTATTTCACTTATATGCAGAGTAAATCATGAGAAACGCTGGACTGGAAGAAACACAAGCTGGAATCAAGATTGCCGGGAGAAATATCAATAACCTCAGATATGCAGATGACACCACCCTTATGGCAGAAAGTGAAGAGGAACTAAAAAGCCTCTTGATGAAAGTGAAAGTGGAGAGTCAAAAAGTTGGCTTAAGCTCAACATTCAGAAAACGAAGATCATGGCATCCGGTCCCATCACTTCATGGGAAATAGATGGGGAAACAGTGGAAACAGTGACTGACTTTATTTTTCTGGGCTCCAAAATCACTGCAGATGGTGATTGCAGCCATGAAATTAAAAGACGCTTACTCCTTGGAAGGAAAGTTATGACCAACCTAGACAGCATATTGAAAAGCAGAGACATTACTTTGTCAACAAAGGTCTATCTAGTCAAGGCTATGGTTTTTCCTGTGGTCATGTATGGATGTGAGAGTTGGACTGTGAAGACGGCTGAGCGCCGAAGAATTGATGCTTTTGAAGTGTGGTGTTGGAGAAGACTCTTGAGAGTCCCTTGGACTGCAAGGAGATCCAACCAGTCCATTCTGAAGGAGATCAGCCCTGGGATTTCTTTGGAGGGAATGATGCTGAAGGTAAAACTCCAGTACTTTGGCCACCTCATGGGAAGAGTTGACTCATTGGAAAAGACTCTGATGCTGGGAGGGATTGGGGGCAGGAGGAGAAGGGGACGACAGAGGATGAGATGGCTGGATGGCATCACTGACTCGATGGACGTTGAGTCTGAGTGAACTCCGGGAGTTGGTGATGGACAGGGAGGCCTGGCGTTCTGTGATTCATGGGATTGCAAAGAGTCGGACACGACTGAGCGACTGAACTGAACTGAATATTCCATTGTGTATATGTACCACAGCTTTCTTATCCTTTCATCTGCTGATGGACATCTAGGTTGCTTCCATGTCCTGGCTATTATAAACAGTGCTGCAGTGAACATTGGGGTACACATGTCTCTTTCAATTCTGGTTTTCTCAGTGTGTATGCCCAGCAGTGGGATTGCTGGGTCATATGGCAGTTCTAGTTCCAGTTTTTTAAGGAATCTCCACACTGTTCTCCATAGTGGCTGTACTAGTTTGCATTCCCATCAACAGTGTAAGAGGGTTCCCTTTTTTCCACACCCTCTCCAGCACTTATTGCTTGTAGACTTTTGGATAGCAGCCATTCTGACTGGTGTGAAATGGTACCTCATTGTGGTTTTGATTTGCATTTCTCTGATAATAAGTGATGTTGAACATCTTTTCATATGTTTGTTAGCCATCTGTATGTCTTCTTTGGAGAAATGTCTGTTTAGTTCTTTGGCCCACTTTTTGATTGGGTTGTTTATATTTCTGGAACTGAGCTGCAGGAGTTGCTTGTATATTTTTGAGACTAATTCTTTGTCAGTTACTTCGTTTGCTATTATTTTCTCCCATTCTGAAGGCTGTCTTTTCACCTTGCTTATAGTTTCCTTTGTTGTGCAGAAGCTTTTAATTTTAATTAGGTCCCATTTGTTTATTTTTGCTTATTGGAAAAGAAGAAGTAAAATTCTCACTGTTTGCAGATGACATGATCCTCTACATAGAAAACCCTAAAGACTTCACCAGAAAATTACTAGAGCAAATCAATAAATATAGTAAAGTTGCAGGACATAAAGTCAACACACAGAAATCCCTTGCATTCTTATACACTAACAATGAGAAAGCAGAAAGAGAAATTAAGAAAACAATTTCCATTCACCATTGCAATGAAAAGAATAAAATACATAGGAATATATCTACCTAAAGAAACAAAAGACCTATATATAGAAAACTATAAAACACTGCTGAAAGAAATCAAAGAGGACACTAATAGATGGAGAAATATACCGCGTTCATGGATCAGAAGAATCAATATAGTGAAAATGAGTATACTACTCAAAGCAATCTATAGATTCAATGCAATCCCTGTCAAGCTACCAACAGTATTTTTCAGAGAACTAAAACAAATAATTTCACAATTTGTATGGAAATACAAAAAAAACTCGAATAGCCAAAGCAATCTTGAGAAAGAAGAATGGAACTGGAGGAATCAACCTGCCTGACTTCAGGCTCTACTACAAAGCCACAGTCATCAAGACAGTATGGTACTGGCACAAAGACAGAAATATAGATCAATGGAACAAAATAGAAAGCCCAGAGATAAATCCACACACCTATGGACACCTTATCTTTGACAAAGGAGGCAAGAATATACAACGGAGAAAAGACAATCTCTTTAACAAGTGGGGCTGGGAAAACTGGTCAAAACCAGTTTTCACCAGTTGTAAAAGAATGAAACTAGAACACTAACACCATACACAAAAATAAACTCAAAATGGATTAAAGATCTAAACATAAGACCAGAAACTATTAAACTCCTAGAGGAGAACATAGGCAAAACACTCTCCAACATAAACCACAGCAGGATCCTCTATGACCCACCTCCCAGAATATTGGAAATAAAAGGGACACAAAT
Source organism: Bubalus bubalis (assembly GCF_019923935.1). NCBI lineage: Eukaryota > Metazoa > Chordata > Mammalia > Artiodactyla > Bovidae > Bubalus > Bubalus bubalis. The sequence goes on from NC_059157.1 coordinate 151,688,654, forward strand.
TTGAGCAAACTGCAGGAGACAGTGAAAGACAGGGGAGCCTGATGAGCCGCTGTCCATGCAATCACAAAGAGTCAGACACAACCTAGCAAATGAACACACACACACACACACACAACATATAAAAAGTATAACCATTTAAATTTTTCACAACAGATTTAGAGCCTCAACATTACTTTACACTAATACACCGCTCATCAACTATTTTTGAAAATGCCCTCACTCTAGCCATCTGTAATCAAGAAGAATATTTAAAAAGATCAAGCAAGTAAACAGATGAAAAAAGAAAACAACACTGACTGGTTTTCTGTAAATTAGAACTCCCTTCAACTTTGTCTCATCAAAGGCTATCCTGGCAACCATCCAGGCAGCCAGTGCCTGTACAAATTATGCATGCTAATTTATTTAAATCAAGCTAATCTTATTCTCTTGAGATTAGAGAAGACAGTTCCATCTTATTGTTATGAGTAGTGATATTTTTTACTTCATCTTCTACGATTCACTTTTCATATTCCTTTTGTCTCACGGGTTTTTGTCTATTTTCTCTTCTTGATCTCATGTTATTTTCCTTAAACATAGCTTTTTTTCTAGACATTCTAATTCATCTTTCCTTAATTTAACCTTCAAGTTATTTTATCTCAGGCTTCCCTGGTGCCTCAGGGGTTAAGAATCTGCCTGCCAATGCAGGGGACCTGAATTCAATCCCTGAATTGAGAAGATCCCCTGGAGAGGAAAATGGCAATCCACTACAGTATTCTTGCCTGGAGAATCCCAGGAACAGAGGAGCCTGGTGGGCTGCCGTCTATGGGGTCGCACAGATTTGAACACGACTGAAGCGACTTAACAGCAGCAGCAGCTTTTAGAAAGATTTCAAAAGAATGACAATTGTGTTGGGTGATTTCTCCTTAATGTTAAATAGTTTATAATTAACACTGTTATCAAAATGTGCAAAAATAAACATACACACACAGTATTATGAATCTTTTTAAAATTTCATTTTTAAAAAAGCCCAGAAGACTTTGTGGTATAATGGGATGAAAACAACCTTCATAGCCAAAGGACCCCAGTTCTAATTCAGCCTTCAGCTTTTTGCTCCTAAAGCTATAAAGGGAATTAAATAAAATTACAGAGGTAATATATTTAGTGCAGTACCAGACATCTAGTAAGGGTTCAAAAAATAACAATACCATTACTATTAAATTAAGGCATATTAAGTATGTAATTCATTTTGTATCCTCCTCAAATTGTTCTAGAATGTAATGGGATTAAAAATAAAAAATTAAACCCTCAAAAGTAATGAAAAGAGAAGACAATAACAACAAAATCGTGGAAGCTTGTAAATAGATGGATGAGTCGTAACTAACCTACCAGAGCTGACAAAGCTAATCCTAAATCCTTCGCAGGACTAATCCTAAGTCCTTCGCAGGACTCTTAACTGTGCTGTTTCAAACTACAGCTAAATATTTATTATAGTTTTATTATTATTGAAACATCCCTATCTTTAAAACACCAGCTAAGCAGAAAAGTTTTTAAGATTATTCATGAAAACTACAATCATTGCTTCTGACAGTATAGGACAAGAATACTGGAGACAAGGATTCTAATATATTTCAATTGTTTTAAACTACAGAATTAAAGAAAAATATGATTAGGATTGGGTCTGCTGCTGCTAAGTCACTTCAGTCGTGTCCGACTCTGTGAGACCCCATAGACAGCAGCCCACCAGGCTCCTCCATTCCTGGGATCCTCTAGGCAAGAACACTGGAGTGGGTTGCCATTTCTTTCTCCAACAGTGTTAGTGAAAGTCGCTCAGTCGTGTCTGACTCTTTGCAATCCCACTGACTATACAGTCCAAGGAATTCTCTAGGCCAGAATACTGGAGTGGGTAGCCTTTCCCTTCTCTAGGGGATTTTCCCAACTCAGGGATTGAACCCAGGTCTCTCACATTGCAAGTGGATTCTTTACCAGCTGAGCCACAAGGGAAGCCACTAGGATTGGGTAGAACATCCAAAAAACAAAAGCAAATTAAAATGAGGGGTTACCAGGGCTTTATAGATAGCAATAAGCCACTAAGTCAATCAGTCACTAATTTGAAGGTTCTCAAAGTGCTAGTTCAGTTCAGTCGCTCAGTTGTGTCTGACTCTTTGCGACCCCATGAACTGCAGCACGCCAGGCCTCCCTGTCCATCACCAACTCCCCGAGTTCACCCAAACCCATGTCCATTGAATCGGAGATGTCATCCAACCATCTCATCCTCTGTCGTCCCCTTCTCCTCCTGCCCTCAATCTTTCCCAGCATCAGGGTCTTTTCAAAGGAGTCAGCCCTTTGCATCAGGCGGACAAAGTATTGGAATTTCAGCTTCAACATCAGTCCTTCCAATGAACACCCAGGACTCATCTCCTTTAGGATGGACTGGTTGGATCTCCTTGCAGTCCAAGGGACTCTCAAAGAGTCTTCTCCAACACCACAGTTCAAAAGCATCAATTCTTCGGCACTCAGCCATCTTCACAGTCCAACTCTCACATCCATACATGACCACTGGAAAAACCATAGCCTTGACTAGATGGACCTTTGTTGACAAAGTAATGTCTCTGCTTTTCAATATGCTGTCTAGGGTGGTCACAACTTTCCTTCCAAGGAGTAAGCGTCTTTTAATTTCATGGCTGCAATCACCATCTGCAGTGATTTTGGAGCCCAGAAAAATAAAGTCAGTCACTGTTTCCACTGTTTCCCCATCTATTTGCCATGAAGTGATGGGACTGGATGCAAAGAGCTAGTAAGGCTCACCATGTAAGACTTCTCATAAATTTCCCAGTTCATTCCCAATACCAACAACACATACACACCAAGGGAGTCAAAACCTAGAGAGAAACAGAGGGAGGAAAAGGTATGTGTCTTGGGAGGTGATTCTCAGACATCACATACTGCCTTGCCCCTGTTAATAAGAAGCACCAGTCTACAAAATACAGGTTCTCTTTCCAGCAGTAAAGTTAAGGTGCACTCTCTAAAATGCATTATTGACAGGAGTGTAACTTGGTGCAACCAATATGAAGAACAATTTAGTAATATCTAGTAAAGTTTAAGGTGTGCATATCTTATTACCTAGCAATTCCATTCCTGTAAATCAAAAATACGCTCTTGCATATGTACACAAGGAAGTAGGTACAAAAATGTCCATGGCAACACTGTTTATACTACCAAAACATAGAAACACTGAAATGCCCATTAACAAGAAAAGAGACAAATAGATCATGGTATAATGTCACAAGGGACAGCAGTGAGAAAGCACGCTACATGCATCAACATGAATGAATCTCATAAACAATTCTGAGCTAAAGAGAGCTGCCAAGGAATAAATAGAGCATTATGCCATTCATTTAACATTTAAGACCATACACAGCAATATAATTACATTTCTTAGAAACACAAACATAGGTAGTAAAAGGTTTTTTGGTGGTTGTTTTGTTTTAAGAAGGAATGACAAACAGCCAATTTAACTAGTGGTGTTACTACTGAGACTGATGAGAAAGAAATGAAATCAAGCAACAGAATTATAAGGGCTAAAATGGTTAACTTCTTATACTAGGTAGTGTGAATAGGAGGGTCCAATGCCTTAAGTATCTTCCTGCTTTTTACATCTTAAATATTTTATAATAAAAATTTAAATCTCGAATAAAAATTCTGAGATTCTCTAGGTTTGTGGCACTAAATATGGAAAGTACAAAAACAAATAAGCCAAGAAAGATTTCCTCATCATGCACCTTATCTAAATACACAGGAAGAGCTGGTGAATGCTAATCTTGTGCCGTGATGACAGTGCAATAATGTCTTTTCTCGTAAGTCCAATCCCGTCCAGCTGCGTACTTCACTGTCACTGCTAAGGTTATATGAACCTCATTACCTCTCCCCGCTAAGTGGTCTCCTCATCTAAGTCTCTGCTCACCTCCCACCTGGACTCCACCTTGCCCCAATTCCTGCTTTTTAAAAATCACTTTAAGATAAGGCACGAAGAGAACTTACCTAGGATCAAGATTGACAGTGTTCCAGTTCTTGGCCTTGGTGATGGGTACAAAGATTTTCCTTACATTGCTAGTACATAAATAAACTAACCATAAAATGACCAAGGATGCAGTCTGTCATGAGGAAAGAACTATTACTAATCAAATCCTATATACCTAAGATCTACTTGAAAACTAATGATGATAAGGCCAATTTCACTCTCCAAGCTCCCTCCCCTCATGAATCTTACATGACAGTGTATAAAGATAATTAACAAATAAATACATAAAATGTACAGTATAATAGACAATGAAACATTTATTTACTGACCAATGACCCTCTCTAGAATATAGGCTCTAAGAGGGCAACAATTTTTTCACTGCTGTATCCCTAGCACCTAGAATACTGCCTGACACACAGTAGCAAAGCAGTAAATAACTGTTGAATGAATAAACAATATATGGCAAAATAAGTGTTTAATGTTACTTGCCATTGTTATTATCACCATATCTGTAATATGGCCTGGCCTTCCCTACTACACATATAGTGTTAATGAATGGAAAATGACTTTTGGAAAAGCAAATCACCTTGCCTTCCGAGTAAGTGTGCATGCTCAGTCTTGTCCGACTCTTTGCAATCCTATGGACTGTAGCCCACCAGGCTCCTCTTTCCATGGGATTTTCTAAGCAAGAATATTGGAGTGGGTTGCCATGTCCTCCTCAAAGAGATCTTCCCCACCTAGGGATAGAACTGGTGTCTTCTTTGCCTCCTGCATTGGCAGGCAGATTGTTTTACCACTGAGCCACCTGGGAAGCCCATGCCTTCAACAACGGTGGAATCCAAATGAAAATTGGATGTCTACAGTCTACCTCCATCAAGCGGGTCTTAAGACTCAGTTTCTTATGCTTTTTTAAATGACACTATGTAATGTTACTAAACCACACATTTCAGTGTACACCAAGTTGATTAAACAGCAATATGTCTATCACTTTCGACCAGACTCTAAATGTCAAGGCAAGACTGCTGGCAGCTCACCAAAAGAGACAGGGCAACAGAAGTCAGATCTGTGCACAAGTGAAAGAAACAAAGGAAGGCTTGTTTTTGCTTGTCCCAAAACATATCAGGAGGTACAATAAAATGAGAGCAAAAGAAAAGCAGTCTGACAAGACCAGCTAAAGTTGAAAGACAAGAAGAATCAAATTTTTAATAGTAGAACTGTAGCATTTTTCTGTGGGCTATAATTTTCAGAGTTAAAAAACTACCAATTGATTATTTTATTCATTATTTTGATATACTAGGAATGCTACTAAACTGGATAAGGAGTTTCAAAGAACTCCTTCAAATTGAAAGAACTGTAGGACAGTGAGCTCAATAACTCAGTTAGACATCAGATCAAAGGCATTTAAGTTTATTAGAGCTATGTCGCAAAGGCTTATGTAGGTAGGCAAAGGCTTTCAAATAAATATACTGTCCCAGCAATCTGTGTGAAGTACTAATTTCAAACAAAACATGTCCTGGACTATTCTTCATATTAAGTTTAACCAACTACTGTTTTTTTTGGGTTTTTTTTTGGCTGCACCACACGGCATGTGGGGTCTTAACTCCCCAACGAGGGATGGAACCTAGAGTGGAAGCTCAGAGTCTTAACCATGGGACTGTCAGGGAAGTCTCACCACCAATCATTCTTAAACTGCAGTTTTGTCTTTGCTCCATAACCTTTCCTTTGTGTTTGATATGACTCTTGAAAATTTCCTAACCTCTTGCCAAATCCAATGTGCTTAGTTCACTTTGCCATCTTTCCAGCATCTGTCAATATTAAACTTTTTCTTTAAATTCTTTCCTTGTTGAACTTTCCTAACTTGTACATTCTGGTTTTTTCTACTACAATTCTATTTCTCTTTAAACATTCCTGTTCCTTCCAACTTCTAACTATCCCTTGATGAACTATATTCCATGGTTTTAACCAACAACTCCACACAGTTGATTCTCAAATCTCCAGTTAATTCCCTGTCTCTAGTATCCACTCCAGGCTATAACTAATAAGAGACACTAATCTGGCAAACAGTCTCCTAAACCCAAATATGTACATCTAAACCTGAACTCCATCTTCCAAAACACGCCCCTCCCTCAGTCAAACCAACCCCCTTTATCAACTTCCCTGTCTTCCTCAATGGTAGCTAGACAGGGCCCTGGTTTTTCCTCCGGTGTAGACATATATCAGATGGAAAAGAACTCAATACAAAATTAAGGAACCTTGGGAAATGTTTACATTATCTTCCCCTCTCCCCATCAGACCAAGGCTATCCTGTCCTTACAGAGCCTGTAATTAGTTGGGACTGGATTTAAAAAAACAAACAAACCTTCTCTTCCTTTCTTAAATCTCAAAAAATTTTAACTGCATTTTCTTAGGCCAAATTGTACAATGAAAGTGAATTTTCCTTTCCTGTTCATAAAATGTTCCAAATTTCACAGAAAAGAAACAAAACAAACAGTTCTCCCTATACTCACAAATATTTAAAGTCCCAATCTACAGGTTTCACCTAAAAATGAAATTGCTATTCATCGTAGATATATCATACTCACACATACACACACAATTCACTTCTTTCTCCTTTTTCCTGATAATTTTTACTCTAAAGAAGGAGAAATCAGTTTATCGATAGCTAGGTATTTTAAAACTTCACCTTTCCTCTGTTTCTTCCTTCACTGAAGGAAAAATTGAGGGTTCGGTGTAAAAGGGAAGGTTGTTTATATTTTGACAGCGTATTTTTGTGAGAATGCAAAGAGTAGAAGAGGAGTAAAAGATGACGTCCAGGTAACTGAAAAGTAGTGTTTATACTTAGTATTTCTCTTCCTTTCAGTTCTTGCCATGTAACTTGAACACACTCTCCTTCCTAGGGAAAAAGGGCCCAAAGTATTTTTAATCTTTCACAGCTCCAGTATCTGTCTACAGGATTCAGTGTATGCCCTGCCCTGAGCAAACTGCAAAATGTTTGGTTTCTTTTAATAAAGGTTTTTTCTGCAAACTTCACCCTTTCCTTTCTCTCTGATTTTAAGTATATCTCCCAAAAATCTGGGGCTCTCTGCACAGGCCCTTGGAATAATTCCTAATGGTAAAGTGGCAGTTAGTAAGGCCAGTAAGTCATTGAACAAAGTTTATTAAGTACCCATTATGGACAACTTGGACCTTCCTCAATATGTCAATCATTTTTCCTGGGAAACAAAGACTCTATAATCTAAATGTTTTGTTTTTTTAACACTGGATTAGCAGGTTTCTCAGAACCTATAATATGCTAAAGAGCACCTGGGACTCTTTAAGAGTCCTGGCCAGCAGGGATTCCCAAACTTACTGACCAGCGACCAGCGCTGCTTTTATTGAACACCTATTTATGGTTCTGCAACATGACTGGGGAAAAGTTGTGCTTGGAGAATTCAGGGAAGGCAGAAAGCATCGCTATTGGAGTAGACAAATTAGAAATTGCTTCATGGAAGACCATTTGAGCCAGGTCCTGACGGATGGGTAAAGTGTGACTGCAGAAATGGGAAAAGGTCACTGAGCATGGGAAGCCCTGGGCAGTGCCTCTCTGGTCACTCTCTTTGGGTCATCTACCCACTTCACTTAGGGTGAAATCAGTCTGCCTATGCCCCAGGCTGAACCTACTTTGGAGAAATCTCTATGGTTCAGACCTACCAAGGTTCACTGGTGGCTCAGAGGATAAAGAACTGGCCTGCAATGTGAGAGAGCTGGGTTCAAGCCCTGCGTTGAGAAGATCCCCTGGAGAAGGAAATGGCAACCTAGTCCAGTATACTTCCCTGGAGAATTCCATGAACAGAAGAGCCTGGCGAGCTACAGTCCATGGGGTTGCAAAGAGTCAGACACAACTGAGCAACTAACACACACACATACACCAAGGCCCCAGATGCCCAGCCAGGCATGAAGACCCAGCTCTGAGGAGCAGGGGAAGGCAATGAGACGGGAGATGGAAGGTTGTGAGCTTCCTTCTCATCCTTTCCCTACCTGCTTCCAAAGATTTCCCTATTTAACTCTCTTTTGCCCTAAGCAAGTTAATATATCTTGCCAGTTGCAGATTTCAAAAAATAAAATTCTTGAGAATTAAAAATCTTTAATTTTCATGTATCTCTAAACAAAATTTCCCAAATGTGTTAACTATACTATTGCCCCTCTTTGTCTCAGATGTAGAGATCTATAAGGCAAGTTGTCAAAAATTATTGCTTTTTATAATAAAGTAGGTGTACAGTGTGTGAAAATGGCACCACTTAATCAGACTCATTCCCTTCACTTCTGAATCTCTAAGGCAAGGGTTATTAGAAAACAGTAGTTTTGAATTGTTTTTTTAAATGTGTGGCTTAAATACAGGCCTGAAGTTAAACCAATGTGAAGGGATAGAGAGTACTTTTGGTGGCTGTAGAACAGTGCTAAAAATTTTTTTTATCTTATATAAATGAATGCCTATTCATCATTAAAAAAAAAAAAAAAAAACCAAAGCAACAACTGAAAAATGTAAAAAAACCAAATAAGAAAATTAAAACTACCAAGACAATTTAATAATTGCTTTAAAATTGTATTCTGACCATTTACAATAGACTTTTAAAAATATAGTATAATATACACAACATGAAATGTACTCTCTTAATGTAATTTTTAAGTGTACAGTGCAGTGGCATTGAGCACATAAAAGAGATTTTGATGTCCAGAACACTTGGGTTTCTCGAGCCATTTGAGGGGGGAAAAAAAATGCCATTTGGCCCTTAAACAACAAAACACTCTTCATTAATACTGTGTAAGAGAGCTGGACTATAAAGAAGGCTGAGCACCAAAGAACTGATGCCTTCAAACTGTGGTGCTGGAGAAGACTCTTGAAAGTACCTGCAAGGAGACTAAATTAGTCAATCCTAAAGGAAATCAACCCTGAATATCCATGGGAAGGACTGATGCTGAAGCTCCCATACTTTGGCCATCTGATGCAAAGGGCTGACTCACTGGAAAAGACCCCAATGCTGTGGAAGATTGAAGGCAAAAGGAAAAGATGGCAGAAGAGAATGAGATGGTTAGAGAGCATCTCCAACTCAATGGACAAGAGTTTGAGCAAACCCCAGGAGACAGTGAAGGACAGGGAAGCCTGGCATGCTGCAGTCCATGAGGGGGTCGCAAAGAATTGGACATGACTTGGCGACTGAACAACAAGTGGATAAAAAGAAAACCCTTACATAATATTTAAGTAACATCTTAATAAACCCTTCTGTACCTGAAGGGAAAATGCCACATAAATAAAAGGCATTGTAAACATCACCTTCTTTCTTCTAAGGTTGGCAGGGACTTTCTCACGTGTGGCTTTCTTCACTTCCTGCTAAATACAGCCATGTGTTACAGATGGAGAACCCTAATTTAGCATTTGCTACCTGTAATCAGAGTGTTAGAAATCCTGGCCAAAAGCCTCATCCCTAAGCACACCAGTAAGATCGGACTTGCCAAGCAGCCCCACCCTCCCAGGAAAAGGAGAACAGCCTGATCTTTGTACACCCTCTCAGTTCAGAAACTCATTGTTGAGTGCAGGCTTCCAAAGGAATAATTCTATCATACTTGTCCTTGTAAAATCAAGCAGTATATAATTACACAGAGAACTTCTGGGCCCCAATTATTTCAAAACAGCAAGCATAAAGAAGATTTGTGGCTCAGTAAAGCATCTGCCTACAATGCGGGAGACCCGGGTTCAATCCCTGGGTCGGGAAGATCCTCTGGAGAAGGAAATGGCAACCCACTCCAGTACTCTTGCCTGGAAAATCCTATGGATGGAGAAGCCTGGTAGACTACAGTCCATGGGGTCGCAAAGAGTCGGACACGACTGAGCAACTTCACTTTCACTTTCACACCCATAACTTCAACCTCCACTGAAAGTTTCTCAGGCAGAATACAATGCTTCTGAGTCTCCTAGGTACAAAGCAGAGAAGTTATCTATTTCATTTTCTGAAAAAAAGGAAAAGGAACAGCAGTTTAAATCCCTCACCAGAAGTTACCTGGAAATCACAGTGACACCTTAGGAAAGGGACAGTTAAGGACCATATTCTTTTTGACCCAATTAATGGATACACTGTCCTTTCGGAAAAGCAGGAGAGAAGAAGAAAGAACAGTTCTTGGCAACAAATCAGCATCAAAGGTTCAAATGTTCACAAGTATTTGGATGAGTGCCCAGTGCTTAGGCTCAAAGACATAAACTCTCCTGAGAATCTCAGGTAAAAGTCACGCAGCCAGGATTCAGAACCAAGTCTGCATGACTCTGAGGCCCATGCCTTTTCCACTCTTCCACTGTGCTAATCTCTCTGAGGACACAATCTAGGGCATTCAACTTAAGCTCATAAAGAGAAATAACTTATTGGGAGACTGGGATTGACTGTAGCCCACCAGGCTCCTCTGTCCATGGAATTCTCCAGGCAAGAATACTGGAGTGGATAGGCAATCCCTTCTCCAGGGTAGTAACCTAAATGGGAAGGAAATCTAAAAAAGAGGGGATATAGGTATACATATAGCTGATTCACTTTGCTGTACAGCAGACTGACACAGCAGTGTAAAGCAACTCTGTTCCAATAAAAATTTTTAAATCAGAGAGAGAAAGATCTTATTTATAACATATTAAAACAGAAGTTGACCATGTTTTTCTGTAGAGGACCAGTGAATATTTTAGATTTTGCAAGCCATGTAATGTTTCTATTGAATATTTATCTTTGCTTTCTCTTGCAACTTTTTAAAAACATTTTTTTAAAAACTCCTAGCTCATAAGGCTGTACAAAAACTGGCCATAAGCACAATGTACCAACCCCTGGGTTAGAAGATGAGGTCCAAGCAAGGCTAAGTGATTTTGAAGGATGAGAACTGTATCACTGACTCAGTTTCTTGATTTACCAAGGCACTTTTCACTTCAGAATGGGGAGAAAAAAGGGAGGCCAGAAGATCAGTATTCAATCCAGTCAATTCTTATACATTCCATTCTAAAGTAAAGGGTAAAGAATAGCAGTCCCCTTACACAGACTCCTTCATTAGAATAGTTTTAGAAGCTACTCAGCACTTATTTCATTTATTTCTTCATTCTATTTCCATGCCTTTGCATATTCCAACTTAGGCATTAATCAGTGACTGAAAATCAATGCTTTCTGCAGTCTAATTAAAAATGACTATTTCAGAGGGCCAAAACATAATGAACAGAAACCTAGGGAGATTCAAGTTGACCAGGGGCTCTTTCAGTATGATCAAAGGCCTCGGGGGTTCTGCGATTTGAAATTATAAAAAATATTTTCCATTCACTTTACGACACTTGTAAAACAGGCTTTTGAACACTCCCTGCAATTTGCAATAATCATCAAGTCACCCTAACAGATGTTGCAAACAGGATCCAGTTCATCAACCCTAGAGCACATAATGAGATGCATTTTAAATGACATTCAGATTTCACTATACAAGCAAAAATAATCTACAACTTATGACCTCCTTAATATTTTCTTTAGATATTAAAACTTGCATCTAGGACTTGCTCTCAGACCATCCTTAGCATATGCAAGCCATGTGCCCTGTCAGTTGTTGGCTGGCTGACCTCTGCCTTGGTCTGGGCAATGCAAGCTTAGTGCCAGCTCCAAGAGTCTCTGGTTAAAATATTTTCAACTATGCTGATTCATGCCCAGCTGTTTGGGAGCTACAAAGTAGAAACAGAAGATGGCCACCAGGGGCCAATTTAACAGCAACAAATGTTATTTTCTCTGCTGAACTAAACAAGTTGGAAACCCAAGACTCCAGATTCCAAAAGCTGGCACCTAATTTCAAAGATGGCATGTGGAACCACAAGTCCAGTCCACAGGTAAATATATACAGGCCAATTTTGATCACAGAGACAACCAGCAAATTAGGGTAGGAATGAGAGCAATGAAAGCAGCTCCCTTCTTGAATTTTGCCCCTTTTGTCCAGTTGCATAATCCCCTCTTATGAAACCCAAGACTATCAGGAAAAAGACCTGGCCCAAGACCTACTAACAGATTAAACAGGACTAGAAAAAACTGACCAACTGCAAAAGCCGATTAATTACAAAGTGCAAACAAACATGGAAAGTGCTTCCTTGTGTACAGAGGGCATGGCAACCTCAGTCATGATGAAGATACAGCACCCCAAGGCTTGAAGGTATGTATTTTACATTCAGTATATCACATGATCATCATAAACTTGTAAGAGAGGAAACAGCACCCCCAATTTAGAGATGATAAACTGAGGCTGGGGAAAACATATCCAAAATCACACAAGTAAGAAAGACAAGCTGGGGAGTTCCAACTGTGTCCGTCTGGGATCAAACTTGCCCTTTCATTTCATCAGGGTTTATCTCCCACAAGAAAAATAACAAAACAGAGCATAGAATAGAGAACATTCAGGAGTTATACAGACAGGTGGTATTAGTAAGCAGCAGGGCTCCAAGCTCAGGCCAGACTCTATCACTCTATCAGAGAGACAGCAAGAGCAAGCCAGAATGCAAAGGCCATAGTTACAAATAACATCATACTTGGCAACAACCATCTTCCCAAAGTCAGTTCCCTACACCCAGCACTGTCAACATGAAGCTAGAAACCAGGTACAAAGTGTGGAGAGCTGGGACTCAGTTGGCACCATGGGATTCCAGGGTAGGGGGTTGTCACTTGCCAGGAAAGGTAACCTGGACCCCATCCACCAAGAGGCTGAAGCTGTTTAAATACTGTCTGTCTTGGCTCTGCTGCTGCTGCTGCTGCTAAGTCACTTCAGTCATGTCCGACTCTGTGCGACCCCATAGACGGCAGCCCACCAGGCTCCCCCATCCCTGTCTTGGCTGTAAGGTAGTTCAAAAACTAAAGTTGAGCCCTCAGGGGAGAAACTCAATGTGGAAAGGGAGAGGGCAGGAGTTTTAAGACAGGACTGACAATTTTTTAACCTCAGGACCAGGGCAAATACAATCAACTTTCCTTTCCACTTCTTCACATCGATGACCTTCACAGAAGGCCAAGTCTCCACAACCAAAAGAATAGAGAGAATCAGGATAATAACCTAAGAAAACTTTAAAAAAAGAAAAAAGAGAGAGAGAGTATTTTGCCAGAATTAGATCAGAATTTTGTATTTCCAAACACCAACCCCATGCTGACAGAGCTGGGCTCTGGGAGCCAATTCTGAGAGAACCGTGGTGCCAGGCACGCCAATATTAGCAGCTGGCATTCCCCAGCCCTTGCTGCTGGCACTCTCACCCTTGTGAGGGCTACTGCCACACTTCTTACCCAAGGCCCCCAATCAAACAGATGAAGTCAGCCCTCGGTCGTGTGAGGTGGAAAGCAAGGAAGCTGGCAGCAGAGGTGGTGAACAGAAGGGCAGGTGGCCAGGAAGGTGAAATGCCCTCACTGGTGGCCTTTCCCTTCTGTCCAGAAAGAAGCTGCTCTACAAATACATGGGTAGGGGGAAGGAAGTGGCAGGATTTCAAAATTCAAGCCCTGACTCACTAGGCTCTGACTGAGGAGAGACCCAGCTGAATGCACTGGGCTGACTACATGATTAATCAGTCCCTTTTTCTGCTCTGTGACTGAAGCCATGGTCTCAAGACTTGTAATTACATCCCAGGTGTCCTTGGGCACCTGAAGGTGATAGCCAGGCTGGGCAGAGCTTCAGATCTGGCCCTCCTGGAGTGGCTGACTCTCCCACCGGGTCAAGTGATGCCACTGCTACAGGTCTGAGAAGAAGCCAGCCAGGTTCAAGAGTGGGGTTGGGAGGTGAGGGCAAAGCTCCTCAGGCAGCCCCACTAACCTGACTCTCTCCAGAAGCCCAGCACCACCTCTCTCCTCCCACAAGGAGGAGAATCCCATTGGAGGGAGAGGGGAACAACCAGAGGCCTCCCCTCTAGCCTAAGAGGGAAACAGATGTGAACCAACAGAAAATCTTTAAAACATCTAAAATCCTATACCAATAAAGTCCAATTGCTGGATTCAATTTAGATAAATCAGCTTTCTTGTTGAGATAAATGGGCAGTTTGGAAAAGATCATTGGCTTCTGATACAAAAGATTAATTGGAAGAGGTGTTTTTGTTTTGTTTTGTTTTGATCATAGAGATAAAAGAAATCTCAACAAGTTATCTGCTCAGACAGGCAGCAGTCAATCTTCTTCATAAAGCTCTCCTAGAAAAGAAATCACATGGTTAACACCACTATCGAATAGTCTTTAAACAAGAAATGATTCTTTAGACATAAATCTCTAAAACTCCTTTAACTTTAACCGAATGCCTACCACTTCACTCTCAGTGGAAACAAAAGTTACTATCCACAAAAAAATACCCATACAGAAATTTTTTCATCTGTCTATTCTCCAAAATAAAGACATCCCAATTCATAAACATTTCTTTAATTTTTTCATTATTTTCCTTTTTTTTCCCCCGAACCCTCTCCAAACTAATTATGGTGGTGGTTTAGTCGCTAAGTTGTGTCCGACTCTTGTGACCCCATGGACTGTAGCCCACCAGGCTCCTCTGTCCATGGGATTTTCCAGGCAAGAATACTGGAGTGGATTGCCATTTCCTTCTCCAGGGGATTTTCCAAACCCAGGAATCAAACCCAGGTCTCCTGCATTGCAGGCAGATTCTTTACCAACTGAGCTACAAGGGAAGCCCACTAATTATTACTCATAACTAATTATGAGGCCAGGAATAATCATTTAATTATTAGACAATACAGCTGATGATACCTTCCACCAAGTAAAAGTGGTTTTTATCTCGCGTGTTTTCCACGCAATGTGTTGTTTTGTCTATTTTCCAACTAGATGTCCCAATATAAAACAAGGAAGAATATGGAGAAAAGAAAAGCAGTTGGTGTTGGAAACTCAACAAATGCCTAAGCTAATTTGCAGAGATTGAAAATAATCCACTTAAATTTCAAATCAAAATGCAACCATGTGGAAAATGGCACGTGGCTACACAACATAAACTAGCAAAATTACAAAAAGCCGTTAATGCACTGCAATGACATCGCTGCTGAGCTATCTGTCACCACTTCAGTTTCAACAATGATTTCACTGTCGTGGGAGAAACTGATCTTTTGAAGACAGGCCCCTATTTGTTGAAACACCTATGTGCTATCATAGTTAAATAAAGATGTTCATCACAGGTGGACTTGCCTAAAATCATCATGAAATATTATAATCCAAAACTAAAATCATGGCAAATTACTTGCCTTTAGATGACCCTGCTGCTGCTGCTGCTAAGTCGCTTCAGTCGTGTCTGACTCTGTGAGACCCCATAGATGGCAGCCCACCAGGCTCCCCCGTCCCTGGGATTCTCCAGGCAAGAACACTGGAGTGGGTTGCCATTTCCTTCTCCAATGCATGAAAGTGAAAAGTGAAAGTGAAGTCACTCAGTCGTGTCCGACTTAGCGACCCCATGGACTGCAGCCTACCAGGCTCCTCCATCCATGGGATTTTCCAGGCAAGAGTACTAGAGTGGGGTGCCACTGCCTTCTCCGTTAGATGACCCTAGTCACAGGTATTAGACCGGTTTCTGTTAAGTTTGGCTGCACACTGGACTCACCTGAGGAGCTTTAAAAACTACTGGTGACTGAGCCCCACCCTCAGAGATTCAGATGTAATTGGTCTAGGGTGAAGCTCAGATCCTGACAGTTTTTAGAGCTCCCCAGGTGATTCTAACATGTGGCTAAGGCAGAGAACCACTGCCTTAGATAAGTATCAATTAAAAATAATGTATCACAAGCTTACTAGGCTTCCCAAGTGGTGCTAGTGGTAAAGAACCCACCTAATAATGCAGGAGACTTAAGAGATGTGGTTTTAATCCCTGGGTCAGCAAGATCCCCTGGAGGATCTGGCAACCCACTCCAGTATTCTTGCCTGGAGAATCCTATGGACAGAGAAGCCTGGCAGGCTACAGTCCGTGGAGTCACATAAACAAAGTCAGACAGGACTGAGACAACTTAGCACGCCCGCACAAGCTTAGTACGTGCCAAGAATTGTGAGTTACTGAGTAAAAGAAGTGTAAGACAGACCCTGCCCTCAAGACCCCCAGTCTCAGGGAGAGAAAGACATGTAATTCAACAGCTACCATAGAGGGTGCTGAGTGCTAGGATCAAGGAGCAGAAAGCAGTTAAAGAGCCTGGCAGTGGGGAATGTAACACAACCAGGCAAAGAGGGAGTGGTGTTAAAGGCAGCTTCTCCAACACCGCAATCAGGCTGGGTCAGCCAGGAGAAGTATGGAAAGGTGTCTCAGGAAGAGGGACCAGAATGTGCCAAGGCTAGAGAGAAGCAGGGGTGTGCGACTCCTTCCTCAGAGCTCTGCACGTGGCTCTCTACCAGTGAGGCAGAGGGTGGGTGTGACTACAAGAGGGAAATGAGGCTGGAGGGGTTTTCCAGGGTGCTGAGAGAGTAATGCGGAGAAGGCAATGGCAAGCCACTCCAGTACTCTTGCCTAGAAAATCCCATGGACGGAGGAGCCTGGTAGGCTGCAGTCCATGGGGTCGCTACAAGTCAGATGCGACTGAGCGACTTCACTTTCACTTTTCACTTTCACGAAATGGAGAAGGAAATGGCAACCCACTCCATGGTTCTTGCCTGGAGAATCCCAGGGACGGCAGAGCCTGGTGGGCTGCTGTCTATGGGGTCGCACAGAGTCGGACACGACTGAATCGACTTAGCAGCAGCAGCAGCAGCAGAGAGAGTAATGTGAATGGACTGAGCAATCTAAACTTCAGGCGACAGCTGGTATGGTGGACTGCCCAACCCAAGACAGAGATGGGGAGGGGTGATGACTGTTGCTTCTTAACTCCAGTCAATGTAAGAATAAAGGTTCAATAGTGACATATCCTCCAGATTTTCAATGCATGCCGAGAATCTAGTACTGAGGTGAAATGTGCAGGTTTTAAAACCTAGAGAAGGAGAACTACGTCTGCAGGCCAGATACTGCCCACAGAGCTGCAGGTATGGCCCACACCTTTTCACTACATTATGGAAAACTACTTAAGGCTGTTAAGGGGGGAGGGCAGCAGTATCCAATTTAGATTCAAGTACATCTTTAAACATGAAATTGAACTGCAGTGTCGCAGACAGCAATCTGATAAGTCCAATTGCCTAAAGCTTTCCTCCCCACAGTAATGCTAAGTCGAGGTGCCACTGTCTTTAAATTAGGCCCCTGCTGCTGCTGCTAAGTCACTTCAGTCGTGTCCGACTCTGTGTGACCCCATAGACGGCAGCCCACCAAGCTCCCCCGTCCCCGGGCTTCTCCAGGCAAGAACACTGGAGTGGGTTGCCATTTCCTTCTCCAATGCATGAAAGTGAAAAGTGAAAGGGAAGTCGCTCACTCGTTCCTGACTCTTAGCGACCCCATGGACTGCAGCCTACCAGGCTCCTCCATCCATGGGATTTTCCAGGCAAGAGTACTGGAGTGGGATGCCATCGCCTTCTCCGAAATTAGGCCCCTACTTATTCATTTTTCAAATTCAATACAGGACCTTCTTACTTTTCACCATAGAGAGGGAAAAAATCTGGTAAATATTAAGATGCAGGTCCAGCTAACATAAAGTATAGTCAGATTTGAATTATACATGCAGCTGGAGTACTGAGGTGGTCATCAAAAATCACAGATGATCCGCCAAGCTTGGCTAGGGCTCCAGGCCCTGGGCAGTGACCCTCTGCAGGCTGGGAACACAGCCAGCTGTCCAAGCAGGACAGCCTGACAGGGGGAGTGGAAAACCCAGATGCCAGGAGAAGGTCATCCAGTCCCCAGGGAGGACTCTGGGCACCACCTCGACCTCCTTCCCAAGGTCAAGTTCCCAAATATAAGGGAAGAGACAGATCCCTCACACAGGATGATGGGTTGTAAGGGTCAACCACGAACAGAAATCCTGCACTCTCTCTAAGTGAGTATCCATTTAAAGTCACAAGGCAAAGCTCCATGCATAGCAAACAGAGCGCTCATAGAAAATCTATAAAAGGCACTTGGCTAAATGTCCAAAGGTATATTTCACAAACATAGTTGTCTATAAACAAAATTAGGAAGTGAGAACATTTGGATGACCTTATAGATTTTTAGGGGAAAGAAAATCCTAACTCAAAAACTGGGCAGTGGTAAGGAACACGTGATAGGAGAAGGCAATGGCACCCCACTCCAGTACTCCTGCCTGGAAAATCCCATGGATGGAGGAGCCTGGTAGGCTGCAATCCATGGGGTCGCTGAGGGTCGGACACGACTGAGTGACTTCACTTTCACTTTTCACTTTCATGCATTGGAGAAGGAAATGGCAACCCACTCCAGTGTTCTTGCCTGGAGAATCCCGGGGACGGGGGAGCCTGGTGTGCTGCCGTCTATGGGGTCACACAGAGTCGGACACGACTGAAGTGACTTAGCAGCAGTAGCAGCAAGGAACACGTGATAGACACATGGCTACAACTGATTCTCAAATCAAATAAATGGACAGAAGTATTGTCCAAAGAAAGACAGACTGTTTATCTAGTAAAATGCTAACTGATTTTTTTTTTTCCTTCAGGTTTTAACAAAAAGAGAAAACATATCATTACCATGTCTGGTAAAATGCCTGTAGTCTCTACATGTCATTTCTAATTTTAGATATGGAAACGGGTTTCTCTCAGGCACTCTGACTTCCAAAAAGAGGTTGCCAAACTGCAAGATATTAGAATCTCTGAAGGCTTGGAAATTATACAGTAACATTTATAATTCAGCAAAACCAGTGGTCCTTTTTTTCACAAGGAAGAGGCTATTTAAAGTTAAATTACATTTAACAATCTACACTGAGTCTCTCAGGTATTTTTTAAAGATTAAAATTACACAAACTCATAAAATATCTCTAAAGGCAGAGAAGGAAAAGTACCTTTAAATATGAAAACTCAAAATTTAATTTGAAAAATTGTTCTCCATCCACCAATTGTTGTGCACAAACAGCTAGATGAAGAAATCACAGCACTAACATCATTAGAAGAGTTTCTTTTTTCAGCAAGAAGTCACCTTAGTGAACCCACAAAGCATGTATTAGAATGTATTCTATGTGAGAATATATCAATAACAAATATTTAAGTCTCATCTAAACACATCCAACATACAATCATATTTTTCCTGATACAGAAATTAATATTTGTGGGACATCCCTTGTGGTCCACTAGCTGACTCTGTGCTGACAATGCAGGGGTTTGATCCCTAGTCAGGGAACTAGATCCTACATGCTGCAATTAAAGATACTGCACACCTCAATGAAGATCAAAGATCAGGAATACCACGACTAAGACCTAGAGCAGCCAAGTAAATAAATATCAAAAAAAAAGGAAAGAAAGAAAGTAATACTTGTGTCAATTTTTACCAGTGGTTTCTTTTAAATATGACACAAGTTCTTAATTTCTAAAGTTGCTATTCAAAGAGGATGTAACCCTGATTAAACAAATCATTAGAAGCTGATATCGGGATGGTCCTTCCAAGGAGAGAGGCCTAGATTAATGACACCACATAAGAAAGAAGGAAAATGGATTATACAACTGCCTACTAGGGGCAGGAGGGGTGGGCATACAAACAAACATATGTCTTTCTACTGGATTAGCTTTTGAAAGCAGCCTAAATTTCCCCTTTGTGTATTTCACTCTCAAGTGTTGAGTTACCCCCAGGGGTCACTTTAATCTAGTAAAATGCTAACTGATTTTTTTTGTGGCTAGATCAGCAGGCCACACTGTTTCTTCCATTTTCACCTGTTGGGGCTTACTGGAAACTTTAGGAACCTTGCACTTAATCCTCAAGGGAATTTAGCATGAGTGCATGCTCACTCAGTCATGTCTGACTCTCTACGATCCCATGGACTATAGCCCACCAGGCTCCTCTGTCCATGGGATTCTCCAGGCAAGAATACTGGAGTGAGTAGCCATTCCCTTCTCCAGGGGATATTCCTGACCCAGGGATCGAACCCAGGTCTCCTGCATCAAATTCTTTACCATTTGAACCACCAGGGAAACCCAAGGGAAATTCTCCTTACTAGCATTCATGTTCTACCTCCAAAGGGCCTGAACCAGTGGTATGAGTAGTGAGATTTTTTAATTTTGCTTTATTTAAACCAAAACTCTCTATTATATTTTTTCTTTAAAAAATAACTTTTCAAAAATACTTTACCCCAGAAGGACTATTACTTTTGCCTAAATAAAAGTGAGATTTAAATTCGGATCTCTGTGACTTTCCAAAACCCATCCCATACCGTTACTTTCTATCACACCACACTGTCTTCTAGTGTGACTTTGTTGGGTACATTTAGAATTTACAATATAATGTGTGCAGGTGTTTATTGTTGTTGTTGTTATTATATGTTGTCCATATATTGTTGTTGTTCAGTCACCCAGTCGTGTCCGACTCTGCGACTCCATGGACGGCAGCACACCAGGCCTCCCAGTCCCTCACCATCTCCCAGAGTTTGCCCAAATTCATGTTTATTGCATCAGTGATGCCATCCAGCCATCTCAGCAATATATACGTTTTCTTCTAAATGCTTTTGCCAGTCACTCACTCCTCCATAAGAATACTGGGGGCTGAAAGAGAAAAGGACTCAATAAACATTCACGCCCTTCCTAAGACCCAGGTGCCCACCTTTTAAAATGAAAGAATTCTAACACAGAGTGGATGGCTCACCTGCAGAGAATCATATCTTTAAACCTTGTTTCTGAATTCTGGTTTATAGATTTCGAACCACTTGCTTAGATGGATGGCATACCGCAGCCAAACCACACAATGACCACATCCCTCTCTCCTACTCACACCACCAGGCATGACCACAGAGCCCAGAGAACACCTGTGAGATAAGCCAATACCTGGGACCCTCCCCCTCCCAGGGACTGCACCTGGACAAACAGATTACAAAGAAACCATAAGGAACCAAAAAACAATAGTGCATTTTGGCAGCTTGGACAATTAGGAACAGTAAGATACAAAAAGGCTACAAACTGACTGCCATTTCTTTTTTTTTTCCAATCTTCAATCTGTATTTCTATTACTTAACTGTCTCCAGAAACAGAGTATTTAATACAAAATATAAACTCATTTTTTCACTAGACAATTCCATAAGATTTTGGTGAATATTTAACATTCATTATCTTTGTAAATTCCATGTAATTATCAGTGGCTACCAAAGGTTTCCTAGGTGTGATTTTTATACTTTTGCACAATCCTTCATATAAACTATGTACTGGGAGGAAATGTGATAAGAAATACCCAAAGGACAACTATTCCTCTTTCCTGAAACAGCAAAATCAGATTAGACCCTATCTCACACCCCACCATGCCATGCAGACAGTTGTTGCTTAGTCACAAAGTCGTGTCTGACTCTGTGACTCCATGTACTGTAGCCTGCCAGACTCCTCTTCCTCGGGATTTCCCAGGCAAGAATACTGGAGTGGGTTGCCATTTCCTCCTTCATTGACTGCCATTTCTGAGGTGCTGGTAGCAAAATCAGGGCACTACACCTGATTCCCACAGACAGCACCACCGAGGGGGTGGGCAGACCACTTAAGTTACACCTTCTGCCCAACCCATGGAGCCCAGTTATTACCCATTTAAGGGCCCCAGCAGCTCCTCTACGGAAGCAAGCAAGGGCACCTGTTTCTAGTTTTCATTCCCTTATGCGGCTGCCCAAGTCCTTATAAACCCTTATCTGAATCTCCTGCCTGGCCTCTTATCAATTTCTCTGGATTAAAGAGTCCAGGGTTGGTAACACCTGGGGTGAGTTTGGGGACCCAGGGTAAGAGACAATATTAATAGAGCAAAAACATGAGGGCAGGCTGTGAGGAAAAAAAAATACAGGTTTCCAAAACCTTATGTAACCAAAAACACAAAGATGAGGCTTTCCAAGGTAAGGAATCAGTGCAGGGAAGAGGACAAACATCCCAGAAGATGCCTTAATCTAAGTAGAAGATGCTGTCGTAATTCCTAGGACAGGACATCTATGGAAGGGATGCTGGCGGAACACAATGAGACACCAAGATGCCTTCTGTGAAGAGACAAGGAAACCACTTCTGAAGTTACAGATGGGAGGCAGGCTGGAGCGTACTTTCCCAGTGACCAAAGCAATGGATAGAAATAGCTGCAGCCCAGATTAGACAGTAGCAGAAAGTAAGAAAGCGGAAGGAAAGCTGGAAATGACTATATAAGTTCAAACTATGTGTGACACAGAGCCAGTGAGAACTGAGCAGTGTGAATCTATACAATATTCTAATCTGTAGATAGGTCCCCAAGTTCTTCTTCACTATTGAGAATTAAATTATCTCAGGCTGAGACACTGTGGGAGAGGAAAATTACAAACAGAGAAACACCCTAGGGGCAGAGGACAGAGTTTGGAAAGGAAAAACAAAAAAACACTGCACACATCCCTTGAGTAAATTCGGGACAGTACAAGTTACCTCGGCACAAAGAGCCAGATACTGCTGTGCTGAGGACTGTACTGTGCCAAGCTTCATCACATCAACACAAGAACCCCCTGGCACATGAATCATTTGCTGATGTACATAAAACTGAGAAAACGTCCATGGTTCTGCTTTAAACACTCCCCCTCATGTGAATGGCTGTGAACTGGCAGTCTTAAATCGGACAGTGTTCTCCGTCCAGGCTGCAGAAATTAAATATTACTACTTCTCCAGCCCTGCAAGACATAAAATCCATTTACTTAAATTTTGCTTTGCTCCAAGTGCAAAATGTCCTTCAAAGCATAGGTTTTATGTTCATATTCAGAAAGTTATTTGGCTCTAAGACGGATAAACCTCTGAGACAAAAATCACCAGTATTTGAGATGATCTAGGTAGGTATGATAAATAACCTGGTAAATATTTTTGTCTTTCCTTTCAGCATTGCTAAAAGGTGCCTTGTGAATATTACTCAACATTCAATAAATCTCATCAATACCACACTGAAAAGACTTATTTGTAGGATTATGTTTTTTCAAACAAACTGTGAAAGCTGACTTACAGCTTACACTCTCTGGACAAGCTTTATACACAGTAATAAATAGGAAATTAAAACTGAGTGCAGTTGTATTTAAAAGAAAAAAAGAACATGTGAAGTAGCACATTTAAAAATCTATTTTATCAAAATTTGTTTCAAAAATTGTTTAAACTGCTAATCACTGTTCCCTACCCAAAATAAAAATACAAAAAATATGTGAATGCCATGGACTGATAAGCATACCAGATATTCCTGTTCTTAGAGTACTTTATTAACCCAAGGGCGTCTAGGTGCAGAATCAGAGGTGAAGCATCAAATAGGGTGCAAATAAAACAGGATCTCAGGTGAGTTTTAAAGATACATGGCAAAACACATATCTGGCAAGTGAAATTATCATCAGAATTGCTAAAATAAAAATGACCATGACTCCAGTTGTTTAAATATTCCATGCTATTCTTTCAGAGTAAACAGAAAAAAAAAAAAATTTTTTTTTTAATTCAGCAGCTTTTCCCCTACAGTGGCAACAAAACATGTCTTTACACTATTTTCAGTTAAGAAATCTACCTCAATATATTCATGTATTTTCAGAAAAGAAAAAAGTACTGGGATTTTGACAATCAGCTGAAGGTCACAAAAATTGATATAAGTAGAACACAGGTCTCTCTCTGTTTTCCCAATTCACCACACAACAGTGACCTACAGACAGGAATGTTAATGATACAATTAAAAGTTCTCTAAAATTAAAACTGTATGAAGGGAAAAGCCTCAGAAGAAATCATATTTTAATATAAAAACAGTGAAGGTGAAAAATGGTTACCTTTGAATTAAATAATATTCTGAGGTGATAATAATGAGACAATTTAAATATTTTACTTTTTAAATCAGTATACATGTTTTTTATTTAAAAAAACTGAAAAAAGTGTAATAAATAATTTGAATAAATAAATGTTTATTGAGAACCAAATAGAACCCAAGTATTGTCCTAGGCACTGAGCACACAGCAATTAACAATGAGTCCCTGACCTCAAGAGGCTTATTTTAGTGGGGGGAGACAGATAATACAGAAACAAAAATCTGCCAATAGATGCTGAGTGGCATACAGAAACATAAGCAGGGCAAAGGGGAGAGGAAATAAAGAGCAAGTCCTATTTTACATAAGACTGTCAGAGAAGGCTCTTCTGATAGGTGACAGAGACCTGAAGAACGTGAAGGAACAGGCCTGGTGAACATCCAGTCCAGGTAAAGGGAATAACAAATGCAAAGGTCCTAGGGCATGAACTTGGGATGCTGAGAGAAAGGGTAGGCAGAGTGAGCATAGCGGGGGTGCGGTAATAGGAGATATACTTTTGTCTATTCTGTTTATCCATAGCATTTGGAGTGAATTGGTTTCAAAAGGTAAAGGGTAAAAAAAGCAGATGTGATTGTAGAGACATGGATGGACCTAGAGAGTGTTGTACAGAGTGAACTAAATCAGAAAAAGAAAAGCAAGTATCATATATTAACACATATATGTGGAATCTAGCAAAATGGTACAGATGAACTTATTTGCAAAACAGAAATAGAGACACAGATGTAGAGAACAAATGTATGGATACCAAGTGGTGGTGGGAGGAATTAGAAGATTGGGATTGACACATATACTCTATTGATACTATGTATAAAATAGATAACTAACAAGAACATACTGTGCAGCACAGGGAACTCAACAGGCTGTGGTGACCCAAATGGGAAGGAAATCCAAAAGGTAGGAGATACATGTATATGCATGGCTGACTCACTGCTGTACGGTAGACAGTAACATAATATTGCAAACCAACTATACTCCAATAAAAATTAATTAAAAAAATAAAAATGAAAACAGTAAAAACAGAATTAAAAAAAAGAAAAGCAGGAAGTGAGAGTGAAAAGACAGGAAATACATTTCATTGTACTCCTATTAAGTGACTGATAAAGGACATTATCTCACTTAACCCATTTCTATTACAGGTGTTGTTACAGATGAAGCACAGGGAAGTTATGAGACAGACAGCAAGCGGAACCTAATTTAAATGCAGAGCCTTCCAACTCTAAGTTGAAGTCCTTAATCATTATGCTTCTCTCTTTCCCTTAGACAAAAGTATCAGCTATAAAGGGGAGAATCTTCAAACTAACTGAGGTCCTACAAAGAGAAAAGCAAAATTCCACAGCTGATACCCATGAGATTCTTCTGTGTATATTATTGTCATGGTTTCTTATTTTTCAGATCACCCAAAACAAGGCACTTTATATGCTAACTGAGGTAAAAGATACCTTCAGAAACCAAGGATGACGGATGAATTGAGAATCGAAGTAACAGAGATGCAGCCCAAAAATACCTGCCACAGAGTCTAGGTAGCTCTTTCCTCCCCTTTCCCAGGCCCCAACTCTACCTCCAGCCGCTTGGCAGATAAAACCTCTGAGTGGGTGAAATATGGGAAGTTATAAATATGGAAAAATTTGAAGAGAGTTAGAAATACAGAAATCCAAAAGGAAAACGTGATGGAGGCAAGAGATGCTTGCCACTTTTCTTTTGCTTTACTCCATTTTTACATAAGGCACCCATGGAAACACCATAAAACTTTATCTACAACGTACATAAGATATTCAAAGAAAGTAGTAGAGATTCATTCCCGTAAAGATTTCCAGACCAGCATTTCCTCAGCTCTCAGCTTTGAATTACGAGAAGGCTGAGAGGGGGAAGTCTTTGGCCCTTTGTTTGTTCCCTCATTAAAAAGAAAGTATTCCCTCTCTCTGTTCTAAATTCAGCTTTGGGAGAAAGTAGTAAAGGGATTTCCCTGAGACCAACCTCTACCAGAACTTTCTCTAGGGAAATAACTAGTTGAAATCACTAGCATGGATTAGCAAAGCCACCTTGAGATCAAAGAGCTGCAGACAAAAACTGCTTGGAGAGCCCTGTGAGGCTCTGCAAAGAGGTAAGTGCAGGAAAGTTTGCAGTTTTCCTAAAAGTAAAATAATAGCAAGAATACAATTAAGCAGTGACTGATGATAGTTTAAATTCACTTGAGGAAATGTACTTGCAAATATGATTTGGATTACTTTAAAACCGTTCCACATTGTGTCAAGATAAATTTGCTACACACGGTTATTCATTAGTCCTTCATTTTCAAAACCAAACTCAGAAACACCATGTACTATGTATGTGTGTGCTCGGTCATGTCGGACTCTTTGCAACCCCACAGACTGTAGCCTGCCAGGCTCCTCTTGTCCATGGAATTTTCCAAGCAAGAATACTGGAGTGGGGTGCCATTTCCTACTCCAAGGGATATTCCCAACCAGGGATTGAACCCACATCCCTTGCACCTCCTGCATTGGTAGGCAGATTCTTTACCAGTAGTGCCATCTGGGAAGCCAAAAAAAGTGATGAGCGCAAACATCGCAATTTTGCAGGTAGAGAAAAGGGGACTGACTGGTGGTGATACATGACACTGCCAAGTTGCCCATTATGGTCAAAAGTGGGGTCTGAAGGCTGCAATGCTAACCTTAAAACAGTCATTCTCACCTAAGGGCAATTCTGCTCCGCAAAGGATATTTGGCAATGTACAAAAACAGTTTTGTTTGTCACGATATGGGGTAGGAGGGCTGAGCCAGGGATGCTGCTAAACATCCTACAATGCACCAGACAGTCTCCATAACAATAAAGGATTATCCAGCCCCAAATGTCAATAGTGTCCAAGTTGAGAAATCCTGGTCTAAACTAGAAAAGGGGAATATCTGTTGTTTGAAGTAGGAGGGGAGAAGGGGGGAAAAAAGACAAAGTTGGGAAAATTACTGGGAAAAAAAATACTGATGGATCAGCATTTTGTAGCAAAAGTATGGCAATACATTACACAGTCTGCTATCCAGGTGGTACTTTCCCATCTTTCAGTCCACAAGTAATATTTCTCCCTAGAAGTGCTATTCCCTGCAAGGTAGGTGAGGTCCACCAACTACAGCAGAAGCAGCTTTTCTTTTCAGTCAGACATGGACCCAGTCAAGACAACCAAGTCTAATCTCCCAGGTTCAGCCATTGCCTCAAATCAGATCATTTTACTGTCATCCCACGGGTTTCTTCTTTCCATAAAGTGAAAATAACACTCTTGCTCTTGGAGACTGTTATTTGGATTAATCAGCCCATTAAGAACATCATATTTATAATGAAGACAAGAGGAGCTAAGTGTTTTTAGATGTTACAAATGATGCTGCTTGAAGCACTTGAAGGAAAAAATAATAAAAAAATGCAAATCAAACTACAAGGTGAATAACATTTTTTCCTACCCCTAAACCAAATGTTTTTCAGTGAATATTCCAACTTAAAATGTCTTATGATTTGCATATGGCTGGAAGCTAGAGTTTTATCACCAGGAGAGCTGTTTGCAGAAGGACATCAGTCACAGTAGGGTTCTTAAATCCCTCAGCCAACTCAGAATGCCCTTTTCTCCACTCTGCAACTATCAGATTTAATACACTGCTCTTCTTTTCTCCAAGTAGTTCTACAAGTAATCTGACATGCCAGACCACAGAACCTGAACATACATAAAATATTAAGGCAATCCACCCATTAATCAAAGGTGAATCTTCCCAGATAAAGACAATAGCAAAAATCTCCAAAATTCAACACCTATGGAATTCTCGCATGGAAGAATTAAATTTCATGGAAACAAACGCAGAGGAGCGGAATTTGCCACCGCAAAATGTGTCTCTTTGGTGTATGAATTAGTTTAAGATGATTCTTTTCTAAGAAACAGCAGACATGAGGAAAACTCTGAAAATGAAGTAGGAGTTACCCTGTTCTTAAAAATATTTATCTTTGAAAGGAAAATCTCCATCTGTAACGGTGTCTTCCTCAATGTACCAAGAAGAGAAAGATGGCCAAATCTCCAGAAATTTATCAGTGGGAAAAGCAACAGCTTAACTCTGCATAATAACCTTGCCTGTGTTTACTGTGGTCTTTCTGGTAATTTCTCATAACTGATTCTCAACATCTTCTTTTGGCCATTTTGAAGAGTTACTCAGTTCTTCTGTGTCTCTTCCAAGTTATACATGTTATTAAACTTTGTTTAATTTTCTCCTATTAATCTGTCTCGTGTCAATGTAATTTTAGTTCAACCAGAAGAACCTAGCAAGATAAGAGGAAAATTTCCTCCCTCCCAAAAATACACGTGCACAACACTTTACTCAGCTGAAACTAAATAACACGAACACAACATTACAAAGGAAAGAAGCAGCTCTTTTCCTATCACAAAACCCATTAGAAAGCTGTGGCAGGGAGAGGCAGGGAGGAGGGGATAACAGCTTTTTATTTGGCAGGGGCTTCCTTGGTAGCGCAGTGGTAAAGAATCTGCTCACCAATGAAAGAGGTGCAAGAGACGAAGGTTCAATCACTGCATAAGAAGATCCCCTGGAGTAAGAAAAGGCAACCCACTCCAGTATTCTTGCCTGAAAAATTCCATGGACAGAGGAGCCTGGCAGACTACACTCCATGAGGCTGCAGAGAGTCAGACACAATTGAGCACACACACACACTACTCACTACACCTTAAGGTACCTCATATCCCACATAAGGCAGCCTGAGGCAGAAACCTGCAAATGTAGCACTTGAATCATCAAAATCCCTCTTTCCAACAGTGAACTCTTCATCTATCAACATCTAACTCTATGACCCCTCCAAGTTTGCTTATTTTAAGAAAAATCCCATTCAGCTCTCAGGATTCCACTTTTTGAACATTTGAAAAAAGTAACAGATTCTTAAAGATTTACAGATTTCAAATCTTGGGCTTCCCTCATGGCTCAGAAGTAAAGAATCTATCTGCCAGTGCAGGGGATGGGTTCGATCCCAGGTCTGGGAAGATACCATTAGCCTGCAAAGCAACTAAGTCCCTCTGCCACAACTATTGAGCCTGTGCTCTAGAGACTGGGAGCCACAACTGCTGAGACCACATGCTGCAACCACTGAAGCCCTAGAGCCCATGCCCCACAAGAGAAGCCCATGCACTGTAACTGATGAATAATCCCTGCTCACTGCAACTAGAGAAAAGGCCACGCAGCAATGAAGACCCAGCACAGCCAAAAATAAATAAATGAAATTATTTTTTTAATTTCAAATCTTTTCTACCAAAAATACCTTTATCAAAAAAAAAAAAACCTTTATCCTACTTCATACGCAAGGTGATAGAGCATACTCCTTACTCCTTAAGTGTGAGCTGCACATAGTAACTGCTTTCCAAAGAGTACAATAGGAAAGTGGGGGCTAGTAACTTTACAGTGGAGAAAACTGATAAAACTATCCACCTGATGATTAAGGTCAGGATCAATAGTCATAAGTCATATTGGTCATGGACCCTTGATATGATGGTGTAAAGAAATGTTGCCTGCCATTCCAATTCTATGAGGATCAAACCATTAGCCACTACAGTTGCCCACCAACAGTGCACCCTGAGGGGAATATGGGATGAAGAAATACAAGAAGCATTCTGTGCTTTGGATATACCAGTGCCTAGTTAAGAGATATAAGGAAAAATTTCAGTGACCCAGATTCTTGCATCTTCCCATACATAGAAAAGCACTAAAATCACTGAATTGAGATACCTGTTCTTTGTGATTAGTAGTAATATTTTAATGTTCAACTACATGTGTGTGTATGTGTTTGTGTGTGTGTTTGGCAAAAAGAAATTATATATATCCTGGCTCCTCCTGACTCCTTTGGAGCAGTTCCTCAGAGCTATCTGAGAGGCTGTCTACCGGACTAGAGTCCTCTCTAAGGTCCCTGAATAAAACTTAACTCACAACTTTTATATTGTGCATTTTTGTCTGCAGTTTTGGCAACCATGATGGAACCTAGAGCAGACATCTCTCCTTAACCCGAACTCTACAAGGATCCTGAGTCTTGGTAACAGCAAGGGCCACCTGTGCCTTTCCACCTCTTCAGTGAGTCCAGATGATTGGGTGAATCTCTCCTGGGTCTTGGATCTCCCATTATTAGCTGATGATCCTAAGATCTATTTGGTGGTAGATAAAAAATTACCTGACTCCTCAGTTGAGAGACATTGAGGAAAATATATTCAATTGAAAGACACCAGGGAAAAATGCCTCAGTTGAAACATGAGATTAACTAGTATTAATTATGTTAGCAAGGGAATAGGAAGAAGCTGGAAGGAAAGTCAAGTGGCTTCTTCTCAAGAAGGTGAAAACTTTAAAGGGACTTGTCCCAGAAAGACGAAAATCTTTACATGCTTATTAAGAAAGAGGATAAATAAAACAGATGTTGATGGGATTAGAACAAAGGTTTTAATACAGTATTACTTAAGATTGGGTCAAAGGAACAGCCTATTGGTCCTAATATTAAAGGGCCCCAAACAAGCCCACTCCTTTTACTCAATTTAAAAATAAATAAATAAATAAGGCTAAAAGAAAACTACACTAAGATACCTGACCAGCAATTGACTGGTGCCATTAATCAAGGTACAGATTGACCAAAGGGCCTGGGTACCTTGTCTCAACCCCTCACTGGGCACTCCAGGGCTTTTTATATAAATAGATAAAATGGCAGGGAATAAAAGGAAAGTTTCTGGGACTCTTTGTAAGACCAAGACTTGCTGATGGGATCCCAATGGAAAATAAAGTTAAAGGTATAAAAGTTGATAGACTTGAGATAAAAATTTATTAAAAACTGGGGTGTATTTGAACAGGCTTTATGTAAGATGATTACATCTTTTACCTAATTATATTGCGGGACAGACATTACATCTCACTGAAAAATGCTTCCTCTGCATGGTATTATAAGACAGGGCATATCAATGCCCCTCAGACAATAATAATTAGACATACTAAAAGAAACTAATAGGGTAACCTAAGCCCACATAGCATGGAGTTAAAACTGAGGTGTAATATTCAGGGTATAATAAGAGCAATAATGGAGATTTTTTTTTTTAACCCCCAGGGTAAATTGGTCTGAATTTGACTTGTACACACAGATAGAGAGCCTGTGTTGAACACCTTACACAAACCTTTGAAAGCATGATATACTGAACCCTATAGTTCTAGAACATAAAAATCTTTTGATTTCCAGTTTGGTTGGAAATCTTCTCACTGATAAAAAGAAACAAAAATTTTTAAATGTGGTAAAGCAAATCAATCTTTTGATATCATTTGGGCAATAATCCAGTTCTTTGGGGAACTAAAAACTGTCTTTATCTTGCAAGTATCTACAAATCAGAAATGTAAATTCAGCCCACAATGACCTGACACTGAGCTCAATCAGGTAGAATCTAAAACAACAACAACAAAAAAAGTAGAGGATAAGAGGCCTTTTCAAACTCAAACTGCTAAAAAGGCTCCCTCACACAAACTGTAATCCACAGCCTCCTTAAGGATTTATCAAGGACAAACACAAATCTTTAGTCTCTTCTGCAAACAGTATAAAGCCTTAGTCATACAAACAAATAAATTTAACTTATTACAATCATTATTTAAAAACTAGTACATTTTGTATGAAAATACCTGATTGATGACTAAGTTTTAAAATGAAGCTATGCA
Source organism: Bubalus bubalis (assembly GCF_019923935.1). NCBI lineage: Eukaryota > Metazoa > Chordata > Mammalia > Artiodactyla > Bovidae > Bubalus > Bubalus bubalis. The sequence continues at coordinate 151,720,174 of NC_059157.1, forward strand.
GTCTGTGGTTATGTCTGTTTATATGTTTATGCGTCCATTAGAGATATGTCTCTAGCTCCCAATGGTACTCTCAAAATTAATTTGTAAAAGAGCCCTATTTAATTGACTTAAAAGTAAGTGCTTATACTTGAAGGAAGTATTGAAATTATTATATGCCATTTCAATTTGCACTATTCAAAATAAGTACAGCTGGTCCTTGCCTAATCACACATTTGAGACTATCCAAACTGTTTTTTCTTTTAAGATCTAATCTAATTTCTATCTGCCAAATAAAGAATAAATCAACAACTGTTTAAAAAAAAAACACTAAGTGCTTATAAATTGAATATTTCTAAATGTAATAGAGACAAACCCAAATGAATTTTGAGTTCATGTGATTTAGGGAATATTCAATGTGTGCGTGCGTGCTCAGTCACTCAGTCATGTCTGACTCTTTATGACCCTATGGACTGTAGCCGTCCAGGCTCCTCTGTCCGTGGAACTTCTCAGACAAGAATACTGGAGTGGGTGCCATTTCCTCCTCCACAGGATCTTGTGGATTGGCATGCAGGTTCATTACCACTGAACCACCTGGGAAGCCCACAGAATATTCAATATTAAAGTTTAAAATTTGTTGGTGAAATTAATACAGACATAGCTTTTATTGTACTTAGGTTTACTAAAAGTCAAATAAGTCATATTATCTCTGTTACAAAACGTATCAGCAAGAAAAATGGCTTAGTCAAGTGTCTCATGAAATTTTCATGGGTGATTAAATAGTTGTTGGAAACAACTGAATTATGTAAATATAAATGGGGTAAGCAGAGTACATCATGAGAAACACTGGGCTGGAAGAAGCACAAGCTGGAATCAAGATTCCCAGGAGAAGTATCAATAACCTCAGATATGCAGATGATACCACCCTTATGGCAGAAAGTGAAGAGGAACTCAAAAGCCTCTTGATGAAAGTGAAAGCGGGGAGTGAAAAAGTTGGCTTAAAGCTCAACATTTAGAAAACAAAGATCATGGCATCTGGTCCCATCACTTCATGGGAAATAGATGGGGAAAACAGTGGAAACAGTGTCAGACTTTATTTTTCTGGGCTCCAAAATCACTACAGATGGTGACTGCAGCCATGAAATTAAAAGACGCTTACTCCTTGGAAGGAAAGATATGACCAACCAAGATAGCATATTGAAAAGCAGAGACATTACTTTGCCAACAAAGGTCCATCTAGTCAAGGCTATGGTTTTTCCTGCGGCCATGTATGGATGTGAGAGTTGGACTGTGAAGAAATCTGAGCACCAAAGAATTGATGCTTTTGAACTGTGGTGTTGAAGACTCTTGAGAGTCCCTTGGACTGCAAGGAGATACAACCAGTCCATTCTGAAGGAGCTCAGCCCTGGGATTTCTTTGAAAGGAATGATGCTAAAGCTGAAACTCCAGTACTTTGGCCACCTCATGCAAAGAGCTGATGCACTGGAAAAGACTCTGATGCTGGGAGGGATTGAGGGCAGGAGGAGAAGGGGACGACAGAGGATGAGATGGCTGGATGGCATCACTGACTCGATGGACGTGAGTCTGAGTGAACGCTGGGAGTTGGTGATAGACAGGGAGGCCTTGCGGAGAAGGCAATACCATCCCACTCCAGTACTCTTGCCTGGAAAATCCCATGGGTGGAGGAGCCTGGTAGGTTGCAGTCCATGGGGTTGCAAAGAGTCGGACACGACTGAGGGACTTCACTTTCACTTTTCACTTTCATGCACTGGAGAAGGAAATGGCAGCCCACTCCAGTGTTCTTGCCTGGAGAATCCCAGGGACGGTGGAGCCTGGTGGGCTGCCGTCTATGGGGTCGCACAGAGTCGGACATGACTGAAGTGACTTAGCAGGAGCAGTAGCAGTAGCAGGCAGGCCTGGCGTGCTGCGATTCATGGGATCGCAAAGGGTTGGACACGACTGAGCGACTGAACTGAACTGAACTGAAATAGGGTAAGAGCTTTTAGGTGAACTCTTTAAGAATAATTATGTTTTATGGTGAAGTGAAGTGAAGTTGCTCAGTCGTGTCCGACTCTTTGCGACCCCATGGTCTGTAGCCTACTATGCTCCTCCATCCATGGGATTTTCCAGGCAAGAGTACTGGAGTACTTCCCATGAAGAGTACTGGAGTAGGTTGCCATTTCCTTCTCCAGAGGATCTTCCTGACCCAGGGATCGAACCCAGGTCTCCCTCACTGTAGGCAGACGCTTTACCGTCTGAGTCACCAGGGAAGTCCTATGCCTACTTAAAAATAGTTTCTCCAGAGTTTTGGTAACTTGAAACTTTAGAAATTTGCTAAGTTAAATGAAGGAAGTTTATTAAGTACCTAGATCATTTCCAAATAAAATAAGATAGTGAAACATTAATTATGGATTAGAGGTTTCCTTTTAAAAAGAAACTAAAGATATTTAAGATAAATAATAAATATATTTGGTGCCACACTGAAAATCTTTCTGATAAAAACACATGTTCTTAGAAATTGTAAATATTTACCAATCTACAAAATGCTAATATAAAAGTTCATAATTGAGTCTCATTTTTCATTAGAAATTAATGCTTTTGAAGGTTAAGAATTCTGATTAAAATATGTAATTAAAACTATTAAGTTAATAAGGAAAACATCTTTGTACATAAGAAACAAAAAGGTACAAGTAAAAGAAATGCATTTTGTTAAGATAGAAGAAAGTAATTTTGCCCTGGAGAAAAAAAAAGGTGGGGGGTGGAATACAGGGAAAAATCTGAATAAAAAAGGAAGTTATAAAAAGGTTTTTGGAAAAGAACTCTGAAAAGAGCTTCATGCACAATCAGAACTCACTAAGAATGGAACAAAATTTAACTGAATAAATAAACTTTAATACTAAAAGTAAGCTAATACAAAACAAGAGTTTGGTTTTCTCTGTGTGTTTTCTTGGAATATTAATCTGCTTTTGATAACAAAAAAAAAATCTTTACCTTTAAAAAAGTTACTCTCCCTTTTAAGTCATGTTAATACTTTCTGTATTTGCCTTTAAAATCTTTTATTGTCACCTTGGTTAAGTAAATAAACAATGTTTCACCATGACCTATGATCCTATTTGACCAAGTATTTTAAAACCTTTTGATATTTTTAACAAACTTGCCCAAAGTCAAATTCTAAATGAAGTTCTTTGGACCTCAAGCTAACTCTGGGATGCTTCAGAGGACCCCTGAAGCATCCCAAAGAAAGATATTAAACTAATTAGTTTATTTGGTATGTTAAATACCATGGGAAACGCTGTCCAAATAGTGGTAATAAATTTTCTTGGGTTATACTCTATGTAAATGTCATTAGTATAGATATTGTAGAAATCATATGGAATTCCTAAAAATCTGGGGTGTCATGTATGTTCTGGTATGATTTTTTTTATTGATATTTTCTTTTTTTTTTTTTAGTTTATTTATTTTAATTGGAGGCTAATTACTTTACAATATTGTAGTTTTTGCCATACATTGACATGAATCAGCCATGGGTGTACATGTGTTCCCCATCCTGAACCCCCCTCCCACCTCCCTCCCCATCCCATCCCTCTGGGTCATCCCAGTGCACCAGCCTTGAGCACCCTGTCTCATGAACTGAACCTGGACTGGTGATCTGTTTCACATATGATAATATACATGTTTCAGTGCTATTCTCTCAGATCATCCCACCCTCGCCTTCTCCCACAGAGTCCAAAAGACTATTCTGTACATCTGTGTCTCTTTTGCTGTCTGTCTCGCATATAGAGTTATTGTTACCATCTTTCTAAATTCCATGTATATGCGTTAGTATATTGTATTGATGTTTTTCTTCCTGGCTTACTTCACTCTGTATAATAGGCTGCAGTTTCATCTACCTCATTAGAACTGATTCAAATGTATTCTTTTTAATGGCTGGTATAATCTTATCAGTCATAGTTCTAGTTATTATCTTAAACTGTTGTACATCACAGAAATAACCAAATTTCTCTGTCAATTGCATTTTAAGCAGATCTTTAATCATGCTATTTTTTAAAAGTAATAATCTTTTATTTACTGTTTGTTATTTTATAATTACCATTGTATTAATTCAACCATGTCATTTTAAGTCTTTTGTCATATATACTGTCATGATATATATAGTCATTATTTTCTCTGATTTTACAAAATGAAGATCTTAAAGAAGATTTATTAAAAAAGCTTTTCAACAAATACAGATTCCTGACAACTTTTAGATCATATCATTGAACTGGGTGAAAAATTACAACACTCTATTGGAAAACCTACTCACTTCATTCAGATCAACAAGCATTCATTATATGGGACTGAATGAACTAGTAAATAAGATTTATAATTTTTATGAATTTTGTTTGGAATATTACTGGCTTTTAATCCTTGTTTCCCAGAAAACCTTTTCTCTTATGCTATGACCTATAGCAAGTTGGTAAGGTATAGCTTTGTAAACAAAGATGAAACATTTATTGTTTTCTCTCTAACGTGATCCCTCCAGAATCTGGCTTCTCCAGCTGGCTCCCCTCTGAAATTCATGGCTGAGATTCAGACTGCAACTAGTTATACTAATAACTGTTTAACTGATTCTCCCTTTGTTGTTTTCAAACTACTTATGCTTTCTCTTTCTGCAGTGCTGCTACCTTATTAATGTTAATGTATATATTACATATATCCTATCTATTTTATAAGACTGTCCTCTTTTGTATGACCCAATGGGTAACCAGACCTCTGACAATATTAATGATCACTTGAGGCAATCATCACACATACAAGTATATAAAATTAATTGCAGTTGTGCAACTCTAAATATGGGAATAAGCAATGAGAAAAGATTACCCTAGATCATACCATACTGGTAAAACAGATGATCCAGAGAATTTTAGGTTATTAAGAGGGCCTAATCCAGACACAGCACATGACTGGCCCATCACTGAAATACTCGTCTGACTAAGAATAAGCGTTTCTAGCAGCACAGGACAAATTGGTCATGAAATGCCTCCTAGCCTTTGGTAGAATTTATGACTAACTGGTACTTAACAGAAAAAAATTGTTGCCTGCCATTCCACTTCTACAAGGATCAAGCCATTAGCCAATTTGAATGATCCCAGATTCTTGCATCTTCCCACAGGTAGAAAAAGCACTAAAATCATTAACCTGAGATGTCTGTTCTTTGTGATTAGCAGTAATGTTTTGATGATCTCTGACTACACCTTTTTTTCCAGCAAAAAGAAAGAAAATTCATTCTGGCTCCTCCTCTTCAAAGCAGTTCCTCAGAGTTATCTGTGAGGCTGTCTCCCAGGCTAAAGTGCTTAGTAATGTCCCAAAAGAAAACTTAATTCACAACCCTTACACTGTGCATTTTTCCTTTAATCAATAATAGGTTGAGAATGGCACTTTACCTCCGTGGTCTTCTTCCCCAAAACACCATAACCCCACATTAATCTGAGAAAAACATCTGACGAACCCAGATACAGGGGCATTCCACAGGGAGTTTTCCTGGTTGGTCGTCATATATCAATGTGTCTGGAGGCTGATATTTCCCATGGCCATGGAAGCTTCACATTTGGGGCACTCCCAGACTTCACCCTAGTAACCCACTTTTCTTCATTGGCTACTCCTGATCTGCATCCTTTATAATAAAACTGTAATCACAAGTATAGCAGTCTTGTAAGTTCTGAATAATATTAGAACAGCAATCCCCAACCTTTTTGGCACCAGGGACCAATTTCGTGGAAGATGATTTTTCCATAGACAGGGTGGGGGGGAGGGGGGGGTGTTTGTATGATTCAAGCTCATTACATTTAGTGTGCACTTTATTTACATTATTATTTCATCATCTCCATCTCAGATCATCAGGCATTAGATCTTCAAGACTGGGGACCCCTGTCTAGAGAATTACTGAACCTGATGAAGTAGTGGAAACCCCTTAATTTTAGCTAGTGGGTCAGAAACACAGATGGTCTGGAAACCCCAAAGCTTACAGCTAGTATCTGAAATGAGAAGTCCGAAAGTCATGTTTGACTCTTTGCAACCCCATGGACTGTAGCCTGCCAGGCTCCTCTGTCCATGGAATTCTCCAGGCAAGAATACTGGAGTGGGTAGCCATTTCCATCTCCAGTGGATCTTCCTGACCCAGGGATCAAACCCAAGTCTCCTGCACTGCAGGACGATTCCTCACCATCTGAGCCACCAAGGAAGCCCTATAGTCTGTGGAGGACTATTAATAATAGCAGAAACTGGATGTGGATTATATGGAAATTCTCTCTGTAACTCTTCCGCAAATCTAAAACTATTCTTAAAAGTTTACTTTTAAAAATATACCTTTATCCTAATTATAAGCTACCATCAAATATGAGTAGTGTTCAGTACAAATTTGTTACCTAAGTGGTCATACTGTTTATATCATGCCACAGTATCCCAAGAATAACCATAAACTAAATGGCACTAAGAAAAATAATTAAAAGTTAATTATATGAGCATATTACTTTAATCACCTCTCATTAGCTAACACAAAAATGTTATGTATAATGGGCCTCACTTTGATTTTTAATCTACTTGCTTCACTATATTAAGATAAGGCTCTCATTCTGATTCTCCTCAAAGGATAATATTATGTATACTATCCAGGTACATGCTGAGATCAGACTATCACCACAGTAGTTCTGCTATGAAAATTAACATATATCCATAGATCTGAGGCTTAGAAGAAATTTCAAACTCCCCTCATAGCAAACTCCAAACGCTGATCTGTCAGTAAAGTCGCTCAGTCATGTCCAACTCTTTGCGACCCCATGGACTGCAGCACACCAGGCTTCCCTATCCATCACCAACTCTGGGAGCTTGCCCAAACTCATGTCCACAGCATCGGTGATGCCATCCAGCCATCTCATCCTCTGTGGTCCCCTTCTCCTCCTACCTTCAATCTTGCCCAGCATCAGGGTCTTTTCCAATGAGTCAGTTCTTCCCATCAGGTAGCCAAAGAATTGGAGTTTCAGCTTGAGCATTAGTCCTTCCAATGAATATTCAGGACTGATTTCCTTTAGGATTGACTGATTTGATCTCCTTGTAGTCCAAGGGACTTTGATCTGTGAGATCCCTCAAAATCTTGCCCTTGTCTGAACATCTCCATCCTTCTCTTCCTACAGCATAACAAATTCACTGCCATCTTTGTACTATCTGCTCCCTCTGCCTACAATGTTCTTCCTCTAGCTCTTAACATAGCTGGCTCCTTTTGGATATTCAGGTCTCAGTAAAATGTCACTTAATCAAAGAAGGCTTTCCTGTCCATCCAATTTAAAATAGTACTTCTAACACTCTATTTCCATTTCTCCTTATTTATATTTTCTATTGTGATGCTAATAACCACATGATATTTTCTAGTTTATTTGGTTTTCACTGTTTCTCCCTACTCAGAATGCAAGTTTCATTGAACAGAGACCTTACTTACCTTGATCTATGTCTGTCTAATCCCAGCCCCTAGAACAGTGCCTGACAGAGCAGGTTCTCAACAAATGTTTTCAGAATGAATAAATGAATGAAATGGAACCAGACACAGAAAATCATGCAATAAGACTATAACATAAGGTATCAAGAAAAAGAGGAACTTTATTAAATAAGCAAACATTAAAAGCTAATTATGCTACCTCGTTCATGGATTGACTGGTTCAAAATTGGGAAAAGAGTATGACAAGGCTGTATATTGTCACCCTGCTTACTTAAATTATATATAGAGTACATCACGTGAAATGCCAGGACTGGATGAATCACAAGCTGGACTCAAGATTGATGGGAAAAATATCAACAACCTCAAATACGCAGATAACACCACTCTAATAGCAGAAAGTGAAGAGGAACTAAAGAGCCTCTTGATGAGGGTGAAAGAGGAGAGTGAAAAAGCTGACTTGAAATTCAGTATTCAAAAAACTAAGATCATGGCATCCAGTCCCATCACTTCATGGCAAAAAGATGGGGGAAAAGTAGAAACAGTGATAGATTTTATTTTCTTGGCTTCAAAATCACTGCAGGTGGTGACTGAAGCCATGAAATTAAAAGACACTTGCTTCTTGTAAGGAAAGCTATGACAAACCTAGAGAGTGTATTAAAAAGCAGAGATATCACTTTATCAAGAAAAGTCCATATAGTCAAAGCTGTGGTTTTTCCAGTAGTCATGTACAGATGTGAGAGTTGGACAATAAAGAAGGCTAAGCACCAAAGAACAATACTTTTAAATTGTGATACTGGAGAAGACTTTTGAGAAGACTTTTTGGACTGCAAGGAGATTAAACCAGTCAATCCTAAAGGAAATCAATCCTGAGTATTCATTGGGAGGACTGCTGCTGAAGCTCCAATACTTTGGCCACCTAATGCGAAGAGCCAACTCACTGCAAAAAGAGAAGAGGGCAGCAGAGGGTGAGATGGTTAGACAGCATCACCAACTCAACGGATATGAATTTGAGAAAACTCTGGGAGATGGTGAAGGACAGAGGAGCCTGGCATGCTACACTCCATGGGGTGGCAAAGAGTAAGGCACAACTTAGCGACTGAACAACAACAGCAATTATGTTCCAGGTTCTTCACATACAATATCTCACTAAATATTCATAAATCTACAAAATACATAATATTAACCATTTACAGATGAAGGCTAGGAGAAGTCTAATAAGCAGTTCAGTGAAAAAAGTGACATGGTTTCACTTATGATTGACTCTAAGCCTGTGTTCTTTCCATTCCTTTTTTAATGTATAAACCCAACCCAATTCTTCATTTTAGGACCCTCTTTTTTAAATGGTCTCATGATAGTTAGGAGTTGAGCAAAATGCTGATTGCCATGAATGTGACCTTAGCTGGATAAAACCAGTGAGTAAGACCAGATGATAGAGTAGCACCAATTCAACTGGGCACAGTGAATGAAAATACTGTGAGCTGGTGAGATGTTTACAAGTCAAAGACCTTCTGAATTTCTCTCCTGGCCGAAACACTTGGCTCAAATTCAATTGAAAGGTGACATAAAGAAACTTCCTAGAGCCTAGAATCCTCTAAGAACACTGTACAACCTAAAACTCACAAAGCAACAGGCCCATAGAATTATACAGATGAATTCTACCAAATCTTCAAAGGAATGGATAATTCCAGTGTTTATGAATAAAAGGTAAAGAGATTTAAAATTCTTTGTATACAGAATAAGTCTGTTACAAATACCTTTTAAAAAAGATAAAAGCCCATAGAGCCATCTCACTTATGGATATCATATGATTCATACTGTTATTTAGATTAAAATATCAGTATAGAAATCCTGATTGAAAAATGAGGCAACAGAATCCATTAATACTTTAAAAGAATAACACATGCATGCTCGTGTGCAGGTCACACTAGTAAGACAAAGACAGTTCAATATTAGGGATCTACCAATTTAGTCTACTTACATTAGCAGGTCAATGGAGGAAAAAATGATAATATTTCTAAATTTGAACACATGTTTTATAAAATTCAAAATAAATTTCTGATTTTAAAAATTCTTAGTAAAACACAAAAGTATATATACTGAGTGACTAACACTTTTCTCTTCATATATATATACACACACACACACACACACACACTGCTGCTGCTGCTATGTCATGTCAGTCGTGTCCGACTCTGTGCGACCCCATACGACGGCAGCCCACCAGGCTCCGCCGTCCCTGGGATTCTCCAGGCAAGAACACTGGAGTGGGTTGCCATTTCCTTCTCCAGTGCATGAAAGTGAAAAGTGAAAATGAAGTCGCTCAGTCGTAACTGACTCTTAGCGACCCCATGGACTGCAGCCTACCAGGCTCCTCTGTCCATGGGATTCTCCAGGCAAGAGTACTGGAGTAGGGTGCCATCACCTTCTCCAATATAAAAGCTACTGTACTGAATTCTCTTACTCTTTGTTATAGTTTTTCTAGTAGATTCTCATAGATCTTTTTGTTATTTAATATTAGCTGTAAATACTGATAATTTTGCTTCTTCCTTTGCTATTTATAGCTCTCATTTTTTTCCCTCTGTTCTAATTGCATTGACTTAGAATTTTAGAATACTGTTAAATAATAATGGTGATAACATACATCTGTGTTTTGTTCCTGAGTTTAGTAGAATTGTTTCTAGAATCTCATCATTAATCATGATATAAGCTTTGGACTATATCTGTATTTATATACCTTGGCCACCTCATGCGAAGAGTTGATTCATTGGAAAAGACCCTGATGCTGGGAGGGATTGGGGGCAGGAGGAGAAAGGGACGACAGAGGATGAAATGGCTGGATGGCATCACTGACTCGATGGACATGAGTCTCAGTGAACTCTGGGAGTTGGTGATGGACAGAGAGGCCTGGAGTGCTGCGATTCATGGGGTCGCAAAGAGTCGGACATGACTGAGCGACTGATCTGATCTGATCTGATATATATGTGTGTGTGTATATATAAAAACAGATATAGTCCAAAGCTTATATCATGATTAATGATGAGATTCTAGAAACAATTCTACTAAACTCAGGAACAAAACACAGATGTATGTTATCACCATTATTATTTAACAGTATTCTAAAATTCTAAGTCAATGCAATTAGAACAGAGGGAAAAAAATGAGAGCTATAAATAGCAAAGGAAGAAGCAAAATTATCAGTATTTACAGCTAATATTAAATAACAAAAAGATCTATGAGAATCTACTAGAAAAACTATAACAAAGAGTAAGAGAATTCAGTACAGTAGCTTTTCTGTATATAAGAAAAAAATTAGAAAACAGTATGCCTGAAAAGAGCTCATTTGTAAAAGTAATAACTAAACAGAAAAGTCCTAAGAATAAATTTAATAACTTATTCTTAAATGTAAAAAATCTATATGAAAAACTCTGTGTGTGTGTGTGTGTGTGTGTGTGTTTGTGTTCAGTCATGTCTGACTCTTGGTGACCCCATGAACTGTGCCCACCATGGACTTTTCTGTCCATGTATGTCCATGGAATTTTCCAAGCAAGAATACTGGGGTGGGTTGCCATTTCCTCCTCCAGGGGATCTTCAGATCCAGGAATCAAACCTATGTTTCTTGTGTCTCATGCATTGACAGGTAGGTTCTTTACCACTGAGCCAGCTGGTAAGCACATGAAGAACTTTAGGACTCTAAAATAGGCCATAACAAAAGTCTCAAATAAATTAAAGAAGTATCCTCTTCCTGGGTATTGTAAAATTATCGATTTATCTCAACTAAATCATAAAGGTAATGAAATCCTGACAAGAATACCAAAAGAATTTTTGTCATTGTTGTTTGAAACCAGATAAACTGATTCTTAAAGTCAGACAGTAAAATGAAATACACTAAAGTAGCCAGGACAATTCTGACATTATAAAGCTATAGTAATTAAAATCATTTGTACTCAGTGTAATGAAAAGCAATGAAATAGAAAAAGTCCTGCAATAGACCCAATAATATTTTTTAAAAATTAATAAATGATAAAATTGCACTTTAAACTGCTGGTGAAAAAAATAGATTATTCTAGTAGGCTGGAAAAATAAAACTAAATGCCCTTCTTACAACATAATAATTTTTGATTGATCAAAGGTAAAAAGAAAACAATATATAATCTTTATCTCTTCAAAATATAAATGTGTTTTCTAAGTGAAACATAAAATCCCAAAACTATACAAGAAAATAGCTAAATTTGACAGCAAAAGAATTTGCTTTAATCTGTAAAGAACAAAATGCCATGAGTTAAAACAAAAACAACAAAAGGCAAAAATATAATGGCAGCACATATGACAGAGGCAATTTTTCTTATAGAGAGAGACTTATTACATGGTCAGGAGAAGGCTAACAGTAGGAAAAAGACAAAGAACATGAACCAGAAGTTCACAAAATATAAATACTAACAAATGGCTTTTTATCCACAAAACTCAACTTTAGTCATGGTTAAAGAACTGACTATTTTAATGAGATACCATTTTTACCTAACCAACAGGCAAAGGTCAAAAAGTTTGAAAATAGAATGTTATGGTAAGAACATGGGGATTCAGGAACTATCACCTCACACTAACGGAAGTATACACTGGTCAGCCCCAGGAAGCTCCTTTTGACACTATCTATCAAACTAAGAACTATATACTCCTTGACCTAGAATTCTCTTCAAGGGCTTCCCTTGTAGCTCAGTTCTTAAAGAGTCTACCTGCAATGCAGGAGACTTGGGTTCGATCCCTGGGTCAGGAAGATCCCCTGGAGAAGGAAATGGCAAGCCACTCCAGTATTCTTGCCTGGAGAATCCCATGGACAGAGAAGCCTGGCAGGCTACAGTCCATGGGGTCACAAAGAATCAGACACGACTGAGCGACTTTCACTTCAATTCACCTCTTCTCTTCTAAGGATGTACGCTAAAGATACATACTTGGGAAAGAGATATCTTTAAAAAAAAAAAAAAATCAGTGTAGCAAAGTCTATTGGAGCAAAACCTGGGGAAAACTTAAATGCCCATTAAGATTAAATAATGAATAACAGTTCACTCATACAATGAAATATTGAGCAGCTGGTTTTTAAAAAAAAATGCAGTAGATCTGAAAATGTACCAGGATCAGAAGAGATTACATAATATGCTCCCATTTGTATGAAAAGGGGCCTGGAATCACATACATATATTTGTACATGCTTAAACCTTTATTTAAAGGTGCAAGAAAAACTGACAGTGAGAGTTGCTTTGGGGGAGGAAGTTTAGAGTCCTGGAGACCTTCTACTCTAGGGAATTTAATTTTTTATTAAACATGTTTTTACAGTGTTTGAATGTTTTAGTTTGAGCATTTTTTAATTTAAAAAATAATATAACTTTCACTTTACTTTCAGGCTTAAGGTACTTAAAAGTCACCAATGTTTCTTTTAAATTTTTTTCTTTTTTTTTTTTAACTTTTTCCTGGAATATAGTTGATTTACAATGTTGTGTTACTATCTGCAGTACAGGAGATAAAGTGTTTTCTTTTTAAATGAATAAAATAATCATTTACTATTTCTTATACAAAGCTTAAAATTATAAAGAACATTCAATGTTCTCAAAAGTGAACTCCTAAAACTCTCCTTTAAAAATGTAGATCCTTAGACCCTTTAAGCATAATCCTAATGATTTAACCACTAGTTTGGCAGATCCCCTGGAGAATGGAATGGCTACCCACTCCAGTATTCTTGCCTGGAGAATTCCATGGACAGAGGAACCTGGCGGGATACGACTGAGCAACCAACACTGAGACTGAGACTTCAAATACCTAACACACTGGTTAACAAAGAGTAGTAAGCAAACACTTTAAAAATGCTTGTTGAATGAAATGAAAAAGAAAACATAAACTGGATGAAACAAAATATTCTCCCCAGTACTAGTCTGTAAATACGAGAAATAACTTCTGATTGTGTCAAAGGCTTGGAGAGTTTCCAGTCACCCTCAGAACCACCGCAGAGCCAGATATACTGGTCAGAGTGGTTCCTTGATAACAAACTCTTTCCCAAACAATCAATGCTTTTCTCTTGTCAGTCCTAGCTTGTCGAAAATCAGCATATCTTTTCTTCCATAGGTTTATCCCATAGGTAAGGTTTATCTGGACAAAAACAGAAGTACTTTCTTTTCAACTAACCCAACTGATGATTGATCTATCCAAAATTCATAGCAGGAGCACAAATAAGGATTTGTTGAGATAAATTACTGTTTGACAGGGAGATTACATAAGGCAATGAATTTGCCTTTGGGTGACAGAGTATGTCAGGGGGAAAAAAATAAAAACAATAACAATGTTTTAAAATACTATTTATGTTACGTATTAAGTCCAACTTCTTGTGAAGTGTTAAACACACAAGGTAAGCTTCAGAGCCTACACACTCACTGTTCTCTGTTTCCTGGGAAAACAAAGTGTGTGTAACCTGACCTCATTTATACTGTGTGGGTGGCTTGGGTTTGTTTTTGTTTTTTTCCATTTTCTCTTTCACTAGTGAGTGCTATCTATTATTCACTAAGGCTCCAGACTTTTCTGCAAGATACTCTTTATTCCTGATTAACTATTCATATAGTAGAAGATGGTTTGCTTGGCCTTTTACAACTTTTTCCAGTCCATTATCAATATCAAATCATGTTCCAATAGCCACATCACTCTAGCAAATAATACTACATATGAAGGAAACAGTATAGTGAGGAGATAGTATTGAACTATTTTAAAACTACAGTGATGATACATATATATACATTAAATATCCTAAAGTGAATTTGCTACAAGTTACCTTAGTAGAATGAAAATATGGTAAGTTCAAAGATGCTAAATCCATTATTAGGTAGTTGCTAGGCAATAGCTGAATCCAACTCATTTAAGTACTAGTTCATGTAAATTATATATTCTTTCTAGATACTTCTAACCTAAAGTAAGTATAAGAGTCTCTTCCAAATGCCTTTTTTGGTACTTGAAAAACTTAACTGCTAGAGCCATCTTTACCTGTAAGGTTATTTCTGTGGTCCTATACCTGATTCCCATGAACGAAGTTCTAAAATTAAGCATCTCTACATTTCTCCTGGGAAACTGCAGAAGACATCGCAGAACACTAGGATTATTCAAGAGTGAAAAAGGAAATATGGTAGAGAAACGGTCAAGTGAACACTGCAATAAAATATGCGTATTGTTTTGTGTAATAAAATACGTAAAAGTTTGTTTCACAAGTGAAAAGGAGAGACATTCAATATGGGGGGGAAGGTTCTAGTGATTCCAGTCAACCTCAGAATCTTGACAACTCCACTATTTAATTTCTATACATAGTATATAATAAATACCATTCTTTTCCTGAGAATTACTAAAAAGTGTGCTTTACAACCAAATCACCATAATGAAATATCTGTACTTGAAGATATGCAGACAAGAATTTGGCAGTCATTTGGTCCTGAAGTCTTTGGATAAAAGCTGCTCTGAGAGATGAGGCCTCTTAAAGAGTTCTTAAAGAGTTCATGCAGCCTTCTTTGATGATAAACAGACCCAGCTTTGGAAGTATGTATATTTCCATAGTTTCTCAAAAGTTCCGCTGGACCATGAACAAACCAAAGTAATTTTTAAGAAATATTAAAGGTTTTGGGTTTTTTTTAAGCAATCACTACTTTGAAAGAAAAAGTTTTAAACCTTCCCAGAAACCTAAAAGCAGTACACAATTATAGAACACAATTCAACTTCCACAACTGCACTCCCACTGTATATTTAAAACTTAAGTAAAAATTGGAATATGATTGATAATTTATAATGACTTTGTATAGGGACAGTTGGTTACTAGACTTACTGTGGTAACCATTTCACAGCATATGCAAATGTGAGATCACTACACAGTACACCTGAAAATCAACTTTATTTCCATTGTTTTAAATATTGAAAAAAATCTTGAAAATAAAAATTTTAATGATTGAAAACAAAAAAAAATTAAAATTGAACAGGCTATATTTAGACATAAAGATATTTGACACATAAACTCTGTAAACTGAGAGGAAGGATGACAACTCTTTCTTCATTTCACAACTCTTCTATGGTCTACACATTTAGGAAATGTTTTCAACCAGCATCTGTTACTTTTGAAATAATAAAAGTACAGATTCAAAAAAACATTTTAGTCTAAATGAGGTTTTTAAAATAGCTCAATCACGTTCATTTAGAAATAATCTATTTTAGGCCTTCAACTAAGAATTAATACCAATAAATTTTATGCCTCCCCCCACCCACGCCCCCACCAAAAAGTAGGTAGTTGCAGAAGCAAAGAAACCTAAACCTTTCCACAGAGGCCAGAAGAACTGATTTCTCAATCCATTAAACTCTTAAAATACAGGTTGGCTTTGGCAGATTATTATAGGAGCCACGCTGTTGTTCACATGCACTGAAATTTTTTTAAGTGATTGTGACTAACATACTGTCATTTTATGTCTTATAACAGTTTCAGTCAACACATTATTTGTGATACTGCTGGAAAATGCGCCCCCAAGTCCATTTGATGAATATACTAAAAACCGCCAAACTGTGTATACTTTAACGGGGGGGGAGTTTTATGGTATGTGAATTATATCTCAATTTAAAAGAAAACTAACTAAATAAATCTCAAGAAATAAAATAGTAGCCAAAAATGAGGAATGACATTCTGAAATGCATGAACAATATTTTAGCAGAGCTCTTAGCTGGGCCCAGTAAGTTAAACAAGACGCACACAGCAAGGCTAACCTGCTGGTGATTTCAGAGTTAATGTGTTTCTGTACTTTGATTTCAAAAAGAAAATAGAGAGCCTCAGACTCAACCCCTGAATTTTTATTCTTCTTCTGAGAAGCTTCCATGTGAAAAATTACTATTGGTTTTCTAAATGTGACCAGACAAAAGCAGGGTAAACACACTACAGTCCATTACTTGCAGAACTAGCTAGCCCTTCAGCCTAACCATGTGGGTCAATGGCAGGAGATGAGGACATACAAGTGTACCCAGCTTTGTACAGCCTTCCTTCACCACAGGATATCTTTCATGTCCCCCGAACTCTATTGAATGTGGAATGCTTTTAGAGAGGACATCTAAGAGGTCTGTGTAGCCGAGCTATTTTCCTTTTCTTTTAGTACAATGGACTCCTTTTTGGTTTCAATGGACTTTTACAGTATAGACAAATAAAAGCAAAGAATACATCACTCATTTGCAGAGGGAGAGCTACAAGATGACTCAGTCTATCCATGTCCAAATATAACAACAGCCAGGTCTGAAATCCCTTTCCAGAAGATGTGCTTTTTAAAGCAAAATAAAATAAAAGCATATAATAAGGTCATCCCTAAGGCTAGAAGTGTCAGTCACACATATTAAGAGTTTACATAAAGCCATATGTAGCTTTGAATGTCACTAAAGGGAAAAAAAAAATTTTTTTTTCTGTTAAAAACTAAAGGATAATGGCCAGAAGGGAACAAGAGTACAGTAATGGTAATATTCTGTTAAGTGCTGACTGCATGAGTGGGTTCAATTTGTGGAAATTCATTAAGCTATCAAATTATGAGGTGTACTTTTCTGAATGTGTGTATGTCCATAAGAGTATTTTTAACACTAAAAAATAAAGTAAAAGGGAAATTGAGTTGCTTAAAAGTAAAGAGTTTATTTCTAAACTGAACTAAAACATAAAATTTAAGAGTAATGATGAGTATAACGAAGATGACTATGATGACATCAGCTAACTCTTGTTAATAAAAAAGCTCTACAATAAGAGCTAAACCCTGTGTATATACTTTACCTTGCAATTAAATAATATATTCTTGCATTTATAAAGGACTGCACCATGTGTGACCTATAAACATGTCCATCTAAAACCCGATACCTGCAGGAACTGGTCAGTCAGTTCAGTTCAGTGGCTCAGTCATGTCTGACTCTTTGCGACTCCATGGATTGCAGCAAACCAGGCTTCCCTGTCCATCACCATCTCCCAGAGCTTGCTCAAACTCATGTTCATCGAGTCCATGATGCCATCCAACTATCTGGTCCTCTGTCGCCCCTTTTCTCCTGCCTTCAGTCTTTCCCAGCATCAGGGTGTTTTCTAATGTGTCAGTTCTTCACATCAGGTGGCCAAAGTATTGGAGCTTCAACTTCAGCATCATTCCTCCCAATGAATATTCTGGCTTGATTTCCTTTAGGATTGACTGGTTTGATCTCCTTGCGGTCCAAGGGACTCTCTGGAGTCTTCACCAACACCACAGTTCAAAAGCATCAATTCTTCAGCACTCAGGAACTGGTAGAACCCAATATTTGGTTCCCCAGAAAATTATCTTTGAGTGAGTCTAAATCTCATATACTATCAAGGACAGGACCTGTTCAGCCACCGGGATACACAGTCACATTTCAAGGATGAACACAGAGTTTAAAAAGAATCAAGTTTTTCTGCTATTTCCCCGCTTCCTCTCCACTGAGGGTAACTTCATGAAGGCTAGACTAGGAAAACAACTGTTTCCAATCCAAACCCCTCCTCACCACTCCATACGTTCAGCTGACCCATAATTCCACAGAACCCTGGTCTCATAATTCTGCAAAAGTCTGGCTAGGCCTGCAATTCTTGAAGCACATTTTTGAACAAGAATCCAAAGGAATCTTTACCAGGTACAAATAGGAAGCAAGAGAACGACCAGTTTCCTTTTTGTATCCTGGAATCATCTTAAAATCAAATGCCCACTCATTTAACTTCAGGAGCTACTGAAATTTTGTTATAATGGCATTTTAAGAAACTGTCTGCTACCAAAATTTAAATTTTAAAAAACCAGTCATCAAGCACATTCTATTTGTTCAACACTACAGTGTCCTTTATTCCTTAATCTCAAATAAACCCCCAAAATAGCTAACTATTTATTGAGTGCCTACTCTGTGCCAGGCACCAATTTAAGTGCTTTACATGCATTATTTCATTCAATGTCAGAACAGCCCTATGCTGTTGCTGTTGTTTAGTTGCTGAGTTATGTCTGACTCTTTGCATCCCCATGGACTCTAGCCCACCAGACTCCTCTGTCCATGGGATTTCCCAGACAAGAATATTGAAGCAGGTTGCCATTTCCTTCTCCAGGGGATCTTTCTGACCCAAGGATTGAACTCGTGTCTCCTGCATTGGCAGATTCTTTACCATTGAGCCACCTGGGAAGCTCAAAAATCCTGTGAAGTAAATACTATTATATTTCTTCTCATTTTTCGAATGAAGAAACTAAGGCCTAGAAAGGCCGAAAAACTCATCAAAGGACACACAATGAGAGGCAGCAGAGCGAAGATCAGAGAGGCAACCAATTAAATGTGAGGGTTCACAGCCTTAACCACTGCACTCCATTGCCCTTCATCACTCAGCAAAGCAGACATTATACCCTAGGCAGAGAAGACAATAGAGTTCAGAGAACATACTGTGTTTGCCCAAAGTCAGACAGCTAGTAATGGACGGGCCTGGAATCAAATCCGGGTCCACAGGATGCCAACGCCCATACTATTTCCACTCTCCTCCCAACCTACTGGAGCAAGAGATAAAAGACAGCTGGCAACCAGCTTCTCTGCAGTGAATGAGAATGGAAAGAAAGCCACCTAAGGCACCTTTCCCCAACACCACTGCTTTCTTCCTCTAGGCATCAAGACAAGTATCTAAGCATCAAGCACAGTAACATTTGCTTTTTTCAGAATTTACATAGCTTTTCTGCAGCAGCAAATGGCAGAGAGAAGAGAACACGGTAACAGAAACATGTGAGCTACAAGTGACTGCAATGCAAAATAACACCAGGGAGAGTATTTTTAGACTGTTCACTGTGGAAAATTTATAGTAAGAAGACCAACTAAGTTCCCTGGTTGTGGGCTATACATAAAAAAGAAAGAAAATTTTTTTCATACCTATTCTTTAATTAAGTAGTCTTCATTGTGCTATCCAAGTGCTTTGGACATGTTTGACAGAGTTTCTAGGCCCAAAGCCTTTAAAGCTCTCAAGACAGGTTTTCTGCAAAGTCTGGTTCCTGGGGATAGGGCAAGAGTTCTCTGCTTTGGCACTATTAACATTTTGGACTGCATAATTCTTGATAGTGAGGGGCTGCCCTATACACTGCAAGATGTTAGCAGTACTCCTGGTCTCTACTAGATGCCAGCAGTACAACTTTCTGCCATGCACCCTGAAGTGATGCCAACCAGTGAGTCTCCAAACACTGCCAGAAGTCCTCCAGGGGACAAAAAATCCCATGTTTGAAAACCACCAGGACAAGTCTCCAGTTCTAATAACGCAAGTTATTCCTACTTTTGGCCCCTTCTCACTTGTGTTCCTATCTATATAATTCTCATCTGTACTTGCTGCTTTATGAACATTCTTATTCATTTTCCATGTTCAAACAGGGACCATGTTTACATTTTTATATCTCCCATAGCCACAAGTAGTTCATTCTGTTTAGAAGGCTCACTAAAATGTCAAGAAACCTAGGTGGTCCTTCAAAAAACCAGTGATTCTGCATAAAGAGTATGCAAGAGTTCCCTGTACTAATCTTGCAACTTTTCTGTAAGTTTGTAATTATATCAACATAAAAAGTTACAAAAACATTACTAGAAATTTGGAAGAAAATATCTGCAAGTCAGTTATTTAGTAAGGGGTTAATATTTAGAATATATAGAACTATTAAAACTCAATAACAACAAAAATAGATAACCTGATTTTAAAATGAATGAAAGACTTGAATAGGCATTTCTCCAAAGATGATATATGAATGGCCAAAAAGTATATGAAAAGATATTCACGATCAATAATCCTTAAAGGAATGCAAATCAAAATATGAGCTATCACCTCATACCCATTACAATGGCTGCTGCTGCTAAGTCACTTCAGTTGTGTCCGACTCTGTGCGATCCCATAGATGGCAGCCCACCAGGCTCCTCTGTCCCTAGGATTCTCCAGGCAAGAATACTGGAGTAGGTTGCCATTTCCTTCTCCAATTACAATGGCTACTACTTGAAAAAGCAGAAGTGTTAGTGAGGAAGTGGAAAAGTTGGAACCCTTGTGCACTGAGAGTAGGTGTAAAACAAAACAATCACTATTGAAAATAGTATGGCAGTTCCTCAAAAAATTAAAATAGAACTACCATTATGATCCTGGCGTGATGCAGTCCATGGGACCGCAAAGTTGGACATGACTTGGCAACTGAACAATAACAAGCATGTAATCCAGCATTCTCACTTCTGATTATATATCCAAAAAAACTGAAAGCAAGATCTCAAAGACATATTTACATACTCGTGTACATAGAAGCATTATCACAATAACCAAGAGATAGAAACAACCCAAATATCCTGTGATAGATGAGTGAATGAACAAAATATGGTACATACAATACAAAAGATTATACATTCTACAACATAGATTAAACTTGATGACATTTTGCTAAGGGAAATACGCCAGTCACAAAAAGACAAATACTGAATGATTTCACTTACATGAGTTCTCTAAAGTAGTTGTTCATAGGAACAGGAAGCTGAATGGCAGTTAGAATAGGATGGAGATAGACAGAAATAGTAATTACTGTTCAATAGACATCGAGTTTCAGTTTTCCAAGATGAATAAGTTCTGGAGATCTGTTGTATAACAACATGGATATACTTAACACTACTGTTCACTTAAAAATAGTTAAGATGGGAAATTATATGTCATATAATTTTGCCACAATTTTTAAATATTTTAAAGAAAAAAAACATTTTAGAAATTATTTAGATAAAATCCTCATTGTAGAAGAAGTCAAAAAGCTACCTAAGAACTTTCATAATACTAATCTTCTCTGATTCCCTGATGAGATGAATCTGATAAACATTTATGGGGTATGTATAAGGCGCCAAGGTAGTACGGTATATCTGAAAGGAGACATACAATAACAGTTAAAAACAGGCATAATGCTAACCCAAACATTCATAGCCATAACTTCTACCCAATTTCAAGAAATTAAAAATGTTTTGGGTATTTCCATGACCATCCAGTGGTTAAGACTCCACATTTCCAATGCAAGGGATGCCAGTTCAATCCCTGACCAGGAAGCTAAGATCCAATACCCCACATGGCAAAAAAATAATAATAATAATAAAAGATTTTAATAGAATACTCATTTTTTAAAAAAATAAGAATTTTTTTTTTTTTTAATGAATTTCTACTCAAACTGGACACTGCCAAAGAGAAATTGGGCTTCCTTAGTAGCTTAGATGGTAAAGAATCTGCCTGCAATGCAAGAGACCTGGATTCAGTCCTTGAGTTGGGAGGATCTCCTGGAGAAGGGCATGGCAACCCACGCCAGTGTTTCTGCCTGGAGAACTGCCGTGGACAGAGGAGCCAGGCAGGCTACAGTCCATGGGGGTCACAAAAAGTAAGACACAACTGAACAACTAAACAGAGCAAAGGGAAATTTAATGAATTGCTTGAGGAAATAACATGTTTTCATCCTATGTGGCCTGCTTCTCTCTGGAGTGGTGATCAGTGACTACTGCATGGGTGAAAAGAACCATAGAGCAATTTCTGTTTCCCATGGTTGGAAGAGCTGAGGAAGAGGTAGCTAGTGGAGCTACCTGTTAAGAACTGAGTTACTTGAGTTCTGAATATGAGTCAAAAAGCTCCCCAAAAGTTGTCTACTTCTCCCCAAAGTAGAAAATGTCCATTTTGTACATGAGAAATCTATCACCCCCTCATGCTGGATGTTTTCTAACATGCCATTCTTTTAACTCAATAGTGTAAAAGAAGCATATATTTTCATGACATTAGGCAAAATAAGATAAAGTTGATGACGTTCACTTCTTCCAAAGGTATTCTCACACTATCAGTAAGCTATTTTCTCTTCTGTCATGCAACTTATCTGATGCCTCTCTCCTCTCGAGTACAAACCAAGAATGTCTGAGTTCCAAATCTCAAGTCTGTTTCCACCCCTAGGCAGCCAAAGTTGTTCATTTGTACTCTCTGATACTCACTAAATACTATAATTTTATTTTGCATGATGCTCTTGGGATTCTCTAGAATGTCCTTTTGTAGTTACCTTTGAAAACTGAGGCATGCCTAATGCCCTATAATCCGTAACAACCCAGCAAAATAATTGAGCCACCTTGGGAAGGGAAGACTGAGTTAAATCAGAGAATCTTGGTTGCCAGCTTCTTTTGAAAAGCCGGCTTCAATTTTCAAAATTCCTGCCTTACAACCAGATATAGGATCACACCTGTCAAACTGATGAAAACCACTCGCCTAGGCTCACCTTCAGAATTCTATATATTTAATCTGCATTTTTCTTGGTCATTATTTAAACAGCTTTTGGATGGACCATACATTGCACAAGTCACAAGAGTTGATGAGAAAAAGCAAAAAGTAAATACAAGTGAATGATGTAAATAAATTACTTTATTTCCTCAACTTGATTCCATTTCCATGTACTTGAAATATCCATTACAGATAATCTAAAATGGTAGAAACTGAGAGCTAACAGTACCTCAGAAATAACCCCCAGGTGAAGGCCCTGCCAAAACTTGTCGTTGCCTATACAGACAGTGTGGTACAGAGAAGGGGGATTTGGCAATGGGGCAGACAAGAGAAATATTTTCATTCCAGCCCTTCCACTTAGCAGTTGTGTAACTCTGGGCACACAGTAGTCTGAGCATCAGTTTCCCCATCTGTGAAATGAAGACAACCACGGGCATGCTAAGTCACTTCAGTTGCATCCAACTCTGTGACCCTTAAGACTGTAGCCTGCCAGGCTCCTCTGTCCATGGAATTTTCAAGGCAAGAATACTGGAGTGGGTTGCCATCCCCGCCTCCGGGGGATCTTCCTGACCCAGTGATCAAACCCTTGGCAGGCAAGTTCTTTACCACAACTACCACCTGGGAAGCCTGAAGAAATCCACAGCAGCCCGCAAAGACCATGAGGATTCAGTGAAAGAGCATCAGGGAAAGCATCTGGCATGTCGCAGGCACTTGGTCAGAATGGCAGAGCCCTGTGGTTTCCAACTGGTGGAATGATAACAAATGCAGTCACAGAAGTTGGTGTTGCCTTTTCATCTGCAAGGCATCATTATTTCCAGGATTATTGTAAGGCGTTGTTATTACCAGAATGCAAGCATCTGGAACAGTGCAGGCACACCTTAGGGATTTGAGAGAGACATGAAACTCAAGGAAGCTGAACTCTGGCTGAAGAGAAAAGGTACCTTAAAAATGAGTAATAATACAAGAGAGAGTCCATGGGGTTTGCAAAGAGTTGGACATGACTGAGCAACTTTCACTTTCACTTTTTTTTTTTTTTTTTTTGAATAAAGATAAAACACAGTTATGAGAAGAGGAATAGGAATCAGAACAGAATAGAGCTTTTCACAAGCAGCAGCAGTGGGCATGTGTACCTGTCACGTATTTGGGGAATAATAAAAAGACTAGTTCTGCTGCAGTGCAGAGTTTTGTGTAGGAGAGCGACACAAGAGAAGGTTGAATAAGGTAAAGTAGTCAAGAATGTTGTTAAGAGTATCCCACAAATAAATTCAGAGAAATGTATCATGGCTGGTCAGAAGTCAAAGACTTTTTAAAAGAAACAAAGTACCAGCCAGTGAGCTTAAAAGACTGACCTATCAAAGATATCAGTGCGTAGATTGGCAGGGAGAGTGAGCAGAGACTAAGTAACCCATGAGGAAGCCACAGTCACAATCCTAGCAGGAAGCAATGAAAGCCTGAATTAGGATGGTGGCTGTGGGACTATGAAGATGGAGACAGAAATGAGACGTATGATACAGTCTCACAGACTTGAATGAAGAGAGAAGAAACAAAAGTAGCAGTTTCAAGAGTGGGAGACTGAAAACAAGACAGTAATGCCATGACAGAAAGAGACAAGTCTGAAGATAAAATTAATCTATGAACACAGCAGGCAAATTTGGTTTCAGACAGGTGGCTACGGAGGTGACATCAAGAAATAAAAGTCAGTCAGCATGAAAAGATGTGGACTCTAGATGGGAAGGAAAGCCCTCTTCTCAAAGAGGATGGCTGAATCCCAGGAAGCTGCAAAGATACTGGTGCAAAGGAACAGAATGGGACCAGTACACTGAGGAGAGCTGTCCTCAAAACCCAGGTTCATAAGGAAGTGAAAACCTAAGAGAAGAGAAGGCAAAAAAGAAAAAAAAACTTAAGTGTCACTAAGGCTAGGGAGACAAGTCTTAAGACATAGGTGGTCAGGAAAGCCAGATCCTACAGAAAAATCTAAGATGAGGACTGAAATCAAGTCATCACATGTGGCAGTTATGAGGCCTCTGGAGACCACCAAAAAACCAGATTTGAAAAAGTTCAGATGACAACAGGAAATGATAAGTAGAAAGAAGGCAGAAGCAGTATCTACAGTCTCTGTTTTCAAAGGCATTTAGGAGAAGTCTCTTGCAGATTTTTCATTTGAAATACAAGAACATGTGGTTTTAAGAACATGAAAGAATCGGATAATACAAACTGTCCTTAGTGGTCACTGGCCTCGTCTTTCTTTTCTGCTCTCCTTGTTTCATCTAATTTCCTGGTTATCCTGCACAGCCTCTCAACACCTCTTATTTTTGGCTGTACTCCTAGCCTCTCTCAGTAAGAGACAGTCATGTCTCATCACTCCTTTCACTTCTTATTCTCTTCTTTCACTCACACCAAAGAGAAAAGGATTAAAAGTCAGATTTCACAAGAAAACCAAAATTTAATAACCACCTTTTTCTGTTTTCTAAAAGAAGACCATCTTCCCCAAAGCACATTAAAAAGATGCTCAATATCATTAGTCATTAGGAAAATGCAAACTAAAACCGTATTGAGCAACCAATTCATGACTACTAGGAATTATATTCAGAGAAGGCAATGGCAACCCACTCCAGTACTCTTGCCTGGAGAGTCCAGGGATGGCAGAGCCTGCTGGGCTGCCATCTATGGGGTCGCACGGAGTCGGACACGACTGAAGCGACTTAGCGGCAGCCGCAGGAATTATATTGGGTTGGCCAAAAAGTTTGTTCAGTTAGTGAATACATTGTTCAATAAAGTTCTTAGTAAATAGGAAAACTATGTCTTTTTTTACTTAAAATTGAATGAACTTTTTGGCCAACCCAAAACTAAAATTCAGAAGACTGGCGAGTCTATGGAGCAACTAGAACTCTCATACACCAATAATGAAAATGTAAGACAGTACAACCACTTTGGAATAGCAGTTTACCCAGCAGTTTCTTAAAAAGATAATATAACACCTACCATATCACCCAGTCCTTCTATTCCTAGGTATTTACCCAAGGGCAATGCCATGGACAGAGGAGGCTGGTGGACTACAGTCCATGAGGTCACAAACAGTCAGACGTGACTGAGCATCTGAGCACACCCACATACAATGAAGGCATATGTCAGTACACATACTCACATGAATACTGACAGGCAAAAACTGGCATCAATTCACTGTCCAGGAACATGTGAATGGATACTGAATTGTTGGTATATCCATACAATAGAATACTAAGCAATAAAAATGAATTTAATTATTGATGGATACAACAACACAGAAGAATTTCAATAATTATGCTAGGGCGGGGTGAGGGAAAGCAGCCAGGAAAAAAGGACATACATACTGTATATTTCCATTTATATAAATTACATTTACAAAGTGCAAACTAACTCTATAGTGACAGAAAGCATATCCAGTGATAAAGGGATGGATTGGAGAAGAACATTAGAATAAAGGTATTACAAAGGGGCACGAAGAAACTTTTGAGGGTGATGGAAATGTTCATTATCTCATGGTAGTGGATACATTCATTATCTCTATGGTAGTAATGGTTTCACAAGTATCTATCAGTTCAGTTGCTCAGTCGTGTCTGACTCTTTAAGACCCCATGAATCGCAGCACGCCAGGCCTCCCTGTCCATCACTGACTCCCGGAGTTCACCCAAACTCACGTCCATTGAGTCGGTGATGCCATCCAACCATCTCATCCTCTGTCGTCCCCTTCTCCTCCTGCCCTTAATCTTTCCCAGGATCAGGGTCTTTTCAAATGAGTCAACTCTTCGCATCAGGTGGCCAAAGTTCTGGAGTTTCAGCTTCAACATCAGTTCTTTCAATGAACACCCAGGACTGATCTCCTTTAGGATGGACTGGCTGGATCTCCTTGCAGTCCAAGGGACTCTCAAGAGTCTTCTCCAACACCACAGTTGAAGAACATCAATTCTTTGGCGCTCAGCTTTCTTTATAGTCCAACTCTCACATCCATACATGACCACTGGAAAAACCATAGCCTTGACTAGACGGACCTTTGTTGGCAAAGTAATGTCTCTGCTTTTGAATATGCTATCTAGGTTGGTCATAACTTTCCTTCCAAGGAGTAAGCGTCTTTTAATTTCATGGCTGCTATCAGAATCTGCAGTGATTTTGAAACCCAGAAAAATAAAGTCAGCCATTGTTTCCACTGTTTCCCCATCTATTTCCCATGAAGTGATGGGACTAGATGCCATGATCTTAGTTTTCTGAATGTTGAGTTTTAAGCCAACTTTTTCACTCTGCTCTTTCACTTGCATCCAGAGGCTCTTTAGTTCTTCTTCGCTTTCTGCCATAAGGGTGGTGTTATCTGCATATCTGAGGTTATTGATATTTCTCCCAGCAATCTTGATTCCAGCTTGTGCTTCTTCCAGCCCAGCGTTTCTCATGATGTACTCTGCATATAAGTTAAATAAGCAGGGTGACAATATACAGCCTTGATGTAGTCCTTTTCCGATTTGGAACCAGCCTGTTGTTCCATGTCCAGTTCTAACTGTTGCCTCCTGACCTGCATACAGGTTTCTCAAGAGGCAGGTCAGATGGTCTGGGATTCCCATCTCTTTCAGAATTTTCCACAGTTTATTGTGACCCCACACAGTCTAAAACTAATCAAATTGTATATATTAAACATATGCAGTTTATTGTATGTCAATCATACGTAAAGCTGTTTTTAAAATGAACAGTTGGGATGATTGGCAAAATTGGAATACGGACTGTGTATCAGATAATAATATCACATCAATGTTAAATTTTCTTTAATGAAGAAAGTCAATATCCTAACCTCCATTAACAGACAGTCACCATGAAGGCTAGAGCTGAGACTTCTCTCAGGTAAAGTGAAAATATCAGTTGGGCACTCCCACTGTTATCCTACTTTTGAGAGACAGAAAAAAACTAACAGCCCTTTCCATCAAATTTAGGCGATATTGCCAAAATACATGCCTGTCTGTGCTATTTCATGTCTAAACTACTTGCATTACATAAGTCTTTGGGAATAAAAAGTTTCCATCACTGTGTGACTCTGTGAACCAGAGCAGGGTCTTTGACTCTAACAAGAAAGGGTAGAGAGCTTCTCTGGCCCCCGTTAGAATGCCAGCTCTTTACCCATGTGATTTCTTCAGCAGCAGCCACTTGGTTCTCACAGCTATTTAAAATACAAGCTTCCTTTCCAAGAATTCCTTGCTGCTCAAAAAGTCTTATTCTTAGACAAACCCAGGACCAGACATTTATCAAACGAATTTAGACCTCAAGTACCATATCAGATTGGGATTTCCCAGGTAGCACAGTGCTAAAGAATCCACCTGCTGATGCAGGAGCCACAGGAGACACCAGTTCAAATCATGGGTCAGAAAGAACTCCCTGGAGGAGGGCATGGCAACCCACTCCAGTATTCTTGCCTGGAAAAAATTCCATGGACAGAGAATCCTGGCAGACTACAGTCCATAGGGTCTCAAAGAGTAAGATACAGCTGAACACAGCACAGCACAACCATATCAGATGCTCAGGAAAGGCACTAGGAAAAGTGGGAAAGGTCAGAATTCCTGATTGGTCTACTCTGAAATTGCTGGAGAATAAAATCCCCCAAGGTCTCAAGCCATAGGCAAAAAAAGAAATAGCAAGTATAAACTACTTCTATGTGTTAATGAATACAAATTACCATGCTGGGTACCCATCTCTATATTTCCATCTGGTGTCAAAGATACGGCTGGCACTTAGATTAAAAATAAAAGTATTCAATATGGCATTATAATTATCCTTCTAAAACCGACTTTCAAAATAATCAGGATAAATTCAACCTGACTCCAAAAAACCAGATGTTTATTCTGCTTTGTATTTTTAAAACTTTAAGAAACTAAATTTTCTCAAAGTGATCACACAGAAATATATAACACACTCTCTCTCTAAAGAAAATAAATTCCTGTTGTCACTTGAAAATCTCAAAACATTCTTCAATTTCTTATCCTATTATCTTACAGAAGGTACAGTGAAATGATACTATTTACAAATTTACACAAATTCAAGATACTCTTTTATAATCACTTAAAACACCTTAAACTATATTTTATATGCACATCCTGTACTTTATGCTTAGTTGCTTCAGTCATGTCCAATTCTGTGCAACTCCATAGACTGCAGCCCACCAGGCTCCTCTGTCCATGGGATTTCCCAGGCAAGAATACTGGAGTGGGTTGCCATTTCCTTCTCCATCCCATACTTTATACTCTACATGATTTGGGCTTCCCTGGTGCCCCAGAGGGTAAAGAATCAGCCTGCAATGTGGGAGACTTGGGTATAATCCCTGCATCGGGAATTACCCTGGAGAAGAGAATGGCAACCCACTCCAGTATTCTTGCCTGGAGAATCCTATGGACAAAGGAGCCTGGTGTGCAATGGTCCATGGTGTCACAACTAACCACAGCACAGCACATACATGACTTGGGGATATTATATATTTATACCTAGATACTGCCCTACAGAATAAGAAATACAACATCATAGACACCATTCTCTATAGTCAACTTGAGGGATCATTCCAAAGAGATTTTGGCTATACATGATCTTATATTTTTAAACCAACTTAGAACCCAACTCCCTCCACCCTCCATAAGGGACTCTTCCACAATCAGCTGCAGTTTTCTTACAAGACATGTAGTAGAAATTAGAGCAAGAATCTTCTTGAAATCTCAAAGGAGGAAAAAAAAAGAATAACCTTCACCAAAACCAGCAGAGGTACCAGGGTAAGATGGCTCCAGCACTCGCCCACCTGCTCCAGCACTCGACAATTCCTCTGGAACCATGGTTTCCTTCCAGGCAAACCGTCCTAAAGCCAATTTGAAAATAAGATGGTTTACCCTTTTCTAAAGTCTTCTAACTTTTTCCCTCATGTCAGTGTTACACACTTCATAGCAACATTCTTCAATGAGGTTGCTAATGTGTAGATAAGAAATGTTCCAGGCCACCTTCTCTGAACCCTCTTCAGACCGTGTGTGTGGCCCAACCAACAACCCTTCCCACTTGCCTTTCTTCTAGCTAACAAAACTCAGGCCTTGTTCACCTTCCTAGGCTGTCCATGATCTCCAAAGGAGGCTGGGCTCTTCTCCAGAACCGAGGTGAAATATGTTGGGTCAGAGATCATCACCATGGTGATAATTTTCCCATGGCCCATTCCCAGTTGAGCCATGGAAAACAATTCTAGCCTAGGAGATGTAAGCTGTAGTTTCTAGATAGGCTTTCCTCAGGCTTTAAGAATGCAGGACAGGTACAGTTTCTTTTTCACGTCTCTGGATGTAGTTATACAAAGACTTGAAGTCACTGAGCTACTGAATCAAACCTTGGAAACACGTAGTTCCAGGACATTTGGTACATGAGATAATAAATAAACCTAGAGTTTAAGCTGCTTCCACTTGAGTTCTATGTCACCTACAACCAAAAACTTCCAAATAATGCACTAGCTAGGTGTATAGCTTGAATTTACTTCTGCTGCAGCCTAAGTCTCTGACAATGAATATGAAAGACAAAACCAGCCAATCTGTAAAACTGGAAGAGGACATTTCCTTTATTGCCCAACTGGCTCTTTAACAAAGAGGAGGTATTATTGATTATCTGGAAACATCATTCTGTCTTTGGTTGAAATTATCTTGTATCACCTTTTTCCAAGATGAATACTTCTTCCATAAATTTGATGTACCTGTTTAATACAAGGGAAGGAGATTTCTGATTACCTTAATCTTACTGATTTATGAACGGTAACAACCTAATCCTACATTATCTCCATTGAGGCCAGACTAAAAGAAATACACTTAAACCAACAGAATGTAATTCACATATAAAGATGATTTTCCTGAGAGAGGATTATAGAGACAAAAATTCTCCAGGGACAATGTGAAATCTCCTTGATGAAAGTCTTTAAAAATAGATTATCCATGTAGCTGTGAAGCTTTAGGTACTATATTTGGATTATATGACAATTCACTATCTCTGCCAAGCCTATCTAAAGAGAAAATTTATCTTCTTTCTAAACAGAAATTTAGAAAAACATCTGAGAGTTAAAATAAAAGAGAACTAAAAACTTCCTAATCCCAAATTCTAGGACAGTTATATTTATCATACGCATATGCAAATCAGTTCTTACAGCAAATTCAACTCATCATATTAAGGATCAAAAAGGCAAACAGTATGATCGAAATCCTACTATGTCTCAATTTCTATAAATCCTGACAGTGTCAGTTAAGAGCCTTACTGGCTAGAAAATGTCAGTGACTAATTTAACTAAGAGTTAATCTATTTAATTAAAAAAAGAAACAAAACCACTCAGTAGATTAAAAAGAAACAGTATATATGTATCAGAATAAAATAGTTTCTATTCTCTGGCAATTCTATAAGGAAGAGAATAAAAATTTCTTAACCTTTTTAGGTGTAAACTTTACCACTAATGCTAAATATAGACTGTCCTATAAAAAAACACCATTTGAAATATTTAAGATTTATAGCTTCAGGGCATTAAATCCCCATTCACATTTATAATGACCAATAACTTTGAAAAGCAAACGCAAATAAGTGTTTACTTCTCCAGGGAAGTCATAAAGTTTGCTGGCATAATGTGCGGTGAATAACTGGCCTTTGGCTTAGCAAACTAAGACATACAGATTATCTGTCACCTGCTCACACAGAAGCGAAACAAGGATGGATGGTATGGTAAAGAATGTGAGTCTCAGAAGTCTAGCCTATTGTTATGGTGACTTTTATAGAAATTTTTAAAAGGCACCCTTTCTAGGTGATTACAGGCCCACAGATACCTAGCTTGGGAAACAGACAGTTCCTCTGTACACACAGAAAAGGGTGTCTCTCTACCTGGCACCATTATACAGTTTACATCTTACACAATTATACACAATGGCACCAAACTTACCTTTGGGTGGTCCATCTGCAGTAGCTGACAGGAACTTCCTTGTCTTCTAGGAATGGAGGAAAGTAAGTCTCATTCTTTCCTTAACAGACTCAACTACCAAAGCCCTCCCTCATTCTTAAAAAATTGGAGGCTGCTGATGTTCCATTAAATTGGGTCCCATTCTCACTAAACAGAGAAAGGGGGAAAAAAATTCCCCAGAGAGACCAAGAAAGTGAGATTTTTATAGATTTATTTTTCAGATGTAAAGTATCATATCTTCACTTTCTAAGCATAGTATTTCATAGTACAGACCTCAACTTTATTGAAAGTTACTTTATTGAAAGTTATTAACATATCAGAATGCATGGTTTCTCTCCATATGAATATTTACTTTAAATGCTTTGTACTTTTCAAGGAAGGGCCTATAACTATAAAAGAAAGCTATAAGGGGACTACAGAGCCACTCTTATCTTTAAAATAATGTCTTCCTTTGTTTACTTAAACTTTGCCTTTGAAGATTTATATTAAAAATAGATTATCTCTATCACAAAGACTGGGCTTGAAATAAGGCCAACTAAGAGAACAAAGTTTTAGGGAGCCTTCTGAGATGGAAACGCAAGACTTCGCACATACTCAAACTAAACATATCAACTCAGTATTAAAAACAAATGAAAAAATGCTACCTTGCTCTTTAAAATTAACAATCATTTACATATTAGGAAGTTATTGATCCTCCAAAAAAAAAAACAAAACTGTGCTTCAGTATAAAAGAGTATAAAAGAGAAATTATGCAAATATATACATACACAAAAACCTACATACTTATTATAAATTCAAACCTTTGGTACTTTAGAATAAAATAAAATATAAATCATTATTGTTTGTTGAGAATGCCTACAGAAGCCTTTCATGAGCTAAGAGGCAAAAATGTTAGGGATTCTCTATAGTGGGATAGAGATTCTGCCAGCAAAGAAGGGGAGTAGCTGAGAAAGACTAAGCGTGAGTCACCACCTGCTCTGACTTCTGACCCCTAATTTATTTAACTTCAGGACTTTCCCAGGTAATTATAAAATCTACCTACCAAGGTACCAGCAAAGAGTTTTCAAAAGCAACATGTCTAGGGACACAGGGACACAACCATAAAAAAGAAACTCCATCTCTTACCAACATGAGAAAACCAGGCACTGTCCACCTAACAATGCTATCTGCACTTTATTGCTCAAATTTCAGATTTGTAGAGCTTCGATTGGAAACTGACAGCACAGGCTTTGGAGGTAAATAGCTCTAAGTTTGAATCCCAGTTTCAAATTCTAGTTTCACCACTTAGGAGCTGTGGACAGTCCTTGGGCAAATTACTTAACCTCTCAGAGCCTTAATTTCTACTTATGTGCGTATAACACAGTACCTACCTCAAAAAAGTGTCATGATCATCAAAATTTGATAATATATATAAAGTACTTAGGCTTCCCTAGTGACTCAGATGGTAAAGAATCTGCCTGCAATGCAGGAGACTAGGATTCAATCCCTGGGTCAGGAAGATCCCCTGGAGAAGGGAATAGCTACCCACTCCAGTATTCTTGCCTCAAAAATCCCACAGACAGAGGAACCTGGAGGACTACAGTCGATGAGGTTGCAGAGAGTCAGACAGGACTAAGAGACTAACACTTTGACTTTCATAAAGTACTTTAAATACTCCCTGGAATATTATATACATTCAATAACTGTCAACCATTATTATTATTATTATTATTACCATGAATAGTGGTTTCTTCACGTCTTCTCTGATCCAGAAATCCCACTTATGGAAATCCACCCTGGAGAAATAACCCAAACTACAGTAAAAGCACAAAAATACTTATTACAACCATATTTACTGTTTACAATGGTGAAAAATCAGAGGAATCTAAATGTATACCAATAAGGAAGCGATTAAGTAATTCATCAAATATCCAGTAAAATATTAGTCCATCACTAAAAAATACATTAGAAATATAACAAAGAATTATGGAGCAAAATATCTGAGTCTATACAAAGTGGGAAAAAAGCCAAGATGTAAAACTATATGTATATCATTATAACAATGTAAAATAATATTTTAAAACATATAAAAGAAGATGAACAAGTAATACACCAAAATCATAATAGTGGATGTGACAGAATAATGAAATTTGGAGTGATTTTTTTTCTATGCGATCATGTAGTCATACTACTTTTATAATTTTAAAATTATTTTTAAATATGTTTAGTTTGCTGCAGATTTACTTTACCATTTATTAAATAGAATTATTAAACTGGTAATAAAAATTAAACCACAAAAATATATTACTGAAGTAGTTCAAAATCAAAATAGAAATTAGGAATAAAACAAATGCTTCAAATATTAACATCCAAATTTAAATATTACTTTTTTAAAAATCTGAGTCCCTATGGAATTATGTGCTTACATTTAAACTGGACAGAGCCTGGGAAACATTTTCATCTGAGACTGGATGATATACATATTTTTAAATTTAAAATAAGTGTCAGTGAAATGAAATCATTTAAGATATATAAAGATATCCTGTTGTTTTTTAGTCTTAGAAAAGCTATACCTCATAACAAAACCTAAATTATTCCTAGTAACAAAGTAAAACAGTAATAAGTGCCTTTCTATTTGAATAAATCAGATATTATATACGATGCCTATTTTCACTGTTTTAAAATGTGTCCATTTAGATCAGGTATGACAGAAATAACATTTTACAAACTGGGGTGCTAAACAGTCAACAAACATTTTATGAATCTCAGAAAATGTCTAAAGATAACCAAAAAAAATTTATAGGCAAACTCACACTATTCTCACTATTGCCCAAATTTGCTCTTCTATCAGCTGCCATCTCTCATGTCAATGGTGCCACACTGGGAACCCTGGCAGCAGCCTCGCTACTTCAGAGGGTCTCCAATTCATCTTTCCCCCTCTTCAGCAATGACCCACACACCCCAGGGTTTCCTCTTCTCTGCTCTGGCCCAGTCTTCCTCAACTGACACCACCCGCCACACACACACCCCCTTTCCATCGTATTTATTCATTGGTGGTTTAATTGCTAAGTCATGTCTGACTCTTTGCAGTCCCATGTACTATAACCCACCAGGCTTCTCTGTCCATGGGGATTCTCCAGGCAAGAATACTGCAGTGCATTGCCATTTCCTTCTCCAATCAATCCTCTATATAGATTAGAGGGATTAGGAAACCACGGATTTAAAAGCCATTCCTTTGCTCAAAAATATCTATGGTTCTCCATTAACCACAGCATATGACCCAGGCTCCTCAGCGTGGCTTTCAGTGTCAGGGCTGACAACCGTTCCAGCAGCATCTCCAGCTCCTCACCTGTTTAAACCACAAAGTCCAGGCTAAGACTCCTCAACCGCAGCCCCAGCACAGCTGTCATTGTGTATCTTGTCATTGTAAGTAATCACAATTTGTGACCAATAATGGCTCAAGTACCAAAACTGAAGAATTATTTACTTTTTAAACTAAGCTAGAAAGGATTCAGGCTTATTCCTATAATATCTCCTCATTTAACTGCAACAGAAAGAGGGATGGAATTTCCACTAGAACGCTGTAAACTGCCTATAATTCTGGGTTCCCCATGGAGGGATGTTACACATGAAATCTTATCTGTCGCATGAGTCAGAAAGCTGTTCCCAATCAAGGCTCCTCACAGAGTGGCCTCACTAGAGGCACCTTCCACCTGAAAAGGGAACAAGCGGCCTGCCTCACTTCAAATTGTGGCCAACAACTAAACTTTAAAAGCCACCTTTCTGCTCATAACAAGCGAAGGGAGGGGGACAGAAGGACTCCAGAGGTAACCAGAGACTAAGAGAAGAACTTGTTTTAGAATCACTCTACTCCATCAAGATGAAGACAGCTTATTAGCAGATTGGAGGCCAAGAATTTCATTTTCTGGGTTTTCCACTCATAGCGCTGAAATGAAGTTTCTTTTTTAAACAAATATACTTAACTTTGAAAAATAGATGATCTAAAAAGCAATATAAAGTATATCATAAAATAGAAGGTATTTAAATAAAGAAGAAAATGTGTGGGCTTCTAGATCGCAGCAGATGGGGAAAGCCTGCTCTAAACAAACAGAGCCACCTGCCTTTCTTCTCCCGTGCCTGCATTTTACGTCTATACCACTTTCACACTTTTTCTTTCACCTGTAATGTTATCTTTTCATTCTCCCTCCACCCAATCTCTGTCTACTAAAATAGGAAGATACAGTCAAATGTCAGTTCCTTTACAAAATTTTCCAGGACTCCCCAAGCTCCCTTAGTCAGGCCAACACTCTTCTTGCAGGTAGTCCAACTGCATCTTGTAGTTCTGCTATTTCTTTAAAAAACTTATCTCTTCAAGTAGATGGAATGCTCCCTGAGGGCAGAGAATGTACTGATGTCTATGGGCATCACAGAGAACATAACTCTTGTTTGCCACAAGCCGCAGACTATACAGAAAACGCATGTTTAATTAAACTGAATTCCTAAACAACCTGTTCAGAAGATACAACAAAGTCAGCAGTCAGGATCCTACCTTCACCTACAAACAGCCACTGAGCACAGGACAGGGGTGGATTATTAAAGGGAAAGTGCCTCCCTCTTTGGGGGCAGAAAGGTTAATGTGCCATTGAAAGCCAAAACAATCTGACTTTTCTCTTAAACCATAAGGTATTTGTCCACACTAAATCTACAGGCTTCTAGTATGTCAATAATGTGGGAGTCCAAAATTTACTAATAGCAGCAGTAATGTCTGAAAAGCAGATCATTCATTGTGCCACTTATAATTTATTTATTTGGAACTAGTAATGTCTTATTTCAGAAATATCTAATGAAACACATAAACACCTATACCACAAGATAAACTGGCATATCTAAAAGGAGAAAGAGAAAAATGGGACAAAAGAAAAGTAAACGTAGGAAATTCAAAGTTTCCTGGGAGTAAGCCTCAGTTGATGTACCAAATTAATAAAATTCTCCACTCTTGCTAGAGGTAGGTCAGGGGTTTGGCTCTAACACTTCTGGCAGCCAACAAACACAAGATAAGCCAATCATGATTCAGCATCCTTTTGATAAAAACAAAAGGCACTCAGTGAACTCTCCCTCCCTTGGTCCTTATCAAGAGAATACTATCTAAGGTAACAAAGTCCTCAATGACATCCTGCAGTTGATCTGTCAAAACATTTTGGAAGACCATCCTTCATACTAATCCTCACAGGCAAATGCCAGCACACGCATCAGTAAATACAAAATGACAGAGAAGGTGATCAGGGCAACCGAAGTACACTGCTCCCTGCAGGTCTAGATCTATCAGAAACAGATTTTATTCTATCTAGACTAAACCTAAAATCCAGAGGTTTCAGGCATCCAATTCTCTTTGAAATTATAAACAAAACTTGATGCTCATGTCCATTTTTCTGGGGGATATGTCTATAGTTTCATAACATCTTCAAAGAGAAGCATGACTTAAGAAAAGTTAAGAACCACTGATCTAAAGAACCAGACTGTATATATCCTTCAGGCAACCCTTCGTAAGCAGTTTTTCTTCTGAGCTTCTAAGTGCTAAGCCTCAAGACTATAGCTTCTGACAAGCATCTGAAGTATAGCTTCTCTCTGAAGTTATGTGTGGAACTCTAAGCTTAAACCACTGGCCAAATGGTGTGTTAGTTGTATGCTACAATGATACATGACTTTGAATACAGTAATGCCCATAAGCATACAGAGTACATAACAATTATTTCTCTACATAGTTTCAGCCATGAACATTGAAAAAAGTGCCTCAAAGGATCAGTGGTATTTCTTCTAGTTAATATAAAAAGTTTAAAAACAAAAAACACCTTTTGCCTGTGAATAAAAATTACAGATAAGTGCCAAAAACAATTTTCCTAGATAAACAGTATTTTATAATCTTAATCTTTCCACATTCGTTGATACAATCTACACTTTTTTTTTTCCTTTTTGTTGCTTTAATTTGCATTATACAGCAAAACAGTCATTGCGTTGACTTTAGACACACACACAGAGTCAACCATCTACCTATAGTATGGTGGTCAGAATGTCTCAAGGGCCCAAGGGCATCAAGTGAGGAAGTCGGCCCATAGCAACTCTAAAAAAAACATGGCTCATTACGATAGCATCCATCTAGAAGCCACAGCCATTCTGGGTCTGGTCCTCAGTATAACAGGTCCAGAGACATAGCTTTGTCAAAAATAAATAGTGAATAGACTCAAGAGAACTAACTCATGTTAACTTAACTCATAAGAGGCTAAAGTACAAATCAGAATACCAATTTACCAATTAATCATAAAGAATATTCCTTTTTACTCATCAGAAAATTTTCACCTGAAGTCTGGATGCTACTTCCCCAATGCTGCTGCTGCTGCTAAGTCACTTCAGTTGTGTCCGACTCTGTGTGACCCCATAGACAGCAGCCCACCAGACTCCCCAGTCCCTGGGATTCTCCAGGCAAGAACACTGGAGTGGGTTGCCATTTCCTTCTCCAATGCATGAAAGTGAAAATTGAAAGTCAAGTCGCTCAGTCACGTCTGACTCTTCGCAACCCAATGGACTGCAGCCTACCAGGCTTCTCCGTCCATGGGATTTTCCAGGCAAGAGTACTGGAGTGGGTGCCATTGCCTTCTCCATCCCCAATGCTAGGATACCTGAAATTCTAAATAAATAATTGGTTCACCAAAAGTTCGAACAAGCAGTGCTAAAGAGTTTGGTAGATACCTAATGAACTATCTATTTCCAATATACAACTTTCTAGTGATCAAAGTTGTGGCTTTCATGGGTAGAGTCTCTTTTCTTCTGTTGAATACTGTTGCCCCAATACTGCGGACTTCTTGGTCTCTAAGCCTTCTTCTTCCACATCCTTCTATCCATCAAGTACTTTTCTAGACAGGCTATTAAATAACTGATGAAGGTGAACCTCACATGCATTATTATCCATATTTTTCAGACTAAAAACTCCCAGATAAAGTTGCTTAAGCAAACTTGCCCGAGGTCACAGACAGTTTAAAGCAGAGCGCGGACTGAAAACCTATACATTTAACCTTGCAGTAAATGCAGCTTCAGGGTGTCTTTCCCAGGGCCTCTGACCTCCCAATTTGATTAAAATGACAATGTTCCAATAAGACCCTAACTATAACTGCAGTTCAGTTCAGTTCAGTCGCTCAGTCTGTCCGACTCTTTGCGACCCCATGAATCGCAGCACGCCAGGCCTCCCAGTCCATCACCAGCTCCCGGATAACCGCAAGCACACCATAACTATAATTTCTGGTATACAAGTCTATCTCTCTTACCAAATTAAAACTCCTTGAGGAAAGGAATTGTATCTCATTCATCAGTGTATCCCTAATGTGATATCTATTTACCTAGGTAAATATGCAAATAAATTTGTCCACTGGTTTAATATAAAGATTATCAAACTGAAGGCCTTGAATAAGCCACGCAGTCTTAGGAAAGTCACAGCTTCTCCTGCCATCAGTAAACATACCATCTAAAAAACAGAATGAAACAGATATACAAGGTGGCTGAGGTTCTTTCCATATCTAAAAGCACTACCATTGAAGATGGGTCCTGATTTTTAGCAGCCTATATTATTAGTCTGAATTATTATAAATAAATTAAATTCCTCATTTATCTTCCATACTACACTACAGACAACACATAGTTAT
The DNA here is from genome assembly GCF_019923935.1 of Bubalus bubalis. NCBI lineage: Eukaryota > Metazoa > Chordata > Mammalia > Artiodactyla > Bovidae > Bubalus > Bubalus bubalis. The sequence continues at coordinate 151,759,530 of NC_059157.1, forward strand.
ATACACAGAGTTCAGAAAAAGCCTCCTCTTTTCTGATAGGTGATAACCATCATCTATACCAAAATCAAACAGTGGCACCCTCCTCTGGTGAATATTAAAGGAGTTAAATCACACAAAAGACAAGATTTAGATGGTGAGATTTTCTTTGAATGAAAGAAAAAGCAACAGAGAAGCTACCTAATATTATTTGCCATCACATTCCCAATAGCAATTAAATAGCTCCTTTTTATAAGTTCATTTTGTCCTAAAACAAAGCCAAAATGAATGAACTGGCTACAGTCTGTACAATGTCATACAGAGAACAATTATTCTACTTTTCAGTGTACTGATAATACTTATTATTTTGCAAATAGCAAACTTTTTAATGGAAGGCACAATGAAACTCATTTCATAGTCTGGCTAACGATGATCTCCTTTATTATTTAAAAATTTAATGAAAAGCCTTATACAGGTAAAATACTTCCAATTAAATAGAAGCATTTATTATGACCCTTTTCTAACTGATACATCTACCAGAAGATAATACTGAATTTTTCAACCTGAAATCTGTTGGAGTCTTCAACATTTAAGTTTTAGAATATCAACTTGGAAGAAAAGTTTAAAACACCCCATTTACTCACATGTTCAAAACATAACAATCCAGCACACCCAGACAAGCACAGCCCAGAGTTTCACAACATTAATACTACATCCAGACCTTTAAATTAATAAAACTGTACTTTCTAAGACAAGAATCAGACCTGCCAACAATTTTAATGTAAAAGTATGTAATAAACATAATCTTTATTAAATGATTTATAAGAATCGAGGAACAGTGGAAACCTACATTACCATATGTAAAATAGATAGCCAATGGGAATTTGCTGTATGACTCAGGGAACTCCAACCAGGGCTCTGTAACTACCTAGAGGGGTGGGATGGGGAGGTAGGTGGGAGGGAGGCTCAAGAAGGAGGGGACATATGTATACCTATGGCTGATTCATGTTGACGTTTGGCAGAAACCAACACAATTCTGTAAATCGATTATCCTTCAATTAAAACAAATAAATGTAAAACATTTTTTTTTAAGACATAAAATGAAAATATAGGCATTCTGACTCAAACCAGGAAACAAATCAGTCATTATATTGGCAACCTCCTCCTTCAGATATGTTTTTACCCAAGTACACAGTGGCTCTTCCCTCAATTAACTTCACATCTTGGCCCTTCCCTCAGTTAACTCCACACCTTTCACCTACTCAAAGGAAAAGAACCCCAAGCTATATAAGAGGCTACAAAATTACAATCCGTCAGAAAACTTCATTTTGAAACACAGAACACAGAAAGGCTAGGATGGATGAAAAATCGCAAAAATTTATTTCAGCTCTACCAAATAAACTTTCCAACTATTAGTAAGTTGTCATTCCTGGCAAAGTTGGTTCTACCAGGCAGTTAGATGCAGTATGTTGTAAAGATTAGCCGAGTGGTGGCTGAAGTGACTTGGTACCAAAAGAGACAACCAATTGAGAGCTCTCTCAGTGTTCACCAAAAACAAAGAACAAGCTTGAAAGAGAATTCCCGCTACAGCCCACCCAGAGACCATAAAATGAGGGGAGGGTTGGATGGGAGTATGGGGTGGAGGGGAGTGATGAAGAAGGGGTGGCAAAGGTGGGGGGAGGGGCGGGGATATGAGTAAGAAAGTACGCTTAAAAAAGAAAGTGTGCAGCAATGAAACACCATTCCAAACTGCCAGATTTAGAGATGGGGTGGCTGAAGCACGTTTGCCACTCACTTCGCCTGGGCCGATGCCCAAGGACCAATGCCAATTCTCGCTCCGACCTCCAGGAAATCTGAGCCCCAGCAAGCAATCAGGATGCCGCAGAAATGCTGGAGAGCGACCTGAACCTCTAACGTCATCTCTTGCTCCCGCATGAACCCCGAATAAAAGAATTTAGAAGCAGGGAGACGTCTCCGTCCCACGCCGGCTAGGGGAATTTCGCAGAGATGAAATCTGGGCATCGCTACCTCTGCGGGCTTTGCCACCTCTTCTAAAGCCAGAGGGACCTCGGTCCCGCGCCTCGATCCAGCTAAAAGCGGCCGGCCAGCTAAGCGCAGCTGTCAAGTGGCCGGATTGCACATGCAAAGTTAATGGAATTGGGAAGGAGCCCAGCGCTGCCCCCTCGGGTTACTCCTCTGGGAGAAGGACATGGAAAGGAATCACAGCTTCCTCCATCCTCACTAAGCACTCACTGACTCGTATCTGCAGATGTTATCTTTTTCCTAACAAGAATCAAAGAGACTTTATTCCTTCTTTGTGCCTTGTTCGGGTTCCAACCCATAACAGGGGCGCTGAGGCCCTGGACCAAAGTTAAGACAGTAGAAACCATTAACTGTCCCAGGAAAACCAGCACAGTCATTTGCTGCGTTCTGGCCTTGAAAAACTTCATAAATTATGAGGCACGAAATAGGTTATAGATGACCCTCCCTCCCTCGCATAGGACCCTCTGTACAAGAGGTCTGGATCCGGAAGTGTTTTTAACAACTTGGTCATATATGGAACTAGTGGCTCTGTCCAACCCACCACCAGGTAGGTCATCACCACGCCCCTCGCACCCAGTCCTACTGCGCACACAACGTCCTGTAGTTCACACACACACACACACACACACACACACTCAAACAAAATCTCAGAGAATTCCTACCTCGCCCCCGTGCCCGTCGAAGATCCCGAAGATAGAGGGGTGAGTCTTGTTGGCTAGGTCCGTAAGAACTTCGAAACGGTCCTCCATGTGGTCTCTCCGACCCTGGATGGAATACACCGCCACATTGTGGCTCTTGAACTCCCAGGTCTTGGAGAACTCAGCCTCCAGCACGTCAAGCCCCCCTAGTCGATCGTTCTGCATGATCTCGGCCACCTTGCCCTTCACCATCTTCACGGCGTCCCGGCTGGATTTGACGATAGTCTTCACCTCGTCCGTGTGGAAGAAGTAACTCCACAGAGCCAGGCTGATGCACAGCAGGAAGAGCGTCTCGGGTCTCAGCAAGAAGTAGCGCATGATGCGACCCAGGAGAGATAGCAAAGTCATTGTATCCTCTATCATTTATTATCGCTAGAGCCCCAACCACCAGCAGCGACGCGCGCCCCTAAGGCTGGCTGGGTCCCGGAGCACTGCGGGGACAGCCCGCGGGGAGGGAGGCGGAGCAGCAGACGAAGGTAGGCGAGGGGGAGGAGGCTCACGGAGCCGGGCGGGAGGCAAACGATCCGGCAGCTCCGAGCCGGTCCGACGAACAGAGGCAGTTTCCCTTTTGTCTCCCGGCCTCGGCGGCCCGGAGGCTAGCGCCCTGCGTACCGGCGCCGGTGCCCGCCGCCTGCTACCCCTCCCTACGCCCCTTTGTGAGGCGGCGGCTGCGGCGGCCGAGACGCCAGCGGTGGCAGAGCAGCCGCGGGTGCCGGGGCTGGACGAGAGAAATCAAGTTGAAGTTGAACCGGGCGGGTCTGCGGCGGTGGGCTGGAGAGTTTCTGGGCGCCGGCGCCCGCGCGGCCCCTGGGCTGGGGCCCCTCGCCGCTCCCGGGAGCGATCTGCAGGTGAGGAAGCGCGAGGCACGAGAGCCCCGCAGGCGAGGGATGCACGTCCCCTTGGTCGCCGCCGCAGGGGAGCGCACAGCGGGCCAATCGCTCCGAATCCTTCAGACACGCAGGAGGGGCCTCAGAGAATAAAACTTTTGCGGGAGCCTGGGCAGAGGCGGGGATACCTGGAGCCGGGGACGCAGCAAGAACGGCGCGGAGCCGCAGGCGGCCGGCCGGGCTCTGCCTGCCTCTCCCCAGCACCTCCCAGCTCCGCTCGGCTCGGCTCGGGCGCTCCCTCCTCGCGCCGCCGCTCGCGCTCGCCCCGCCCCGCGCGCGCTCGCCCCGCCCCGCCTCGCTCCGCCCCCTGGGCCGGGACTAGAGGCCTGGAGGTGCTCGCGCCGAGCTGTCAAAGGCCGAGGCCGCTCTGCCGCGGCTGGCGCGCTTGCAGCTGCCGGAGGTCCGGACGAACCGAAGGGGAGGGAAGGGGTGCGTCTGCAGCGGAGCTCGAGTGGATGGTCTTGTGTGCCTCCTGTGCGAGCTCTCAGGACAACATAAACTGACCCTGCTGGTCTGATCGGTGGTTTTCTGGGAGCCACGGCTACCGGCTGGAAAGCAGAGGGTAGCACTTGAGCGTCCCCCCCTCTGGCTGGAGGCATGGTAGTGCGGTCCCCGCCTTGCCAGGCATAAGGCAAGCGAGAAGGGACGCACTTCTTGCTCGCAAAGCAAGGCAGAGAGGCTCGGACCCTTGGTTTTCAGTGACAGAGGCCTACCAGGATCTCCCGAGAGTCTGAGAGAGATCGTCGGACCTAAAAGGCTTCTCTCGGCGAGAAAAGATCGAAAACAGCAAGATATGAGGATTCAGGGCCACGTGGGAGTACGTTCTGATAATAACCTCGGGAGAGTTAAGGATGGGCTGGCCCCTCTGCGAGCCGCAGCCACTGGAGTGGGGACTTAGCCATGAAGGCCTTTCCGGGGTCGCAACCCTTCCGCAAAGAGACACAGAGTCAGCTAGAATACGGAAACAAGGGAGCCTGAAAAGAAAATATTGTGTTGCTACCCCTGTCCAGGAAGACAAGTGCTGATCTGCAGCTTCCAGTCCGCTGGAGAATAGAAGCTGTCTTATTCCCAACCCAGCCAGAGGCTGTCTCCGCAAGCACTCCTGACTTAGAGTGATCCCGACTACATTTTAAAAAAATAAAAGGAGTAAAACACAGGAGGAAAATACACCAAAATGTTAACGATGATTAACTACAGTAATAAATTGTATGTGGTTTTCGTTTTCTGATTTGAACTTGTGTCTGCTTTCTACAACTTTTCCAACGATTTTACAAATGGCATAGATTGCCATCTTAACCCGAAAAAAAAGGAAACTTTGACATTTCAATGACATATACAACATGATCTCAATTATATACATATGCATAGAAAAGGAAGGAAATGAGAAGAATTGTTAACATTGTTCTATTTTTGACAGCTCAGATTTGGTCTCCTGTTCTAATTTGCACTTTATGGTATTTTCCACATGATAAATAGAGAAAATAAGCAGTTTAGAAATGAATGAGATCATTCTGTTCAAAAGTCATAAATCATGAAATTCGAAAATGAGATAATGAGTTCAAAAGGCTTCAGGAACTCTAAAGCAAAGGTAATACATTAGTGTTATAATGAAGATAAGTTTATAATATTTCTTGCTGTAAATTAGCAAATGAATTTAGTGTGCATTATCAGTCTCTCTGTACATGAATCTATTTCTCTGTGGCAAAGGCAACTTGCAGGTAAGTTGATCAAGACTTCAAAACTACAAGTCAAACCAGGTACCAGGGAAAAAATTCCAAACCTAGGGGTCCATCCAACCTGTCCATAACACTACTACATTGATGACAGCAGCAGACATTCATGAGAGGCATACCTAAACAAAGAAGAGAAAGGACTGTACTGGTCTCTCTGGAGTTAAATAGCAAAAGGAGGATTTGACTTGATTACAAATATAGATATCCTGCAGGTTCTGTGGAGGTTTTTCATGACATTTACATCTAAGTAGTTCATGTGTGCATTCATTTGTGTGTAAATCAATAAAACGATTTTTCAAGTGGACCCTAAAGGCATTTTCTTATTTCTATTAAGAAATTAATCTAGTTTACAGAATGATTTTTTAAATGTCCTAAGTAAGCTTTTTGTTAATTTACTGTGAATTTTTTTACTCTTTATAAAGCCATTGTTTATTGTATGACAGATCTGAGAAACTTTAGGAAATTATATTTGAAATTTATGTCTTTTTAAAATTTTTATTGGTATATAGCTGATAAGTCAGAGAAGGCGATGGCACCCCACTCCAGTATTCTTGCCTGGAAAATCCCATGGATGGAGGGGCCTGGTGGGCTGCAGTCCACAGGGTCGCTAGGAGTCGGACACGACTGAGCGACTTCACTTTATTTTTTCACTTTCATGCATTGGAGAAGGAAATGGCAACCCACTCCAGTGTTCTTGCCTGGAGAATCCCAGGGATGGGGGAGCCTGGTGGGCTGTCGTCTATGGGGTTGCACAGAGTTGGACACGACTGAAGCGACTTAGCAGCAGCAGCTGATAAGTTGTGTTAGTTTCAGGTGTACAACACATTGAATCAGTTCTACGTATACATCTATCCACTCTTTTTAAGATTCTTCTCTCATATAGGTTGTTACAGAGTATTGAGTAGAGTTCCCTGTGCTATACAGTGAGTCTTTTTTAGTTATCTATTTTATGTATAGTGGTTGGGAAGATCCCCTGGAGGAAGGCATGGCATCACCCTCCAGTATTCTAGCCTGAAGAATCCCCAGGGACAGAGGAGTCTGGGGGGCTACAGTCCATAGGGTCACAAAGAGTCGGATACAACTGAGTGACTAAGCACACATGGTGTGTATATATCTACCCCAATCTCTCAATTTATCCCTTCCCCTGTGAATTTTAATATATATGAAAAATAAATAAGATCTTTCTCTAGTGACTAACTTTAGCTTATTACTTGAGCTTATAAAGGTTTTTAATGTGCATCAACTTATTGCCATTCTTGTAACAATTCTATGAAGAAGATAGAAGAGCTACTATCTCTGTTTATAAATACAAGGAAGGCGAGGCACAAAGATACTAAATAAATGTCACAATTCAGCAAATATGAAACTGGAAACTCAAACTCAGTTCTTATGACCACCAATTCAGTACCCTGACATCCATTGATTGCTCAATGACACTGAGATGATTAGTCTAATTTTTATACTTCTCTATATTGTCAAGATTGCCGGGAGAAATATCAATAACCTCAGATATGCAGATGACACGACCCTGATGGCAGAAAGTGAAGAGGAACTAAAAAGCCTCCTGATGAAAGTGAAAGTGGAGAGTGAAAAAGTTGGCTTAAAGCTCAACATTCAGAAAACGAAGATCATGGCATCTGGTCCCATCACTTCATGGGAAATAGATGGGGAAACAGTGGAAACAGTGTCAGACTTTATTTTTCTGGGCTCCCAAATCACTACAGATGGTGACTGCAGCCATGAAATTAAAAGACACTTACTCCTTGGAAGAAAAGTTATGACCAACCTAGATAGCATATTCAAAAGCAGAGACATTACTTTGCCAACAAAGGTCCATCTAGTCAAGGCTATGGTTTTTCCTGTGGTCATGTATGGATGTGAGAGTTGGACTGTGAAGAAAGCTGAGCACCAAAGAATTGATGCTTTTGAACTGTGGTGTTGGAGAAGACTCTTGAGAGTCCCTTGGACTGCAAGGAGATCCAACCAGTCCATTCAGAAGGAGATCAGCCCTGGGATTTCTTTGGAAGGAATGATGCTAAAGCTGAAACTCCAGTACTTTGGCCACCTCATGGGAAGAGTTGACTCATTGGAAAAGACTCTGATGCTGGGAGGGATTGGGGGCAGGAGGAGAAGTGGACGACAGAGGATGAGATGGCTGGATGGCATTACCAACTTGATGGACGTGAGTCTGAGTGAACTCCGGGAGTTGGTAATGGACAGGGAGGCCTGGCGTGCGGCGATTCATGGGGTCGCAAAGAGTCGGACACAAATGAGCGACTGATCTGATCTTATCTGATCTAATATTGTCAGTCTGCTTATTTAACTTATATGCAGAGTACATCATGAGAAACACTGGGCTGGAGGAAGCACAAGCTGGAATCAAGATTGCCAGAAGAAATATCAATAACCTCAGATATGCAGATGACACGACCCTGATGGCAGAAAGTGAAGAGGAACTAAAAAGCCTCCTGATGAAAGTGAAAGTGGAGAGTCAAAAAGTTGGCTTAAAGCTCAACATTCAGAAAACGAAGATCATGGCATCCGGTCCCATCACTTCATGAGAAATAGATGGGGAAACAGTGGAAACAGTGTCAAACTTTATTTTTGGGGGCTCCAAAATCACTGTAGATGTTGATTGCAGCCATGAAATTAAAAGACGCTTACTCCTTGGAAGGAAAGTTATGACCAACCTAGATAGCATATTCAAAAGCAGAGACATTACTTTGCCAACAAAGGTCCGTCTAGTCAAGGCTATGGTTTTTCCTGTGGTCATGTATGGATGTGAGAGTTGGACTGTGAAGAAGGCTGAGCACTGAAGAATTGATGCTTTTAAACTGTGGTGTTGGAGAAGATTCTTGAGAGTCCCTTGGCCTGCAAGGAGATCCAACCAGTCCATTCAGAAGGAGATCAGCCCTGGGATTTCTTTGGAAGGAATGATGCTAAAGCTGAAACTCCAGTACTTTGGCCACCTCATGGGAAGAGTTGACTCATTGGAAAAGACTCTGATGCTGGGAGGGATTGGGGGCAGGAGGAGAAGTGGACGACAGAGGATGAGATGGCTGGATGGCATCACTGACTCGATGGATGTGAGTCTCAGTGAACTCCAGGTGTTGGTGATAGACAGGGAAGCCAGGTGTGCTGCGATTCATGGGGTTGCAAAGAGTCGGACACGGCTGAGCGACTGAACTGAACTGAACTGAAAGGGTATCTTACTTATATACAGTCCTCTGGTACTTGTTTTTTCACTCAGTATTATATTTCTAGATCATTCCACATTATTACATATAGTTCAATCATGTCACTGCTATATAATATCCTACCATGTGACCAATCTATAATTTATGTGTTCATTTTCTCTGGACATTTGAGTTCTAGTTTTTTGCTACCCTGATCAATGATTTCATTAGTTATTTTTGTGTTAGCTCGGTGCATATGTGCAAAAGTTCTCTGGGGTGTATAACTAAGAATTAAACTGCTGAATAGTTGGGAATGGAAAATGTTCAACTTTACAATTTAGAGGCAAACTGTGTTTGAATATGTATTGTTCTTGGATCAAAGCACCTTAATATAAAGGACTATTACTATAAATTCTATCTTAAAAGTGATTTTCAATATTGGTCCCTTCAGAAAATGGTTAACAATGATCATGACTATTAACCCATTTTAAATGTTCAAGTGCTTCTCAAACAACCTTTTTAGATGCAACGTTTAACAATACATATTCAGTTTTAGGGGCTTCCGAAGAGGCACTAGTGGTAAAAAACCTGCCTGCCAATGCAGGAGACATAAGATACATGGGTTCGACACCCGGGTCCCTGGAGAAGGAAACGGCAACCCACTCCAGTATTTTTGCCTGGAGAATCCCATGGACAGAGGAGCCTGATAGGTGCGTGCTGGTGGCTCAGATGGTAAAGAATCTGCCTGCAATACAGGAGACCTAGGTTCAATCCCTGGCCCAGGAAGATCCCCTGGAAAAGGTGCCCTTTACAAAATGAATCTGTTTTAGAAGTACAATTAAGAAAATAAATCCATTATTTAAATAAGTATAATAATATGTCAATCTGGACTTATAATTTTAATGTCAGGTGTTCTGTCAAATGAACGACAGTGTCAGAAGACGCCAACCATGTTTAATATCATTTTATTTCACTGGAATCCAAAGCACAAGGTCCTTTTCTACAACTCAATTTTTTATATTAATTACAGAGACATATTACGGATACTTGTTTTATGAAAACTTGTTTTGTACCATTGCACCAAGTCTGTTTACAAAAGCCACATTTATCCTAAGAATCCTTCATCTAATTGCCCTAGGCTTCTCTATGATAATTTTCAAAGAAGCTTTCTAAATTATAATATTAATCTAAAGCATTACCTAAATTTTTTATTCTAATTAACACATATCAACACTATAGCTGATTCCAATAGTTGAATAATCCTGCTTAAAACCATCAAATGACCTCTCACTACTTTGAGAATAAAGACAAAAGTCTTAACTATGGCTTTCTTCTCCTTCTCAGCCTTTTCCCATGCCACCGGCTCCCTCAGCCCATCTACTTCAGCACATCTGACTTCTTACAATTCCTGTAGAGCACCCAGCTTCTTGTTGACTGGGGTCCTTTATTCATGCAGTTTCATTTAGCTGGAATGCTGGCCTTTCCCTAACCCACTCTCCCACCTACACCCTCCTAGTTAACTATTATCCCTCAGATCTAGCTCATACTTCTCTCTCTCAAGAGCCTTTCCTGACCATGTGGTCTAAGTGAGGTCCTTCCTCCCTCTTTCATGGCACCTTCAGAGTGTTCATCAAAGTTGTAAATATATATGTTGGTGATTTTTAAAAATTAATGTCTGTTTTTGACATAACAGACTTTTGGTTGCGAAGGGGAGGTGGGGTTGGGGAGGAATGAGTTGGGACTTTGGGATTAGCGGATACAAACTATAGAATGAAAAAGCAACAAAGTTCTATTGTATAGCCCAGTAGTACAGGGAACTATATTCAGTATCCTATGATAAAACATAATAGAAAAGAAAATAAGAAGAATGCATATTATGTATAACTGAATCACTTTTCTGTACAGCAGAAATTAACACAATATTTTAAATCAACTATACTTGAATAAAATAAATTTTAAAAATATTAATGTCTCTTTTCTCCAACTGTCACTATAGTTTATATGCTCCACAAGGGCAGGAGATGTGTCTGCTTTGTTCTCCACTGCAACTCCAACACCTAACATGATGCCTGGCACCAATTCTATGGAAGTCAAGCTGAAACCAATGAGACTTTAGCACCAGAGTAAAAGATACGAGTGACCTCAAAGGTTGTGGCATCCAAACATGAAGTGACTGCATTTAGGATTGATGTTGAAGTCATTATCCCTTTTGGGAGGAGAAAGGTGTCAGCAGACGTAATGTAAGTGTAAAATATCACTCCATTGTGATTGTAAACTCTTACTGCTCAGTGAAAATATCTTTTGACAAGAATCCATGCTTGCTAGCTGAGACCTAGGGTTAGAAGTTGAAGGGAAGATCTAATTGCTATGATTATATGTTTGGATCTAATTTTGAAATGCCTGTAACCTGAAAATAGAAATATCCAAAGGTTTGGGACCTTAAAAGGGGAATGCATTCTTACTTGGGATTCATCCTAAGATTAACAGGTGTGGTGCTCATGAGTGGTGCTGTGAGCTGAGAGGACTGGAGTAGCTTCTGCAGAAACCCCAAAAGCCACAACACAACTTGAGTTCACTGAGTGAAATCTTTGTGCAGCCTATGAGAATATGCTTCATGCTAGGCAATCTTCCTAGAGGGTCATCAGTTGCTTTGAGCAGGAAGCCATCTAGAAAGTCTCATCAACTCAGTCTAGTCCACACTCAACTAGAAAACAGAGAACAATGCAAGGCAGCACAGGTGTATTCCACAAAGCAGTTTCCCAGTCAGCATTTTCCTGGTCGACTACCTCTTGATTTCAGTGGTCTTGTGCAGCCACCACAACTATTTAATTCCAGAATATTTTTTATCACCACACAAGAAAACTTGCAGGCATTAGCTATCACTGTCATTTGCCCTTCCTCCAGCCCCTGTCAACCACTAACTTATTTTCTCTGTCTATATTTGCCTGTTCTGGACATTCCATAAAAATGGAATCATACAATATGTGGCCTTTTATGAATGGCTCCTTTTACTTAGCATAGCTTCAAGGTCCACCCACATTGCAACATGCATCAGTGCTGCATTCCTATTTATGGCTGAATAATATTCCATTGTCTGTATATACCCCCATTCATCAATGCTGATGGACATTTGGCTGTTTCCACCTTTTGATATTTCTGGATTCTTAATGCTTACGTTTTTACAATGGCATATCTCTTGAAATGTTTTTCAAAGATGTTTATATAAGAAAAATGTCCATCCTCAAAACTTAATACATTTTAAACAAATTATGTAGGAGGAAAGTAATGATGTATATTCCAAATAAAATTGGTAAAATGTCAGAATCACACATAAATGCATTGAAAAGCATGTGGAGTATCAGTAAAGGGAAGGTCCATCTGGGATATTGCTAGAACAAAACATCATAGTCACCCACAGTACATAAAGTTTATGGTAAAAAAAAAAAAAAAAAAAAAGGCTTGGCTTAACCTCCTTAAAAGCAAAAACCTAAGACAAGGTCTCAAGTGCAAATACTTTATTTGCAGGGATAAGGAGTGGAGTGTGTGGGGGAGTTTAAGGGAACATTTGTCTTTATCCTCCCACTCCAGGCAGTCATTGGGCGAGAACTGCTCCCAGAGGGCATTAACTAGAAGACAAAGTCCTAGCAGCTAGAGCAGACTGTGCAAGTCCACAGGCAAAGAATCTCAGGTGCTGGCTGCTGGAAATCAGCTAGTTGCAGGAATGGCTGGAGAGGTGTGGGTAGTCACAGACTGTATTCTACTGTTTTAGTCAAGGTTCTCCAGAGAAATAGAACTAACAAAACCAATCTATGAGGATATATAGGAAACATAAAAATTGGCTCACATGGTTATAGAGGCCAAGAAGCAGGAGGAAAGCGGGTGGTGTGAGTTCACGTTTCATTTTAGGAAATGCCTAAGCATTGACCAATAGCCATTACAGTTTTTCCCATTGAAAATAATGGCAGTAGGACCTAGTTAGTGTCTGCTGCATATATCATCTAATTTTAAGGATTTGAGTACCCATGTTCAGAGGGAGAAGCCCTATTTGTATAACTAAGTCTTAAACACTGTTAGGTCAGATCCCATAATGGAGAAAGAGATACCCTTGCGCAGTGTTGTCGGTGGGAAGTTCTTCACTGAAACAGCCTGAGAGGAGAATGTCTGATAAGGATGAAAGCAGAAGGGCCGTGATGCAGGTGTGGCTGGGTAGAACGTATTCCTGAAACCCCCTGTGTTGCAGCTTGCCCCTGTGCACTGAGCTACCCTTCACCAGCAAGCGTTTCATCTTGTCTTCTGCTGAAAGCGTTCTGTGGCCCACAGAAACTGGGCTCTGTCCAAACGACCATGGGAACTATATATGAAACAACTTTGTCCTCTGAATTTTTAAGACAAATCACAGAGACAGATGAAGCAATTTATCAGATACTGAGCAACTTTGTAAATCCTTAATAAACCATTTATAAAAGATCACTCCCAACAATTTACTCATACAAGAAATATCAAAGCAAAAGATATTTTTTCTATTTCCCAGGTTCTCAACCCCTTTCCCCATCTCAGAAAAAGTGAGGGCCACGACACACCCTGCCAGTTTCTGGGATTGGGGCAGTGCTTCTCTTCCAGGCAACAGGTCCCCAGGGCTGCTAATGACATTCGGAGTTGGGGTGGCGGGGCTGGGGCTGGAGGTGGTGGAAGAGGCAGCAAGGCAGCTCCGCAGTGATTCCATACCCAGTCTGTGGCCATGAGACTGCACCTCTCTGCCAACTACCACAGAACTGACCAGGGGCCCTGCGCCTAAGTCCACGGCTGGGATTGTGCAGAGGCCAGGCTTCCCTTGAGCTGTTCTCCATGACAAAATATTAAATATTTAGGGCTACAGGAATACTAAAGACCAAGGCAGGCCCAATCCTGAGAGACTGGACTTCCCTGGCTGGTGACTTTGACTCCAGGACTCATTGACAGCCTTGCTGAACATTCCTTGATCTACAGGTGACCTGGGACATTTCCACTGACCCTTCTATCTCCATCCTTGAGACTCACACCACAGGTTGACGTTCTCCTGGCTTATCTGCTTTCCTCCCCATTTTCTCTCACACAAATGTTTCCCTTAATAAAATCCTTTCACTTCAAATCCTGTTTTGGCTGATTCTCGAGGACCTAGAATAACGCACTTTTGTAGTTTATCACTACCGATTTAGATTCTCTTTATCCAGAATTTCTGGCATTGCCTCAGAAATAGAAAGCTTATAATACTCCACTGTGCATGTTCTTCAGAATATTCCTCTAGCCAGGTGGCTGCTCTTCTATGAAGTTATCTGCTACTCTTTACAGCTTGCCCTCAAAATAAGCTCTTCCAGGCTTACTTCCTCAATTTTAATTCAACTGGTTAATAATTATTCTCTAAATGGTGTCAGAGTCACAAAACCTGAAAGGAAAAAAGAAGCAGTTGGTTTCCTCTACACTTCCCTCTTTAAAGCAAAACAATCAAAAATACGTTTCTTTCTCTGTTACATTTTTGCTCACTGAGATTTTTTAAATGTCGACAAAAAAGATGCACAACGTGAGAGTTGCAAGTCAAGTTTTATTTGGGGCAAAATGAAGACTGCAGCCCGAGAGACAACACCTCACAGAGCTCTGAGAGATTGCTCTAAAGAGTCAGGCAGGGAAGGTCACTGTATAAGGTTTTGGTAAAGAGGGAGTTCAATGGGCAATTAATTACTTTGCAAAAGGTTTTCTGCTAGTCACCAGGAGCTGATGTCACCATGAAGGGATTTAGTGATTTTCTAGATGAAGACATGAAAGGATTGAGATCATGAAATCAGTTTCTGAAAACATCCAACTATCTAAAAGACCTGTTCCACCAGATTCTCTGGAGCACAGAGTGCCTCACTCCACCCAGAATTCCCTCAGGGAGTGTTAAAGGTCAATAGCCGCAGCAGCACAGGGTTCAATCTCCGCAGAATGAATGAATGAATGCAAGTCACTCAGCCGTGTCTGACTCTTTGCCACCCCATGGACTATAGCCTGCCTGGCTTCTCTGTCCATGGAATTTTCCAGGCAAGACTACTGGAGTGGGTTGCCATTGCCTTCTCCAAGGGATCTTTCTGACACAGGGATGGAACCCAGGTCTCCTGCACTGCAGGCATATTCTTTACTCTCTGAGCCACAAATGCCCATTGTTTAGTCATTGGCAATGCTCATGGCAGGTGCCAATTTGTAGTCAACAAAAACAAAACAAAAAATACCCGCTAGGTTCTAAAACACTATTAATGTGGTGTTTCTCAAATTTTATTAGGTTTAGAAACCCTTCAGGGATCTATTACTGGCCCCAGAAAAACTTACAGTGGCAAAATTTTACACAAAAACTCTAAGCTAATGGTCTTTGTAGGCTAAAGGGCATTTCAGATGGCCTATTTGAACACACTGATTCAATGGACTCTGCATTAGTCAACGTCACACCAAATGTAAATCTATATAACTTAAATATAACTGTAATAATCATTTTTCACGAAATCTTCCTGTCTGAAGCAGAGAGTTTATGGAGGAGAGTACAGAAGATAATGTGGGATACAGGCTCTGGAGACCGACTGCTTGGTTTTAAACTGCACACCACCCTTTCTTAAATATACTGAGCACTCTCTCCCATCAGGGCTTTTTCACTTGTTATACCCTCTTTCTGGATACCTCTGCTTTCAAATATTCCCATGGCTCATTCCCTTACTTCTCTAAACTCATTTCTCAAGTATGATCTTATACAGAGGAGCCTACTCTCCATCACTCTCTACTCTGACTCTGCTTCATATTTCTTCATAGAACTTATCACCACCTGACATATCATCTATCTACAGTCTGTGTCCTCCTGAAAGGATATAAATCCATGTCAGCAAGGATTTTACCCACATGTGCATGCACACACACACACACATCAATCCAATGCTAGAACAATACCTTACATGTGGCTATCTGTGTTTAGTCACTCAGTAATGTCCAACTCTTTGGAACCCCATGGACTGTAGCCCACCAGGCTCTTTTGACCATGGGGATTCTCCAGGCAAGAATACTGGAATGGGTTGCCATGCCCTCCTCCAGGGAATCTTCCCAACCCACGGATCAAACCCAGGTCTCCCACATTGCAGGCAAATTCTTTACCATCTGAGCCACCAGGGAAGCCCTTACATATGGTTGATACTCAATAAATATTAGAAAGAGTGTTTGTGTATGCAAACATTCCAAATGTATATTATTTACCATTTAGAAAATATTTATTACACATGGTTGGTGCTCAATAAATATTTGCTAAATGGTAAATAATAAACATTTTGGAATGTTTGCACAAACACAGACTACTTCTAATATAACATTCTAAATTACTTTTAATGACAAATATGCCATTCATCTTTTGATAAGAGACTTGAGTGACTTCAAAGTAGATACTCTTGTCTGCAAGCTTATATAGTATGGAACTTATATTGACTTAGTTATCTTGGGATTCCAATAAAACTTCTTTCAGTAAATATATCTGAAAGTTCATAAATAATTATAGCTAATGCTAAAATAGTGCTTGCTGCTTCAAATGCTTCAAACGAACATATGTTCATTTCTTAAATCCTCTAACAGCCATGACATGGGTAGTTATTATCCCATTTTACAAATAAAGAAGCCTAGGCACAGAAAATGTATAATGTATGGAAGATCATCCAGTTAACGAAAGACAGAGCTAGGATTCAGCAGTTTGATCTGGATCCAAGCTCTTAACCACTACCTTGTACACCCTTTTTAGTATATGAAAGAGGAAAGCTGGAGTTTATGGTTGGGGGAAATCTCAATGTTTTATGTTACTTGCACTTTCTACCTACAGTGTGAATATAGCACTGCTGTGGTTATTTAAAGTGCCCAAATTGTCTTCTCTAAAAATTCAAGGGGAAAAAAAAATCAAAGGTTAATTGCTCAAGCCACAGAAATCTCAAAACGTTAGTAAAGAATTATCATTGGCTACCTCTTTTCTCCCCATCATAACGAACTTATTTATATACACATTGCACCATGTTGGATTTTCAAAATATCCTTGCAGTTCATCCAGGAATACATTTCCATAATAAAAGTAATTAGCTTGTAGAATTGCTTTCTAAAAGAACGTAGCAAAATCGTTATAGCTTTGGGCATGGATAACCTCACCTGTCTAGGAATGTTTCTGAGGGAAAATCCTGGATGAACCAACCCCATGACCACAGCTTCTCCATTTCTAGTTTGAGTTGCTCTTTTCAAAATGATAAGGACTTCTCATCAGGTCCTGCTCATTGGGTTCCTTTCTGAGACATTTTTAAAAACTAGTTCCAGATGTCCAGTGAATTTGAGAAGTGGATTTACTCTGATCTATAATTTTGTACAATACATAGGAATTTTTGCCAAGTCCACCTGGAAAAACAAGTTGACAGTACTTCCAGATTTCAAAAGCAGGTGTGAAATAAATGAACACTTACAGGGTGATGAACAGCTAAACTAAGCTCTCAGAGGACCATGATTTACCACTGAGCATCACATGTCAGGAACCTGTGCAAACTTAGGCTGTGTATTTCAAGTATGTCTGCAAATATCTGGTTGTGTATCCTGCCAATTTTGCTCCATTTTCTGGTGTAAATGACAGCTGTGCCAGTAAGTGTCTGTGGATTTGACTGAATTGCATTGCATTCTTTTTTTATGCTAGTAATTTTGGATTTCAGAAAAGTGAAAGTGTTGAAAACAGTTCACAGATTCTAAATTTTTTTCATTAACATTTTTAAAGAGCAAAGGGTTTGACATTTCTCCTGAAGCAGCTGTTTTAAATCACAATTAATTGCCTTGAAATCTAGTATTGGTAATAAACAGAAGTCCTATCTCACCAATGTTCAAACCAGGAATGAGCAGAGATTCTCAGACAATCAGGTTTATTCTTAATTCCTAAAGAACTCACTAACTCTTGTGCTTTATTGATAATCCATTGACCTAACATCATTGGTTATCTCCATCTCACATTCTTTTGAGAGTAGATAGAATATAAATCCCAAACATTTTTTAAAGTTCCTTTGCAGTATAATTCTCAGTCCATGGAATAGACACTTCATCACTGGGTCTCAGCATTTCGTTTCTTCTTTCCAATCTCCAGTTTGGATTCATGAACTTCTGGGAAATCTGAGCCTAAACTCCGCCTGAGATTGAGCTTGTGACTTAGACTAAGCCAATCAGAACATTTCAGCCCTTTGGCCAATCAGATGCCTCAGCCAGAGTTTGTGGGAGTGTGAGCTTTGAAACTCTTGCAAATGTTTGGCTGCTTTGAAGAAAGTCAACCTGAAAAAGAAGCCAAAAATTGAAGGACAGAGTTGAGAAACTCAGGCAGCAAAAGAAGCCGGGTTACTGATAACATCAAGATAACATGTGGAGCCTGCAACTAATTCCGTTCCACAACTACCGAGCCTGTGCTCTGGAGCCGGTGAACAGCAACTACTGAGCCAACATACCACAGCTACTGAAGTCCTGGCACCTGGAACTTCTAGATCATAGTCCCTAAAGCCTGCTCTACCTCGACACTTCTCAATTTTATAAGCCAGTGAATTCCTTTTCTTTAGATGTGAGTTGTGGCTTTTGTGACATGTCATTTAAAATATTTTCAGAAATAATCCCTTGCAAGGCATCAAATGGTACATTTAAGAGACAGTTTCTTAATATTGGAGCCCTATCTTCCCCATTTTATGGAGTAGGAGACTTTCAGCTACAACCTTAGAAAATCTTTATACAAGTGGCTTAAACAGTAAGACCCAGGACCACAATATTGTTCAGATGTGAATGGCTCCCCCTGAAGTTATGCAATATAGTAGCTCTGACAAGTCTATTTATGATATCACATAATAAAAACTTCAGAGGTGGGCCTGATGCAAGGTCAGTTAATTTAACAGCTCAACAAGATGGCCAAAGACCTAGATTCCTTCATCTTTCCATTTTGTGGCCTGAGTATGTTGGCTCATTCCTGGTAGTCCCAAGATGACTGACAAAGAGGAAGATTTTCTCTCAGAAGTGCCCTGCAGACTTTGCTTATATGTCATTGTCCAGAACTGGGTCATCTACCTATGTAAAAGCAGGGATAAACCAGAATGGGCAAATTATAGGTTATATTTGGGGGCTCAGGAGGAATCCCACCTTCCCTATGTACATTGCCATCTGATAATCTGAGGAAAAAAATTTAGGTTTTTAAAAGACTGCATTGACTTAAGACTTAAGTCTTTGCATAAGACTTGAAGAAAATTCTAACAAACAATAACTTAAGAAGTGACAAATAGGAGAAATAGAAAACATTAGAGAAGGAAAAGAAAATTAATGTATATTTTCCAATTGACATTTTCTTAATTGTTTAGGGTTTGTTTTTGTAAAGAAAAGGAAACTGAACTAAAGCAAAAGGGAAATAGAGAAAGGGGAGCAGTAAAAATATTTTTCAAAATGTATATATGCCTGCTATATAAACCAGCCAAATATAAGTGATATCTATGCTTTCAAAGATGCTACTATTCATATAACACTTATTAATTTTCAGTTTTTTAATACCGACAATCTTTCTTTATAGAAATTACATTTGACATGCCTCATTTTTAATCTGTATTAAATTATTCTAGCAATAATCAAAGACATGCTCTTGGTTTCTGTGAATGTTCTGAGGTATCAGTTCTATTATTTTGATTAGTATGGTGGTTTTCCTGCTGGCCCAGAATGATATCTAGTAACAGAGAATTTGGCTTTGGCTTAATATTTAATACTTCTACTTTTCTAATAGCTTGCTCTTAGACCCTGCTTATTTCAATACACATCTCCTGCCATTTTGTTGTTTTGTTGTTTGCAAATAATTTTTTTGAGTTTTTTTGCAAAAAACTCATTTGCAAACTCTATAGGGAAAAATTGATCTAGTATAAAGAAATTCTATAATTATCACAGTGTATAATAATAATAATTGTATTGTGGCTTCTCCTTGTTTGATATAAGTCTCCTTATATTTGTTAATTAAAAGTTTAATAACTATGTTGCAAGTTGTTGCTTCTGGGATGCACCATTTTCTAGTGTCACATCCTCTACATTTATCTCTTTTTGATAGGGTTAAATTGTGGCATATTTCTCAGTGTCCACGTCTACTGGATGGATCTAAAACTGTGGCTGCAGTAATCATAGGTGTAGCTTTTCAATGGCATTTTAATTGATACTCAACTGGAAAAAAATCTGAGATAGTGGTTGTGATAGCCCCTAAGATAACCCCAAATAATTCCTTCCTCCCAGTATTCACAAACCTGTACAGTCCCTCCCTTTGAGTGTGGGCTGCATCCAATGACTTACTTGTAATGAATAGGATATGGCAAAAGTAATGGGATTCCACTCCTGAAATTGGGTTGCAAAAGACTCTGAGGAAAGCTAGCTTCCATGTTGTGAGTACACAGTGGAGAGGACCACTTGGCCAAGAACTGAGGAAGGACTTGTGCCCATAGCCAGCGAGGAAAGGAAGCTCGTCACCCTACAACCCACGAGGGCCTGAATACTGCCAATGACCACGTGAGAAAGCATGAAAGGAGATTACCCCATCCTTAAGCCCTTAGATATTAACCTAACTGCAACTTGAGCCAGAGCTACCCTGCTAAACCACACCCAGATATCTGACCCAGAGAAACGTAATAATGAACATTTTATGTTTTCAGCCTATAAATTCTAGGTCAACTTCTAGATAACCGATATAGTGGCCAATTCAGTCCTTTTATCCCCTAAAAAAAAACTGGACTGAGAATATTGGGAAATGGTCTACCAACTCTGAGAAAAAGGAGATTGCTTCAAGATTATCCACTCATTTTTTGAAGTAGCCCCACTCTCTTCATTTTAATGGAGAGGTAGGGGTGGACCTATTTCAAATTCTAAAAGATGATGCTGTGAAAGTGCTATACTAAATATGGCAGCAAATTTGGAAAACTCAGCAGTGGCCACAGGACTGGAAAAGGTCAGTTTTCATTCCAATCCCAAAGAAAGGCAATGCCAAAAAATGCTCAAACTACCTCTCAATTACACTCATCTCACAAGCTAGTAAAGTAATACTCAAAATTCTCCAAGCCAAGCTTGAGCAATACATGAACCGTGAATTTCCAGATGTTCAAGCTGGTTTTAGAAAAGGCAGAGGAACCAGAGATCAATTTGCCAACATCCGCTGGATCATTGAAAAAGCAAGAGAGTTCCAGAAAAACATCTATTTCTGCTTTATTGACTATGCCAAAACCTTTGACTGTGTGGATCACAATAAACTGTGGGAAATTCTGAAAGAAACAGGAATACCAGACCATCTAACCTGCCTCTTGAGAAACCTGTATGCAGTTCAGAAAGTAACAGTTACAACTGGACATGGAACAACAGACTGGTTCCAAATACGAAAAGGAGTACATCAAAGCTGTATATTGTCACCCTGCTTATTTAACTTATACACAGAGTACATCATGAGAAACACTGGGCTGGAAGAAGCACAAGCTGGAATCAAGATTGCCGGGAGAAATATCAATAACCTCAGATATCAAGAAGACACCACCCTTATGGCAGAAAGTGAAGAGGAACTAAAAAGCCTCTTGATGAAAGTGAAAGAGGAGAGTGAAAAAGTTGCTTAAAGCTCAACATTCAGAAAACTAAGATCATGGCACCCGGTCCCATCACTTCATGGCAACTAGATGGAGAAACAGTGGAAACAGACTTTATTTTGGGGGGCTCCAAAATCGCTGCAGATAGTGACTACAGCCATGAAATAAAAAGATGCTTACTCCTTGGAAGAAAAGTTATAACCAACCTAGACAGCATATTAAAAAGCAGAGACATTACTTTGTCAACAAAGATCCATCTAGTCAACGATATGGTTTTTCCAGTAGTCATGTATAGATGTAAGAGTTGGACTATGAATAAAGTTGAGCACCAAAGAACTGCTGCTTTTGAACTGTGGTGTTGGAGAAGACTCTTGAGAGTCCCTTGGACTGCAAGGAGATCCAATCAGTCCATCCTAAAGGAGATGAGTCCTGGGTGTTCATTGGAAGGACTGATGCTGAAGCTGAAAGTCCAATACTTTGGCCACCTGATGCGCAGAGCTGACTCATTTGAAAAGACCCTGATGCTGGGAAAGATTGAGGGCAGGAGGAGAAGGGGAGACAGAAGATGAGATGGTTGGATGGCATCACTGACTCAATGGACATGAGTTTGAGTAAACTCCAGGAGTTAGTGATGGACAGGAAGTCCTGGCGTGCTGCAGTCCATGGGGTCGCAAAGAAATGGACACGACTGAGCGACTAAACTGAACTGACAAAGCAGACTAAGGGGGTGGAGTGGTACGGAAGAGCATTTTACATAGGGTGAAGAGAAGAATTTTCTACTAGGATAACTTTGAGCAGAGACCTAAAAAGAGTAAGAAAGGGGACTTCCTTGGTCATCCAGTGGTTAAAACTACACATTCCCAATGCAGGGGGCTGAGGTTCCATCTTTGGTCAAGGAAATAGATCATGTATGCTGTAACCAAGACCCAGGGCAGCCAAATTAAAATTAATTAATTACTAAAAAAAAAAAAAAAAGTAAAGGAGCAGAACTCCTGGGGAAGAACATATCAGAAAGAGGAAACAAAAACAGAAAGGCTACAAGACAGGAACTTGAGGAAATTGCAGGTTGTTTGAGGAACAGCAAAGAGGCCAGTGTGGCTGGAGTGGAGGAAGACCAGGAAAGGAAATGAGTCTGAACACTTTTAGAAGGTGATGGGTGTGGATATGAGACCTCCAAGGAGGCTTGCTCAACGAGCAAAACTCATCACTAAATTTCTTCTGAGATGTATAGGTATGTGTGATTTGGCCAATGCTGAGTTTTCCAAATTGCTGGCATATGGAGCACAGCATTTTCACAGCATCTTCTTTTAGGATTTGAAATTGCTCAACTGGTATTCCATCACCTCCACTAGCTTTGTTCATAGTGATGCTTCCTAAGGCCCACTTGACTTCACATTCCAGGGTGTCTGGCTCTAGGTGAGTGATCACACCATCATGATTATCTGGGTCGTGAAGATCTTTTTTGTACAATTCTTCTGTGTATTCTTGCCACCTCTTCTTAATATCTTCTGCTTCTGTTAGGTCCATACCATTTCTGTCCTTTATCGAGCCCATCTTTGCATAAAATGTTCCCTTGATAGCTCTAATTTTCTTGAAGAGATCTCTAGTCCTCCCCATTCTATTGTTTTCCTCTATTTCTTTGCATTGATCACTGAGGAAGGTTTTCTTATCTCTCCTTGCTATTCTTTGGAACTCTGCATTCAAATGGGTGAATTTGAATTTCCTTTTCTCCTTTGTTTTTCACTTCCCTTCTTTTCACAGCTATTTGTAAGGCCTTCCCAGACAGCCATTTTGCTTTTTTGCATTTCTTTTTCTTAGGGATGGTCTTGTTCCCTGTATCCTGTACAATGTCATGAACCTCCATCCATAGTTCATCAGGCACTCTGTCTATCAGATCTAGTCCCTTAAATCTATTTTCTCCCTTCCACTGTATAATCGTAAGGGATTTGATTTAGGTGATATCTGAATGGTCTAGTGGTTTTCCCTACTTTCTTCAAGTCTGAATTTGGCAATAAGGAGTTCATGATCTGAGCCACAGTCAGCTACTGGTCTTGTTTTTGCTGACTGTATAGAGCTTCTGCATCTTTGGCTGCAAAGAATATAATCAATCTGATTTCTGTGTTGACCATCTGGTGATGTCCATGTGTAGAGTCTTCCCTTGTGTTATTGGAAGAGGGTGTTTGCTATGACCAGCGCATTCTCTTGGTAGAACTCTATTAGCCTTTGCCCTGCTTCATTCTGTACTCGAAGGCCAAATTTGCCTGTTACTCCCGGTATTTCTTGACTTCCTACTTTTGCATTCCAGTCCCCTGTAATGAAAATGTTGCAGGAAAGGGGACCCTTTCCAGGACCCAAAACTGGGCTCTTGTCTAACACTTGGAAAAGAATTGTCCAAGGAGACACGTGCTGACAAAACAAGAGATTTTATTGGGAAAGGGCACCCAGGTGGAGAGCAGTAGGGTAAGGGAACCCAGGAGAACTGCTCTGCCACGTGGCTCGAAGTCTCGGGTTTTATGGTGATGGGATTAGTTTCCAGGTGGTCTTTGGCCCATCACTTTAATTCAGAGTCTTTCCTGGTGGTGCATGCATCGCTCAGCCAAGATGGATGCTAGCGAGAAGGATTCTGGGAAGTGGACGGACACGTGGTGTCTCCTTTCAACCTTTCCGGAACTCTTCCTGTTGGTGGTGGCTTATTAGTTCTGTATTCCTTATCAGGATCTCCTGTCATAAAACAACTCATGCAAATGGTTACTATGGTGTCTGGCCAAGGTGGGCGGTTTCAATCAGTGTGCTTCCCCTAACAAAGCGGATATCTTTTTTGGGTGTTAATCTGCTTTACTCATGTTCATAGCTCTTATCACTCTTGCATTTTCTGTATCTACTCTGTATTGTCTATGACCCCCACTGGAATGTAGTCTCCGTGAGAGCTGGGGCTCTGGTATTTTGTTCACTACTTATCCTCAGCATCTAGGACCATGATAGGCACACAGGAAGCATGCAGTGAATTTTAGTGACTCAATGAGTGTATGCTTTCCAACTACCTATAATCCTCTCCCAGAGAAGTTTTCATAAATCATTGTGTTACATTGTCACAGATGTATGTACAATCCAGTCGTCTGGAGAGTTTTCTGGTACCTGGGAAGCTCTTTGCTGGCCCTCTGCTTGTTACTTTTTTTTTTTTTTTTTTGGCTGCTCTCGATCTCAGTAGTGGTGTGCAGGTTTCTCTTGCAATCCACGGAGAACAGGCTCTAGTGGGCTTTAGTCATTGTGGCACACAGGCTTAGCTTTCCCGCAGTGTGTGGGGTCTTAGTTCCCCAGCTAGAGATTGAACCCATGTCCCTTTTATTGGAGGACTGATTCTTAACCACTGGACCACCATGAAAGTGGCATGATTGGACTTTGAGTAGCCACAGATTTGACCTGTGTATGCTTATTAGAGGGTCAGTAATATCTTTTCCATTGCCCAGAACTTTACTTCTCCCAATCTGAATCTAGTTCTCTCATAAATAATAGGTTTCAGTGCTGATGTTTTCATATTTATTTTAGCCCTAACTGTTCAAAGGATAAGCAAGTTCAACATATAAAAACTAAATTAAGCAGCTATGCTCCATTCTGGCTCCAAACTCATCCCTCTACTGCCTACAACTCCCAAGGGGGCTCCACAAACTCCCTGCTTTTCTGAGATCACATAGTGTGAAGACACATGTCTCCAGGCATATATTATTCGTACTAATCCCTCAATTCAGGGCTCAATAACAATAGTCTCCTGAGCACTGTCTACAGTGAGCATTTATTACTGATTTACTGCTTATCAGAATCATGGAAATATGTCTAGAGGGTAAGAATTTATGGAGTTCTCCTGTCCCTTTCTTTTGGCAGAGAAGTCCTCTGGGTCTCAGTGATCCTGGGTCTGCTAATCCTTTCTCAGATTCCACAACATCTGCCAAGAGGCTTATGATGTCTGAATTCAGGAAGCATGAATGAGACAATATCATTAAGAAAATGAAAGTTCTACGTAGGTTATTTTCTTTCTGTCACAGAAGTTGCACTCGGTTATTGTAAAAAAAAATTTTTTTTTCATGGAACAATACAGAAATGAATGAAATAGGTATGACCCACTTCACCAGTTTGAAGTACAACTACAGTAACATCTCTTTTATTTTCCCATAAACACTCATCAGTTCAGTTCAGTTCAGTCGCTCAGTCATGTCTGACTCTTTGCGACCCCATGAACTGCAGCACGCCAGGCCTCCCTGTGCATCACCAACTCCCGGAGTTCACTCAAACTCACGTCCATCAAGTCAGTGATGCCATCCAGCCATCTCATCACTCATAGGTGCCCCCTAAGCACCTATAAGCAGGAAGCCCACATCTTACTGAAGCTTCCTTTCCTTCTTCTCCTTTGTCCAAGAACCCTAGACTCACTCAGAAATATCAGACCTGCTGCTTCCAAACAGGACACTATCACCAATGAATACCTGACCTCTTTTTTTAGCTGATTTTCTCAAGTAGTGGTTCCCCAGGATGGCTGTGACAGTAATGGTGTGCTGCCCTTGAAGATTTACACTTTTTTAAAAATTTGTCTATTTACTTATTCCTTCAGGCTTCCTGGTGGCTCAGATGATAAAGAATCCACCTGCAACGTGGAAGACGCAGGTTCAGTCCCTGGGTTGGGAAGATCCCCTGGAGGAGGGCATAGCAACCCATTCCAGTATTCTTGCCTGGAGAATCCCCAAAGACAGAGGAGCCTGGTGGGCTAAAGTCTGTGGGGTTGCAAAGAGTTGGACATGACTGAGTGACTAAAAGCACAGCACAGCACAGCACAGCATTTATTTATTAGGCTGCACCAGGTCTTATTTGTGGCATGCAAACTCTTAGTTGAGGCATATGGGATCTAGTTCCCTGACCAGGGATTGAACCCAGGCCCCTTGCATTGGGACCTTGCATTGTCTTAGCCACTGGACCACCAGGGAAGTCCCGAAGATCCACACTCTAGACAAAGTCCCTGGGGTCCTTGCATCGTTCCCCAGCAATGTGCATATTCACCTGATGTACAAGGGACCAAATGTGGTCATTTAGGCAGGGAGGAAAGACTCAAATAAGAGCTACTCCACAGAGGAGTTCCTACCATGGGCCCTCAGATGCCTGATAGTCCATTCTAATTAGTTTTCTTTGACATTATATGTTTTAATTTCATGTTCTTACAAATGTTATTCTGAGGAGAAATCCCTGGCCACCCAGTGTTTAAGGACTTGGCACTTCCCTGCCAGGGCCTGGGTTTGATCCCTGGTTGGGGAACTAAGAGCCTGCATGCTGCCTGGCAGTTTTGATTGCAAAACTGCTGTCTTGTCAAGAGAAGATCAAGGAGTTTTTAGCCAAAATATGTATGGAAAAAAGTATCCTGGAGGTGAGTGAGGCAATTAGTTAATAAATATATCAATTTCCTAGATTGTTTAATTGTTTGGGGGCCTGTCTCGTGCTTCTTTTGCATGGCTTTGCTGCTAAGCAAGCAAGCTTGGTTTTGTGGTTAAGCAAATAGCTCTCTTGAGTAGTCATTAACTTACATGGGTCTTCCATAATTTTTCTACTTGCAATACCCTAGTGGGATTAGCTCTTTAATCACTTACTTGTCCCTTTACTCTGCCTTTATCAGTTTGTGGTACATGCTAACAGAAACTTTGCTCCAAAGATGATATTTTCTAAGATTTTCTCCTCTTACTTCAATGTTTTTACTTTTATATATAAATCTTTCAAGTTCTTCATAACTACTTAATATATGATATAAAGTAGTAATATATGTATTTCCTTGGATATTTTAATATATATTTCAAATGGCTATCAAATTTAGATAGCACTATATTGAAAAATCTGTGCATTCTTCCATTGACTAGAAATATGGAAATGTAGTATCTTTATTATATTCTTTTTATATATTTGACAATATTTAGAATATAATTTCTGAGTTCACTTTGTACTGATTCTTGGGTTAGTACCAAACTGTTTAATAACTATAATTTAAAATATAGCTATATGTTTTGATATAGGGCAAGTCCCCCATCATTAATCTTTGTTTTTGAAATATTTATGTTTTAATAAGTTAATTTATTCTTCCAAAGGAATTTTAGAATGCATATTTCTTCCCTCTTCTCCACATCCCGCCACACTCTTTTTGAGGTTTGGGAAAAGACATCATTGAATTTTGGGGGGAGAATTGTTATAGTTAGCAATATTGAACTTCCTCATACGGTAGTATGATATATATTTCTCAAATTATTTGTCTTCTTTTACTTACTCATTTATCATTTATTTATGTGTTTTTGGCCACACTGCATGGC
This sequence comes from Bubalus bubalis, assembly GCF_019923935.1. NCBI lineage: Eukaryota > Metazoa > Chordata > Mammalia > Artiodactyla > Bovidae > Bubalus > Bubalus bubalis. Next base: position 151,786,995 of record NC_059157.1, read on the forward strand.
CCATGGCAGTGAAAATATGGAGTCCTAATCACTGGATCAGCAAGTAATTCCCTTGTCTTCTTCTAAATTCAGTATATTTATGTCTTAGATATTCCTTGGTTTAAGTTAATTCCTAGGTATTTTATACATTGTTATTAGGGTTCCCCCCCCCACTATGCTTTCTTAGGAATTATAGCTAACAAAAGCTATTGCATAACTAATATTGCTTTGTGTGTGCATATGTGTGTGTGTGTGGTCTTATTCTAAACTTTATCAATTTTTGTGTTAACGTTATAGCAGCCATTTGTGCTAGATATGTTTATCATTGTTTGCCAACCTGTAACAGAGAAGGCAATGTCAACCCATTCCAGTACTTTTGCCTGGAGAATCCCATGGACGGAGGAGCCTGGTAGGCTATAGTCCATGGGGTCGCGACTGAGCGACTTCACTTTCACTTTTCACTTTGATGCATTGGAGAAGGAAATGGCAACCCACTCCAGTGTTCTTGCCTGGAGAATCCCAGGGACGCGGGAGCCTGGTGGGCTGCCGTCTATGGGATCGCACAGAGTCGGACACGACTAACGTGACTTAGCAGTGGCAGCAGCAGCCAACCTATAATGCCTGTTTAGTTCATGTAGCCATGCTATATAGTCAGTTTTTTAAAAATACTTATCTCATGTCTAGATATATGATCTATTTATTGGTCTTTTTTTTTTATTATAAGTTCTTATAGTAATTCTTGTCTAATATGTTTTTAAATTGACTGCCAGATATTCCTAAGTATATACCCTGAGTATATCATTTGCAAAAAATGATTTTGCTTTTCCTTTCTGATGCATGTTTTTTGTCTATTTTTCTAATAACATTGACTGAATGTTAAAAATAGCAAAAATGTTTGATAGCCCTACTTTTTAAACTTTATAGAAATAAGTGTAGTCTAATATTTCACTCGAGTACAATGTCTGTTTTTGATTCCTGAAACATAATTTTGATCTCATTAATGTAATTGTCTTGCCCCAGTTAACAGAGTCGATTTTAAGTTTGTTTTTTTGGGTGCACTTCATGGCTTACAAGATATTGGTTCCCCAAGAACTGAACCCAGGCCACCTCAGTAAAAGCACAGAGTCTTAACTGGAATGCCTGGAATATCCCAGAGTTGATTTTAGGAGTCAGAAGTAAATATTTAATTTTATCAAATGTATTTTTTCACCTATAGGGAAAATTATTTATTATTTTTTTCTTTAATTTGTTGACTATAATAATTAATTTTTAAATACTGAAGCATTCTTACTTTCCCTTAAACATTCTTACTTCCTTGTAGTATGTAGGATCTTAGTTCCCTGACCAGGGATTGAACCCGCATACCCTGCATTGGAAGGTAGATTCTTAACCACTGTCCCACCAGGGAAGTCCCTCTGGCCAACTCTTTAAATTGCAATCTTCACATCATCCCTCTCCCACTCTTTTATTTTATTTTCTTCTGTGACACTTAACCTCCTAACATACAATATAACTTATTTTGTTTTTTAATGTACATCTCACTCCACTAGAAAAATGGCTCAAGAGATTGTTTTTTCTCCCCTTTAGCTTTATTCTTCCCATGAGAACTGAAACCTGGTTCTGAGCTTCAGCTGCAGAAGGTTGGGTTTTTGAATTGTTAGGGATGCCTTTGATTAGTCACCTGGTCCTCAAACTTTCAAGGGACATGCAAGCAGGGAAAATGTAAAGAAAAATGATTTCCAGATCCTTAACTTCCAGAGATACTCTTTCCCAAATCTGATGTATCAGAGAATGTGCCTGTGTTCAATCAGCCCTTCACCCACTTTTTACATACAGGCACACCTCTCACCCTTACCAAGTCTTCAGTTCAGTCCGTCCCTCAGTCGTGTCCAACTCTTTGTGACCCCATGGACTGCAGCACACCAGGCCTCCCTGTCCATCACCACTTCCCAGAACTTGCTCAAACTCATGTCCATCGAGTCAGTGATGCCATCCAGCCATCTCATCCTCTGTAGTCCCCTTCTCCTCCTGCCCCAATCTCTCCTAGCATCAGAGTCTTTCCCAATGAGTCAGTTCTTCACATCAGGTGGCCAAAGTATTGGAACTTCAGCTTCAACATTAGTCCTTCCAGGGAATATTCAGGACTAATTTCCTTTAGGATGGACTGGTTGGATCTCCTTGCAGTCCAAGGGACTCTCAAGAGTCTTCTCCAACACCACAGTTCAACAGCATCAGTTATTCAGCCTTTAGCTTTCTTTAGAGTCCAACTCTCACATCCATACATGACTACTGGAAAAACCATAGCTTTGACTAGACAGACCCTTGTCGGCAAAGTAATGTCTCTACTTTTTAATACATTGTCTATGTTGGTCATAGCTTTTCTTCCAAGGAACAAGCATCTTTTAATTTCATGGCTGCAATCACAGTGATTTTGCAATGATTTTGGAGCCCAAGAAAATAAAGACTGTCACTGTTTCCATTGTTTCCCCTTCTATTAGCCATGAAGCGATGGATACCAAGTCTTGCAGTGAAGCATTTCTTGGAGTGTAAAAACCCGCAAGGGGGCTAAACAAAGGAGCAGACTCCTTTAATGGTTAATTAGGATATAAAAAACACTTAGAGTTTCTTGTGTTTCCCAGCTCTATACATATATTTTTGTTAAGAGTAAAACTTTGTGTGACAAACAGCATTTTGGCCTTAGATTCTGATATGCAGTAGTATGATAGTGGGACTACTAAAAATTCTCATGTAAGGACTGCTTCTTTCATTCTCTGCCTACTCCCAAATAAATAAATACATAAATAAACATTATTGTGGAACAATACATGAAAACAAAGCAAAGAAAGAAACAAGATGTATTGAATGCTTAAAAAGAAGGTCCTCCCCCACATGTTCAAACACAAAGTATTCTTTTTTTTCTTTCTTTGATTTTTAAAAATTTATTTATTTTAATTGGAGGCTAATTACTTTACAATATTGTAATGGTTTTTTCCATACATTGACATGAATCAGCCATGGGTGTACATGTATTCCCCATCTTGAACCCCCCTCCCACATCCCTCCCCATACCATCCCTCTGGGTCATCCCAGTGCGCCAGCCCTGAGCACGCTGTCTCATGCTTCGAACCTGGACTGGTGATCTGTTTCACATATGATAATATACATGTTTCAATGCTATTCTCTCAAATCATTCCACCTTCGCCTTCTCCCACAGAGTCCAAAAGACTGTTCTTTACATCTGTGTCTCTTTTGCTGTCTCGCATATAGGGTCATTGTTACCATCTTTCTAAATTCCATATATATGCGTTAGTATACTGTATTGGTGTTTTTCCTTCTCACTTACTTCACTCTGTATAATAGGCTCCAGTTTCATCCACCTCATTAGAACTGATTCAAATGCATTCTTTTCAATGGCTGAGTAATATTCCATTGTGTATATGTATCACAGCTTATTCATTCATCTGCTGATGAACATCTAGGTTGCTTCCATGTCCTGGCTATTGTAAAACAGTGCTGTGAAACTGTTTTGGCTATTGTAAAACATTGAGGTACACGTGTCTCTTTCAATTCTGGTTTTCTCGGTATGTATGCCCAGCAGTAGGATTGCTGGGTCATATGGCAGTTCTAGTTCCAGTTTTTTAAGAAATCTCCACACTGTTCTCCATAGTGGCTGTACTAGTTTGCATTCCCACCAACAGTGTAAGAGGGTTCCCTTTTCTCCACACCCTCTCCAGCATTTATTGCTTGTAGACTTTTGGATAGCAGCCATTCTGACTGGCGTGAAATGGTACCTCATTGTGGTTTTGGTTTGCATTTCTCTGATAATGAGTGATGTTGAGCATCTTTTCATGTGTTTGTTAGCCATCTGTATGTCTTCTTTGGAGAAATGTCTGTTTAGTTCTTTGGCCCATTTTTTGATTGGGTAGTTTATTTTTCTGGAATTGAGAGCTGCAGGAGTTGCTTGTATATTTTTGAGATTAATTGTTAACACAATACATTCTTTTCAGATATTGTCTCCCAGGATTCATAATTATTTATAAAGAAAAGCACCTTAAAATATGCCAAAGCTGAATAATTAACGGATTAGTTATCTATTGCCAAGCAACAAATTCTGGAATTTGTTGCTATATAACAAAAACTGGAATTCCAGTTGAGCTATTTCAAATTCTAATGAATGATCCTGTGAAAATGCCACACTCCATATGGCAGCAAATTTGGAAAACTCAGCAGTGGCCACAGGACTGGAAAAGGTCAGTTTTCATTCCAATCCCAAAGAAAGGCAATGCCAAAGAATGCTCAAACTACCACACAATTGCACTCATCTCACATGCTAGTAACGCAATGCTCAAAATTCTCCAAGTCAGGCTTCAACAGTACTTGAACTGTGAACTTCCAGGTGTTCAAGCTGGTTTTAGAAAAGGCAGAGGAACCAGAGATCAAATTGCCAACATCTGTTGGATCATCAAAAAGCAAGAGAGTTCCAGAAAAAAAAATCTATTTTTACTTTATTGACTATGTCGTAGCCTTTGACTGTGTGGATCACAATAAACTGTGGAAAATTCTTCAAGAGATGGGAATACCAGACCACCTGACCTGCCTCTTGAGAAATCTCTATGCAGGTCAAGAAGCAACAGTTAGAACTGGACATGAAACAACAGACTGGTTCCAAATCGGGAAAGGAGTCCATCAAGGCTATATATTGTTACCCTGTTTCTTTTACTTATATGCAGAGTACATCATGAGAAATGCTGGGCTGGAAGAAGCACAAACTGGAATCAAGATTGCTGGGAGAAATACCAATAACCTCAGATATGCAGATGATACCACCCTTATGGTAGAAAGTGAAGAAGAACAAAAGAGCCTCTTGATGAAAGTGAGAGAGTGAAAGAGTTGGCTTAACGCTCAACATTCAGAAAACGAAGATCATGGCATCTGGTCCCATCACTTCATGAGAAATAGATGGGGAAACGGTGGCTGACTATAATTTTTTGGGCTCCAAAATCACTGCAGATGGTGACTGCAGCCATGAAATTAAAAGACGCTTACTTCTTGGAAGAAAAGCTATGACCAACCTAGACAGCATATTAAAAAGCAGAGACATTACTTTGTCAACAAAGGTCCATCTAGTCAAGGCTATGGTTTTTGCAGTAGTCGTGTATGGATGTGAGAGTTGAAGTATAAAGAAAGCTGAGCGCCAAAGAATTAATGCTTTTGAACTGTGGTATTGCAGAAGACTCTTGAGAGTCCCTTGGACTGCAAGGACATCCAACCAGTCCAACCTAAAGGAAATCAGTCCTGAATATTCATTGGGTGAAGTTGAAACTCCAATACTTTGGCCACCTGATGCGAAGGGCTGACTCATTTGAAAAGACCCTGATGCTGGGGAAGATTGAAGGTAGGAGGAGAAGGGGATGACAGAGGATGAGATAGTTGGATGGCATCACTGACTCAATGGACATGAATTTGAGTAAACTCCGGGAGTTGGTGATGGACAGGGAGGCCTGGTGTGCTGTGGTCCATGGGGTAGCAAAGAATTGGACACAACTGAGCAACTGAACTGAACTAATACAACAAATTACTACAAACTTAGCAGCTTAAACCAATTCTGATTTATTATTTCACAGTTTCTTTGGGTCAGGGCTCTGGTCAGAGTTCAGCTGAGTCTTCTGCTTGGGGTCTCACAAGGTTGCAATCCAGGTGTTAGTCAGGCTACATTCTCATCTGGAGAAGGATTCACTTCCAGTTTCACTCAGATTCTCGGCAGAATTCATTCCATGCAGTTGTAGGACTGAGGGCCCTGGCCTCTTGCTGGCTGTCTGCTGGCAGCAGTCCTCAGCTTCCTGAGACCATAGTCAGCTCCTAGAAACCACCCACAGTTCTTTGCCACATGAGCTTCCTCAATATGACCAATGTATATGTGCCTGTGTGTATGCTAAGTCACTTTAGTCGTGTCTGACTCTGTGCAACCCCAGTAGCCCACCAGGCTCCTCTGTCCATGGAATTTTCCAGGCAAGAATACTGGAATGGGTTGCCATTCCCTTCTCCAGGGAACCCTCCTGACCCAGGGATTGAAACCATGTCTCTTATGTCTCTTGCATTGGCAGCCGGGGCTTCTTTATCACTATTGCCACCTGGGAAGCCCCAGTATGGCCAATTCCTTCATCAAATCAGCAAGGAGAGGCTCAGCATGTTTCCTAGCAACACAGATATCTTATATGGCTTTACATAATCAAGGAACTACTTCCCATCACCTTTGCCATGTGTTGCTGGTTAGAACCAAGGGAAGGGATTACACACGAATTCATGTGACAAGAATCATGGGGGATTCAGTTAAGAATCATTGATTCTTCATGTGACTAAAATGTTTTCTTGAACTAGCAAGATTTTAATGACTCAGTGGATAAAAATGACACATAAAACTTTACAAAAATTTTTAAAAATTGATTTATGTTATTCAATATGGAGTTATAATCTATTTTTATCAAATCAACAAAGTATTTACTTCAGTTGCATTTTATCTTAAAACATTTAGTATTTTCTTTTTGAAAAAATAAAAGTTAGCTGCTGAATTGATTATTTTTAATAGTGCTATTTATATTTCTTTAAATACATAGGAAAGCTTGATCATGATTTCTAACAACACTAGTGGAGTTAGTTCTCATTTTATATATGATTCTTATTTAGCTAATCCCAGAAGCTGAACAACAGCCTCTGAGCATACTTCTTAATCATACTCTCTACCTCATAAATAAGTAATATTTTAAGCTACAAATTACACTGCATCATTATAAATTAAGTAATGAAAAATAGCATTTTGATTTATTATTTATTTCCTTTTTATAACTTGTTCTAACATTGATGAATTAACTATGTTAGATCTATAACATTTAAATCTTGACTGTTCTTGGTAATCTATTTTACAAAATGTATTCTATAACCTTTCCCAGTGGTTTTTATACATTTTTGCAAATGTATAACACATATAAATTAAACTGAAAAATGAGATCAGACTTTTTCTGACAGTAATCTGATTGGAACTAATAGATTAAAAAAGATGACTGGTTTGCCAAATAAAGTTTTCAGTTCCAACATTTAGTTGAAAGTATGCATAAGTGGTGTGATAAAAGTATTTTATAAAACATATTGCTTTGGAAAAAGCGTAGAAAAAAGCAATATTTCAATTTTTTCAGTTCTGTTTGGGTGAAAGTGAAAAGTGAAGTCGCTCAGTCATGTCCAACTCTTTGCAACCCCAGGGACTGTAGCCTACAAGACTCCTCCATCCATGGAATTTTCCAGGCAAGAGAACTGGAGTGGGTTGCCATTTCCTTCTCCAGGGGATCTTCCCATCCCAGGGATCGAACCCGTGTCTCCCTCATTGCAGGCAGACGCTTTAATCACCTGAGCCACCAGGAAAGCTGTCTCTTTGGGTATATCAAGTTAATTATAATATCTCAAACTGAAAAAGTAATAAGTTTAATTAGTAATCATTTGCTAAGTTTTGTAAATCCTTTTTGATATATTTGCAAGAAATTTGAAAAACCAAATGCCTGTGACGGCTGAGCAACAATTACTTTGCAAGTTGTATAGTTTCCAATTCATTTCGTTTGCCAATTTGAAAGATGATCTAATTAAATCATCAGTTAGTAAATGAGATAAAATAATTATTTATTATTATTATTTGACACATAGTTCAGAAGGAGCTCAAAGTATTGAATAGTCTTGTTATTATATAACTCACTTCATTTTTGCTACTTATAAGAACAATATCTCCTAGCACATTTTTAAGGAAAAATGGAAAAAAGCAACAGAATTAATACAAATTCTGTCTCATTCCAGCAATAAGTAATAATTGTTCATAGATTCATAGATTAATTGGAGGAAAAAACCCAGGTATTTCATTAAAAATTGGATTTCCAACAAAACTTTAATTTTATATTTACTGATTATTTATCAAAAATTATTATTTTTATATTGTGTTATGTACTGGTCATGGCTATAATAACTTAATCCAAAAGAAAAAACTTTTTAACCATATACCTGTTAAGAAGACAATTTTTAAGTTATATATATATGTTTATTTATATATATATATATTTGCAGAAAAGTAGTACAAACAATAAGACTTTCATGCCTAAAAATGTATTACTTGAAGGTTAAATTCTGTGGGAGAATTAAAATGTAAATGTGAGTTCAAGGAAGAAAAGAGAAATGTGCAAATTTCCAACTATTTTAAAAGGACCCATTCATGAATATGTAAAGACGTGACGTGTATGTGCTAAGTCCTTTCAGTAGTATCCTACCCTTTGTGACCCCATGGACTGTAGCTCGCCAGGTTCCTCTGTCCATGGGATTCTCGAGGCAAGAATACTAGAGTGGGTTGCCATTTCTTCCTCCAGAGAATCGTCCCAACCCAGGGATGGAACCCTCATCTCTTATGTCTCCTGCCTTGGCAGGTGAGTTCTTTACCACTAGCACTACCTGCTAAGTCACTTCAGTCGTGTCCGACTCTGTGTGACCCCATAGACAGCAGCCCACGAGGCTCCCCCGTCCCTGGGATTCTCCAGGCAAGAACACTGGAGTGGGTTGCCATTTCTTTCTCCAATGCATGAAAGTGAAAAGTGAAAGTGAAGTCACTTAGTCGTGTCCAACCCTCAGTGACCCCATGGACTGCAGCCCACCAGGCTCCTCCGTCCATGGGATTTTCCAGGCAAGAGTACTGGAATGGGGTGCCATGAACCCTAAAAGACATGGTACTATGCTGTGCTTAGTCACTTAGTCATGTCTCACTCTTTGGGACCCCACAGACTGTAGCTCACCAGGCTTCTCTGTCCATTGGGATTCTCCAGGCAAGAATACTGAAGTGGGTTGCCATGCCCTCCTCCAGGGGATCTTCTCAATCCAGGGATTGAACCGGGTCTCCCACATTGCAGACAGATTCTTTGTCATCTGAGCCATGGAGGAAACCCCAGAATACTGGAGTGGGTAGCCTATTCCTTCTCCAGGAGAACTTCCCAACCCAGGAATCGAACGGGGGTCTCCTGCATTACAGGCAGATTCTTTACCAGAAAAGACAAGTAGTGGATATCAAATCATTATAATACTTAGATTCCACTGGACACTTTAAAAAGAGTTACTGAACAATTTTATTTTAAAATATTAACATACTGCAAAATGTTCAATGCTACATCTTTTGCAATTATTTAAACTGGTGATGAAAGATTTTAGATGCTAACTTAAAGATGTGTGTGGGAGTTTATAATTTTTCAAAATTAATTTGAAAGTTTTAAGTTAAAAACTTAAAGACTGCTGCTCTCTACAGCTACAAAGTGCTGAGAACCGCTTCTGTTCCTAAACCCCATAAGGCCTCTCTTACACAGGCACCTTGATGGGAGGCCACTAACAGCCGTTCAGATTTGCCGACCACCCCTTCTAGAACACCAGACCAATTGCAAAAAAGAACAGGCCACTTCCAGCCCCTTTTCTCTTTCCGTCAGAGTGGAGCAACTGCTGCCTCTCTGCTCTGTAGTAACTCAGCTTGTTCAGTACCAGGCAAGAGCATGGTGTGGACTTGGGCCATGAAGAACCGGTCTCTTGGGCAGGTACCAAAACCTCAGACAAGGCAGGGTTGAGATAAGGATCCATTTCTGAGAACATGAATTAAAGACAAGGACTATTTCAGAGAACCTGAAAGGGATTTACTATTAAATAATAATAAATTGGGAGAAGGAAATGGCAACCCACTCCAGTGTTCTTGCCTGGAGAATCCCAGGGATGGGGAAGCCTGGTGAGCTGCCGTCTATGGGGTCACACAGAGTCGGGCACGACTGAAGTGACTTAGCAATAATAAATTGATGATGCAAAATAGCCATGCTAAGTGCCTGGGACTCCTGAAATTCCACCTGGTTTGGAACAGGATTTTCCCTAGGACCTGGGAAAGCAGAAAGCCTCAGACAATGCTGAGACATCCTGACCTGACTAAATGAGCTAAAGGAATTCAAACCCAGGATTTCCCTGGTGGTCCAGTGGTTAAAACTCTGTGCTCCGCTTTAAGGCAGCTAAAATCCCACATGCCACTCTGAGTGGCAAAGAATTCCACGGACAGAGGAGCCTGGTGGGCTACAGTCCGTGGGATCACAAAGAGTCGGACACAACTGAGCGACTAACACTGTAGGTATGTTCAAGTCCTTATCCACGGAACTGTGAATGTGATCTTATTTGGAACTAGAGTCTTTGTAGATTTAATGGAGATATAAATTAAAACGAGATCCTCCTGGATTATGGTGGGCCCTGATCTAATCATAGGCATCCTTAAAAGAGGAGACACAGAGAAAACAGACACACAAAGAGGGAAGACAGAAAAGTGAAGACCAGCATAAATTGCAGTGATACAGCTAAAAGCCAGGAAACACCAGAGATGCTGGCAGGCACCAGAAACTAGGAAGAGGCAAGGAAAGGTTCTTTCCTAGAGCCTTCAGAGGAGTCACAACCCTGGCAACCCCTTTATAGGGCCCCTGGCAACATCCTTCTAGCCTCCAGGACTGGGAGAGAATAGATTTCTGTCGTTTCAAGGTACCCAGCTTGGGATCACTTGTTAACAACTATCATAGGGAACTAATACACATTCCTGTTGAGAGGGTATAAGAAATCTCAGGGAATCTGCCACTCACCTACTATTTTGGTTTTATGCTCTCAAAGTTGCTAACCTTTCTATAGAAATTGAATTGAGTTATAACTCAATTCAATTCAGCCCAACATTTATTTACCGCATACTTAGGGCCTGTCAGTGTGTATCACGCACTTGCACGATTGTCACCATGGTGAAAAAGACAAGACACACCAGTTCCCGACTCCGTGGAGTTTTCAGTCTAGAGAGGGAAAGACTGGAGGCTAAACAAAAACTGTAAGTAAAGAGAGTAACTTCACGTCGTCTCAGCGTCATGCTTGGTCAGCATTTAATCAGGCCTGGCCCGGAACTCCTTCCCTAGAATATACCTTTGTTTGACTTTCCAATTTGCTTTTTGATTAGAGGCCCCAAAATATGGAGTTACATTTTAACTTGAAGATTACTGTCCAGTACAAAAATAATAAAAACAAAGGTAACCATTTTATTATCTGTAGACATTAACAATCTTTTAAGGATTCTTTTTCTGGTATGCTACATACACCCCTCTTCCTTAAATGGTCTTGGAAATCAGTTTTCCCATCTTACTAGTTCATTCATAATGAGTTGAATATATTTTTGACACACATTCATTATATCTTTCTGTGAAAATCATGTTTTTAACTTTTTTTCAATTTCACATCATGTTTTTAACTTTTTGAGAATTGTACTTTGATGTGGAATGATTATAAAACTCAAGTGATATAATATGGAAAAGATTAATATGGTTCCTGGGACACGGTAGGTGGTCAATGAGTGTGAGCTCTCCCTCAGCAATGAGAAAAGCCTGGAAGATTCAGGAGAGGCAACATATTAGGGACTCTCTCCACTCACTGCCAGGCTTCAGTGTACACCAACACAACTGTGGATGTGCCTCGTTCTTTTCTTTGTTCTCTCCCTACTGCTCATCTTATTCTTGTCTTTTACTAAGGCAGACACCTAAACTGAATTTTTTTTAAGTTCTTAAGTCTTCTGTGTTGAGAAGCTGAAAATTTTACCCATCTCACCACTTCCTCCAGCTCTGAGCTCTTAGACTCCTCTTCCCAGCTTCAGGAATTACTCATGGTCCAGCCATCCACCCCCATGGTTACTTGTCCATCTTCTGTAGGGACCTCTTAGACAGCATACTAAAAAGCAGAGGCATTACTTTGCCAACAAAAGTCCGTCTAGTCAAAACTGTGGTTTTTCCACTAGTCATATATGGATGTGAGAGTTGGACTATAAAGAAAGCTGAGCAGCAAAGAATTGATGCTTTTGAACTGTGGGATTGGAGAAGACTCTTGAAAGTCCCTTGGACCGCAAGGAAATCAAACCAGTCAATCCTAAAGGAAATCAGTCCTGAATATCCACTGGAAGGACTACTGCTGAAGCTGAAGTCCCATACTTTGGCTACCTGATGCAAAGAACGGACTCATTAGAAAAGACCCTGATGCTGGGAAAGATTGAAGGCAGGAAGAGAAGAGGACAACAGAAGAAGAGATGGTTGGATGGCATTACCAACTTGATGGGTGTGAGTTTGATGATGAACAGGGAAGCCTGGCGTGCTGCAGTTTATGGGGTCGCAAAGGGTCGGACACAACTGAGTGAATGAACTGACTGACTGACTGAGGGACCCCTTGATTATTAAAAAAAAGTCTGATCTTATTTAGCATTCTTTTTCTTAATTCTTTGGACGTAGTTTATTTTAAACTATAGGGCAAAATTTTATTGCTAAATCCAGAATTGTTGGTAAGTGTTAGACAAGTCTTGGTAATCTTTGCCAAAGTGCAAAAGTAGTAAAATAGAAGCAAGTTTTCTGCAGGTTAAAAAATATGCAGGGACAATGCTCTACATTGTTTCTAAGACACTCAAGAAATGTAAGTATTTTCAAAAAAAAAAAAAAACAAACAAACTAGGTAAGTTACACTTCACCTCACTAGGACAGCTTCATCCCTGAGCTTGTAAAGAACATTCAGCAACAATTTCTAAAAAATGGTGCCCTTCTTTAAGAGTTAAAAAGACTAGAAACAGGGATGAATTCCAGCATCCACAGGCAAGTATAAGAAGCACAGTGTAGTTTCTGCACAGATAGAGATGGCTGTAGAGAAGAGGGAACAGAAGCAAGTCACTGAGAACCTGAACCTATGGGACTCGTTAACATTGAGGCCAAGAAGTAGGGCCAAGTGTATGGGAAGAGCCCAGAGAAAAGACTTTGGGTGAACAAATTATATAGCTAGGAACCGTATAGGGCAGGGATAATCCATTTGTTTATCTAACATTTGCACAGAGGTAAATTTTGTTTCAGAAATTTAGTAATGTTTTTCAAATGCTGTTTAAAGTAAAATTTACAGTGCCATATCTAATAATATTAGTGAAAGCAGATACGTAATTGTTTTTTCTTTTCCTCACCATCAGTGTATTATTCTCTCCTTGATATAGTTATTTTAAAATTTTGTTGTTGTTCAGTCTGTAGTCGAGTCCAACTGTTTGAGACTCCATGGACTGAAGCACATCAGGCTTCCCTGTCCTCCACCCTCTCCTGGAGTTTGTTCAAATTCATGTCCATTGAGCTGATGATGCCATCCACCCATCTCACCCTCTGTCTTCCCCTGTGCCTTCTGCCTTCAATCTTCCCCAGCATCAGGGTTTTTTCCAAAGAGTCTTGGCATTAGGTGGCCAAACATTGGAACTTCAGCTTCAGCATCAGTCCTTCCAATGTATATTCCATGTTAATTTCCTTTAGGATTGACTGATTTGATCCCCTTGCAGTCCAAGAGACTCTCAAGAATGTTCTCCAGCACCACAGTTCAAAAGCATCAATTTTTTGGCACTCAATCTTCATTATGGTCCAAATCTGACATCCATGCATGACTACTGGAAAAACCATAGCTTTGACTATGCAGACCTTTGTTGGCAAAGTGATATCTCTGCTTTTTAGTATGCTGGCTAGGCTTGTCATAGCTTTCCTTCCAAGGAGTAAGGGACTTTTAATTTCATGGCTGCAGTCACTGTTCACAGTGATTTTGGAGCCCAAGAAAATAAAATGTCACTGTTTCCACTTTTTACCCTTCTATTTGCCATGAAATGATGGGACCAGATGCCATGATATTAGTTTTTTTAGTGTTGAGTTTTAAGAATAGATTTATTCTATTCACAGGATAGTGGATGAAGATGTGTGCCTGAGTCCTGCAGATAAGAAAATTGGACCATGGTAACTGTTGCCACCTTGTGGTAGAGTGGAAGAAATTCACAGCATCTTGATGCTTCAGCACCCAGGTGTTCTTTCACCGTTGCATTTGACATTTACTCTTCGCTAGGCCCTGGCTAAGATAATCAAGGTGTGTAGAATGCAGAATGCAGTCATCCAGACACAATTTATTGTTGAAACATTGTCGTAGGAAACAGCACTTTTTTGGGGTGGGGGTGATGGAAGAACCGGAAAGACTTTCCCCAAAAAGCAAAATCCAAGATAGCCATTATGTGTAACCAGGCTGACTCTAGTCTATGTGGCTTTCTGTGATGAAAGTAATTTCCTAAGCAGGAATTTTTTTGCCCATTCTTACTGGTTCTTTTTCAGTAATAAGAAAGAAGAGATTGGGAGTTTGGGATTGACATGTACATCCATTGTATTTAAAATAGATAATCAACAAGAACTTACTGTACAGCACACAGAATTCTGCTCAGTATTCTTTAATAACCTCAATGGGAAAATAATTTTTAATTTTTTTAAATAAATACAGTATTTTTTAATTATAAAAGAAGAAGAGGGAAGATGCATTGCTGACTAGCTTCAGAACCTCAGAGAGCATGGGGAGTGCTCTCTCCGTTTCTTTGCCTCTCCAGATACATTCTCCACCAACCTTCATCCTGCCTTGCCCCCAGAAGGCTGACCAGTGCCGACTGCCTCTGTCCTCTGTGTCACACACTGACGTAGTTCCCAAGCAGAGAATACTTGTAGAGTGGAGGCATTGGCAAAAGATCTGCCAAAGGAAGGAGAATTCAATCTGGCATTTATGCCCAGATTCTCTCCCATCCAGGCAGGGATACCACAATGAAAAGTCTCAGTTTTTCTCCCCCTTTCCCTTCAGAGCCAGAGGTGGTAACCGGGACTGGCTGTTGTTAGCTCCAGAGTGTTACACTTCAATTCAGTCCAGTCCCTCAGTCGTGTCCGACTCATTGCGACCCTGTGGACTGCAGCACACCAGGCTTCCCTGTCCATCACCAACTCCTGGAGTTTACTCAAACTCATGTCCATCAAGTCCGTGATGCCATCCAACTATCTTATCCTCTGCCGTCCCCTTCTCCTCCTGCCTTCAATCTTTCCCAGCATTGGGTCTTTTCCAAATGGTCATTTCTTCACATCAGGTGGCCTAAGTATTAGTCTTGCACTAATCCTTGTGGTTTTCCTATACTCTACAAATGCCTTTGTAAATAATCCCTTCAATTATCCTGATTTAAATGTGCCATTGGTTTCCTGCTTCCCTGGCTAACATAAAAAAATTAATTAAAAAATTGTTGAGTATATAAATTCTATGTAAACAGGTACTTCCCTGGTGGTGCAGTGGTTTAGACTTTGCCTTCCCTTGCAGCGGGTGCTGGTTCAATCCCTGGTTGGGGAGCTAAGATTGCACATGCTTCATGGCCAAAAAACTAAAACATAAAACAGAAGTGATATTGTAACAAATTCAATAAAGACTAAAAATGGTCCACATTTTAAAAATCTTAAATGTTATGTAAATGAATTCAATAACTGAATGAATAAAGGCATGAATGAATGAATGAGCATTGAGATCAATGTGTGAGAATTGAATGCAGATGGGTAGAATGTATTAATATTTCATGCAGGAATAAGTGAATGACTAAGCAAATGAATAATACCTATGTGAAAACATGAATGGAAGTGTAAATGAAGAATGAACTCATAAAAACATGAATTGAGACCAGTTTGAATCTATCTGAATGCTTGACTTCACCACCTCCCATGCTTCCATCTGCTAGAACGCTGCAAAGAGAAGGAACGATGAACTCCCTAAAACAGGACTGTTACACAGAAACAGAGTTTAGAGAGAGGCACTCAGAGCTTAGGTTAAGAAAAAAAGTTTCAAGAAAAGACTAAGCTAACTTTTAAAAGGGCAGAGAGTAAAGGTAAAGGTATCCATAGAGGGGCAGAAAACACAGAATGGAAGGATTAAGCTCATTTGTCCTAGAAGGAAATTAATAGTTCAGAGACTCAGAGACAAGGAGCCATGGGATGTGCAGCAAGCCAGTAACTATTTTCTTCTTCTTCTTTTTTTTTTAAAGAGCATCTACATTTTTAATAAAACCAACTAGAACGACTTTGAAGTTGAATGACATTGCATAATTAACTCATTACAGAATGAAACTTTTAGGAAACAAAATGTAGAATGGATATAAACAACACTTTAAAGGTTCACATGTGACTTGGGCTCAAAGTCTAGCATTGGAATACTGTTTCAAGGATGACTGAGCCATATTAGTGAATCACCAAAGGAATAAAATGCATAAAAATTCTAGGTAGCTCATTCCTCTGCCTTCAGATAAAATCCACAAATTGGCCTAGGTGATGTGATTATTGTCTATTTTAAGCAGTCCTAGGGAATTGAAAGGTTGTTGTTGAATCACGCGAATACACCGGGATTCTTGGCCCCCGGAGGAGAAGAATTCAATCCAGGGCCAGAGACAAGGCTTGATTGCTCAGAGCTTTTGTGTAATAAAGTTTTATTAAAGTATAAAGGAGATAGAGAAAGCTTCTGACATAGGCATCAGAAGGGGGCAAAAAGAGTACTCCCTTGCTAGTCTTCAACTGGATATTATATAGTCACTAGCAGTCTGTTAATGAAAGAAGGGAATGTCTTAAAATTCAGAATGGCATCAAATGGTTTATCCTGGGCCATAAAATGATTAACTTGAATCTTAAAGAAGGGCAGACTACCATACAAATAGTTTCATTTACATAGATTAGGGGAACAATATCTGAGTATAACATAGTGGTTTGTCAAGTAGGTTCTGGGCCAAGAGGCGGAACCGACTTGGAGACAGAGTTTGGGGTAAAGGCATAGTACATTAGCATAGCTTAAGACAAACATTTCCATAAGAAAAAGGCATTGGTTATCTCTAGGCTCAAGAAAAGCTAACTTCAGGCGAAACCAGGTGTCATTATGGCAACACAGTATTTTAAGAGAAACCTCTCTTTAAATTTGTATAGAGAAGGAAAAAAATATTGCTAGTTTGTTTCCTCCTGCCGCTTAAGAGAGATAAAAATGTCTGACACTTGCAGGCTATTTCTTCCATTTGGAGACCCCTGGCCTTCCTGCCTGTTACCCTCTCAGAATGAGCCTCAAACAAATTTTCTTGAAGTACAAAAATTTAAAGGTAACGTTCTACCCATAGACTACATATTTAAAACATGTAGTTTAAACATATTAAACATACTAAAGCAGAATCTAGTTGTTTATAAGACCTAATCTCAAACATGTTTAAACATACATATTTAAACATATTAAACATACTAAAACAGAATCTAGTTGTTACAAGAATTAATCTCAAAATATACCTACGGGAATTTACAGATATTTAGAAGTTCTCCAAAATCTATGTGTAATCTAGTTGTTGTTTGGCCGGTGAGTCATGTTTGACTCTTAAGACCCCTCTTTTGAGACCCCATGGACTATAATCTGCCAGACTCCTCTGTCCATGGGATTTTCCAGGCAGGAATTCTGGAGTGGCTTGCCATTTCCTTCTCCAGGGGGTCTTCCCAACCTAGGGATTGAACCCAGGTCTCCTGCATTGGCACGTGGACTCTTTACCACTGAACCACCAGGGAAGCTCATCTGTAAACTAGGAGGTGAAGAAAACTCGTCTTTGCCACTAGAGCTTACTGCTGCAGGCTGGCTGTGCCCAAGGGTACGCAGCCATATATCCGTCCCTCCCTCCCACTCGAGCTGCACTGATGGTCTGGGGAAGAAGCTGCTATCTGGGTTTCTTTCCTTTGGGCTGTTTATGGCAGAGGTACATTATGCTCGATCTCAAGCCAGGAAAGAATACAATGTCCGCCAAGTTTCTGAAGAGTGAGCTGACTACTGGCTGCTTGAGAGTACAGGCGCTAATCCTCGCGGGCCCTCACTAGGCTGAGCTTCAAAGCACCTTTTGGTTTAGGATTCCACATGGTCGTCATCACTCTCATCGCTGTTGTCATTCTCCTCCTCTTCCCTCTTCAACATTTTCAGATATCTACTAGCTAAAATCGTCTTTGATGGTGTATGTGCAAGAGGCTAAAAATTTCCAATTCCTCTGCGGTATTTGATAAATCTCTGTGAGTGCTTTCTTTTCTTTTCCACTCGGGTTGCTACAAGAATAGGTGGTGAGATAGTGAACAGTGTTGCATGACCTTGGCCGTGAGCACGAGGGCTTCCTGGACACCTCACGGGGGAGCTCTTTATGAAGACTCAGATGTGGGACAAGGACAACGACAGCAGCCGCTGCTCCCTGCACTTGTCCTTGCCCAGGACCACGTCTGCCTTCTCCACTCCCCGCCCCCACAGCAGCAGCCACGAGGGAGTTACAGTGTCTGGCCAGCAACCATTGCCATGAGGATCAGATAAGATATAAACGTGATAGAAATGGAAGCATCTAAATGCTACATCTGGGTGCAGAGGTGGGGGGATCAATGAAATATTTTTCTTAAGACTCAGGTATTATCCATTCAACTGTGGGGTCATGTTGCAGAAACCCCTTTTCAAAGGATCATGGCCCTTACATGGGCCATGTAAGGTCACAGTACAAGGTCACTGATTTAACTGACTTGTTCTGAAAATGAGACCCTTGGTTGAGATCCAGTGCTGCTGTATTCAGGCTAAAACATGCAGAGGATAGAATTAAAAGCAATTTCAGTCACAAAGCACCAAATGATCATCTGAGCCCATGTTTTCTAATTTCCTCTTGCTTGAGTTCAAATTCCTATTTAATAATTAAAAGAGATTAAAGGACACATCCATATTTACAAATATAGACTGGGGAGTACACAATTCTCATGCTAGAAACTTGTGGTAAAGTCTAGAAAATATAAAAAGTATCATTCAGGAAAAGGGTCATGACTGTTGCTCTAGAAATCCAATTTTTCTAGGAATGTTCTTAAGAAGATAATCACACAGATATAAGAAGATATAAGGGCAAAAAGTTCACTGCAATATTTCTTACACAATTAAGAGACCAATAATTTAAATGCCCATTATTGGGAGACTATAAAGCAATAACTAATAACAACAAACCTTGTCAAGCATTGATCTAAGTATATATTAACTCATTTAATTGTTGCAATAATCTTGAAAAGAAGATAGCGCTGTTTTACCCAATTTAGAGATGTGGAAACTGAGACATAGAATTCAACTTAATTTCACAAAGCTAGAAATTGATGGGACTAGCATTTGAATTCAAGCAGTCTGGTTCAACGTCTAGGTGCTTAAAACTATGTCATGCTGTCTCTATATCTTCAGAACTCTCTAGCATGTTTATCTTTATTGATAAGGAAAGATGACTACAAAATATTGGCCTAAAAATATAGTTAAAGAATAACACATACAACCAGATCCTACACATGAAAAATTATAAGCAAAATCACAGAGAGAAATCTGGATGAATGGTCCCCAAAATGGTAGTTTTTTACAATTACTATGTATCATTGTAACAAAACTGATAAAGTTAATGTTCCAAAATTAAGCACCACCTCACTTGGACACTCACCCATCTCACATGTAGGAACATTGTCATCTTTCAGACATCGTTGTAGATACTGTAGACCAAGGCCCCACAGCACTCTGGCCTTGCTGCAGTAACTACACAGTTTTGCCTCTGATACTCAAATGCTATCTACCTCTACCATTCTAGAATCCCAACATCCCCATTGATATCTAGGAGTTCCATTTCAAGATACCAACCATACAACTTGCAGAAAACAGCAATGACCAGACTTTTCGGGTAAATGTCAGTGGCTTCTCACCAGGGCATTTCTTATTATCTAAGTAAAGCAAGTGCATCTGGCCCTCCTGGGGAACACAGGTTAAGAGTTCTTAGACTTTCCATAGTAAATCTATTCTAATATTTCCTATGCCAAGATCCAACTCAATTCCATGGCAAGGAAGTTCTGGAAACTCCACTTCAGTTATGGTAAGCTTTCATTATGTTCAGGTTTCAAACCACCATCACAACACTTCAAACTGATTCCAGTGTCTCTGCCAGAGGTTAAGTCTTGAGTCATCAGTAAGTACCTCCATGTCAACAAATCCCCTTTCTCCAGAGTTCGATGGTAATAACAAGATCTACTCATGTATCTTTCCCCTCGTTCTTTTCTGATTGCATTAGCAAAGTTCTGCAATTCCTTTGGTGGATTTTTTATTTGTTTCTAGAATAAGGCTCGTGTTTCACTTCTAAGGCTGGGCCTAGAACTGACTGGTTATAAGCCTGGAGATAATAAGGGGTTGTAGCGGAAGGCCTTGAGGAGAACCAGCATCATCTTGTGAGATATGGGGATCACAAAGGGTCATTGCCTGCTTCTAGGCAAGAGAAAGACAGAGCTGTTTCATTTATTATTATTATTGAAGTATAATGGCTTTACAGTGTTGTGTTAGCTTCTGTTGCACAACAAAGTAAATCAGCTCTGTGTATACATATATCCCCTCCCTATTGTACCTGCCTCCTTTGTCCCCCATCCCGCCCCCTAGGTGACCACAGAACACCAACTGAGCTTCTTGTGTGATACAGCAGGTTCCCATGAGCTATCTATTTCACGCATGGTAGTGTATCTATGTCAGTGCTACTCTCCCAATCATTCCATCCTCCCCTTCCCGACCCCCACCCCATGTCCACATGTCCATTGTCTACATCTGCATAGAAGCAGCCTGAATGTCCATCAATAGATGAATGGATAAAGAAGATGTGGTACATATAAAAAATGGAATATTAGTCATAAAAAGGAATGAAATTGGGTCATTTGTAGAAATGTGGATGGACCTAGTCTGTCATACAGAATAAAGTATTAATGCATATACATGGAATCTAGAAAAATGGTACAGATAAACCTAGGGGCAGTGACCGAGAGGAGCTACCCCACGTTCAAGGAGCAGTGGCTGCACGGGCGCAGGAGGGCTGAGAGGAGCTACTCCACGTTCAAGGTCAGGAGGGGTGGACGTGAGGAGATACCCCTCGTCCAAGGTAAGGAGCAGCGGCTGCGCTTTGCTGGAGCAGCCTTGAAGACATACCCCACATCCAAGGTAAGAGAAACCCAAGTAAGACAGTAGGTGCTGCAAGAGGGCATCAGAGGGCAGACACACTGAAACCATAATCACAGAAAACTAGTCAATCTAGTCACACTAGGACCACAGCCTTGTCTAACTCAATGAAACTAAGCCATGCCGTGTGGGGCCACCCAAGATGGGCAGGTCATGGTGGAGAGGTCAGACAGTATGTGGTCCACTGGAGAAGGGAATGGCAAACCACTTCAGTATTCTTGCCTTGAGAACCCCATGAACAGTATGAAAAGGCAAAATGATAGGATCCTGAAAGAGGAACTCCCCAGGTCGGTAGGTGCCCAATATGCTACTGGAGATCAGTGGAGAAATAACTCCAGAAAGAATGACGGGATGGAGCCAAAACAAAAACAATACCCAGCTGTGGGTGTGACTGGTGATAGAAGCAAGGTTCGATGCTGTAAAGAGAAATATTGCATACAAACCTGGAATGTTAGGCCCATGAATCAAGGCAAATTGGAAGTGGTCAAACAGGAGATGGCAAGAGTGAACATTAACATTCTAGGAATCAGCAAACTAAAATGGACTGGAATGGGTGAATTTAACTCAGGTGACCATTATATCTAGTACTGCAGGCAGGAATCCCTAAGAAATGGAGTAGCCATCATGGTCAACGAGAGAGTGTGAAATGCAGTACTTGGATGCAATCTCAAAAACGATAGAATGATCTCTGTTCATTTCCAAGGCAAACCATTCAATATCACAGTAATCCAAGTCTATGCCCCAACCAGTAATGCTGAAGAAGCTGAGGTTGAACGGTTCTATGAAGACATACAAGGCCTTTTAGAACTAACACCCAAAAAAGATGTCCTTTTCATTATAGGGGAATGGAATGCAAAAGTAGGAAGTCAAGAAACACCTGGAGTAACAGGCAAATTTGGCCTTGGACTATGGAATGAAGCAGGGCAAAGGCTAATAGAGTTTTACCAAGAGAATGCACTGGTTGTAGCAAGCATCCTCTTCCAACAACACAAGAGAAGGCTCTATTCATGGACATCACCAGATGGTCAACACCAAAATCAGATTGATTATATTCTTTGCAGCCAAAGATGGAGAAGCTCTATACGGTCAGCAAAAACAAGACTGGGAGTTGACTGTGGCTCAGATCATGAACTCCTTATTACCAAATTCAGACTTAAATTGAAGAAAGTAGGAAATACCACTAGACCATTCAGGTATGACCTAAACCAAATCCCTTACGATTATACAGGGGAAGTGAGAAATAGATTTAAGGGACTAGATCTGATAGCCAGAGTACCTGATAAACTATGGATGGAGGTTTGTGACATTGTAAAGGAGACAGGGATCAAGACCATCCCCGTGGAAAAGAAATACAAAAAAACAAAATGGCTGTCTGGGGAGGCCTTACACATAGCTGTGAAAAGAAGAGAAGCGAAAAGCAAAGGAGAAAAGTAAAGATATAAACATCTGAATGCAGAGTTCCAAAGAATAGCAGACAGAGAAAAGAAAGCCTTCCTCAGCGATCAATGCAAAGAAATAGAGGAAAACAACAGAATGGGAAAGACTAGAGATCTCTTCAAGAAAATTAGAGATACCAAGGGAAAAATTCATGCAAAGATGGGCTCAGTAAAGAACAAATATGGTATGGACCTAACAGAAGCAGAAGATATTAAGAAGAAGTGGCAAGAATACACAGAAGAACTGTACAAAAAAGATCTTCATGACCCACATAATCACGATGGTGTGATCACTCACCTAGAGCCAGACACCCTGGAATGTGAAGTCAAGTGGGTCTTAGAAAGCATCACTATGAACAAAGCTAGTGCAGGTGATGGAATTCCAGTGGAGCTATTTCAAATCCTGGAAGATGATGCTGTGAAAGTGCTGCACTCAATATGCCAGCAAATTTGGAAAACTCAGTAGTGGCCACAGGACTGGAAAAGGTCCGTTTTCATTCCAATCCCAAAGAAAAGCAATGCCAAATAATGTTCAAACTACTGAAAAATTGCATTCATCTCACACGCTAGTAAAGTAATGCTCAAAATTCTCCAAGCCAGGCTTCAGCTATACGTGAACTGTGAATTTCCAGATGTTCAAACTGGTTTTAGAAAAGGCAGAGGACCCAGAGATCAAGTTGCCATCATCTGCTGCATCATGGAAAAAGCAAGAGAGTTCCAGAAAAACATCTATTTCTGCTTTATTGACTATGCCAAAGCCTTTGACTGTGTGGATCACAATAAACTGTGGAAAATTCTGAAAGAGATGGGAATACCAGACCACCTGACCTGCCTCTTGAGAAACCTGTATGGAGGTCAGGAAGCAACAATTAGAACTGGACATGGAACAACAGACTGGTTCCAAGCTGGAAAAGGAGTACATCAAGGCTGTATATTGTCACCCTGTTTATTTAACTTATATGCAGAGTACATCATGAGAAGCACTGGGCTGGAAGAAGCACAAGCTGGAATCAAGATTGCCAGGAGAAATATCAATCACCTCAGATATGCAGATGACACCACCCTTATGGCAGAAAATGAAGAGGAACTAAAAAGCCTCTTGATGAAAGTGAAAGAGGAGAGTGAAAAAGTTGGCTTAAAGCTCAACATTCAGAAAACAAAGATCATGGCATCTGGTCCCATCACTTCATGGCAAATAGATTGGGAAACAGTGTCAGACTTTATTTTCCTGGGCTCCAAAATCACTGCAGATGGTGATTGCAGCCATGAAATTAAAAGGTGCTTACTCCTTGGAAGGAAAGTTGTGGCCAACCTAGATAGCATATTCAAAAGCAGAGACATTACTTTGTCAACAAAGGTCTGTCTAGTCAAGGCTGTGGTTTTTCCAATGGTCATGTATGGATGTGAGAGTTGGACTGTGAAGAAAGCTGAGTGCCAAAAAATTGCTGCTTTTGAACTGTGGTGTTGGAGAAGACTCTTGAGAGTCCTTGGACTGCAAGGAGATCCAACCACTCCATTCTAAAGGAGATCTGTCCTGGGTGTTCTTTGGAAGGATTGATGCTAAACCTGAAACTCCAATACTTTGGCCACCTCATGCAAAGAGTTGACTCATTGGAAAAGACTCTGATGCTGGGAGGGATTGGGGGCAGGAGGAGAAGGGGACGACAGAGATGAGATGGCTGGATGGCATCACCGACTCAATGGACATGAGTTTGAGTGAACTCTGGGAGTTGGTGATGAACAGGGAAGCCTGGCATGCTGTGATTCATGGGGTTGCAAAGAGCTGGACACGACTGAGCGGCTGAACTGAACTGAACTGAGACCTATTTGCAGGGCCTGAATAGGGACACAGCTGTTTCTGATAGTAAGGCTCAGGGAAATCTGAGATGTAAGGTTCTCAGACTCATACCCTCAATCCCAAGTTCAGGCCCCTTTCTTTCCTATCAGGGCCCTGACTTGGACATAGGAGATCTGGTGAAGCTGTGCATCTAGTCTGTCTTCTTGGCGCTCTGCCACCCTTCTAATCAGATCTGAGCCTGATTTCCAGGACAGTCTGATACTCAGGAGCTCCTTTAGTGGGCTGTGTAAGAGTGACTGACTTGTCTAAAACCATATCAACTATGGCCACATTCATCAGGGCTCTGGCTTAATTTCTCCCTGGCAGAAGTCTAGGACTTTGCCTTCTCCTGAACCAAGACTCAGGAAGGATGTTTAGATGTGAGGGTGAAGGCAGTATCTCTTCCTGTAGCAGCCTCTGCTAGCTGGAAGAGGACATATTCTGAGGGTACACGGGGAACAGGGGACACTGGAGACCCCAGACTTTGCAGCACACACTACTGTGGCTCCTTATGTTCTGGAGGATCCAGCCATCCTCACAGTTTGGCTAAACCCCTCTTTAGCTGCTTATACTATTCAAGTCCCAGCTTTTAATAATAGCTGTCCTGCAGAGTTATTTGGAAAACTAGAGATTAAAAAAATAGATATGCTGCAGTATTTAATAAAGTATATAATCAGAAAAAGTTGCTACAGTTATTTTGATCTGGAATAGAAATAGCAACCATGAGTGGTGGAAGGGCAATGCTGTGCCCAACAATTAACACAAAATTAAAAAAAAATCATTTAGAGTAAGAGTCATTTTTGGAACCCACAACTCTCATTAGGGTTGTGTTACCCCCAAACTTGGTTTTGCCCCTTTTGTGGGTGTCAAGCCAAAGAGTGGGAGAAAGGAGGATTTATTACTCCCAGTAACTAGGGAGTACACTGGGATCTTTCCAAAGCAATGTCTCCCCAAGCAGCAAAACTGGGGAAGTTTTAAGCTAAGGGTACCTGTATACTCATGAAAGGGTTTGGTTGGTTTATTCATACTGATGAAGGGGCTTAAACAGAGGAGAATTCAGCATAGCATTAAGGCAAATGTTGATAGAATCCAGGCTCTAGTTAAAGTCACCAGGGTCAGCAAAGTCAGCATCATCATTCCTTAGGTTCCAGTTAGTCTAGTGGCTGCATGTTCAAGAAGGTTTAGATCCTGCAAAACAGCTCAAGAATGTGTTTCAGGCTAATCTCTACCTTCAAAACAGAACTAGGGCTCTTTGCAACTGATATATTGTCTTTAGTATGGTTAAATTCCTGGAGAAAGAAATGGCAACCCACTCCAGAATTCTTGCCTGGAAAATCCCATGGAGAGAGAAGCCTGGCAGTTACAGTCCAAGGGGTCACAAAGAGTTGGACATGACCAAGCACACACACACTGTTAAATTATTTTCTTGGCCTAATAGCAATTGTTTATTCTTACAATCATTTTGTTTCCTTAACTTTCTTTCCTTATTAACTATGGAGATCCATTCTCCTGCAAAAGCAAGCACTGTGGCCAGGCTTAGATCCCAAAATGACTTAGGCCTAACATGGCTTCTCTTATGTTAAGAAAATTATGTCTAGCTCTTTTCCTTCCAGACCCCCTACCCTATTTGCCTACAGTTGTGGGTATAGTAGCGGGGCCTTTCAGGGCTCTGGGAGCTATGAGAATAGCCCAGAAATGGGGAAATGGCCCTGTCCTCACCAAATTCACAAGTTTAATGCTAGAATCCTGCTACTGTTGTTGTCAGATCATAGCTCTGTACTCACACCACGACACCCTCACCCCTCAACACTCTGTCCTCATAATTGGTGTTCAGGACTTTGCATACCTCTGCCTTTTACCCTGGGACTGCTCTTAGCTGGCTGCTGATGAGGGGCTGGAGGGCTGGGCCCTGGAAAGAGGGAGAGAAAGTACTACTGTGTAGGACATCCCTGGTGGTCCAATGATTAAGACTCCACACTTCCAATGCAGGGGGCTTGAGTTTGACCCTTAGTAGGGAGCTAAGATCCTGGGTTTGATCTCTGGTGGGGGAACTAAGATCCCATAGGCTGCCTGCAGTGTAACATAAAAAAAAAAAATTTTTTTTTTTTTTTAAGTATTGCTCTGCAGCTATAAATGGCCATTTCTGAGGAGCCTGATAAAACTGTGCTTGGTACTCAGAAACAGGGGCTTCCCAGGTGACTTGGTGGTAAAGAATCCACCTGCCAATGCAGAAGACTCAGGTTTGATCCCTGGGTTGGAAAGATCCCCTGGAGAATAAAATGGCAACTTACTGCAGTACTCTTGCCTGGGAAATCCCATGGACAGAGGATCCTGGTGGGCTACAGTCTATGGGGGCCACAAATCAGTCACCCATGACTCAGTGACTTAGTGACTACATAACTAAGACAGAGCCATACACCCCATGTCTCTGTAGTTGTTCCCTCCTTCCAGCTCCTCTCTCCTGCTGGATGCACCCCAGAATCGCCCACCATCCAGTTTGCTGATTCCCGTACGTGCTACTTCTTATACTACTGTCTCTATACAGTCCCTACACATAATTAAGGCATTGATGAAGTTCAGGACATACTACCCCAAACTATGGCAACTTGGCATATTAAATGGCTTTAGCTGAATAAAAATTTTAAGAAAGGTAGATGCCGGAATTTCACTCTGACCTACCCGTTTCCCCTACTTCCCTGAAATAGGTCATAAAACTCCCGTATGAGAGGTACTCTAGGAGGAGCAAAGACATTCTTATTATTACGATGGGAATTTGGAGCCAAGAAATTTGTACAACCTAACGTGGAAAATCCAATGGGCGGAGGAGCCTGATAGCCTGCGGTCCATGGGGTCGCGAGGAGTCGGACACGACTGAGCGACTTCACTTTCACTTTTCATTTTCATGCATTGGAGAAGGAAATGGAAACCCACTCCAGTGTTCTTGCCTGGAGAATCCCAGGGATGGGGGAGCCTGGTGGGCTGCCGTCTATGGGGTCTCACAGAGTCAGACACGACTGAAGCGACTTAGCAGCAGCAGCAGCAACCTTATTAAAGTCAACCTTTATGCAAACTGGATACAGCCACTATGGAAGACGGTATGGAGATTCCTTAAAAAGCTAGGAATAAAACCACCATATGACTCAGCAATCTCATTCCTAGGCATATACCCTGAGGAAAACAAAATTGAAAAATACACATGTACCCCAATGTTCATTGCAGCTCTATTTACAATAGCTAAAACTGGAAGCAACCTAGATGTCCATCAACAGATGAATGGATAAAGAAGCTGTGGTACATATATACTATATACTCAGTTCAGTTCAATTCAGTTGCTCAGTCGTGTCCGACTCTTTGCAACCCCATGAATCGCAGCACGCCAGGCCTCCCTGTCCACCACCAACTCCTGGAGTTCACTCAAACTGATGTTGATCGAGTCGGTAATGCCATCCAGCCATCTCATCCTCTGTCGTCCCCTTCTCCTCTTGCCCCCAGTCCCTCCCAGCATCAAGGTCTTTTCCAATGAGTCAACTCTTCGCATGAGGTGGCCAAAGTATTGGAGTTTCAGCTTTAGCATCATTCCTTCCAAAGAACACCCAGGGCTGATCTCCTTCAGAATGGACTGGTTGGATCTCCTTGCAGTCCAAGGGACTCTCAAGAGTCTTCTCCAACACCACAGTTCAAAAGCAGCAATTCTTCAGCGCTCAGCTTTCTTTATAGTTCAACTCTCACATCCATAGATGACTACTGGAAAAACCGTAGCCTTGACTAGACGGACCTTTGTTGGCAAAATAATATCTCTGCTTTTGAATGTGCTATCTAGGTTGGCCACAACTTTCCTTCCAACGAGTAAGCGTCTTTTAATTTCATGGCTGCAATCACCATCTGCAGTGATTTTGGAGCTCAAAAAACTAAAGTCTGACACTGTTTCCACCATTTCCCCATCTATTTCCCATGAAGTGATGGGACCAGATGCCATGATCTTAGTGTTCTGAATGTTGAGATTTAGCTAACTTTTTCACTCTCCTCTTTCACTTTCATCAAGAGGCTTTTTAGTTCCTCTTCACTTTCTGCCATAAAGGTGATCATCTGCATATCTGAGGTTATTGATATTTCTCCCAGCAATCTTAACTCCAGCTTGTGCTTCTTCCAGCCCAGCGTTTCTCATGATGTACTTTGTGTATAAGTTAAATAAGCAGGGTGACAATATACAGCCTTGATGTACTCCTTTTCCTCTTTGGAACCAGTCTGTTGTTCCATGTCCAGTTCTAACTGTTGCTTCCTGACCTGCATATAGGTTTCTCAAGAGGTAGGTCAAGTGGTCTGGTATTCCCATCTCTTTCAGAATTTTCCACAGTTTATTGTGACCCACATACTATATACTACTCAGCCATAGAAATAAATACATTTGAGTCAGTGCTAATGAGGTGGATGAACCTAGAGCCTATTATACAGAGTGAAGTAACTCAGAAAGAGAAATATAAATATCGTACACTGATGCATATATATGGACTCTAGAAAGATGATACTGATGAATTTATTTGCAGGGCAGCAATGGAGAAACAGACATAGAGAATGGACCTATGGACATGGGGGAGGGGGAGAAGGGAAAGGGTGAGATGTATGGAGAGAGTAACATGGAAATTTACATTACCGTATGTAAAATAGATAGTCAATGGGAATTTGGTGTATGACTCAGGGAACTCAAACATGGACTCTGTGACAATCTAGAGGGGTGGTTTGGGGAGGGAGATGGGAGGGAGGTTCTGGATGGAGGGGACATTGATGTATCTATGGCTGATTCTTGTTGATGTTTGACAGAAAACCACAAAATTCTGTAAAGCAATTATCCTTCAATTAATAAAATGGCAAAAAAAAAAAAAAAAACTATGAATCCTGTCCCTTTGATGCAGTAAGCTTTTTTCACCTTCTTAGGGTCCCTGGCTGGGTCTAGAAATTAACCTGACAAAGACAAAGAGGAGAAAAACATGTAAATTTTATTGAATTTTTACATGTACACAGGAGACGTCATGAGAAAACACAGGGTCAGAATAAGTGACCAGAGCAGGAAACTCATAACTTTTGGACAAAGAAACAATAAATTTGTGAACAACTGCCAAGACAAAGGGGTTTGGGCTAGTGGTAGTAAGTGGTATAGAAATAACTAGATGATAAGGGTGACTTTTTTTTTTCTTTAACTTTTTCCCCCCAGAATTTTAAATTTATTTTTCTAATTGAAAGATAATTGCTTTACAGAATTTGTGGGGTTTCTGTCATACATTAACAAGAATCAGCCACAGCTTCTTTATCCATTCATCTGTCAGTGGACATCTAGGTTGCTTCCATGTTCTAGCTATTGTAAATAGTGCTGCAGTGAACATTGGAGTACATGTGTCTTTTTCAGTTTTGTTTTCCTCAGGGCATATGCCTAGGAATGGGATTGCTAGGTCATATGGTGGTTTTATTCCTAGCTTTTTAAGGAATCTCCATACTGGCTTCCATAGTGGCTGTATCAATTTACATTCCAATCAGCAATGCAAGAGGGTTCCCTTTTTTCCACACAGTCTCTAGCATTTATTATTTGTAGACTTTTTGATGATGGCCATTCTGAATGGTATGAATTGGTATCTTATTGTAGTTTTTATTTGCATTTCTCTAATGAGTGATATTAGCATCTTTTCATGTGTTTGTTAGCCATCATATGTCTTCTTTGGAGAAATATCTGTTTAGGTCTTTTTCCCACTTTTTGATTGGATTGTTTGTTTTTCTGGTATTGAGTTGTATGAGCTGCTTGTATATTTTGAAAATTAATTCTTTGTCAGTTTTTTTTCCTTTGCTATTATTTTCTCCCATTCTGAGGGTTGTCTTTTCATCTTGTTTGTAGTTTCCTTTGCTGTGCAAAAACCTTTAAGTTTAATTTTGTCTCACTTGTTTATTTTTGTTTTTCTTTCCATTACACTGGGAGGTGGGTCCTAGAAGATCTTGCTTTGATTTCTGTCATCAAGTGTTCTGCCTATGTTTTCCTCTAAGAATTTTAGTTTCTGGTCTTACATTTAGGTCTCTAATCCATTTTGAGTTTATCTTTGTGTATGGCATTAGGAAGTGTTCTAATTTCATTCTTTTGCACATAGCTGTCCAGTTTTCCCAGCACCACTTATTGAAGAGGCTATCTTTGCCCCATTGTATATTCTTGAGGAGGCGGATATTTTTGAAGAGGAAATAACAGAAAGAGGTAAAACAAAACAAAAATGGTGTGTTAGTCACTTGCTTTGGAACTTTGATTTTTGCTAAAACAAAAATCATCTTGAAATTATTGAGAATGTATCCTTGTCCTAAATGACCAAATATCAGTGAACTCATTTATCTTTTAAAATGTATTGCTAAAGAATATATATTTTTTAAATGTCAAAACCATGATTCTCATATAAATATAAAATGAATATGCATCCAAATTCTTCTTTCAATGTGTTATTCAATAATTAATGAAGAAACCAGTAAGATATTATAACTGGTTCAAAGGAGAATTCAAAGTGATAGATAAGGAATGCTGACATGAATTGACAACGATACAAACTCAGTTTCTCCACAAGGGTGGGGAGAGAAATCAATTGTCCCTCCACTGGACAGAATTCATTTGCCCATTTTTGGACAAGAGTCATTTGCATTGTCCTCAGTGTCTACATTTACAGAGTTGTAAGTAGTTCAGAGAAACTCAGAGGAGATAATCTAGGGGGGACGCATGAGACAGAACACTCAGTTACCTTTTGTTGCCATTTCAAAATCTTGCACAAATTTTAACTGAATGTTGTCAGGATACTTAATTCTCTGCCCATGGTATACAGTTTATATTTGTTTTAAAAAAAAATCTGGTATGGCTTTTTATTACTTATTCAAAATTATGAGGACAGGAGTCCTAGTTTTGTATTGATGGGTGCAATTCATTACCTATAAAATTCTTTTTCTGAAAAAAGATAATTATCACTGTAAAATATTACTTTTTTGCGAATCTGACTGTGTTTATGTATGCTACTAAGGAATATGACTGTTGGATATAACAATGGTAGGGTGGCCAAGAAAAATACAGAATTAATATTGTTTTAGTGTAAGTATATGTCAAATATCAAAAGAGGCTAAGATGGCGGAGGACTAGGATGGGGAGACCACTTTCTCCCCCACAAATTCATCAAAAAAACATTTAAACGCTGAGTAAATTCCACAAAACAACTTCTGAATGCCGGCAGAGGACATCAGGCACCCAGAAAAGCAGCCCATTGTCTTCGAAAGGAGGTAGGAAAAAATATAAAAGACAAAAAGAGAGACAAAAGAGGTAGGGACAGAGCTCCATCCCAGGATCAGATCAGATCAGATCAGATCAGTCACTCAGTCGTGTCCAACTCTTTGTGACCCCATGAATCGCAGCACGCCAGGCCTCCCTGTCCATCACCAACTCCCGGAGTTCACTCAGACTCACGTCCATCGAGTCAGTGATGCCATCCAGCCATCTCATCTCTGTCGTCCCCTTCTCCTCTTGCCCCCAATCCCTCCCAGCATCAGAGTCTTTTCCAATGAGTCAACTCTTCACATGAGGTGGCCAAAGTACTGGAGTTTCAGCTTTAGCATCATTCCTTCCAAAGAAATCCCAGGGCTGATCTCCTTCTGAATGGACTGGTTGGATCTCCTTGCAGTCCAAGGGACTCTCAAGAGTCTTCTCCAACACCACAGTTCAAAAGCATCAATTCTTTGGTGCTCAGCCTTCTTCACAGTCCAACTCTCACATCCATACATGACCACAGGAAAAACCATAGCCTTGACTAGACGGACCTTTGTTGGCAAAGTAATGTCTCTGCTTTTGAATATGCTATCTAGGTTGGTCATAACTTTCCTTCCAAGGAGTAAGCATCTTTTAATTTCATGGCTGCAGTCACCATCTGTAGTGATTTTGGAGCCCAGAAAAATAAAGTCTGACACTGTTTCCACCATTTCCCCATCTATTTCCCATGAAGTGATGGGACCGGATGCCATGATCTTTGTTTTCTGAATGTTGAGCTTTAAGCCAACTTTTTCACTCTCCACTTTCACTTTCATCAAGAGGCTTTTGAGTTCCTCTTCACTTTCTGCCATAAGGGTGGTGTCATCTGCATATCTGAGGTTATTGATATTTCTCCCGGCAATCTTGATTCCAGCTTGTGTTTCTTCCAATCCAGCGTTTCTCATGATGTACTCTGCATATAAGTTAAATAAACAGAATGACAATATACAGTCTTGACGAACTCCTTTTCCTATTTGGAACCAGTCTGTTGGTCCATGTCCAGTTCTAACTGTTGCTTCCTGACCTGCATACAAATTTCTCAAGAGGCAGATCAGGAAGGGAGTCTTAAAAAGAGAGAAGTTTCCAAACACCAGGAAACATTCTCATTGCCGAGTCTGTGGCGAGCCTTGGAACCACAGAGGGCAACATAACTGAGAGGAAAAATAAATAATTAAAACCCACAGATTACGTGCCCAATGGTAACTCCCCCAGCAGAGTAGCAGCGCAGACGCCTGCACCCGCCACTAGCAAGTGGGGGCTGGGCAGGGAGGCAGGGCTGCATTGCTTAGAGTAAGGACCGGCCTGAATGCCCCAAGGGCAATCTGAGGGAACTAACTTGGGCTAGCAAACCAGCCTGTGGGATAGCTACCACGCGAAAAGCCCTAACCTAAGACACCATCAGGCCCTCTCACAGAACAAAGGACTGAACAGAGCTAGCTGACTGCAGACCATCCCCCTCCGGTGACAGGCAGCCAGAGCCGGAAGAGGGTAATGGCAGCCCCAGAGAGGCATTATCTACCAAACTGCAAGCAGGCTTCATTGCTAATTAAGACTTCTTGGGATTCTGGATGGTCAAAATCCGCCTGAGAAGGTGTGCCGGTTGTACACCCAGAAAACCGAGCGGCAGCAACAGGGGAGCCAATAAGTTGCAGCGACCATGCTCGCCAAACACCTCATCACCTGAGCTGCTCGGACCTGGGAAGGGCACAAAACACAGGCCCAACCAAGTCTGTGCCTCTGAGGACTGCTGGAGTGCCTGAACCTGAGCAGCTTAGACCAGGGAGGTGCATGCAACCGGCCTCGGACAGTTCCAGAGGAGCAACCTAGAGCCTGAGCAGTGTGGGCAGGGAGGGCACATGAGCTGTGAGCTGGGGCAGGCCCAGTGTGGCTGAGACACTGTGAGCACACACCAGTGTTATTTGTTTGCAGTGTCCCTCCCTCCCCACAGCGCGACTGAACAAGTGAGCCTAAAAAAGTGTCACCACCGCCCACTTGTGTCAGGGCCAAAATCAGACACTGAAGAGACCAGCAAACAGAAGAAGCTAAAACAGAGGGAACCGCCTTGGAAGTGACAGGTGCAATAGATTAAAACCCTGTAGCTAGTACCAACTACACAGGAAGGGGCCTATAGGTCTTGAGAAATATAAGCTGGACCAAGGAACTATCCGAAAATGAACTGACCCCACACTGCCCACAACAACACCAGAGAAAGTCCTAGATATATTTTTACTATCTTTTTTTTTTTTAATTTTTAAGTCCTCTATTACTCCTTTAATTTTCATTTTTATAACCTACTATTACTTTGCAAATAAAAAAAGAGAGACCCTATTTTTTAAAGCAAACTTTATATATATATATTTTATAATTTTTGTGACTTTTTTTTCCTTCTTTTCTTTAATATTGTATTTTTGAAAATCCAACCTCTACTCTAGATTTTTAATCTTTGCTTTTTGGTATTTGTTATCAATTTTGTACCTTTAAGAATCCAATCTTCAGTACCCATTTTTACCTGGGAGCGAGATTACTGGCTTGACTGCTCTCTCCCCCTTTGGACTCTCCTTTTTCTTCACCAGGTCGCCTCTATCTCCTCCCTCCCCCTTCTCTTCTCTACCCAACTCTGTGAATCTGTTTGTGTGCTCCAGATGGTGGAGAACACTTAGGGAACTGATTACTGGCTGGATCTGTCTTGCTTCTTTTGATTCTCCCCTTTATCCTCCTGGCCACCTCTGTCTCCTTCCTCCCTCTTCTCTTCTCTGTATAACTCTGTGAACATCTCTGAGCGGTCCAGACTGTGGAGTGCACATAAGGAAATGATTACTGGCTAGCTTGCTCTCTCCTCTTTTGATTCCACCTCATCTCATTCGGGTCACCTCTAACTCCCTCCTCCCTCTTCTCTTCTCCATGTAACTCTGTGAACCTCTCTGGGTGTCCCTCACTGTGGAGAAACTTTTCATCTTTAACCTAGATGTTTTATCAATGGTGCTGTATAGATGGAGAAGTCTTGAGGCTACTGTAAAAATAAGACTGAAAACCAGAAGCAGAAGGCTTAAGTTCAAATCCTGAGAACACCAGAGAACTCCGGACTCCAGGGAACATTAATCAAGAGGCCCATCAAATGCCTCCCTACCTACACTGAAACCAAGCACCACCCAAGGGCCAACAAGTTCCAGAGCAAGACATACCACACAAATTCTCTAGCAACACAGGAACACAGCCCTGAGCTTCAATATACAGGCTGCCCAAAGTCACTCCAAACCCATTGACACCTCATAACTCATTACTGGACACTTCACTGCACTCCAGAGAGAAGAAATCCAGCTCCACCCACCAGAACACCGACACAAGCTTCCCTAACCAGGAAACCTTGACAAGCTACCCATACAACCCCACCCACAGCGAGGAAAGTCTACAATAAAGAGAACTCCACAAACTGCCAGAATACAGAAAGCCCACCCCAAACACAGCAATATAAACAAGATGAAGAGATAGAGGAATACCCAGCTGGTAAAGGAACAGGATAAATGCCCACCAAACCAAACAAAAGAGGAAGAGATAGGGAATCTACCTGATAAAGAATTCCAAATAATGATAGTGAAAATGATCCAAAATCTTTAAATCAAAACGGAATCACAGATAATAGCCTGGAGACAAGGATTGAGAAGATGCAAGAAAGGTTTAACAAGGACCTAGAAGAAATAAAAAAGTCAATATATAATGAATAATGCAACAAATGAGATAAAAAACACTCTGGAGGGAACAAATAGTAGAATAACAGAGGCAGAAGATAGGATTAGTGAGGTAGAAGATAGAATGGTAGAAATAAATGAGTCAGAGAGGAAAAAAGAAAAATGAATTAAAAGAAATGAGGACAATCTCAGATACCTCCAGGACAATGTTAAATGTCCCAACATTCGAATCATAGGAGTCCCAGAAGAAGAAGACAAAAAGAAAGACCATGAGAAAATACTTGAGGAGATAATAGTTGAAAACTTCCCTAAAATGGGGAAGGAAATAATCACTCAAGTCCAAGACACTCAGAGAGTCCCAAACAGGATAAACCCAAGGCAAAACACCCCAAGACGCATATTAATCAAATTAACAAAGATCAAACGCAAAGAACAAATATTAAAAGCAGCAAGGGAAAAACAACAAATAACACACAAGGGGATTCCCATAAGGATAACAGCTGATCTTTCAATAGAAATTCTTCAGGCCAGGAGGGAATGGCAGAACATACTTATAGTGATGAAAGAAAATAACCTATAGCCCAGATTACTGTACCCAGCAAGGATCTCATTCAAACATGAAGGAGAAATCAAAAGCTTTACAGACAAGCAAAAGCTGAGAGAATTCAGCACCACCAAACCAGCTCTCCAACAAGTGCTAAAGGATCTTCTCTAGACAGGAAACACAAAAAGGGCATATAAACTCGAACCCAAAACAATAAAGTAAATGGCAACGGGATCATACTTATCAGTAATTACCTTAAACATAAATGGGTTGAATGCCCCAACCAAAAGACAAAGACTGGCTGAATGGACACAAAAACAAGACCCCTATATATGTTGTCTACAAGAGACCCACCTCAAAACAGGGGATACATACAGACTGAAAGTGAAGGGCTGGAAAAAGATACTTCATGCAAATAGAGACCAAAAGAAAGCAAGAGTAGCAACACTCATATCAGATAAAATAGACTTAACAACAAAGGCTGTGAAAAGAGAGAAAGAAGGACACTACATAATGATCAAAGGATTAATCCAAGAAGAAGATATAACAATTATAAATATATATGCACCCAACACGGGAGCACCGCAGTATGTAAGACAAATGCTAACAAGTATGAAAGGGGAAATTAACAATAACACAATAATAGTGGGAGACTTTAATACCCCACTCACACCTATGGATAGATCAACTAAACAGAAAATTAACAAGGAAACACAAACTTTAAATGATACAATAGACCAGTTAGACTTAATTGATATCTATAGGACATTTCATCCCAAAACAATGAATTTCACCTTTTTATTAAGCGCACACGGAACCTTCTCCAGGATAGATTACATCCTGGGCCATAAATCTAGCCTTGGTAAATTCAAAAAAATTGAAATAATTCCAAGCATCTTTTCTGACCACAGTGCAGTAAGATTAGATCTCAATTACAGGAGAAAAACTATTAAAAATTCCAACATATGGAGGCTGAACAACACTCTACTAAATAACCAACAAATCACAGAAGAAATAAAAAAGAAATCAAAATATGCATAGAAATGAATGAAAACGAAAACACAACAACCCAAAACCTGTGGGACACTGTAAAAGCAGTGCTAAGGGGAAGGTTCATAGCAATACAGGCATACCTCAAGAAACAAGAAAAAAGTCAATAAATAACTTAATTCTACACCTAAAGCAACTAGAAAAGGAAGAAATGAAGAACCCCAGGGTTAGTAGAAGGAAAGAAATCTTAAAAGATTAGGGCAGAAATAAATGCAAAAGAAACAAAAGAGACCATAGCAAAAATCAACAAAGCCAAAAGCTGGTTCTTTGAAAGGATAAATAAAATTGACAAACCATTAGCCAGACTCATCAAGAAACAAAGGGAGAAAAATCAAATCAATAAAATTAGAAATGAAAATGGAGAGATCACAACAGACAACACAGAAATACAAAGGATCATAAGAGACTATCAGCAATTATATGCCAATAAAATGGACAACTTGGAAGAAATGGATGAATTCTTAGAAAAGTACAACTTTCCAAAACTGAACCAGGAAGAAATAGAAAATCTTAACAGACCCATCACAAGCACAGAAATTGAAACTGCAATCAGAAATCTTACAGCAAACAAAAGCCCAGGTCCAGATGGCTTCACAGCTGAATTCTACCAAAAATATAAAGAGCTAACACCTATCCTACTCAAACTCTTCCAGAAAATTTCAGAGGAAGGTAA
Source organism: Bubalus bubalis (assembly GCF_019923935.1). Lineage (NCBI taxonomy): Eukaryota > Metazoa > Chordata > Mammalia > Artiodactyla > Bovidae > Bubalus > Bubalus bubalis. The sequence continues at coordinate 151,824,449 of NC_059157.1, forward strand.
TCTTCCAAACTCATTCTATGAGGCCACCATCACCCTAATACCAAAACCTGAAAAAGGTGCCACAAAAAAAGAAAACTACAGGCCAATATTACTGATGAACATAGATGCAAAAATCCTTAACAAAATTCTAGCTATCAGAATCCAACAACACATTAAAAGATCATACACCATGACCAAGTGGGCTTTATCCCAGGGATGCAAGGATTCTTCAACATCCGCAAATCAATCAATGTAATACACCACATTAACAAATTGAAAAATAAATGATTATCTCAATAGATGCAGAGAAAGCCTTTGACAAAATTCAACATCCATTTATGATAAAAATTCTCCAGAAAGCAGGAATAGAAGCAACATACCTCAACATAATAAAAGCTATATATGACAAACCCACAGCAAACATTATTCTCAATGATGAAAAATTGAAAGCATTTCCCCTAAAGTCAGGAACAAGACAAGGGTGCCCACTTTCACCACTACTATTCAACATAGTTTTGGAAGTTTTGGCCACAGCAATCAGAGCAGAAAAAGAAATAAAAGGAATCCAAATTGGAAAAGAAGAAGTAAAGCTTTCACTGTTTGCAGATGACATGATCCTCTACATAGAAAACCCTAAAGACTCCACAAGAAAATTACTAGAACTAATCAATGAATATAGTAAAGTTGCAGGATATAAAATCAACACACAGAAATCCCTTGCATTCCTATACACTAATAATGAGAAAATAGAAAGAGAAATTAAGGAAACAATTCCATTCACCATTGCAACGAAAAGAATAAATACTTAGGAATATATCTACCTAAAGAAACTAAAGACTTATATATAGAAAACTATAAAACACTAGTGAAAGAAATCAAAGAGGACACTAATAGATGGAGAAATATACCATGTTCATGGATCAGAAGAATCAATATAGTGAAAATGAGTATACTAGTCAAAGCAATCTATAGATTCAATGCAATCCCTATCAAGTTACCAACGGTATTTTTCACAGAGATAGAACAGATAATTTCACAATTGGTATGGAAAAAAACCTCGAATAGCCAAAGCAATCTTGAGAAAGAACGGAACTGGAGGAATCAACCTACCTGACTTCAGGCTCTACTACAAAGCCACAGTCATCCAGACAGTATAGTACTGGCACAAAGAGAGAAATACAGATCAATGGAACAAAATAGAAAGCCCAGAGATAAACCCACGCACCTATGGACACCTTATCTTTGACAAAGGAGGCAAGAATATACAATGGAGAAAAAAAAATCTCTTTAACAAGTGGTGCTGGGAAAACTGGTCAACCACTTGTAAAAGAATGAAACTAGAACACTTTCTAACACCATACACAAAAATAAACTCAAAATGGATTAAAGATCTCAACGTAAGACCAGAAACTATAAAACTCCTAGAGGAGAACACAGGTAAAACACTCTCTGACATAAATCACAGCAGGATCCTCTATGACCCACCTCCCAGAATATTGGAAATAAAAGCAAAAATAAACAAATGGGACCTAATTAAAATTAAAAGCTTCTGCACAATAAAGGAAACTATAAGCAAGGTATAAAGACAGCCTTCAGAATGGGAGAAAATAGTAGTAATGAAGCAACTGACAAAGAACTAATCTCAAAAATATACAAGCAACTCCTGCACTCAATTCCAGAAAAATAAACGACCCAATCAAAAAATGGGCCAAAGAACTAAACAGACATTTCTCCAAAGAAGACATACAGATGGCTAACAAACAAATGAAAAGATGCTCAGATCAGATCAGGTCAGTTGCTCAGTCGTGTCCGACTCTTTGCAACCCCATGAATCGCAGCACGCCAGGCCTCCCTGACCATCACCAACTCCCGGAGTTCACTCAGACTCACGTCCATCGAGTCAGTGATGCCATCCAGCCATCTCATCCTCTGTTGTCCCCTTTTCCTCTTGCCCCCAATCCCTCCCAGCATCAGAGTCTTTTCCAATGAGTCAACTCTTTGCATGAGGTGGCCAATGTACTGGAGTTTCAGCTTTAGTATCAGTCCTTCCAAAGAACTCCCAGGGCTGATCTCCTTCTGAATGGACTGGTTGGATCTCCTTTCAGTCCAAGGGACTCTCAAGAGTCTTCTCCAACACCACAGTTCAAAAGCATCCATTCTTCAGCACTCAGCCTTCTTCACAGTCCAACTCTCACATCCATACATGACCACAGGAAAAACCATAGCCTTGACTAGACGGACCTTTGTTGGCAAAGTAATGTCTCTGCTTTTGAATATGCTATCTAGGTTGGTCATAACTTTCCTTCCAAGGAGTAAGCGTCTTTTAATTTCATGGCTGCAGTCACCATCTGTAGTGATTTTGGAGCCCAGAAAAATGAAGTCTGACACTGTTTCCACTGTTTCCCCATCTATTTCCCATGAAGTGGTGGGACTGGATGCCATGATCTTCGTTTTCTGAGTGTTGAGCTTTAAGCCAACTTTGTCACTCTGCTCTTTCACTTTCATCAAGAGGCTTTTTATTTCCTCTTCACTTTCTGCCATAAGGGTGCTCAACATCATTCATTATCAGATAAATGCAAATCAAAACCACAATGAGGTACCGTTTCACACCAGTCAGAATGGCTGTTATCCAAAAGTCTACAAGCAATAAATGCTGGAGAGGGTGTGGAGAAAAGGGAACCCTCTTACACTGTTGGTGGGAATGCAAACTAGTACAGCCACTATGGAGAACAGTGTAGAGATTCCTTAAAAACCTGGAAATAGTACTGCCATATGACCCAGCAATCCCACTGCTGGGCATACACACCGAGGAAACCAGAATTGAAAGAGACAAATGTACCCCAATGTTCATCGCAGCACTGTTTATAATAGCCAGGACATGGAAGCAACCTAGATGTCCATCAGCAGATGAATGGATAAGAAAGCTGTGGTACACATATATACAATGGAGTATTGAGCTGCTGCTAAGTCACTTCAGTCGTGTCCGACTCTGAGTGACCCCATAGACAACAGCCCACCAGGCTCCCCCATCCCTGGGATTCTCCAGGCAAGAACACTAGAGTGGGTTGCCATTTCCTTCTCCAATGCATGAAAGTGGAAAGTGAAAACTGAAAGTGAAGTCGGTCAGTCGTGTCCGACTCTTAGCGACCCCATGGACTACAGCCTACCAGGCTCCTCCATCCATGGGATTTTCCGGGCAAGAGTACTGGAGTGGGGTGCCATTGCCTTCTCCGATTACTCAGCCATTAAAAAGAATATATTTGAATCAGTTCTAATGAGGTGAATGAAACTGGAGCCTATTATACAGAGTGAACTAAGCCAGAAAGAAAAACACCAATACAGTATACTAACGCATATATATGAAATTTAGAAAGATGGTAACGATAACCCTGTATGCGAGACAGCAAAAGAGACACAGATGTAAAGAACAGTCTTTTGGACTCTGTGGGAGAAAGGAGAGTGTGGGATTATTTGGGAGAATGGCATTGAAACATGTAAAATATCATATGTGAAACAAATCACCAGTCTAGGTTCGATGCATAATACAGGGTGCTCGGGGCTGGTGCCCTGGGATGACCCAGAGGGATGGTATGGGGAGGGAGGTGGGAGGAGGGTTCAGGATGGGGAACACATGTACACCCGTGGTGGATTCATGTTGATGTATGGCAAAATCAATACAATATTGTAAAGTAATTAGCCTCCCATTAAAATAAATAAATTTATATTAAAAAAAAAATCAAAAGAGGAAAAATGGCTATGGCTGTTGAGTGGACAATCTAGTATTTCTATCTCACTAAGCTAGGTTTTACTTTGATTTTTCTAGTTTTAAAAATGATGGAAGATCAGGACATAAAATAAGCTGCAATTTTAAAATTTTATTATATTATTCTTATTATTGGTGAGGCCGCATGGCATGCAGGATTTTAGTTCCCCAACCAGGGATTGAACCTGCACACCTTTTAGTCGAAGCAAGGAGTCTTAAACATTGGACGACCAGAGAAGTCCCTGCAATTTATTTTTACACAACTTTTATTACCTATTATAGGGGAAGACAAAGTTTTCCTCAACCTTCTTAGGGTCCCTGGCTGGTCTGGAAATTAAACTGATAAAGACAGATTAACAGGAGAAAAACATAAACATTTATTTAATATAATTTTTACATGACACAGGAGTCTTCATAGGAAAATGATGACCCAAAGAAATGGTTCATCTGGCATATTTTTATGCTAAATTGATGAAGAGTAGACAGTCTTGGAGAAATATAATAGGTCAAAGAGTCTGAGGTAAGTGTAGTAAACTGGGGCAAACCATTCATTTGGATTCTTCTCTAGCCCTTTGTCTACAGAGAGAAGAATGCTCTTTTCCCAGGCAAGGGAGAGAGCCCCTCACAGGAGGGTCAGATGACCTGTTTCAGGGAAGAAGTTGGGAGAGGAGGTTCAAAGTGACCTTCCTGCTTTTGCTCTTTTCCCTAACTTCTCAGCTTACAATATTCATTATGGCAAGGTGCCATCCTGCACATCCTGAACCTCATCTAACACTCCACTAAGCAATAGTTATGACTTGCATTTCTGCATGAACACCACCCAACCCAACTGCCCAGGAGGTGAGTGATCTGACCACATGATAACTTTTTGTGAGGCCAGAATGGTGAGCCTGTGGTGAGAGCCCATCACACCCTGCTTTATATCACTCAATAGAGTTTCCATTATGCATAGTCACAACTTTCTAGCTCATTAAAGACACCGAAGGACACATTCCTCCCTCTTTTCTAATAAAAACTAAGTAGCTAAGCAAGCATAACTCTTGGATGCAGAACACCTCACAGAAATTTGACAAATATGACATGTTTTCTCCCCTATTATATTATCATAATTTATCTTTTAGGACAAGGTCACACAGACCTCGTTCTCCTCAAGTGTGTTAATTCTACCTACTCAGCAAAACAAAACAAAAAGCTAACATCAAGCAAGGTCATAATAGTTTGAATAAAGAAGAGGATAAAATTCTAGAAAAGTTTTAGAGGTAGAGTTAATAATTTGCTGTGTGATTAAATAGAATAAATTGAGGCAAGAGTGGAGAATGCTGCCCAGTCTTCTGGACTACTGTATAGTCCAGAATTCCATGGAATTCTATACAGTCCATGGAATTCTCCATGCCAGAATACTGGAGTGGGTAGCTTTTCCCTTCTCCATGGGATGTTCCCAAGCCAGGGATCAAACCCAGGTCTCCCACACTGCAGGCAGATTCTCTACCAGCTGAGCCACAAGGGAAGCCTGAATACATGGTGAGGCCATCACTAAAATGGAAAATCAAGGAGAAGCAGATTTGGCTTTTATGTAAAAGAGACTATAAAGGTGAGATTTGAATTTCATACTTTACTGTTTTGCACATTTTCCTTCCATTCAATGGTATTTCCACATTTTGGATAATTTTACTTAGCAAATTACATTAAATTTCAGGTCATTTTCTCTTTAAGGAAAAAAACCAGATACCTCTATCATCTCATCAGAGCTTTTGATCAGCCTGAGATGATCAGTGTTCTCATAATGAGTTCTTTTAAAATTCCAATCCAAAGAAAATAAACGTGGAATTTTAATCACCCTATTCAGCCTCATTGAGGGGAAATGCAGTTTCCTGTTAGGTCTTTTGACATAATGAAAATAGCTTCAAGGTTCCCTTCTGCCCCTCCCCTACCACATGCCTGATCATGCATGTGTGCCCGCTTGCTCATGTTCCAGGCAAGAATACTTGAACAGGTTGCCATTTCCTTCTCCAGTGGATCTTCCCAACCCAGGGGTTGAACATGCATCTCTTGCATCTCCTGCATTGGCAGGTGGGTTCTTTACCAGCTGAGCCACCAGGGAACCCCCTGCCTGATCATGAGTGGTACCCTATAAATTACTGCTAAAAAATAAATATATCTTCTTTAATATATCATTTGGCTCTAATGTGCAATTCTGATGTCTACTAGAAGATCTTTTAGTTCATAATCATCTACTGTTACCTGGAATATATAGATGTTAAGTATGTAAGGTTTATTTTGGTCCACTTACATAGCTAATGTTGTCCAATGAGTCGTGATGTTACCTATTACAACAACACTAACAACAGAGGAGAAGACCCTACACATGGACATCACCAGATGGTCAATACTGAAATCAGATTAATTATATTCTTTTTTTTTTTTTTCAGGAAGACGGAAATGTTTATTATTCATTAATCTTTTGATTGCAACCACTATAATTTTTTTGGTTTAACTTGGTAGCAAACTTGATTAATAACACTTCCAGGAGTTCACAATTTCAAGGCTAAGGTTCTGATTAAGGTAATATGGTTATCAATTTAATATAAATGAAGCTTTTTAAAAAGGGTGAAAGCAGTCTGCCTCTTACAGGAAAATATAAATGATCCAGACTTTAGTCCTAGTAAAGTAAGTACACTTTAGTGTTACAATAGTTAAAGGCAAAGATCTTAACTAAAGATCAGAAAGGAGCACTGCTACGTTCTTCTACAACATTTATGTTTTGGCCATAGCATGCTAGCGTGAGTAAGGCAGTGTGCTCAGCACTGGCGTGCAGAGTGCGGTAAGCTGCGCGGCAGGAAGGCAGTGGTGACGGCGGACACGGCGCCGGGCGGCTCCCCAGGCTCCCGTCAGTCATCTTCGCCTCCACAGAGCAGCAGGAGGGCTTTCTTATAGTCCCCAGACGTGTCCACCTTAATCATGGAATAAAGAGAGGTGCCAAAATTGTTCCTAAACTCCTTCCTAATGTTATACAGATCAATCTCACTTCTGGAAACCACAACTCTGATTATCTGTTCCAGCTCCCTTCATAGCATAGTAGAGGGTTTCTGCAAGGTAGGCAGGTATACTGAGAATGGATTTCACAACAGCAAGGAGAAGCTGTTCCAAATTGCTGGAAGTCTCTCGGTCAATGGTTTCTTCAATTTGAAACACGGATATAGTCATGTATTTGTCAAACACTTTTCTCAAGTGAGATACACTTCGTGTTCCAAAGATGGTAATAAACTTTTCTTCATCTGTTCCCCATTTCAGTTCTCCAGCCTGGAACAAAGCCTGAGCGTCTTGTTCAACCTGTGCTTCATCAATTCTAGTGTCAGGGTCTCTATTAGCCTGAAGGAGAACCACCAACATCCTCTGGTAGTACCCTGAAGTATCCCCCACCACATCATCTTCCAGGATCGAGCCATACTCTTCTTCATAAACTTGTTTTATGGCTCTCAGTTCTTCAGGTGTCCTTGACGCAATCATTTCTGTCAGGACTTTTTCATCTGTCCCAGCTCCCTTAAGAGCATGCTTCAGTTCATAGGCATCATAAAGCCGAGAGGGTTTCATCAGAGCCACGATTAATTTTTCAAATTTTCCAGTCAGTTCTGATTTCAGGTCATCCAGAAGGTCCCTGCCAAACAGAGTTTTAAAAGTCACAGCAATCTCCTGGTGCTGAGCATTACTGCGGGATGTCAACAGAGTCAGGATGCTCTCCTCATCCGTGCCCAGGCCTTTCATGGCCTTCCGGAGAATTTCTGCATCCTCCCACTCATCGAATCCAGGGAAGTCAGTCACGGTGCCTCTGAGAACCTGTGCCATGGCGCCTGCCCAGGTCAGGAGAAGGTGAGCGACACAGGACCAGACCAGAATTGCGGAAAGACCGACGGGGCCTGCAGAGCCGGTGAGCATGAGCAGAGGACGCCGCGGCAGCTGCTTGCTCTGATTATATTCTTTGCAGCCAAAGATGGAGAAGCTCTATACAGTCAGCAAAACAAGACCATGAACTGGATATGACTCAGATCATGAACTCCTTATTGCCAAATGAGTGAAGTTGCTGAGTCGTGTCTGACTCTTTGTGACCCCATGGACTGTAGCCTACCAGGCTCCTCTGTCCATGGAATTCTTCAGGCAAGAATACTGGAGTGGGTTGCCATTTCCTTCTCCAGGGGATCTTCCTGACCCAGGGATCAAACCCAGGTCTCCTGCATTGCAGGCAGAAGCTTTAACCTCTGAGCCACCAGGGAAGTCCGCAATTCAGACTAAAATTGAAGAAAGTAGGGAAAACTACTAGATCATTCAGGTATGACCTAAATCAAATCCCTTATGATTATACAGTGGAAGTGATAAATAATTCAAGGGATTAGATTTGATAGAAAGAGTGCCTGAGGAACTATGGACGGAGGTTCATGACATTATACAGAAGGCAGGGGTCAAGACCATCTCCAAGAAAAAGAAATGCAAGAAAGCAAAATGGTTGTCTGAGGAGGCTTTACAAATAGCTGAGAAAAGAAGAGAAGCTAAAGGCAAAGGAGAAAAGGAAAGATATATCCATTTCAATGCAGAGTTCCAAAGAATAGCAAGGAGAGATACGAAAACCTTCCTCAGTGATCAATGCAAAGAAATAGAGGAAAACAATAGAGTGGGAAAGACTAGCAATCTCTTCAAGAAAATTAGAGATACCAAGGAAATATTTCATGCAAAGATGAATCCAATAAAGGACAGAAATGGTATGGACCTAATAGAAGCAGAAGCTATAAAAAGAGATGGCAAGAATACACAGAAGCACCCAATAAAAAGATCTTAATGACCCAGATACCCACAATGGTGTGATCACTCACCTACAGCCAAACATCCTGGAATGTGAAGTCAAGTGGGCCTTAGGAAGCATCACTATGAACAAAGCTAGTGGAGGTGATGGAATTCCAGTGGAGCTATTTCAAATCCTAAAAGATGATGCTGTGAAAGTACTATACTCAATATGCCAGCAAATTTGGAAAACTCAGCACTGGCCACGGGACTGGAAAAGGTCCGTTTTCATTCCAGTAACAAAGAAAGCCAATGCTAAAGAATGCTCAAACTACTGCACAATTGCATTCATCTCACATGCTAGTAAAGTAATACTCAAAATTCTCCAAGCCAGGCTTCAGCAATACATGAACCGTGAACTTCCAGAGATGTTCAGGCTGGTTTTAGAAAAGGCAGAGGACCCAGAGATCAAATTGCCAACATCCGCTGGATCATCAAAAAAGGAAGAGAGTTCCAGAAAAACATCTATTTCTGCTTTATTGACTATGCCAAAGCCTTTGACTGTGTGGATCACAATAAACTGTGGAAAATTCTGAAAGAGATGGGAATACCAGACCACCTGACCTGCCTCTTGAGAAACCTGTATGCAGGTCAGGAAGCAACAGTTAGAACTGGACATGGAATAACAGACTGGTTCCAAACTGGGAAAGGAGTACGTCAAGGTTGTATATTGTCACCTTTAACTTCTATGCAGAGTACATCATGCAAAATGCCAGGCTGGATGAAGCAGAAGCTGGAATCAAGATGGCCGGGAGAAATATCAATAACTTCAGATATGCAGATGACACCACTTTTACGGCAGAAGTGGAGAAGAACTAAAGAGCTTCTTGATGAAAATGAAAGAGGAGAGTTTAAAAGCTGGCTTAAAACTCAACATTCAGAAAACTAAGATAATGGCATTCAGTCCCATCACTTCATGGCGAATAGATGGGGAAACAATGGAAACAGTGACAGACACTATTTTCTTGGGCTCCAAAATCACTGCAGATGGTGATTGCAGCCATGAAATTAAAAGACGCTTACTCCTTGGAAGGAAAGTTATGACCAACCTAGATAGTATATTGAAAAGCAGAGACATTACTTTGTCAACAAAGGTCCGTCTAGTCAAGGCTATAGTTTTTCCAGTGGTCAGGTATGGATGCGAGAGTTGGACTGTGAAGAAAGCTGAGCACTGAAGAATGGATGCTTTTGAACTGTGGTGTTGGAGAAGACTCTTGAGAGTCCCTTGGCCTGCAGGGAGATCCAACCAATCCATTCTGAAGGAGATCAGCCCTGGGATTTCTTTGGAAGGAATGATGCTAAAGCTGAAACTCCAGTACTTTGGCCACCTCATGCAAAGAGTTGACTCATTGGAAAAGACTCTGATGCTGGGGGGGATTGGGGGCAGGGGGAGAAGGGGACGACAGAGGATGAGATGGCTGGATGGCATCACTGACTCGATGCACATGAGTTTGAGTGAACTCTGGGAATTGGTGATGGACAGGGAGGCCTGCCATGCTGTGATTCATGGAGTCGCAAAGAGTTGGACACGACTGAGCAACTGAACTGAACTGAACCTAGACAATATATTAAAAAGCAGAGACATTACTTTGCCAACAATGGTCCGAGTAGTTAAAGCTATGGTTTTTCCAGTACTCATGTATGGATGTGAGAGTTGGACCATAAAGAAAGCTGAGCACCAAAGAATTGATGCTTTTGAACTGTGGTGCTGGAGAAGACTCTTGAGAGTCCCTTGGACTGCAAGGAGATCCAACCAGTCAATTCTAAAGGAAATACTTCCTGAATATTCATTGGAAGCAGTTCCATGGGGTTGCAAAGATTTGGACACGACTGACTGATTGAACTGAACTGACTGAACCACAGAGGACCATGTCACAACCCCATTTCAAATCTCTGTTGGCTTCCCCATAGAATAAGACCCACACTTTAAGTTCCTTGATAATATGACTCCTGGCTATCCTTTCAACTAATTTCATTTATATTCTTCTTCCAAACAGAACTTGTTATCAAAGCAAATTTGAGTCCATGGGCCAATCTACTGACACTGGGTTGTGGTGAAGGAAACTGCAGCACTTATTGTAGGGTGCTGTACAAGCAGTCCAGGACAGTTCAGTTCAGTTCAGTTCAGTCGCTCAGTCATGTCCGACTCTTTGTGACCCCATGAATCACAGCACGCCAGGCCTCCCTGTCCATCACCAACACCCAGAGTTCACTCAGACTCACGTCCATCGAGCCAGTGATGCCATCCAGCCATCTCATCCTCTGTTGTCCCCTTCTCCTCCTGCCCCCAATCCCTCCCAGCATCAGAGTCTTTTCCAATGAGTCAGCTCTTCACATCAGATGGCCAAAGTATTGGAGTTTCAGCTTTAGCATCAGTTCTTCCAAAGAACACCCAGGACTGATCTCCTTTAGGATTGTCTGGTTGGATCTCCTTGCAGTCCAAGGGACTCCCAAGAGTCTTCTCCAACACCACAGTTCAAAAGCATCAATTCTTCGGTGCTCAGCCTTCTTCACAGTGCAACTCTCACATCCATACATGACCACGGGAAAAACCATAGCCTTAACTAGACGGACATTTGTTGGCAAAGTAATATCTATGCTTTTGAATATGTTATCTAGGTTGGTCATAACTTTCCTTCCAAGGAATAAGCGTCTTTTAATTTCATGGCTGCAATCACCATCTGCAGTGATTTTGGAGCCCCAAAAAATAAAGTCTGACACTGTTTCCACTGTTTCCCCATCTATTTCCCATGAAGTGATGGGACCAGATGCCATGATCTTAGTTTTCTGAATGTTGAACGTTAAGCCAACTTTTTCACTCTCCTCTTTCACTTTCATCAAGAGGCTGTTTAGTTCTTCACTTTCTGCCATAACGGTGGTGTCATCTGCATATCTGAGGTTATTGATATTTCTCCTGGCAATCTTGATACCAGCTTGTGCTTCTTCCAGCCCAGCGTTTCTCATGATGTACTCTGCATATAGCTAGTGCTCAAAAAGTCACAATTCCCCATAGGTTTCGACAAAATATTTTCAAAAGCCAGGTGAGGGAGGGCCATCTCGTGTGTTCAGCTCATGCACAATTCTCTGATTGGTTGATAGTGAGGTAGCAGGGTGGTCACAGGAGTTACCATTATGATCCTTAGGCTCTGGTAGGCCTGTGGGCCATGTTCTTATGAAAATCAAGTAGTTTCTTCCACTTGGTAGGGGTTTTCATGTCAGTAAAATAACACAGGAAATGTGCATCAGATACTATTATCTAGGTACTAAAGCGGAAAGGAACTAAAGCAGACAATATGGAGAAGGGGTCTGTCCTTGGAAGGCCCCATAGGGTACTGCTCAGTTACAAATTTACACCTCTGCCTAAACTGCCAGTTTCTCTCCTTGTCACCTACTCATATTTTCAGTCTACTCACATTGAAAGTCCAGACTCAAATGTCACCTCTTCGGGTTTTATTTGGAATTCTCCAGTATCCTATATAGGCTTCTCTGATGACTCTGGTAAAAGAATATGCCTGCCAATACAGGAGATGCAGTTTTGATCTCCAGGTTGGGAAGATCCCCTGGAGAAATAAATGGTAACCCACTCCAATATTTTTGCCTGGAAAATCCCATGGACAGAGGAACCTGGCGGGCTGCAGTCCATGGAATCGTAAAGAGTTGGACATGGCTTAGCAACTGAAGAACAACAAGGATCCTACAGAGAGTTTGCCCAAAGATACATGCAAAAAAAAAGTCTGTTTTTTTAGAGTTTCATTCCAAGTATCTTGGATTGAATTATTAAGCCAAATTTCTTTCACTAGACTGCAATTCATCTAGACATTTAAAAAACAAAAAACTGCTAGTATTCTTGAAAAGAAAGTCTTTGATAATAATTCTTCTGACATCAAGCCCAGAAAATATTTTTGACACTATCTTTCTTTAATCCAAAATATTTTTCATCTAACATAACCGGATACATTTTGTAAACATCTCATGAAACACTTGTTTTTAAATAATTTATGCAATTTCTGTTATGACAATTAACCACTTAAATGATTAAACTCCAACTAGGGTATAAATAACATGCTGAACTTGTGTTCTGCAAGCTGAGAATACATTGGTACACAGTATAGATAAGTGCTTTTTGGACTGAATTTACACACTTGGATCTCAACTGGGGAGTGGAGAGATGAACAATGAAAAATGAGTGTCATGTATCAAAGTGATTAAGGCTCTATAGAAATTTAAAATCTTAGATATATGATTGAGTGGCCACTTTAGAATGGAGGGCCTAGGAAGGCTTCTCTGTGTAGGCTATTCTCAAACTGAGATCTGAAGATTCTTTTAAGAGGCAATAAAGTGAAATTTAGAAGAAAGGGCATTCCAGCCAGGGGGCTCCACAGCACAGCAAGGGAGACAGAAAGTAGTAGATGGGGTAGGTGAATAGGCACCCATAGATCATAAGGTTCTTTGTAAGCAAGCATAGTGAAAGTGAAAGTGAAGTTGCTCAGTTGTGTCTGACTCTTTGCGACCCCATGGACTACAGCCCACCAGGTTCCTCCGTCCGTGGGATTTTCCAGGCAAGAGTGCTAGAGTGGATTGCTATTTCCTTCTCCAGGGGATCTTCCCAACCCCAGAGTCGAACCCAGGTCTCCCACATTGCAGGCAGACGCTTTACCATCTGAGCCACCAGGGAAGCCCTAAATTCACCTAAGCAAGCATAGGTGAATTTAAATCTCCAAGCAAAGGAGAAGCCATTAGTATATGTTTGTTCCTTTTAGAAGCCTGTAGTGAACAGATTGGAGAGGGAGTGAGGCCCATTGGAAGATGATCCACAGATAATTTCAGCTCAGACTAAAATGGTATTTGTGAAAATGGAGAGTTGAATGCAGTTTTGTAAATGGAGTCAAAATAACTTGCTGATCCACTGGATGAAGGGGAAGAAGGGGAGGGAGAGCTATAAATTCACTTCAGAATATAGACTATTTATGTTCTTTGGGATGCTTTGCAATGTCTGGTGTCTTCCTCACTAAGGATTTAAATTCTTGACACATTTTCATTTTATATTTATATATTTGCATGAAAATATACTTGTGGGTTTTCACCTTCCACCAGGGCCACACCTTGAGGGTTTCATTTTGGCTTCCCTGGTAGCTCAGCTGGTAAAGAATCTGCCTGCAGTGTGGGAGACCTGGGTTCAATCCCTGGGTTGGGAAGATCCCCTGGAGAAGGGAACAGCTACCCACTCTAGTATTCTGGCCTGAAGAATGCCATGGACTGTACAGCCCATTGGTCGCAAAGAGTCAGACACGACTGAGCGACTTTCATTCACTTCACCTTTCAAACACAATCTTTAACAGATGAAATGAAGAGTGAATTGGAAATGAGGAGAAGAGATAACACCTGTCTACACTCAAAGAAGTTTGGATTACAGATCTTGTTCTTCCATTACCCCATCCAGAGAAGCAGAACCTTCAATTGCTCTCGGGAACTACCCAATCATTACAGCGTGCTGCCTCAAGGCAACCACCAGACAAGATGCTCCTCGGTCCAGATACATCCCGATAAGGAGGTCAAAGCCATGCTGCTGCTGCTGCTGCTGCTAAGTCGCTTCAGTCGTGTCCGACTCTGTGCAACCCCATAGACAGCAGCCCACTAGGCTCCTCTGTCCCTGGGATTCTCCAGGCAAGAATACTGGAGCGGGTTGCCATTTCCTTCTCCAATGCATGAAAGTGAAAAGTGAAAGTGAAGTCGCTCAGTCGCGTCCGACTCTTAGCGACCCCATGGACTGCAGCCCACCAGGCTTCTCCATCCATGGGATTTTCCAGAAAAGAGTACTGGAGTGGGGGCCATTGCCTTCTCCGGATGTCACACTGACTCCACGCAAATATCCCGTTTGTTCCTCTTGCAAACTGCTTCGGAGATCTTTGGAGGAGAGAACCCCAGCGGAGTAGAGTAAGAGCCAGAGGAGGCGGGGAATTGTGTGATGTCAGTGCATCGCGCGGCCCAGGGGCGGGGTCTAGTTTTTCCTCGGTGCCTGGGCGGGTTTAGGTGTCTGTGGCATGATGTCATCTCAGTGTCATCTCACTGCAAGACCTAGAGCTGGGCTTAGTTCCCGCCCCCACCTCTGGTTTGTCGCCCTGGCAGGTGTGACGGGGGAGGTGGGGCACTGTGTTTGTAATTCTTGCACTGTGTTTGGTTGCTGTGGCCTTCTTCCAACTCTTTGGTCCTCCTCAGTTCAGTTCAGTTCAGTTTAGTCGCTCAGTCGTGTCCGACTCTTTGCGACCCCATGAATCGCAGCACGCCAGGCCTCCCTGTCCATCACCAACTCCCGGAGTTCACTCAGACTCACGTCCATCGAGTCAGTGATGCCATCCGGCCATCTCATCCTCTGTCGTCCCCTTCTCCTCCTGCCCGCAATCCCTCCCAGCATCAGGGTCTTTTCCAATGAGTCAACTCTTCGCATGAGGTGGCCAAAGTACTGGAATTTCTGCGCTAGCATCATTTCTTCCAAAGAACACCCAGGGCTGATCTCCTTCAGAATGGACTGGTTGGATCTCCTTGCAGTCCAAGGGACTCTCAAGAATCTTCTCCAACACCACAGTTCAAAAGCATCAATTCTTCGGCACTCAGCTTTCTTCACAGTCCAACTTTCACATCCATACATGACCACAGGAAAATCCATAGCCTTGACTAGATGGACCTTTGTTGGCAAAGTAATGTCTCTGCTTTTCAATATGCTATCTAGGTTGGTCCTAACCTTTCTTCCAAGGAGTAAGCATCTTTTAATTTCACGGCTGCAATCACCATCTGCAGTGATTTTGGAGCCCAAAAAAATAAAGTCTGACACTGTTTCCTCTCTTTCTCCATCTATTTGCCATGAAGTGATGGGACCAGCTGCCATGATCTTCGTTTTCTGAATGTTGAGCTTTAAGCCAACTTTTTCACTCTCCTCTTTCACTTTCATCAAGAGGCTTTTTAGTTCCTCTTCACTTTCTGCCATAAGGGTGGTCATCTGCATATCTGAGGTTATTGATATTTCTCCCAGCAATCTTGATTCCAGCTTGTGCTTCTTTCAGCCCAGCATTTCTCATGATGTACTCTGCATAGAAGTTAGATAAGCAGGGTGACAATATACAGCCTTGACGTACTCCTTTTCCTGTTTGGAACCAGTCTGTTGTTCCATGTCCAGTTCTATCTGTTGCTTCCTGACCTGCATACAGGTTTCTCAAGAGGCAGGTCAGGTGGTCTGGTATTCCCATCTCTTGAAGAATTTTCCACAGTTTATTGTGATCCACACAGTCAAAGGCTTTGGCATAGTCAATAAAGCAGAAATAGATGTTTTTCTGACCAGCCTCCAATCCTTACCACTCTCGGTGTAAGTAGTATTTTAAAGCTGAAGGACCCAAGGCTTGGAGAGTTGAACTTGCACAGGATATCACATCAGAGTTGGATTCTAGATAGTCTTCTAATAATTCTCCTCACTGTAAAAGGAACCTAATCATAGCTTACTTGTGGAATGTTTTGAGGGAATGCATGTAAAGTTCCTTACATGCTCATTACCTATGCTGGGGACTAACCATCCTCTCCAGGGCAGGGACCAATTTTGCTTTCTAGCTAGGGCTCCACCGCCTCGGTACCAAAGAGCCTAGTATCCTGAGCTAAAGGCCTGAAGCCAAGACTGCAAAAGGTGAGGTCAAAATGTAGGCGTCTCAGCTGCACTCTACCAATCACACACATAGGCACGAATCCAAATGTGCACTTTCTCATCTCACTTTTTTCTTTTTAATTGGCAACAACCTTCCTCCACTGACCCAGAGGTAGTCATACTGCTCCCCTGCACATCTGATTACTCACTGACTCTCCTCTCCTGTTTCTTCCCTGTTCTCTTTCTACTAGATGAGACTTTATCAGATGACCTCTTATTCTTTTGAATTGATTCATTTGTTCAGTTAATAAATATTTTGTTGTTGTTCAGTGGCTAAATTGTGTCCAATTCTATGACCCCATGGACTGTAGCACACCAGACTCCTTTGTCCACCACTGTCTCCTGGAATTTGGTCAAATTCATATCCATTGAATCAGTGATGCTATTTAACCATCTCATCCTCTGTCTTCCCCTTATCCTCCTGCCTTCAATCTCTTTGAGCATCAGGGTCTTTTCCAATGAGTTGGCTCTTCCCATCAGGTGGCCAAAGTATTGCCGCTTCAGCTTCAGCATAAGTCCTTCCAATGAATTTTCAGGGTTGATTCCTTTTGGATTGACTGGTTTGATATTGCAGCCCAAGGGACTCTCAAGAGTCTTCTGCTGCTGCTGCTGCTGCTAAGTCGTGTCAGTCATGTCCAACTCTGTGCGACCCCATAGACGGCAGCCCAATAGGCTCCTCTGTCCCTGGGATTCTCCAGGCAAGAATACTGGAGTGGGTTGCCATTTCCTTCTCCAATGCATGAAAGTGAAAAGTGAAAGTAAAGTCGATCAGTCGTATCTGACTCTTAGCGACCCCATGGACTATAGCCTACCAGGCTCCTCCATCCATGGGATTCTCCAGGCAAGAGTACTGGAGTAGGGTGCCATTGCCTTCTCCAAAGAGTCTTCTACAGCACCACAATTTGAAAGCATCAATTCTTCATTGCTCAGCCTTCTTTATGGTCCATTTCTCACATCTGTACATAACTACTGGAAAAAGCGTAGCTTTAATCATTAATAAATTCTGCAAATGCTGCCAGTTTTAACCCTCCCCAGTTGATAGTGGGATTATACTTCCTGGTCCTAATCGATGAGGTATGAATAGAGGTGACCCCTGTCACTCTCAGACTCAGCCTTTAATTGCTGCTTTGAGGTGCTCCAGAACTCTTTTTCCCTCTTGCTTAGCAGCAGGCAACATTTGAAATCGTGGTAACTGCATTGACCTGTACCCCTGAATGGCTAAGATAAGCAGAGACCAACGCTGATCTATGTAGCATGGGAAGGAAATAAACTTTTGTTTTAAGGCACTGAGACTTTAGGGGTATTTGTCACCACAGCATAACTTAGCATGTTCTGATTGATACAAGTGTATGCAGGAGTGAACAAAAACAAATTTGTTCTCTGTACTAGTGGAGCTTATACCAGATGTATCTCTATAAAATACAAATTTGACTATGTCCCCTTCCCTGCTTTAAAATTTTATTTTAAAATATCTTCCCATTGCTTGAAAGATTAATCAAACTCTTAGTCTGAATGGCCCTTTACCAGTTGACCCAAATTGCACTTCTATTACCCTTTCCCATCTATTTATGGTCCAGCCAAACTATACCGCTGGCTATTTACTGCATTAATCCATATGCTTTGAAACCCCTGCCTGAACTTTCACCCAGGCCAAACATGCCGTATCTTCAAACTGGGCTGCCTTCCACCCATGTTTGTATATCCTGGTTTACTGCCCTGTGCTCACGAGTTTCATGCCACCCGCTACTAACTCGTGTGTATGTGTTAATTTGCTTCTGTCATGTCCGACTCTCTGTGACTCTATGGACTGTAGCCCCCCAGGCTCCTCTGTCCATGGGATTCTCCACGCAAGAATACTGGAGTGAGTTGAAGAGTACTGGAGTGGGTTGCCATGCCCTCCTCCAGGGGATCTTCCTGACCAAGAGATCAAATCCATGTCTCTTGTATCTCCTGCATTGGCAGGTGGATTCTTTACCACTAGCTCATATCAATCTTAATTACATGTTTCAGTGATTGTCTTCCTCCAGAGCTGTAAACTCTTTGAGAAGTCCATCTTATTCAACATTGGTTCTGGCATATACAAGGATTTAAACATTTGTTAAATGAATGAATGGCTTGTTGGATCCTTCAGTCCTCACTAGAAATGCTGTCAGTTCCGCGTATTAGTTTCCTATTGCTATGGTAACAAATTACCACACAATTAATGGCTGAAAACAATATAAACTTATTATTTTATAGTTCCTTAGGCAGGTCTGTATTTCTTTCCAGGTTCTAGGGAAGAATCTGTTTCCTTGCTTTTTCTAGCCACTAGAGGCTGCCCACACTCCTTGCATTGTGGTCCCCTTATTTCATCTTCAAAGCCAGCAAATGTTGCACCTCTGAGCATTCTTCTATAGTCACATCCTCTAACTATGAGTTCATCAGGGAATTCCTACAATTGTAAGGATCCTTGTAATTAGATTAGGCTCACCTGGATGATCCAGGATAATCTCCCCATCTCAGCATACTTAATTTAATCATATTTTCCTTTTTATCCTGTAAAGTAACATATTCACAGTTCCAGGGACTAGCACCAGGGTATCTGTGGGGGGCCATTATTCTGCCTACCACATTGTAGAGTCTTTACTTGCATCTCTCTCTCTCACTTGACATTTACCTTTCAACATCAGCCAAGTCAAGTTTTCCCTAAGGAGCGTCAGGAGTCTCCTTGAAGTAGGGTAACCAAATATGGTCCAAACTTAGACACTTTTAAGAGTGAAAGGGAGTACCTTAACATTTACACGAGGTCAACAGGTGTACAGTAGTCTGACCAGACACAGTAGAATGAAATGGATATGTGGCCTGTGGAGACCCTGCCCTGAATTGAAGCACCATTATTATAGACTTCTAGCCTGGTCTCTTGGAAATCAGGTAGATGTTGGGAGGTTTTACTTTCCTCAGAAGATTCATGCTTTAGACTGGAATTGGGATGCTTTATTTGGCTCAGCAGGCTAAACAGAATCTTTTCCCTCTACAGCTTTAACAACACATAAATAACAATACATAAACAACATAATATTTATATCAGGGACATGAGACTTTATGATGTTTATTGTTTATATATACATCAATTATATGTGCAAGTATATATCAAACTTGCAATTTGACATTTGTCTTTCAATTTCATTACTGATGAAGCCTCTTTTAGTGGATCCTTCCAATACACCTTGTAGCCACATAAGAAAAGATGAAAAGAATTCAAGGTCAGGACACTGAGGACTGTACTTGTAAGCAGTTTTCAGCTTTGGGAAGAAGGAAAAAGCATGCTAAAATAAGGATTCCATCGCCTTCCCTTATCTGATCAAGGTTTTCCATTTCAGTCTTTTGATCCTAGATCACAGATAAAGCCAGAATATATTTCAGGAAATCATTTTATGATCTTACTATACAAATAAGTTGAGTGTTATACTCAAGACTATTAATAGCTATTACTTTGCAGTTGTAAAATAGTGGCTTTCCAATTCTATCATGCCCTTGACATTTTTCTCCGTAAGAGAGCTTCCCCCATTCCACATCTTTACTTTCGTTTTCATCTTCTTATATTTTTAATATCACTGTGGACTTAGAATTTTATTTTTGTTTATTCAGTGTGTTATAATCCTTTGTCCTCTGTATTCTTTTTTGCTGCCCAGATTATCTCCAAGTTGGCCAATGAGTCCATTTAAGCCGCTACTGTAACCTTTGGACCTATCTCCATCAGCTTTTAAGTTCTTTTTCACTCCCTGGCATGAGATATTTCATGCCTACCTCTACTTTACTTGCCCCAGATTTGAACAGCCATTTTTCCAAGGAGCTCTGGCTTCCTTCAGTGAGGTATTATGTTTACAAACCAAGATCTGGACCTCAGGTGCACTAGTTGCTACTTAGCCCTGTTAATTTCCCTTTGGCATGTCCCCTTTTTGATTCTTTTGTTTGGCTGAGTAGTATTTCACTCTGGGAATATACCTTTTTCTTTTTTAACCAGTCTCTAATGGAAGCGCTTGGAGTGTATTTTTATTTTGCTATTACAAATAATGCCACAATCAATAATCTTCCACATATGTTGTTTCAGATTTATGGTTGTGTATCTTCAGGGAAGATTCCTACAAGTGAGACTGCTAGATTAAAAGGTAAGTACACCCAATTGGATGAGATTAACTGTTTTGATCAATGGCCTGCCGTATTTAAAAGGAAATGTCTAATTTGAAAGATTTAACCTAAGGAGAACTTCAATAAATCATTTGATTGCGTTAAAAAGGTAAGCGTAAATGTAGCATTGTTGGAGAATGCCAGATTCTCTACAGAAGTCATATTACTTTCTATTTCTACTAGCACTGGAAGAGATTATTCGTTTTCCTAGTTTCAACCAACAGAATTACAGAATGTTATCAAACTTTTAGATTTTTGCAAACATGATAGACAAGAAATGGTATTTAAATGTAGTGTTAATTTGCATTTCTCTAATAGTGAAGCTAGAGATATTTTTCATTTGTTTAAAGATGATTGAAATATTATTGTCAGCAGTGTATGTGTCTTTTGTACATTTTTCTATAGAGTTTTGGTTTCTTTTTTCTTGATTGTTAAGTGTTCTCTTATGAACATGTTTATGATATATATTGCAAATATTAACACCCAGTTTGATAGTTGTATTTTGACTTTGTTTATGATGTTTGCCTGGAGAAGGCAATGGCAACCCACTCCGGTACTCTTGCCTGGAGAATCCCAGGGACAGAGGAGCCTGTTGGGCTGCCATCTATGGGGTCGCTAAGAGTCGGACATGACTGAAGTGACTAGGAAGCAGAAACAGCAGCAGCAGCATGATGTTTGCCAGGCTTCCCTGACAGCTCAGCTGGTAAAGAATCCGCCTGCAATTCAGGAGACCCTGATCCTATTCCTGAGTTGGGAAGATCCCCTGAAGAAGGGATAGACTACGCACTCCAGGTATCTTGGGCAGGGACGGTAAAGAATCCACTTGAAATGTGGGAGACCTGGGTTCGATCCCTGGGTTGGGAAGATCCCCTGGAAGAGGGCATGGCAACCCACTCCAGTATTGCTGCCTGAAGAATCCCCACGGACAGAGGAGCCTCGTTGGCTACAGTCCATGGGGTCACTAAGAGTTGGACATGACTAAGTGACTAAGCACAGCACAGCACATGATGTTAGGCATAACTTCCATTTTTATGTAGTTGAATTTATCACTGTCCTTTTATTATATCTGGATTTTGAGTCGCAATTAGTGAAAGCTATTATAAATTTTGGCATTAATTTTTTCCTGTCATAAGTGATTTGAAATCTACAAATCTAACTACTGTAACTACTCATGTTGATTCTTCAACACATAAGGCTATAATCATCAATCACCTAATAGCTAAAAGTTTTTACATCTGTTTTTTCTCTTATTTTTAAAGAATCCATCTAGAATAACCTGATTTTAACCTTTTAGAAAGCAGTTTGACAGTATGTATTGAGGCATAAGATTTTGCAGCCTTAAAATACTATCCTAGAGGAAAATGTCCTAAACCCAGAACCTAATATAGTGCCTGGTATTCATTAGCTGTTCAGGCAATAGTTGCAGAATAGGGCAATAAACATGAGGGAGGGGAAATATACATATGAACACGTTTGTTGCTGAATTACTTATGTGAAGAATTTGCTGTAACCTAAAAAAGACAATAGTAGAGAAATGATTGAATAATCTATGGTATACCTACTTCATTGAAAATGATGTAACACTGAAATGGTGGTTCTGAAAGATATATAGTAATATGGTAAAGATACATAATACATGGATGTGATAATAGATGAAAAAAGCAAATTACCCAATTATCAAAAAAGATGTTTTGAATATATATACATATGGAAGGAAAAGACTGGAAGAAAATGTCGCAAAATGCTAACAGAGTGGGATTTTCCTATTTTCCAAACCTCCTATTTCTGATTAAAAAAATAAATAAATAAAAAAGTTTAAGTATTCATTCTCTACTCTCTAACTGTTCTTAGACCCAGAGTGCAGCAGTAGGGAAATCATTTGAGAATGTAAAGTAGGCTTTAGTAGAGAATTGCACAGAGGCGTGCTATAGAATTGTCACCAAACAACTGTCAATAGGAGCTTGATTATATAGAAAAGATCATGGTAAATGCTTTCACAATTTTAGGTGGTTGTGTGGCTAGGACTCTTAGATCTCTTAAGTGAGGATAATAATGGTACTATCCCATAGAGTTAATGTGAGGATGAAATGAGATAATACATATAGATGTTTATAACAGAACCTGGTCGACAGTGAGTGCACACTATGTTTGCTGTTTTGGATTTTGGTTTCGGGGTTTTTTTCCCTGAGATTATAAAAATTTGGTTACAATGCCCCCATGTGTCTGTGCTTTGCAATATTTCTGGTCATTAAAAAGATTCCATATTACTTGAGATCAGTGCATTTGAAATGACAGTTCTAGGTCCATGCATTGTCTACTCATATTTTATATAGACTCTGAAGATTAAACAGCTTTTTTGAAAATAATATTTTATCTCCTGACTATGAAAGTGACACATGCTCACTATATAAAATTTGGAAAATACTAGAACTGTAAGGAATTATAGCCATCTATAATCTAACTGCTCAAATATTTTGATGTGTTTTATATGTTCTATGTAAATATGTATACGTGTGTGTGTGTGTGTGTGTATACATATGCTTCCTTTTTTACATAGGGTTAAATTTTAAAATAAATGTAAAATGTATCTTTTACCTTTTTTTGGTTAAAAAAAGAACCATCCAAAATTTATTCCCCAACAGACAGCATCAGCAAGTTAAAAACTACAGGGGTTTCTCTGTAGATCATACATTCATAAGACTTTATTAACTTAACAAGTGAGAATGCCTCTGGTGTAATTTCTGTGACAATATCCACTTCACAGTATAAACGGTACTCTTATTGTATTCACTTACCATTCCAGAAGGAAAGGGACAACTCGGCAAAACAGAAAACATTTTTGGGGTGCAATTACAGAGAGACAGACTTGAGAACATTCACCATCCACTCTTCTTCATACAGGGGCCAATGACTTCTCCACCGAGAAGTGTGAGTCTTTCTCCTTCCTTGTTAAATCGTCAAGAGTTGTGCTTCATCGTCTGCTTAATATCACATATGTGCTCAGTCACTCAGTTGTGGCCAATTCTTTGTGACCCCATGGACTATAGTTCGCCAGCCTCCTCTGTCCCTGAAATTTTCCAGGCAAGAATACTGAAGTGGGTTGCCATTTCCTTCTCTGGGAATATTACATATATAAAAGGGAGATTAAAGAAAAAAAGAATCACAACGACATCTTGAACTTCAGCTGCTCCCACCAATACATCAACTCCTAGGTTTACGACAGGGCCTGGGAACACTTCAGCCGTCATCAAACAGGAAAACAGACACTATAGTTGCAAAAATAACACATGAATGAGGTAGATGAATTAAAACTTTAACATCCAGGACTTGCCAGTTCCAACTTGGTAGCCTTCATGCAATACTCAGAAAAAGAAAACTTCATAATTACTTGGCTTGTCAGTCAAGGAAATTTTGGTACAAATTAGTATAAGAAGTTATTAGTATATAATTAGAAAACACACCCTTCCATGAGCTTGTTTCTTCAAGAATGGGAACCCAGCTCTTCAACAGAGTAGAAACTGGTGAACTAAATTTTGTCACCTGAGATTCCCTGCTCAGGTGTTCACCCTTTCTGGTTTTAGGAAGAAGAAAGCATCTGGAAGGTATAGGGAAGACCTTGGCATGCTTGGGGTTTCAATGGTGTGTGTGTGTGCTCAGTTGTGTCCAACTCTCTGTGACCCAGTGAACTGTAGCCCACAAGGCTCCTCTGTCCACAGAATTTTTCAGGCAAGAATACTGGAGTGGGTTGCCATTTCCTCTTCCAGGGGATCTTCCTGACCCAGAGATCGAACCTGCGTCTCTTGTGCCTCCTGCATTAGCAGGCGAATTCTTTAACACTGTGCCACCTGTGAGGGAGAAGGCAATGGCCCCCCACTCCAGTACTCTTGCCTGGAAAATCCCATGGACGGAGGAGCCAGGTAGGCTGCAGTCCATGGGGTCGCTAAGAGTTGGACGCGACTGAGCGACTTCACTTTCACTTTTCACTTTCAGGCATTGGAGAAGGAAATGGCAACCCACGCCAGTGTCCTTGCCTGGAGAATCCCAGGGACAGGGGAGCCTGGTGGGCTGCTGTCTGTGGGGTCGCACAAGGTCGGACACGACTGAAGCGACTTAGCAGCAGCAGCAGCAGCACTGCCACCTGTGAAGCCAAGCAGCAACACACGTACTAAGGACTAAAATCTGTCCACTTGAGGGCACTCTACCTCACGTTCCAAGGTTGAAAAAAATTTTGGAATTTTTAAACTTTGGTTTGAAAAAAAACGTACACTCATAAAACAAAAGAAAAATGGGTTCAGAGTTGGGAGAATGCAGAAGTGAAGTAGCTCAGTCGTATCCGACTCTTTGCGACCCCCGTGGATTGTAGCCTCCCAGGCTCCTCCGTCCATGGGATTCTCCAGGTAAAGTACTGGAGTGGGTTGCCATTTCCTTCTCCAGGGATCTTCCCAACCTAGGGATTGAAGCCGGGTCTCCCGCATTGCAGGCAGACGCTTTACCGTCTGAGCCATCAGGGAATGCAGAACAGGTCCCTAAATAAATGATAGATCTTGTCCATTTACCCACATACAGTCACAGCAGAAGTAAGTATACAGTTCCCCCATCTCACCTCCCAAACAGGGGAAACAATTGTCTTCTCCACAGTGGTTCAGTACATTACAACTTGAAATAGGTGACAGTCTGGAAAGTTACGCTACTTTGTACAAAGGTGTTATGTATGTAGTTTGTTGCAAGTAACAAAACTTTCTTTGCAAGACCTACTTCTTCCCCCCCAAAAAATACTGTCTGTATTTGTTTTAATATGATTCTTTTGTTGTTTTTTTTCTTTGTTTTTGTAAAGCAGCATAGCAACATTGTAATTGTAGGATGTGCCTAAGGTCGTGATCACAACTGTAAGCATGATTCACACATCAGGAAGAAAACTGAAGGAGACAGGAGGTCTTTAAAAAAAAAAAAGACAAAAATGGTACAGCTCTAGAGAAATCACTGTCTGCACTGTTCCTTCCACGTGTGTTCTCCTGTTGTCTGCTGCTGCTGCTGCTGCTAAGTCACTTCAGTCGTGTCCGACTCTGTGCGACCCCATAGATGGCAGCCCACCAGGCTTCCCCGTCCCTGGGATTCTCCAGGCAAGAACACTGGAGTGGGTTGCCATTTCCTTCTCCAATGCATGAAAGTGAAAAGTGAAAGTGAAGCTAATGTCAATCTTGTTTTCCTCCAGGAAGTGAAGGTCTTTTACTTTAAAACAAGAACAGACAGGTAGCTATGTAGATAATGGTGGTTCTCGCATGGTAAGCAGAGGATTGCATCTCATTGTCACCAGTCTCTCATGTTTCCCATTAAGGGGCAGCTACCATAGGTACATTGAACTAGAGTGGAAAGATGCCTTAAAAATGCTCTGCAGTAAAAGAAAATAAAATGCGATTTTGAAGGGAATGGCAACCAACTCCAGTATTCTTGCCTGGAGAATTCCATGAACAGGGGATCCTGGCGGGCTACAAGTCCATGGGGTCGCAAGAGTCAGATACAACTGACTAACACTTATAAATAACTTGAGGAGGAATGTGTAAGAATCAGTTTATTATGCTAAGAAGCCTTCCTTCTTTTTTTTAATTAATTTTTTATTTTTTGGCCTGTGCCAGGCAGCATGTGGAATCTTAGTTCTCTGACCATGGATTGAACCCACTCCCCCTGCATTAGAAGTGGGATGGAGGTGGGGGGAGTTTAACTGCTGTAGCACCAGGGAAGTCCCTCTTCTTCTTTAATGTAATAATGAGTTGGTAGCAAATCTCTGTTTTAAAATTATTTCTTCTCTGTGTATAAAATGTGGCATTTTGTGTAAGAAGTAGGAGAAAATAAGGATGTAATTGTATCTATTTGATTATCCTAATAATGAAAAAGCAAAGGAAGGCTAAAAAAGAAAGAATGAAAACAGTGAAAGACAGGGAAGGTGGCGAGCTGCAATTCATGAGATTGCAAAGAGTCAGACACGATGTAGCAACTGAACAGCAACAATGAAAATAATTACAGGTTACGGCCAAGTAGAAAAGGTTAAAATGTGAGCCAGACTTCTCTGAATATACATTTTCATATAATTGTCATTTTCAAGGCATGTAAATATTCTATGAATTTAAAAATTGAGATTAATATTAACCCAAAAGATAAAGAAGTGTCTAAACTTAAAATTGAATACAAATCGCAAAAATCAACCTAAAACCAGTATCATGTTTATAACATAGTCACAGAAAAAAAAAGTAACTTTTGAACACAGCACTCTGAATAAATTCAAAGCTGAAAGAACTAAAAAGTCTTGAACTTTCCTGAATGGGTTTATTAGAGATGGCAGTTTGGTATAGTGATTCTGAAAGTATTTTCTTGTGTTGTGCATATGTATGCTAAATTGCTTCAGTTGTGTCCGATTCTTTGCAACCCAGTGGACAGTAGCCCACCAGGCTTCTCTGTCTATGGGATTCTCCAGGCAAGAATACTGGAGCAGGTTGCCATTTCCTTCTCTAGGGAATTTTCCTGACCCAGGGATCAAACCCACGTCTCTGGTGACTCCTGCAATTGGCAGGCGGATTCTTTACCAGTAGCACCACCTGGGAAGTCTTGAACTTTCCTGAGTGGGTTTATTAGAGATGGCAGTTTGGAATAGTGATTCTGAAAGTATTTTTTTGTATTGTAGCACAGCAAATGAGTAACTGCGCTAATGCTTTTTAGAACCAGAGTTCTTTGTAGGAGAAGAGGGATGCAAATAGAAATGAGGAAGGTAAGGAAAAATCCTATGATGTGCATTCAATCTGGAGGTGTCAATATTATATGTATATCTATACATTATGTATAAATATTTCCTTGCTTTTTCTATTGAATGGTCCCATAAGCAGTGACATCCAGGAACAGTGAACACAGCTGGCAACACTATTCGGTTTCTAAGTACCATTCTGGAATGGAAGGAACCAGTAAATTAACCATTTCCTGGGAGAAATGGTTAATTCCAGGTCTGAGGCAGCTGAGTAGGGAAAGTATAAGATGACTCAGTGTCCTCCCAAGCAAGGAATTACTCAAAGACAAACAGAGATGTCAATAGAACATAGAGGCTGCTTCACAGAGCTTCTTCTGGGCAAGTGCAGGACAGTTTGAACATTAAAAAGAATTGTACAGAAATGGATTATAGTAGTCTCAGTAACAACACAAATTCCAGGAACTTCCTTCACATACACGTCCACCCACTTACCCCAAATATTCTGACTAATAGGTCTGGGATCAAATTTGAGACTTTACATTTGGTGGGGGGATAGGTGGAAAGCCTATCATGCTGCATATAGGATCTTAGTTCCCTGACCAGGGATCAAATCCTCACCCCCTGCATTGGAAGTGCAGAATCTTTACCTGTGGATTGCCAGGGAAGTCTTGAGAACTTACTAATACTTTTCTAAGCAGTTTGCAGATGCTGCTGTAGATTATGGACCTCAGTTTGAGTAGTACTGGATTATAAAAGTTTGAATTTGAAAAGTATCTATGAGTCTATAACAAAAGAGTAGGGAGAGGGGAGATTGCTTTCTTATGGAGAAGGGGATTAAAAAAAAAAAAGCTCTTTTTTATAGAAGAATACCAGCTGATAAATGTAAAAGAAAAAACACGTTTAGCAAATCACTATTTTGCAGTTCCTAGTGTAATAACTGACTCAGAAAAGGCTTGTCAATGGGTGATAAAACCATTAAGAGAACGGCTTTAGGGGAAAAGAATGTTCATACAGTCTCAAAATATCATACTTATCATGTTAAATTACTTATTAAGAACAGAGGGGAAAATTATATTTTTTTACCATGGAAAAATCTAGTGGGCACTATCATAAAGGAAGTGACCAAACAGCATCATCAGTAACAGTGTGACACTGCCTACTACTGGATATAGTGGGAACTACAACAGCATCTATGCAATGTTGTCCAGTTGCTAAGTTATGTCCAACTCTTTGGACCCCACGGACTGTATAGCATGCCAGGCTCCTCTGTCCTTCACTATCTTCCGGAGTTTGCTAAAATTCATGTCTACTGAGTTGGTGATGCTATCTAATCATATCATCCTCTGCCGCCTCCATCTCCTTTGCCTTCGATCTTTCCCATCTTCAGGGTTTTTCCAATTGAGTCAGCTCTTTGTGTCAGATAGCCAAAGTATTAGCACTTCAGCTTCAGCATCAGTTCTTCCAATAAGTATTCAGGGTTGATTTCCTTTAGGACTGACTGGTTTGATCTCCTTGCAGTCCAAGGGAATTTTAAGAGTCTTCTCCAGCACCACAATTTGAAAGCATCATTCTTTGGCACTCAGCTTTCTCTAGGGTCCAACATTCACATCTGTACATGACTACTGGAAAAACCATAGCTTTGACGATTCAGATCTTTGTCAGCAAGTGATGTCTCTGCTTTTCAATGCACTGTCTAGGTTTGTCATAGCTTTCCAGGAGCAAGTGTCTTCTAATTTCATGGCTGCAATCACTGTCCACAGTGATCTTGGAGCCCAAGAAATAAAATCTAACACCACTTCCACTTTTTCCCCTTCTATTTGTCGTGAAGTAATGGGTATGGATGCCATGATCTTATTTTTTTTTTATTGTTGAGTTTTAAGCTAGCTTTTTCACTCTCCTCTTTCACCCTCATCAAGAGGCTCTTTAGTTCCTGTTCACTTTCTGCCACTAGAGTGGTATCAGCTGCATATCTGAGGTTGTTGATATTTAATCTTGTCAAAGATGTTTACTTGAATTTAGTCATGAAGAAACAATCAAATAAACCCAGACTGTGGGACATTCTTTAAATTATCTGGATTGGGCTCTTCAAAAATTTCTAGGTCATGAAGAAATAGGAAAAGATAGGGGAAATATTCTAAATTGAAAGTGACAACCAAGTGATACAGATCTTAGATTTTTTTAATTCTATAAATTAGATCTGTTTGAGGAAATTTAACTATGGACTATTAGATGATATTTAATTAGTGCTTAAAATTCTATGTATAATGTACTATGGTTACATAAGAGAATATCCATTTTAAGGAGTCAGATGATAAAGTATTTAGGCGTGAGGTGTCAAGATGATTGCAATTGTATGTATGTATAAATGGCAACCCACTCCAGTTTTCTTGCCTGGAAAATCCCATGGACAGAGAAGCCTGGTAGGCTACAGTCCACAGGGCCGCAAAGAGTCGGACATGACTGAGCGACTTCACTTCACTTATGGGAGTGTAGAAAGAAAGAGCACAAATATGGCAAAATTGTTATAATTATTAAAGTGAAACATATACCTGTGTTAATTTTACTTTCAAATTTTCTGAAGGTTTGAACTTTTTAAAAATAAAACATCAAGGAAAAATTAAATCCCTTTCCCTTCCTGTTTTGGGGTGGTTCAAACAGGGCTCCTAAAATGGATGGGGGGGGGGGGCAGGGAAGAGGGGATTTGTGCAGAAAAGAAGACAGAGAAAAGGAGTGTTTTGGAACACATGAGAGGATCAAGAAGTATGATCTTCCTGTATTAGGTAATGAAAAGCCGGGCTGTAACAACCTCCAAATCTCCAACACAATGAAGGTTTGTTTCTTGTTCAAGTCACTGTTCTAGCTGAGAAAACTGAGGCTTACAAAGATAAAGCAACCTGCTTAAAAGCCAGCAAGAGACAAACTGGAATCCCCACCCAGATGTCACTCCAAAGCCTATATGTTGGTTTCAGTGCAGGACACTGCCCCTGAGGTTAGCGAAACTGGCCTAGGTCCACATCTGCCATTCTTTTTACTCTCCAACACTTACGCACTGGATCCATATTCCGTCCCTTAGAGGTGGCCTCAGGCCCTGACAAGACCTCCCCTGAGGATTCAGACCATTTATTCCTTCCTTCCACAAGTATCTTTTGAAATACCTTTTATGTCCTAAGCACTATTCTAGGATACAACAGGGAACAAAGTCCCTGCTCCCATGAACTTACCTTCTAGGGAGGGAAAGGTACAATAATTGAGTAAATGAGTAAATGATACAACTTGAGTAAAGGCTATGAGAAATGGTAAAGCACGGTGAGAGGTAGAAAGTAGAGGGATGAAGAGCTTCATTTAGATAAGGATTCAGGGAATGCCTCTGCACATTGGTTGGACCCGAGGAAAGTGTATTCTCAGCTCGGAAAATAGCAAGTTTAGGGGTACTAAGACTGTAAGAAATTAGCAGCAAAAGAGCAACATTAAGGCAATTGTGGCTGGAGAGGGACAGGGAGAAGAGAGAAGCACAAGGCAGGCCCAGGTAGGGTAAGAAGTGAACAGAAGCATTAAGACAGGGCAGTGATGTGGTCTGATTTTCATCTTAAGACCTCTCCTGCAGAATTCTGTATGGATAATGCAGCCATCTGGGTGAGAATTGATGGTGGCCTGATAGCAGTGATGGGAACTGGAAATTGGCCAGAAGAGATGCATTTTGAAGAAAAAGCTGACAGAATTTGCCATAGATATGGAATATGAGATGGAAAGGAAGATGCCTTCTATGTTTTTAGCCCAAGAAATACTCTGATACACAGTCCCATAGGTTTATAGAAACAGAAATTTAATGGTAAAAATTGTATGTGCCACATTATTGTTCAATTCATTGTATAATACTTACATGTGGTTTTCTTTTTGAAATCTTGGAAACTGGAGGACTAGGTTTAATAAGTGCTTAATCAGTTCCTTATTTCTTTAAAGTGGTATTGATAGTATTTGTTATGCTTCCCCATAAGACTTTGTGAGAACAAAATGAGGTAATGTTTGTGAGTATACTACCCATATAGTTATCATCTAATAATCAACTTTTGTATTTGTATGATATTTTCAAAGCAAAATGTGCTTTCTTGTGCTAATTTTCTAACGTGCTTTCTAATCTGCTAATAGGTAACACTATGCTAAAAATCTGTGGAAAATTCTGAAAGAGATGGGAATACCAGACCACCTGACCTTCCTCTTGAGAAACCTGTATGCAGGTCAGGAAGCAACAGTTAGAATTGGACATGGAACAACAGACTGGTTCCAAATGGGAAAAGGAGTACGTCAAGTATTGTCACCCTGCTTATGTAACTTCTATGCAGAGTACATCATGAGAAATGCTGGGCTGGAAGAAGCACAAGCTGGAATCAAGATTGCTGGGAGAAATATCAATAACCTCAGATATGCAGATGACACCACCCTTATGGCAGAAAGTGAAGAGGAACTAAAAAGCCTCTTGATGAAAGTGAAAGAGGAGAGTGAAAAAAGTTTGCTTAAAGCTCAACATTCATGGCATCTGGTCCCATCACTTCATGGGAAATAGATGGGGAAACAGTAGAAACAGTGAGAGACTTTATTTTTGGGGGCTCCAAAATCACTGCAGATGGTGACTGCAGCCATGAAATTAAAAGACGCTTACTCCTTGGAAGGAAAGTTATGACCAATCTAGATAGCATATTCAAAAGCAGAGACATTACTTTGCAAACAAAGTCCATCTAGTCAAGGCTATGGTTTTTCCAGTGGTCATGTATGGATGTGAGAGTTGCACTGTGAAGAAAGCTGAGCGCCGAAGAATTGATGCTTTTGAACTGTGGTGTTGGAGAAGACTCTTGAGAGTCCCTTGGACTGCAAGGAGATCCAACCAGTCTGTTCTAAAGGAGATGAGTCCTGGGTGTTCTTTGGAAGGACTGATGCTAAAGCTGAAACTCCAGTACTTTGGCCACCTCATGCGAAGAGTTGACTCATTGAAAAAGACTCTGATGCTGGGAGGGATTGAGGGCAGGAGGAGAAGGGGACAACAGAGGATGAGATAGCTGGATGGTATCACCTACTCGATGGACATGAGTTTGAGTGAACTCCGGGAGTTGGTGATGGACAGAGAGGCCTAGCATGCTGCGATTCTTGGGGTCGCAAAGAGTTGGACATGACTGAGCAACTGAACTGAACTGATGCTAAAAATCTGGTGGACACTATATCCCAAATTATGTTAAAATACTAACACTGCCAAAGGAAACATCTCTCTGGTTTCTTTCTGCTTCTCAGTCTCTGTCTGTCTGTCTGTCTGTCTCTCTCTCTCTGTAAAAGAGCTCATGCAAATAAGAGCAGGCCAACCTCAGGGCTTACAGAAGCCTGACAGATGCTATTTGGGGGCTTCTCTGGTGGCTCAGTGGTAAAGAATCCCAACTGCAACGCAGGAGACCCAGGTTGGATTCCTGGGTCAGCAAGATCCCCAGAAGGGAGTGGCTACCCACTCCAGTATTCTTGCCTGGAGAATTCCAAGGACAGAGGAGCCTGGCAGACTGCAATCCATGGGCTTGCAGAGTCGGACACAACTGAGAGACTATCACTTTAACTTTTTTTTCCTACATTCTCAACACACTGATGCCTCTGCAGATTGTCCCTTGGTGTGACATTACAAGGGACAAGCACTTCAGGACATTCCCTCTGAAATTCCCTGTCTTCCTTGGTTTGGCAGAACCCAGTTTGTTCATCCTCAGAACAGCACAATGTTTAGCTTTTTTAAAATGACAAATGAGTTTTATCGTGTGTCAGTTACTGCTGCAAGTTTGTTTAGTTGCCATTCTTTGTTCTTATGCCCTGTAGTCTTTTTGTTTTCTCCACCTGTGAGTTCTTAAAATCAGGTAAAAATATTTAACTGATATTTACCTTTCAGTCTCTACATCTTGAACCAAAGAACATTTCAAAAGTGTGATTTTGGTTGCTACAGATCCATGGCAGCATGCTATTTTAATGAAAGTTTTGCCTTGTTGCACATAGAAAATAAAATGTATGACAATAATAAATATCAAGGCATGAATATTCACAGCCTGTTTCCTCTCACTTGCTAAGGAATGTTTTGGTGTTGTCCATCTAATCCTCTTCCCGTCCTTCAAATCTGGGCTTTACTAGGTAGATCAGAATGAGGAGTGTGGTGTGTGTGTGGGTTTGTATTTTGGAAGGTATAGAAGAGCTTGCCAGGGAGAGCAGAAGGGAAGTGCTGAAGGAAGGAAAGATTGGTAAAATTTATATTGAAAGGCAAGCAAATGACTCATGGAAGATAGACTGAATCCCAAGGAAGCAAGAATAAAGCATGAGAATGTTGAAGTTTCTTAGCGAATATTAGTAGAGATTTTGAGAAACTGCTGCTTATGGGAGAGAGATGTTGAAATGAAAGATAGGAAAAAGCCACTGTATAAGTTTTGCTCTACACTAAGGATGTATCTTCTCACCATATCCTCCACAGTTAACCTGGTTTTCTGAAGTAAAGATTTTAATTGCTTTCCATTATTTTTCAGTCTGTTTTCTCTGAATTTTACGTTATGCTATGACTAGGCCTCAAAGGGCTAAACTTAATTCAAACTACCAAAATACTCAAGAACACCAGGAGACATTTTCTATTCTGACAATTTTTTATAGATTATTAGGAAGGTTTTTCTTTTTTATAGCCCCCCCCCAGTTTTATTGAGAAATAATTAACATATATCCCTGCATACGTTTAAGGCACACAGCATGATGATTGATTTACATAATATTATGAAATGATTACCACAGTGGTTCAGCTAACATCCATCATCTCATATAGATATAACAAACAGAAAAGAAAGAAGAAAAAAGGAAAAAATTCTCCTTGTGATGTGAATTCTTAGGACCCTCTTAACAGCTTTCCTGTATATGATATACAGCAATGCTAGCTATAGTTATTCTGTTTTACATTATGTCCCTAGTACTTATTTATCTTTTAACTGGACATTTGTACCTTTTGACTACCTTTCTCCAATTACCTCTCCCCACCCACTATTCTATACAGTCAGCAAAAACAAGACTGGGAGCTGACTGTGGCTCAGATTATGAACTCCTTATTGCCAAATTCAGACTTAAACTGAAGAAGGTGGGGAAAACCACTAGACCATTCAGGTACGGCCTAAATCAAATCCCTTAAGACTATACAGTGGAAATGAGAAATAGATTTAAGGGACTAGATCTAATAGACACAGTGCCTGATGAACTATGGACGGAGGTTTGTGACATTGTAAAGGAGACAGGGATCAAGACCATCCCCATGGAAAAGAAATGCAAAAAAGCAAAATGGCTGTCTGAGGAGGCCTTATAAATAGCTATGAAAAGAAGACAAGTGAAAAGCAAAGGAGAAAAGGAAAGATACACCCATTTGAATGCAGAATTCCAAAGAATAGCAAGGAGAGATAAGAAAGCCTTCCTCAGCGATCGATGCAAAGAAATAGAGGGAAAAAATAGAATGGGAAAGACTAGAGATCTCTTCAAGAAAATTAGAGATACCAAGGGAACAATTCATGCAAAGATGGGCTCAATAAAGAACAGAAATTGTATGGACCTAACAGAAGCAGAAGATATTAAGAAGAGGTGGCAAGAATACACAGAAGAACTCTACAAAAACGATCTTCATGACCCAGATAATCACGATGGTGTGATCACTCACCTAGAACCAGACATCCTGGAATGTGAAGTCAGCTGGGCCTTAGAAAGCATCACTACGAACAAAGCTAGTGGAGGTGATGGAATTCCAGTTGAGCTATTTCAAATCCTGGAAGATGATGCTGTGAAAGTGCTGCACTCTATATGCCAGCAAATTTGGAAAACTCAGCAGTGGCCACAGGACGGGAAAAGGTCCATTTTCATTCCAGTCCCAAAGAAAGGTAATGCCAAAGAATGCTCAAAGTACCACTCAATTACACTTATCTCACATGCTAGTAAAGTAATGCTCAAAATTCTCCAAGCCAGGCTTCAGCAATATGTGAACCGTGAACTTCCAAATGTTCAAGCTGGTTTTAGAAAAGGCAGAGGAACCAGAGATCAAATTGCCAACATCTGCTGGATCATAGCAAAAGCAAGAGAGTTCCAGAAAAACATCTATTTCTGCTTTATTGACTGTGCCAAAGCCTTTGACTTTGAGGATCACCATAAACTGTGGAAAATTCTGAAAGAGATGGGAATACCAGACCACCTGACCTGCCTCTTCAGAAACCTGTATGCAGGTCAAGAAGCAACAGTTAGAACTGGGCATGGAACAACAGACTGGTTCCAAATAGGAAAAGGAGTACGTCAAGGCTGTAAATTGTCACCCTGCTTATTTAACTTATATGCAAAGTACATCATGAGAAACGCTAGGCTGGAGGAAACACAAGCTGGAATCAAGATTCCCGGGAGAAATATCAATAATCTCAGATATTCAGATGACACCACCCTTATGGAAGAAAGCAAAGAAGAACTAAAGAGCTTCTTGATGAAAGTGAAAGAGGAGACTGAAAAAGTTGGCTTAAAACTCAGCACTCAGAAAACTAAGATCATGGCATCCAGTCACATCACTTCATGGCAAATGGATGGGGAAACAGTGGAAACAGTGCCTGACTTTATTTTTTGGGGCTCCAAAATCACTGCAGATGGTGATTGTAGCCATGAAATTAAAAGACGCTTACTCCTTGGAAGAAAAGCTATGACCAACCTAGACAGCATATTAAAAAGCAGAGATATTACTTTGCCAACAAAGGTCCATCTAGTCAAGGCTATGGCTTTTCCTGTGGTCATGTATGGATGTGAAAGTTGGACTGTGAAGAAAGCTGAGCGCCAAAGAATTGATGCTTTTGAACTGTGGTGTTGGAGAAGACTCTTGAGAGTAAGGAGATACAACCAGTCCATCCTAAAGGAGATCAGTCCTGGGTGTTCATTTGAAGGACTGATGTTGAAGCTGAAACTCCAATACTTTGGCCACCTGATGCAAAGAGCTAATTCATTTGAAAAAACCCTGATGCTGGGAAAGATTGAGGGAAGGAGGAGAAATGGATGACAGAGAATGAGATGGTTGGATGGCATCACCTACTGAATGGACATATGTTTGAGTGAACTCTGGGAGTTGGTGATAGACAGGGAGGCCTGGCGTGCTGCAGTTCTTGGGGTTGCAAAGAGTCGGACACAACTGAGCTACTGAACTGAACCCCCCATTCTCTGCCTCTCGTAACCGTAAGTCTTCTCTCTCTCTTTTTTTTATGAGTTTTGTTTTTAGGTTTCACATATAAAAGAGGTCATATAGTGTTTATCTTTCTCTGTCTGACTTATTTCACTTAACCTAATATCTTAAGGTCCTAGGAAAGTTTTTTTTGTAATCAAAGAAGGACAATGGTAAGGGGCAATGCACTTTTTAAAAATATGCATATTTCCCATATTAATAATTTTGTGAAACTTAGGAGGCACCCCACTCCAGTACTCTTGCCTTGAAAATCCCATGGATGGAGGAGCCTGGTAGGCTGCAGTCCATGGGGGTCTCTAGGAGTCGGACAGGACTGAGTGACTTCACTTTCACTTTTCACTTTCATGCATTGGAGAAGGAAATGGCAACCCACTCCAGTGTTCTAGCCTGCAGAATCCCAGGGACTGGGGAGCCTGGTGGGCTGCCGTCTATGGGGTCGCACAGAGTCGGACAGCACTGAAGCGACTTAGCAGCAGCAGCAGCAGGAAGAACTGTACTATGAAGTATTTAATATTGCCATCCCCCTAAGATCTTCCTGAAATCAGAAACTCCTTTGCCACAGTCTTTCAGCATGTTTCTTACATCTCTGTTACTGTACTTCATTCATTCTACCTAACTTGTTTTTGCAAAGAAACTTCTTAATATAAAAGCAATATATATTGGCTTGGATTCCCCCCCTCCACTTTATTGAAGTATAATTGACAGATAAAATTGTAATACATTTTACATTACATGTATAATAATAAAGTACACAACATGATAATTTGATATCATATACATTGTGAAAGGATTTCCACAGTCAAGTTAATTAACACATCTTCCTTCACCTCACATGGTTACTTTTTTTGTGGTGATTGTGGGACTATTTAAGAGTTATTCTCAGCAAATTTCAAGTATATAATACAATTTTGTTCATCACAGTCACCATGCTGTACATTAGATCCTCAGAATTTGCTCATCTTATAATTTTAAGTTTGTACCCTTTTACTAACCTCCTCCATCAGCCCACTACCACCATCACTACCCCTTGGCAACCACCAATCTACTTTCCATTTCCATGAGTTTGGCTTTCTTAGATTCCACATGTAAGTAAGATCATAAGTACTTGTGTTTCTCTGTCTAACTTGTTTCTCTTAGCATAATTCCAAACTCCAGGTTCATCCATGTTATCACAGATGTCAGGATTTCTTTCTTTTCATGGCTGAATAATATTCCACTGTATATATACACCATATTTTCTTTATCCATTCATTTATTGATGGGCATTTACATTGTTTCCATGTCTTAGTTAGTTCAGTCACTCAGTCGTGTCCGACTCTTTGCAACCCTCATAGACTGCAGCACACCAGGCTTCCCTGTTCATCACCAACTCCTGGAGCTCACTCAAACTCATGTCCATTGAGTTGGTGATGTCATCCAACCATCTCATCCTCTGCTGTCCCCTTCTCCTCCCACCTTCAATCTTTCCCAGCATCAGGGTCTTTTCCAATGAGTCAGTTCTTCACATCAGGTGGCCAAAGTATTGGAGTTTCAGCTTCAGCATCAGTCCTTCCAGTGAATATTCAGGACTGATTTCCTTTAGGATTGACTGGTTTGGTCTCCTTGCAGTCCAAAGGACTCTCAAGAGTCTTCTCCAACACCACAGTTCAAAAACATCAGTTCTTCAGTGCTCAACTTTCTTTATAGTCCAACTCTCACATCCATACATGACTACTGGAAAAACCATACCTTTGACTAGACAGACCTTTGTTGGCAAAGGAATGTCTCTGCTTTTTAAGTTGTCTAGGTTGGTCATAGCTTTTCTTCCAAGGAGTAAACGTATTTTAATTTCATAGCTGCAATCACCATCTGCAGTGATTTTGGAGCCAAAAAAAATAAGGTCTGCCACTGTTTCCATTGTTTCCCCATCTATTTGCCATGAAATGATGGGACCAGATGCCATGATCTTAGTTTTCTGAGTGTTGAGTTTTAAGCCAACTTTTTCACTCTCCTCTTTCACTTTCATCAAGAAGCTCTTTAGTTCCTCTTCACTTTCTGCCATAAGGGTGGTGTCATCTGCATATCTGAGGTTATTGATATTTCTCCCGGCAATCTTGATTCCAGCTTGTGCTTCATCCAGCCCAGCATTTCGCATGATGTACTCTGCATAGAAGTTAAATAAGCAGGGTGACAATATACAGCCTTGACATAATCTTTTCCCAATTTGGAACCAGTCTGTTGTTCCGTATTTAGTT
The DNA here is from genome assembly GCF_019923935.1 of Bubalus bubalis. Classification (NCBI taxonomy): domain Eukaryota; kingdom Metazoa; phylum Chordata; class Mammalia; order Artiodactyla; family Bovidae; genus Bubalus; species Bubalus bubalis. Next base: position 151,863,080 of record NC_059157.1, read on the forward strand.
CTAACTGTTGCCTCTTGACCTGGGTACAGATTTCTCAGGAGGCAGGTCAGGTGATCTGGTATTCCCATCTCTTTTAGAATTTTCCACAGTTTGTTGTGATCCACACAGCCAAAGGCTTTGGTGTAATCAATAAAGCAGAAGGAGATGTTTTTCTGGAACTCTCATGATTTTTTATGATCCAGCGAATGTTGGCAATTTGATCTCTGGTTCCTCTGCCTTTTCTAAATCCTACTTAAACATCTGGAAGTTCACGGTTCATGTACTGTGGAAGCCTGGCTTGGAGAATTTTGAGCGTTGCTTTGCTTGCATGTGAGATGAGTGCAATTATGCAATAGTTTGAATGTTCTTTGGCATTTCCATGTCTTGATTTACTATAAATAATGTAATGAATGTGGGAGTGCAGATATCTCTTCAAGGTAATGATTTCATTTCTTTTGGATAAATACCTAGAAGTTGGATTGCAGGACCATAGTGTTCTATTTTTAGTCTAGCTTGGATTTATTTTTTATATTTATATATTTATTTTATTTTTCTTAAAGTGTAGCTGTTTTACAATGTTGTTTTAGTTTCAGGTGTACAGCAAAGTGATTCAGTAATACTTACATATAATATATCTCTTGTTTTAAAGATTCTTTTCCTTATAGCTTATTATAAATATTGAGTATAGTTTCCTATGCTATACAGTAAGGCCAGGTTGGTTATCTATTTTATATACAGTAGTGCATGTATGTTAATCCCAAACTTGGTAATTTATCACTCCCTCCACCCTTCTCCCCTTTGATGACCATAAATTTGTTTTCCATGTCTGTGAGTCTATTTCTATTTTGTATAAGTTTATTTGCATCCTTTTCGTCTTTTAGATTCCACGTATAAGGAATATTATATGATATACATCTTTCTGTGTCTGGCTTACTTCACTTAGTAAAACTTGCAAGTCCATCCATGTTGCAAGAAATGACATTATTTCATTCTTTTTTATGGCTGAGTAATATTTAGCTTGAATTTATCCTTTTTTAAAAAATATTCTTATTTTTGGCTGCACTGTCTTCATTGCTGAACCCGGGCTTTCTCTAGTTGAGGTAAGCGGGGGCGACTCTTCATTGCAGGGTGTGGGCTTCGCGTTGCAGTGGCTTCTCTCATTGCAGAACACAGGCTCTAGGCACGCAGGCATCCGTAATTGTGGCACACAAGCTCCATAGTTGCAGTTCAGGGCCCTAGAGCACACACGCTTCAGTGGTTGTGGCTCGTGGGCTCTAGAGTGTGGGCTCAGTGGTTCTGGGCCATGGGCTCAGTTACTCTGCAGCATGTAGAATCTTCCTGGACCAGGGATCAAACCCATGTTCCCTCCATTGGCTGGCAGAGTCTTATTCACTGTGCCATCAGGGAAGTCCTGAATTTATCTTGACTGAGCTCACTGAAGACAGAGGCCATACCTTATTTACAAAACAACATCACAGCAATTAACAGCATAGGCTTTGAAGTGCCTATTTCCCTCCAGGCAGTTATGAACATTAAGTGAATAGATGTGTGAAAGTGTTTAACACAGTTCCTGGCACACACAGTATTCAACCAATGGTAACTGTAATTAAAGATATATCTACTTTATTACTTGAATCCCTGCCATGCAACACAGAAGGATTTGTTGCCAAACAACAAATCAGGGCTAGGGCGAGAGAAGAAAACTACAGAAGGAATCCAGGAGCAAGCACTGTACCTTTACAATTATTGCTTTACTGTACCTTTATTTTCCTTTGTGACCTTACAGTTTGGAGTCCCTGAGGCTGCACTGGGGACTTGAGGCCTGCTTCTAACCCAAATGAGCCTTGTTGGTGGTAGGGTAGAGGGAAAGAGTGTCTTCTGTTAGTTCCAGGGCCTCTCTGGGACTTCTGAACCTCTCAGGGGAATTCCAGTTCAATCTCCAGTTCTTTCTCCCCTCTTCCCCTCTCCAACAATGTCTCTGGAGAATCTCCAACTGATGGGACCTTCCAGTGACTAACCTGTACGTTCAACGGGGTCCCCCGGAGTTGGGGACTTAACACCACCTCCTGCATGAAGCACTTCTTGTTTCCCCAGGTCAGAATGAGGCTCTCCTGTTACAGCACTTAGTACTTATTGCCGTATTCTATCTGCTGGCTTTATTTTGTTTGTCTCCCCTGTGAATTGCCAGGTCTCTGAGAGCAAAGTATGGCTCTGGTCCCTGTTTGATCAGTAACAGTGAGCTATACATACGTTCCCAAGTAAAAACTGTTATATTGAATTCTACCGAAGCCAGTCTTGGAATTGCAGCCTCCAGCTGAACGATAAGTCCAGACCTTACCCTAAGCTCTAAGATGGTCTCTTAATCCCCAGAGCTCTAAGATAAAAACTTCTGCTCCCTATAGGAGAACACAGCCACTGGGCAATTGACAGCCTGCGGTTCATGGTGGACTCACTGTAAGAAGTTTCTAGCAATAGATTTCAAAAACCTAGCAGGAATACAGTAAAACAAAACAAAACAAAATCCCTTTATTTAGGAAATAGGGATTTATAAAATATTAACAGCAAACATTTTCCTCTCATAATTTAAAGTTCATTTTTTTATGCCACACAGCTATTACACAGAAGCATTGTGGAAACTGAATACCTGTAACAGCTGGAAACAGTCTGAAAGAAGTCTGACTCTATTAGCAGCTTAAACTTTGTTCTAGTAGTTACATAAAAATAATAAGGCAAGACTTTATTTGTTCCCAAATATGATTATTTGGAATCATCAAACATGCACAAAATTGTAACATTTTCATTCACAATTATCATTACCACATAGTTTGCTAAAGTGCTTGGCCCAAAATAACAATTATTCTGAGAATAATAAATAGATATTATTCTGAGTTTAATGGAATTTAGGTGAAATAACATTTCAGGAAAAGTTTGTCAATTGGACAATTTGCTTTTCTTACTTGGCCTGGAAAAAAAATTACCCTTTCAACTTCATCAGCGTCTGTTCCTCCACTTGGACCTCAGTGCTGCTTGAAGAATGCTAAAGTGTCTCCTCTTGATTTCATGTGGCTTTTCACAAATCCAGTTAACTTCTGGAACCCCTCCATTAGCCCGTCCCCAGTGACGGCACAGCAGGGCTGCACGCACCAGTTCCGGTCACTGCAGAGTTGCTTCACTTTGAACATCCTGGTGATGTCCTCGGCACTTAGAGCTCCAGGCACATCTTGTTTGTTGGCTAACAGAACCACAGGCACATTTTTAATGTACTCATTCTTCAAGATGTGCTCAAACTCTTTCCTGGAGTCTTCAAGTCGCTGTGTGTCGGTACTGTCCACAACATACACTAGCCCATCAGTGTTCTCACAGTAGAGGCCCCACGTGGCTCTCATTTTCTCTTGTCCTCCAACGTCCCAGACCGTGAGCAAGACACCCTTTGCCAACTCAATCATCTCCACATTGAAACCTACTGTTGGGATAGTCACAATATCCTTATCAAGCTTCAATTTGTAAAGGAGAGTAGACTTCCCAGCAGAGTCAAGTCCCAGAAGAAGAATTCGGGCTTGCTTGGCTTTAGGCTTTTTAGAATTCAACAGACCCATTTTAGGCTTTTTAAATTTTTCTTTGAAGACCTTTTCTTATGGCTGGAGCCACTGTTTCCTTTCCAGGTCCTGCATGAAAATGTTAAGAAAGAAGAGAGCAAAGGCTTCACGATATAGTCTCTTAGAATAGGAACTTACATGCATTTATGTTGTAGCTTATCGACTTGATTATGGGCAAACAATGTTTTATTTGCAGTCCCAGCCAATCCTGAGGAATCTACGGTGTGAGTAACCAGCCAGTGTCATAGAAGCTCAAAGGGGAAATTCTTTGTAAGTGAGTAGGACTTAGGAGGGGCCTGCCTGTGTGACGCTGCAGCTTGTTCTCCTCCCAAAGTTGGGAAGCTAGAGAAATCAAAGATTTGGACAGAGCATGGTTTTGGTAGCAGGATAAAAACTTAAATGTATAAGTGGTTTGTAGCAGTTCTCTAGTTGTTTGACTGTTTATCTTACCCCAGTTGCAAATAAATAACCAGACTTTTGAAGTCATGAAGGGAGAGTTTATCTCACACTGCCCTGAGCAGTATCTTTAGTACTTTCCAGATTACTCAATAAGAAACCTTAAACCACCCAAAGTTACCTGAACCTTACTCCCATAATCATATAGAGAATCACTTCTTCAATCTTCTTGGTAGGAAGTTTACATTATTCACAAGACCAGATTTATAGGAGAGGGAAGTTTGTAACACAAACACTTTAAAAATTAAGCAGTCCAATTAAAGGTGGCAAATTGAATACATGTATTTATCTCCTCTCCTTCTCAAGACTCCACCAAAATGATGGTAAAAGAGTAAAAAGAAAATATAAACTCACACCAAGAGCAGCAGAGTCCATTGGAGGATGAGAGATTTCCACATCTCTCTGGAAGGTGAAATGTAGATAGAAGATGAATAGTAACTGATGCAGCAGGATAAAGCTGAGGCTTAGCGGGCTGACGCAGAGGATACAGAGGGAAGGGGTGAAATGCATGACTGAAAACAGAGGGTTAACTAAAAGTCTGAATAAGGAACAGAAAACACACAAACACACACCCCTCTGCTGGGTGACCATTCAGAATGAAATGTTACTCCCTAGGCCAAAAATAGAAAGGCTTTTCTACAAAAATTGTATGATGTCAGAGAAGAGACCTTTATGTTTTGACAGTTGGGAGTTTCCACATCATAATACCTAACTCAAAATTTAATTAACCTATAACCAATCTGGTAGTTGCATGTACATGGAGTTACCAGTCAGCCTTCAGTGCACAGAGGTTTTCATACTTAATGTATAACATGTCTTCAAATGAGGGAAAGCCCAAGATAAAAGTAAGAAGGTTTTAAGAAAGCTTTAACAGAGGTAATGCAGGGAACAGAAGAAAATTTTTTGTAAGTTCTAATATTTCCATGAAAAAAAAAGGGAAAGTGTTAACCACTCGGTTGTATCCAATTCTTTGTGATACCATGGACTGTAGCCTGCTAAGCTCCCTGTTCATGGGATTCTCCAGGCAAGAATATTAGAGTGGATTTCCATTCCCTCCTCCAGGGGATCTTCTCGATCCAGGGACTGAACCCAGGTCTCTTGTGTTGCAGGAGAATTCTTCACCATCTGAGCCAGTATTTCCATAGAGATTTGAAAATTATTGTATCCATAAAACAAGAAATGGATGTTATTTAAAAGGCTAATCAAAAAACAAAAACAGAACTCTTGGAAATTAAGAACATGGTTTCCAAAATTTTAAAAGATCAATAATAGGTTAGAAGAAAACCTTTTAAAAAGTAGAAGGTAGAAAGTATGAAAGAAAAGATGAGATGTAGAAAATCAATCCAAAAGTTTCAAAGTCTGACTTTTAGGACTTTATTCCAAAAGGAACAGAAAACATGCAAAGAGGAAATTATCAAAGAAATAATATGACTATTTTTCAAAGCTAAAGAATAAACTTTCCAGGTTGAAAGGCTTCCCTCAATGCCTTTTAAAAGAACTGTACTAAGGCATAGGGCTTCCCCAGTGGCTCAGTGGTAAAGAATCTGCCTGCGATGTAGAAGACGCAGGAGATGTGGGCTCAATCCCTAGGTAAGGAAGATCCCCTGGGGGAAGAAATGGCAACCCACTCCAGTATTCTTGCTTGGAGAATCCCATGGACAGAGGATCCTTGCAGGCTACAGTCCATAGCATTGCAAAGAGTCTGACACGACTGAAGTGAGTGAGCACGCTCTCACATACTAAGGCATATAATATACATGTTTTGTTTTCATTAAAACTAAAATTTTATTTTTTAATTAAGTAGACTATTCTGGGTGTAGAAAATGCACTTGTGATGAAATTAAACTTTTAAAAAACTATTAAATTCTTAACTAACTCACTGTATCTCTGAAACCAGAGGTACTATTTTCATTCATTTATTCATCCATCCATCCATTTTTTCAACAAATGTATATATTGATTGCCTACTGTGTGAACTACGATGTGCTAGATTTCAGGGAGGACACAAAGATAAATTAGACCTGCCCTTAGGTGGCTTTCTTTGGGGAAAAGTTAAAAGATGTGAATAAAAATAATAATGCAAAGTTTTTAAAAATGCCAATGCTATTAGAAGAGGAAAGCTAATATATTCTGGAAATTTAAAGATTACTTCAGGATGGAAGGCATTAGGGAAATCACTGTAGAGAAGGTTCAACCTCACACCAGGCCTCCTAGAGATGGTGTAGGAGAAGTGTATTAAAGAGATGGTCTGTATGAGCAAAGTCTCAGAAATGGGAAAACATAGATGTATATGGAAAAACAACAGGATGCAAGCATGCATGTATAGTGTTTTTGTTCCTAAAACATGTTTAACTATCATGAGAAAACCATCAGACAAATCTAGACTGTAGGACATGCTACAAAAAAACACACCTGGAGTTCAAAATACCTCCGTGTCATGAAAGACAGAAGAAAAAAAAAAAAAAAGGAGCAGAAGAATGATCTAAATTAAGATACACTTAAGATACATGACCCCCAAATGCATTGTGTGATCTTTGGTTTGATCCTTTGTCCAAAAAAACTATTATTATTATAATTGGGGGCATTTGATGATGACTATCCTTCATATATTATTATATCTATAAATTGTGTATTAGATGGTGTTATTTATCAGTGTTAAATTTCTTGAGAGAAATGATGATATTGTGGTTATGCATGAGGATGTCCTTGCTCTAAAGAGATACATGCCAATGTACTTAGGGATGATACCAGCGAGTTAATTTCAATTGGCTCAGCACCCACAAGCGCGTACACACACGGAGAAGAAATACGGCAAAAATCAGCAACTGGTAGTTTAGGTGAGGAGTTTTTGGTGTTCATTATACTATTTTAAAACTCTCCTTTAGTTTTGAAAATCAAAATAATATGTAGAAAAAAAAGAATATAATTGAAATAAGCTAATCAAATAAGGCTGCAGTCTGCAGTAATGTAAAGAATAATTCAGCTTACACATGTGGTCAGACCGTATTTCCCAAGATGAATTTAAGGACTCTGCAGTACCAGCTCGCCTCCATCTCTGTACTTTCAATAAATTAAATTTTAAAAGAAAAAGCGTAACACATATTTCATATTAAACTTGTTCCTTATGAGATCTGATGTTAGTACTGGGGTAAAACTTTTATTTTTGCCTATAATGAGGATAATCATGCATAAATGCATTTACTCTGTTTCCCATTTAACCAATTGTACCTTATTTTCAAGGTAGTCAACCTGATAAGGGGTTAAATTCTGGATGAATATTATATCCAAATGAAAATATGATTTCTGTAAAAGGGAGTAATTTCTTTCTCAATGTTAATTTTCATGAAAAATTCTACAAATGTTTCAACATTCTTTCCTACTGTCCTACAACACTTAAGGATTCATTTGTCCTGGCCAAACCTGAGGAAAGGCAAGGTATTTGTTTTCTGTGAATCATTCTGAGATTATGCAAATAAAGATAGGATTGCAAGAGTGTTACTGGCAAGCTCTGTTGTATCACCAAGAAATTTGTTTTAAAATTCAGGAATGAAGGAAATTTTTTTAAAAATTTCTTACTGTGGAGATGGGAGGTCTGACTTGAGAAACTCTACCATGTACTGACCAAGTGAAGATAATAGAAGCTCATCTCTTAGAAGACAGTGGCAGCTTATTCTATTAACTTTATTTTTTACAGATAAAGAAGAATTGGGATGTGGTTGTGTGACTTGCTTAGTTTATGCAGACTTGAAACACCTCTAGTTTTCTTGTGATGACTTTTTGTTCGGTCTTTTTAAAAACGAACTTTTGGAAAACTGAATTATAGCATACAGGTAGAAATATGCAAAAATCATAAACCTACAGCTCAATGAGTCACAAACTGAAAATATCCATATATCTACCAGTGAGACCAGGCTTAAATTTTAATTTTCCATTTTCATTGCAAGTAAAAAGTCCAAACCTCAAGCATTTCTCTACTGAGCTGTCAGAAATATGCTCTGTTCTCAAAAAGATGTCATGCGAACAACAGGTATTTATTATCCCAGTTGAGATTCTTTGATGCTGCAAAAAATGATATTCCAACCATGAAACTCTTCCAAGTGCCATTTTCTCCAGGAAAGAACCTGCACTTACATTCACATCACCAAAGGAGGAGAGCTTTTCTCTCACATGGGCAGACCGCTGGATCTGAGCTCATATCCAGCCCCTGGCACTTACTAAGTGCTGAATGATGACAAAAGCAGGGGTGTTGTGATAGTTTATTATATTACATTTTATAAATGTGAAAACATATCACAGAACATGGCACATGGTTGATGAAATTTTCTTCCTCTCCTCTGACAAGTTTTGTTTATCAGCTAACATTTTAAAAGACCTGCAATCCTTGCTTATGATGATAGTCATTTCATGATGTATGTTAAGTCAAATCATTATGCTGTACACCTTAAACTTACACAGTGCTATAGGTCAGTTATAGCTCAGTAAAACTGGAAGGAAAAAAAATCTGCAACTGCCTGTCCTTTTCCAGACAAGGAACAAGTTCAGAGTCCTATCAGAGTACTGTATTCCCTTGGCAGAATAAAACACTGTGTGCTGAACCCCTTCCCCAGCACCCCAACATTGTTATCCCGCTTCCCAAATAAGATGAAAATGAACAAGGGTGCAATACAATGCCATTGAAATGAGCAGAGGGACAGTCTGAGGGCTGTGTCTGGAACTAGGGAGGGGCAGTCACTCTTCACCTTGATAAAGATGGGCATTTATACAAGGACAGATGACTCAGATATCTTTGGCCCTAGCTACATGCGAAGCTCTCAGTATCCTCTGAATGTCTGCCCAGCCAGCAGCAAGGGGAACCCGAAGAACTGGGCCATGCAACCTGACCACCATGAACCGAATTGACTCCCTTTTCATGTCAATCATCCAAATCATAGGTTTGTATAGGTCAGCAAATTCTTTTAAAAATTATTTTAAGATCCCCATTCTTTATAGCCACTCATTTCTCTTCAAACACACAATCAATCTGTGATTCTTCATTCAATATTTATTGGGTACACACAAAATGGCAAGTACTGTATATCTGCTACAAACAGAATAAGTGAGACTTCACCCTTTAAGAAGCAACTGAGGATTGAACTATTTTTAAAAATATTAAAAAAAAATACTCTATGATCAACCTTGCTATTTATAAAATATTTTATTATAAAAACAATATTAAAATGTTTAAAAATCATCTGAAACATTTACAAATCTGATTATGAATTTACTTTTGTTTATTTTCTATCTTTGTTTATATACATATATAATTTAATCTTGATACACTTTATTCATCAAACTTATATTGAGAACATAATATATGTAGATTTAATGCAAGATGTTGGCAATACATACAGTTCAATCAAAACAGTCTCCATTTTCAAGTAGTCTAATGAAGAAGATAAATACGTGGTGTGAATATTGTTATAAATAAGGTAATAGAACCTTAAGGAAGCACAGGAGCCATCAAAAATAAGGGTGAAATAGCACATTGTGTCCAGGGAACTGGAAGCATTTCTTAACTGGAGCTGAGAAGTATGAGGGCAGTAGAGTGAGGGGAGAGGGTCTGCAGGTCAGTGTCCAGCACCGTGGCTCAAGCTTGGGGCATCCACATCATTTATCATCCACACTTGGACAGTTTTGAAAGTGGAAGTGTGGCCAATAATGAAGATTCCAGAAAACCGGTGTAAACAAAGATAGCCCTTGAATAACTGAACTATATGGTCTTACCCGGCTTCATGAGAGGACACTGGTGTCAGCTTCAGGATAAAAAATCAGAGGGCCAGATCTGCATAGCTGCTTCTCACATACTTCTACTGTCATTCACTGACATTCTCCTTTCCAGTCTTTCTAGAGGATAAACTAAGAAATCAGAGTTGTACACTAGAAGAAGCTGAATCCTAATCTGTCAATGAGGGAAACCAAATTGGGAAACCTACGTCATGCAGCAGAATCAGTCCTTAAAGACTCAGAAATAGACTGAATCAAGCCAGAAACTGGGCTAAGGGAAGATAATTAAAACAAAATGCTGAGGCCTTGTCAGTACAAGTGGGGGTAAAATACAGGACACCAGATAAGTGTGAATTGCAAAAGAACAATGAAGAACTTTTTAGTGTAAGTATGTTCCAAATATTAAATGGGGTATACCTAAAATAAAGGAGCATTCATTGCTTATCTTAAATTCAAATTTAATTGGTTGTTGTTTATTTTTATTTGCTGAATATAGCAACCTTACTTGGGATGGACACAGACCCCAGGAATGCTTCTCTACAGAGGAAAGAGAGAGGTGTAGAGAAAACAAATACTGGCTTCTCCCCTGTCCCTGCCTTGTGAGTTTCCAATGGTGTTTCTTACTAGCAGAATCTAACTGGAAGCCAACTGGCAAAAAAACACTTAGGAAATGTTGGATTTCAGGCCCCTAGTCACAGCAATACAGAGCAGAGGATAGAATAAGGCATCTGGAGATAACATAATTAGAAATCCTTTACATGAATGAAATAAAATTTTAGTTTAAAATACTTATGAAAACAAAGATGCCTCTTGGTTAATGTCTTTCTGGACATGCTTTTGATTGCCTACTTTGGTGCTCAGACATTTTGACTACTTCTTTTGAAATGGGTAAAAGACAGCAATAATAACTGGAAAATGCTGCTGCTGCTGCTGCTGCTGCTAAGTCGCTTCAGTCGTGTCCGACTCTGTGCGACCCCATAGATGGCAGCCCACCAGGCTCCCGCGTCCCTGGGATTCTCCAGGCAAGAACACTGGAATGGGTTGCCATTTCCTTCTCCAGTACATGAAAGTGAAAAGTGAAAGTGAAGTCGCTCAGTTGTGTCCGACTCTTAGCGACCCCATGGCCTGCAGCCCAGCAGGTTCCTCCGTCCATGGAATTTTCCAGGCAAGAGTACTGGAGTGGGGTGCCATTGCTTTCTCCGAATGGAATGTGAGGTGTCATAAGAAAAAGAGGTCCACTCGGAAGTACCATAGGAATGCACAAGGACTGTTCATTCTGACCAGAAGTCCTTTTCAGGATGAGTGGCCTTTGAATGATATCTCATTTGCATAATGAAAGAGGAGGAAAGGGAAAGGCCTTCCCAGATGGACAATGAAATTGAAATCAGAGGAGAGGAAGTGTGCAGTGTGTTCTGAGAAGAGCTGAGGTTTGATATAGCTGAGTAAAGAGGATGTGTGGGTGTGGGATGGGGATCAAATCTGGTCATGTGTGAAGAGCACCTTGTTTGGAGGATGCTTGAATACCAAATTAACAATTTGGTTTTTGATCTGCCATATAATGCATAAGCAATGGGGACTCATTCAAAGACACTGAAGCCAAGGAAATAGTTAGATTTGAAGCACATGTATTTGAAGCCAGATTAATGGATGAGATTTCTCAGGAAGCAAATATAGAGAAATGGGTCTCAACCTTGTAGAGCCCATGGCCCTTATTGATAAACAATAAATATTCACAGATACCCATCTTGGGGAATCTTTATGACACTTACTATAAATCACTGCTTTCTTCTGCTTACCCCTGCCACATCCAGTTTTGTCAAAGTTTCTTTTTCTAGTACTTTGAAATAAATAATAAGCTTCTCTCTCCTAAATCAAAATATGTAATTCCAAAAACGTTTTGTTTATCAAATTCTATTAATGCCATACTCATAAGCTATTTGGAGAAGGCAATGGCAACCCACTCCAGTACTCTTGCCTGGAAAATCCCATGGACGGAGGAGCCTGGTAGGCTGTAGTCCATGGGGTCACGAAGAGTCAGACATGACTGAGCGGCTTCATTTTCACTTTTCACTTTCCTGCATGGGAGAAGGACATGGCAACCCACTCCAGTGTTCTTGCCTGGAGAATCCCATGGAGAGAGGAGCCTGGTGGGCTGCCGTCTACGGGGTTGCACAGAGTCGGACATGACTGAAGTGACTTAGCAGCAGCAGCAGCATAAGCTATTTGAGGTAATTGTTCAAAGTTATTTCATGAACAGTTTGGCAAAGCACATTATTTCTCATTGCAGTTAAAAAGAAATCAAAGTTGTAAGAGGACAGGGTGGGATAATAACATCTACATGATGTAGTTGTTATGACTTCATGCTTCTTCCAAGTAAAATGGAGCAGGACCCTATGGTCCTTGCCTTCCCCCACCTTCATCTCCTCTGTCTGCTTTTTGTCTGTGGAAAATTTTAGTCAAAGAATAAGTTTAATCAGATAAATGAGAAATGCGGAAACAAAGGAAAACAGTCAAAGGAGACAGTAATGATCATGTAGTCATTAAACCTAGTCAAGGGCCTTTAGTTCTTTCTCAAGGACTATAGATAATATTCTGGGCCATATTCATATTCTTATAGACACTGAAACCCCAGGGTGGAAAAGTTAACTACATGATGACCAGACTGTACCCAGGATATGAGCTTCCACAATTCTGAGAATTGGCCACAAAAAAATGGAAACAAATGGACCCTGGAACTGAAGATTGTTTTATTATTGGTCATGGGAATAGCAGACAGGTTTATATTTGCTTTGCCAAACGAATATTCATTGGAAGGACTGATGCTGAAGCTGAAGCTCCAATACTTTGGCCACCTGATACAGACACATTGGAAAAGACTGATAACTCATTGGAAAAGACTCTGTGAAAGATTGAGGGCAGGAGGAGAAGGGGACCACAGAGGATGAGATGGTTGGATGGCATCACCAACTCAATGGACATGAGTTTGAGCAAACTCTGGGAAATAGTGAAGGACAGGGGATCGTGGTGTCTCACAGTCCATGGGGTCTCAAAGAGTTGTACACGACTTAGCAACAGAACAACAAAAACAATGAGATTTATTGTTAGCAACTTTTTTGAGAGGTAATGTAAAGTTGTATCTTGGCTCCTTGCAAAAGAGTACTATGCTCCATTTCCAGTGTCTGATGGTTAATTTTATGTGTCAATTTAAAGGGGTATGCCCAGGCAAAACATTACTTCAGGGTGTGTTAGTGAGAGTATTCCTGGAAGCGGTTAGCATTTCAGCTAGTAAACTGAGTAAAAAAGTTTGTCCTCACTAATGCAGGAGGGTATCATCCAATCCATCAAGCGCTTGATAGAACAAAAAGGCAACTGCTGCTGCTCAGTCACTTTCGTCATGTCCAACCCTTTGTGACCCTATAGGCTGTAACCCACCAGCCTCCTCTGTCCATGGAATTCTCCAGGCAAGAATACTGGAGTAGGTTGCCATGCCCTCCTCCAGGGGATCTTCCCAACCAGGGATTGGACTTACATCTCTTGTGTTTCCTGCATTGGCAGGCAGATTCTTTACCTGGGAAGCGGGCACAGAGGCTACTAAGAAGCCTAGTGGAAGAATCTGTGACTCTGTCTCAGGTCAAGGGAGCCTTCCCAGGGCTGCTGCATCGTGCTGAGTCTGAGGCCCAGTGCATCATGCATGTTAGAGACAAATGGTAATCCAATATTCTCCAAGACTTGGACCTTTCTTGGCGAGTTCAGCTTGTGGGGGGCTTCCTTTCTTGAAAGCCACAGCTTTCTTTTCCATCAAAGTATTCCTCCTATGGAGAGTTGCTTCCCTAGAGGTTTGGGCAAAAATGGCCCTGAACAGAATCTTGATACCTTCTCTATGTCAGCTACCCTCCAGAGTTTCTATTTCAGGTTGGAGAACTGCCTCCATTCCTCAGATCATGTGTTGGAGCTAGCTGGCCAACATCAACCAGTTTGATGACCTGACCAAGCTTGTCCCCAGCTGGGGTTATTAGCTTCTTGCTTTTCCTCAAATGTTTACTGATGATGTTCGCTCCCACCCACATATACATGGTCTCCAGAATCCTTGTTACAGGCTCACAATAATCCAGTATCTGACACAGCCTATGAATAACAAACATCAGTTTCATAAGGAAAGAGGAGGGACATAACCTCTCAGCTGTGATCCAGAACACCAAATAAGTACATTTGTAGTATAGAAATAGCATAAAATACTAATTTAAATAATGTTCAGGGAGCCCCCAAATTATAAGCCAGTCACCCAAGAATCCCAAGTCACAGGGAAAGGCAAGGAAATTTGTAGACAATGTGACTGCATACCTACAAAACTCAGAGAACTGAACGACAAACGAAGACATTCTGGCCAAGACACAAGATCAACATACAAAGATAGTAGCATTCCTCATAGCCAGCAGTAACTGAGAAAAAACATTCTCAATAGCAATAAAAACTGTAAAATATTGAGCGGTAAACTCGGTAATATGTACACAAGGCCTGTATGAAGAAAATATTAAATCTTTACTGCTGGTCTTTAAAAAATCAGCCAAATAAAGAAAGAGATATAACATTGTAAAAATGCCAGTTCACTCCTAAAGTAATCTGTAAATTAAATTCAGCCTCAGTCGAAATCAACCAGTAACAAATATTTGTATAACATTTAATTATGAGTCAGTTACTATTTTAAGCATTGGAGGTACAGTGATGAGTGACACAGCATCTCTGCTCTCACATTTACATTCTAATGCAAGGTGGGTGAAAGTCAAAGTCGCTCAGTCATTTCCAACTCTTTGCAACTATACACAGTCCATGAACTATACACAGTCCCTGGAATTCTCCAGGCCAGAATATTGGAGTGGGTAGCCTATCCCTTCTCCAGGGGATCTTCCCAACCCAGAGATGAAACCCAGGTCTGCTGATCCAGGGATCGAACTCAGGTCTCCTGCATTGCAGGCAGATTCTTTACCAGCTGAGCTACAAGGGAAGCCCAATGCAAGGTGGGAGCGGGGAGATAAATACATCAACAAATAAACAAGATGCAAGATTTCTTTCCTCATTCTGGGACCCAGGCTTATGGAGCAGCCACTGCCATGAACACTGCCGGTCACTATCTGAGGGATCTTACACAGCCAATTAAATGTTCTGGGCCACAGGCACCCCTTGCACTTCTGCTCACAATTCATGAGCCAAAATGAGTTCCATGGCCTCATGTGACCACGGGGAGGCAGGAAGTGCTGTCCCACTGTGCACCCAGCAAGGGGGCAAACCAGATCAGTTTGGCAAATAGTGTGAAGAACTACCTCATCCTAACGATGGTCTGATTTTTTTTTTTTAATCATTCTGCTTTTTAAGTTTAGATTCTTAATGTCTGGAATTTCTTTATGAACAGTATATCTGGTTTCCAAATGTATAGTAAATCTTTTCAATATTGCAAATTTAAAAGACCCCTATTTTTTAATAATTGTGTTTGGTTTCAAATAACAGACACCAGGAAAAAACCCAGGTGGTCAACAACTTAGAGGTTCTATTTTGCTCGCATGCAGGGATTTTTTTTTTTTAAAGGATAAGGACATATTGCCACTACTAGTAAATTTATTCGTGTATGTGATCAGATTTAAGATACAATTTGGAGGCAGTAGCCACAAGACTTGCTAATGAATTAGATATGAGTGAGAGAGCATTCAAGATATTAATAACTCCTAAGTTTTTTGACTAAACTAGGAGGATAATGATGCCATTTACTGAGAAGAGGGAGAACTGGGCTTTAAGGAGAAAAGCCATAGTTAAAATGTATGTCCTTTAATAAAATTTGACAAGCTGATTGAAATTTGGTATAGAAGAGAAAATAGGCAAAAAAAAAAAAAACACCCCACAAATAATCAATAATAAGCAGTTTAAAAACCTTTACATAGTGGGAGGTGCAGAGACAAGTACATAGTACACTGACACACACACACGCACACACGCACACACACACACACACACAGTGTAAGTCAATCCCCAGGAGACAGGTAGCATAAGCATGAAAATATACAATTGTTGTTGTAAGCTACCAAGAATCTAAGTTTGTTCATTACTATTGCACAGCCTAGCTTATTCTGGTTGATATACTATGAAAACACACACACATCAGAAATGTGTGTGTGTACTTATAAAGAAAGTTTGCTAAGAGATATTATTAAGGGAAAGAAATTCTACAATAGTACAGCTGGTAAAATAATACTTTATGTTAACCTCCATCCCACAAAATAGTACACTATATGTTTCTCAGATATATGTATGTTAATGTAAGGAAAAAAAATCTAGAAAAAGACACATGAAACTGGTAAGAGTTTGTCTTCCTCTGAGGGAGGCTTGGTTATAAGGAGATTTTTGCTGTGTCTGCATTTAAAAAGTACAGTAAAAAAAAAATTAACTAAAAAGTGCAAAACATTACAATATGAAATAAATTATATACTGTATATACACATTAAAAGAAAAGAAGAAGGGAATTCCCTGGCGGTTCAGTTGTTAGGACTTCAGCGCTTTCACTGCCAAGGACTCAGGTTCAATTCCTGGTCAGGGAACTAAGATCTTGAAAGCTGCACAGCATGGCCAAAAAGAAAATAGTAAGAAAGGAAGAAAAGGAGGGAGGGAAAGAAGAAGAAGTAAAAGGGTAAATGGTTACCAGGGTCTCTCCCACTCAGTTAAGGAAATAGAACATCGCCTATACCATGAAGACCTCTGGGGGCCCCTAAATGATTGTTTCCCCCTCCTCACCCAGAAAATAACTGTTAACCTGTAGCTAGTGTTACTCACTCCTTGCTTTTGGTTTTAGGTTTTTTTCTATAGGAAAAATATTCAGCATTATATAAGTAACATATAAAAAATAATACTTATTATTATTTTTACTATACTATACTCTTACTATACTATTAAGTATTAATTATTACTTAATTACTATACTTACTATAACTATTAAGTAATAATTATTTAATTACTATAACTTACTATAAATAAGTTACAGTACTATAACTTACTAATTTACTATAAGTAGGTTATAGTACTATAACTATTAAGTAATAATTATTACTTAAGCTGTATATTGTTTACTAAGTAATAAGACCTAAGTTATATATTACTAATGTATAAAAAGTAATATATATATTTCTAAGTAATATATCATTTAGTTTATTTTCTACTTTATTAATTTCTGTTTTTATCTTCATTATTTCCCACATTCTGCTTTTTCTGCTTTGTCTCTTGTTTTTGTTGCTTGTTTATAATATCTGAAAATGAGTTCTCATTTATTCTCATCTTTTTCTTTTCCATATAAGCATTTATCTGTAAATTCCCCCAAAGTAACATTTTAACTGCATGCCACACATTTTTACTCATTTTCTAATTACCATTGTAATTTTTTCCTTTGACCCTTCAGTTATTTAGAAGTTTTTTTCTAAATTTGCAAATATGTGGAAGTTTTATTATTTTTTTCTAGTTTAATTTTATGCTGGTCAAGAATACTGGTTCTTGGACATTTATTGAAATACTTTATGTCCTAGTATGTGGTAATTTTTTGTAAAAATTCCACATACATTTGAAAGGGATGTGTATTCTCTAATATTTGGGTACAATATTCTATGTCTGTTAGGCCAAGTTTTGTAATTGTTTCTCAGAACTTGTCTGCATAATCTATTGATCAAAGAAAGAAGAATGTTAAAATATTTCTAACAGTGATATGATCATTTCTTCTTCAACTTTTGACAATTTTGCATCCCATATGTTGAAAATATTTTAGGTGCTGACAAAGTTAAAATTTTTATATCTTGCCTATGGATTGAATTTTTTTTCAATATGTAGTGACCTAGTTGACCTCTAGCAATACTTTTTTCTTGAAATTGAGTTTGTCTGTTTCTGCTTTAGCCATCTCAGTTTCCTTTTGGTTAGTGTTCGCTTGCATTCCTTTCAAACTTTCTGTGTTTGTTACGGTGAGATGTGTATCTTCTTGAAAGCAAAAAGTTGAACTTTTAAAAAATTCAACTGCCAATCTTTGACTGCATCAGAAGAATGTAGTTTCTTGAGATTGGCTGTGATTTAGTTATCATTTTATTTTTATATTTTCCATGTACCCCACTTTTCAATGTTTTCACTCTTTGTTTTAGTTGACTATACTTTTTTCCTTTTTTTATTCTTTTTTCACCTTTATTGGTTTGGAAAGCATAGAATCAATTGTACTTCTTAATGGTTACTGAAAGAGGCAGAGTTCTGAGATAGCTCCTCCTGATTCCCATCCTGTCATGTATAATTCCCTTTCCATGAGTGTAGGTGGGGACTGTAAATATAATGGATATTACCACCTTGATTAAATCATATGGCAAAGGTGAAAGAATTTTGAAAATACAATTAAGGTTCCACTTTTGTTGACTTTGAGTTGATTAAAAGGGAGATTATCTTGGTTGAGCCTGACCTAATCAGGAGAACCTACTGTAGGAAAGGGTAGGTACTTCCAGAAAAGGGAAATTTGAAGCAGCAGACTTTTCTTGCTGGCCTGGAGGGACACAAAGAGTCATATCGTGACTTCCCTTGAGGGCAGCCTCTGGTAGCTGAGGCCTCTGGCCTACAACCACAAGACACTGAATACTGCCAGTAACCTGAATGAACTGGAAAAGGACCCTGAGTTCCCAGTGAGAATCCCAGCCTGGCCAACACCTTGATGGCAACCTTGTGAGAGAGACCCTGAGCAAAGGATTCAGCTATGCCCTGCCTGAGATCCTGACCCACAGAAACTGAGAAGCAGATATATATTATTCTCAGCAGATAAATTTGTGGGAATTTGCTAGGTAGCAATGCATATGAATGAATATACTTACCTTGGAAATTTTAAGTTTATATTTAACTTAATGCCTGAAGAATAATCAGTGTGGTTATCCACGCTTAGGAAAATTAAAGAACCTTAGAATGTTTTAATTCCTTCCACCACTCTCATTATACATTCTGTTGTTGTCTAGGTGTGTCTAGCTTCCCTTATTTAACCCTCAAAATAAACATTATCATTGGTTTATTCAATAAATGTTTGCTTAGATTTATCGACATGTTTACCATATTCTTTGCTCACTATTTTTTCTTATTCACTTTTCTCTTTCTGTGCTTTTTATCCCTCATCCTAAAGTGCATTCTCTAGATCTTCGAATAAAGGTTTGCTGTAATAAAAACTCTCAGTTTTTTCAGTCAGAAATTACTTAATTTTAACCTCATGTTTGAAAGATAATTTTGCTGCATATTATAGGATATTTTGACATTTATCTTCTCTCAGCACATTTAATGTACCATTCTGCTGTCTTCTGGCTTCCTTTGTTGCTATGGGAAAATCCTTCAGTCTAAATACAGTTCTTTTATAGATAACACTGTCTTTTTCTCTTCATGCTTCTAATATAGTCTTCTTCCTATGGCATTCTAAAATGTCACTCTAATATGACTAGTTGTGGATTTCTTTTTACTTACACTGTCTGCAGTTCTTTCTGTTTTCTGATCTGTGTATTGGTATTTCTCATCAAGAGATGAAAAGAAGAAATTCTCTCCTCAAATTTTAGGATTTTCAATATTATTTCTTGGAATAGTATAATTTCTCCCTTATTTGTTATCTCCTCCTGAAACTGCAATTAAACATTTCAGAACTTCTCTGTGTGTCTCTTAATATTTCTTTTGTAGTTTCATTCTCTTTGTCTTCTGAATTTGTTGTAATTTCCTCCAATCTATTATGTATTATTTCTTCAATTGAGCCTAATTGACTCTTCAAGATTTCCGTTGAGTTTCTAATTTCAGTTATTACATCTTTAATATGTAGTAGTTCTTTTTGGTTCTTTTTCAAATCTCTGTGGCCAATTCTGATAATTTATAGTTTGGTATTCTTTCAATAATCTTTCATATACATTAAACATATTGGTACTTCTATTTTATTCTGTACCAGGTCATTCCATTATTTGAAGACTTTGATGCCTGACTTGGCATTGTGCTATTCTGCTATTTCCTCACATATTGCTTCCTCTTGGTATTAGGGACACTCCCAAGTACCTTTCTTAAAAGTCTTTTGTATTTATTTATTTCTGACTGGGCTGGGTCTTCGTTGCTGCGTGTGCTACTCTGCAGTTGCAGGGCACAGGCTTCTCATCTCAGTGGCTTCTTTTGTTACGGAGCACAGACTAGGGTGCACGGGCTTTGGCAGTTGCGGTACGTGGGCTCAGTAGTTGTGGCACACTGGCTTAGTTGCTTCACCTCATGTGAAATCTTCCTAGACCAGGGATGGAACCTCTGTCTCCTGCACTGGCAGGAGGATTCTTTACCACTGAGCCACGAAGGAAGCCCCAGCTTCATTTTTGGCCTGGGGCATTTTTTTTGAATGTACAGTTCTAAACACATGTGGAAGTAGGTTGATGAGTAAGAATTCTCAGGCCTTTCTCTTCTTGCTTCAGCTCTGCCCAGAGCCCAAGTGAGATTGGCAAATATTACCACTAACCCTCTGCTGTATGGGATTTTTCTAGTTCAGTCACCAGAAGAGTCATCCTTGAAGATACCCCATCCTAGCTCCCATCTTACTTTGGACCTTGGTATTCTCTTTGTCCCTGAAGCACTGGGCCCATTAAAACTTGGACTGTTGGCCACTAAGATCACGTAAACACTGAGGGCTTTGCTATCCCTCCAGATTTTGCTTTCTTTTCACCCAGCTTATAAAAAATTCCCTTAATTTCTTACCAGTTCAGCCTCAGACAAATATACATAAAATATTTTTGTTTGTTTTGATATTTTATATGGGATTTTTACATGTGCTATACTGGGAAGGATTTTACTTAAGGCCTAGTTCATCATATTACTAGAAATTGTTTACAGTTTTGTGAGAATGTACTCATATTTTAGAATTTTAAAGACATTTAAAATATTAGAGGAAAATGTTGAAGAATATGTTAATAACATTGGTGATACACAGCCTTCTTAAACTAAAATTCCAAAAATTATAAAGCCTATAAAGAGTTAATATTGATAGCTATACTTAATTAAATCAGCATTTCTGTATTAAAACACCTTAAATAAAATCAAAAGAACAAAAGAGCTTTAGGAAATATTAACAATATAGAATGAAAATTTCATATACATAATACCTAGTAAATTCATACGAGTCAACAAAGAAGAGGGGACACATGGTTTTGCAGCATTAGCCTGCTGTGGCTCCCTCTGCCTGGCAAATCAGTAAAGCTATTCTTAAAAGAAAAAGGAAATTCCCTGGTGGTCCAGTGGTTAGGACTCCATGCTCTCATGGCCGAGGGCCTGGGTTCTATCCCTGGTCAGGGAACTAACATCCCACAAGCCATACAACACAGCCAAAAAAAAAAAATGAATAAATAACAAAGATAAAAAAGACACACAAACAAATTAGAAAATGAGCTGAGGATATGAACAGACAATTCACAAGAGGATATACAGGTGGTGAGATATTATGTGAAAATATGCTGGATATCACTGGTCACTAGAGAAATGCATATTAAAATAGTAAGAAACTATTTTTCACCCATCAGACAAAAATTGATAATATGTTAGACTCAATCACTATTAGAGGGAGTACAAATTGATACCTGCCTTTTGGATGATAGTTTGGCAATGTATCTACTAAAATTTAAAATATATTATTTTGGGGGATTTTGAGCCAGTGGTTAGAGGATACACCCATTCCTGACAAATCCTCAGTAATTAGTAATTTCTTTATATAAATCAGTGAGTGAAAATTTTCTGAACTTCAAGAGACATATATCAGAAAAGTTTTTCAGAAAAGTCATTTTATTTCCTTTGCCAAATAATATTAAGTGCTCAGATATTACACACTTTGTTTTCTCACCACTTACATAGTGAAGTTTACCACATTAACTGTTGAGACATGTCCGTGGAGCAGATACAAGTCTTGAGGTCTATCACCTTGCCTATGACCTGGCAACTCTGATTCTCTTGATATGACCCACCTTCCCCTTCTTGAACAAGACGACAGACAGTAATGACTAATAACAACATTTCCTTTCTCATTCGGAGTATGGAAGGCCACTTCCTCTGTTCATTTATAAAGGTATCACAAAGTAGCAGGATGCAAAAATCTTTAAGACATAATGCAAATGCATGGGAAAGGGCTCTGAAGGATATTTTCCATACTGCTCTGCTGTGGAGAAAGACAACCACAGGATGGGATGTCAACGGGATGTTAAAGGACATCACGTGATTTTTATCTGTGGTCATACAACTTACATAAATTATCTCCTTGGATTGGGATAGTCTAAGTCTTGCCATGTCGTTCTGCCCTCATACATTTTAGCAAGCCTATGTGCTTTACAAGCAAGGAAACATTGCATGGCAAACGGCCAAGAAATCCTCCTTCTCAGGATATTCCCTAGAATTTACACGCACCCTTTAACCTAGCAAGTCAACCTCTAAGGATCTGTCATTAAAAAAAGCACTTGCACATGTGTCTAAAGAAACATGTAAATAAGTGGATGTTCATTGTTTATAAAAGTGAAAAATTACAAACAGTCTATAGTGTTATCAATAAGTGAGGTTGCTCAGTCGTGACCAACTGAGACCCCATGGACTATAGCCTACAAGGCTCCTCTGTCCATGGGATTTTCCAGGCAAGAGTACTGGAGTGGGTTGCTGTTTCCTTCTCCAAGGGATCTTCTCAACCCAGGGACTGAACCCGGGTCTCCTGCATTACAGGCAGATGTTTTACCATCTGAGCTACCATAGGGTCATCAATAAAGAAGTTAAATATATTTTAGATGTATTTTCTTTCCTCTGTGCTACAGAATACTTACAGCAACTAAAACAAGAACAAGGGAGATGAATGGGCAGTGACATAAAAGGATATCAAGTAATTTAGTGGGGGGGAAAAAAGCAAGTTGTTAAACAGTACACAACAGCATAAAATTATTTAGGTTAAATATGTATAATATGTATATTAACATATATAATATGGTGGTAATAATGTATTAATACACACATTTATGTCTATTTTAGTAGGTACATAACGCATCTATCAGATCAGATCAGATCAGTTGCTCAGTCATGTCCGACTCTTTGCAACCCCATGAATCGCAGCACGCCAGGCCTCCCTGTCCATCACCAACTCCCAGAGTTCACTCAGACTCACGTCCATCGAGTCAGTGATGCCATCCAGCCATCTCATCCTCTGTCGACCCCCTCTCCTCCTGCCTTCAATCCCTCCCAGCATCAGAGTCTTTTCCAATGAGTCAACTCTTTGCATGAGGTGGCCAAAGTACTGCAGTTTCAGCTTTAGCATCATTCCTTCCAAAGAAATCCCAGGGCTGATCTCCTTCAGAATGGACTGGTTGGATCTCCTTGCAGTCCAAGGGACTCTCAAGAATCTTCTCCAACACCACAGTTCAAAAGCATCCATTCTTCGGCGCTCAGCCTTCTTCACAGTCCAACTTTCACATCCATACATGACCACAGGAAAAACCATAGCCTTGACTAGACGGACCTTTGTTGGCAAAGTAATGTCTCTGCTTTTGAATATGCCATCTAGGTTGGTCATAACTTTCCTTCCAAGGAGTAAGTGTCTTTTAATTTCATGGCTGCAGTCACCATCTGTAGTGATTTTGGAGCCCAGAAAAATAAAGTCTGACACTGTTTCCACTGTTTCCCCATCTATTTCCCATGAAGTGGTGGGACCAGATGCCATGATATTCGTTTTCTGAATGTTGAGCTTTAAGCCAACTTTTTCCCTGTCCACTTTCACTTTCATCAAGAGGCTTTTGAGTTCCTCTTCACTTTCTGCCATAAGGGTGGTGTCATCTGCATATCTGAGGTTATTGATATTTCTCCCGGCAATCTTGATTCCAGCTTGTGTTTCTTCCAGTCCAGCATTTCTCATGATGTACTCTGCATATAAGTTAAATAAACAGGGTGACAATATACAGCCTTGACGAACTCCTTTTCCTATTTGGAACCAGTCTGTTGTTCCATGTCCAGTTCTAACTGTTGCTTCCTGGCCTGCATATAAATTTCTCAAGAGGCAGGTCATGTGGTCTGGTATTCCTATCTCTTTCAGAATTTTCCACAGTTTATTGTGATCCACACAGTCAAAGGCTTTGGCATAGTCAATAAAACAGAAATAGATGTTTTTCTGGAACTCTCTTGCTTTTTCTATGATCCAGCGGATGTTGGCAATTTGATTTCTGGTTCCTCTAGCTTTTCTAAAACCAGCTTGAACATCAGGAAGTCCATGGTTCACATATTGCTGAAGCCTGGCTTGGAGAACTTTGAGCATTACTTTACTAGCGTGTGAGATGAGTGCAATTGTGCAGTAGTTTGAGCATTCTTTGGCATTGCCTTTCTTTGGGATTGGAATGAAAACTGACCTTTTCCAGTCCTGTGGCCACTGCTGAGTTTTCCAAATTTGCTGGCATATTGAGTGCAGCACTTTCACAGCATCATCTTTCAGGATTTGGAATAGTTCAACTGGAATTCCATCACCTCCACTAGCTTTGTTCGTAGTGATGCTTCCTAAGGCCCACTTGACTTCACATTCCAGGATGTCTGGTTCTAGGTCAGTGATCACACCATCGTGATTATCTGGGTCATGAAGATCTTTTTTGTACAGTTCTTCTGTGTATTCTTGCCATCTCTTCTTAATATCTTCTGCATTTGTTAGGTCCATACCATTTCTGTCCTTTATCAAGCTCATCTTTGCATGAAATGTTCCTTTGGTATCTCTGATTTTCTTGAAGAGATCTCTAGTCTTTCCCATTCTGTTGTTTTCCTCTATTTCTTTGCATTGATGGCTGAAGAAGGCTTTCTAATCTCTTCTTGCTATTCTTTGCAACTCTGCATTCAGATGCTTATATCTTTCCTTTTCTCCTTTGCTTTTTGCTTCTCTTCTTTTCACAGCTATTTGTAAGGCCTCCTCAGACAGCCATTTTGCTTTTTTGCATTTCTTTTCTATGGGAATGGTCTTGATCCCTGTCTCCTATACAGTGTCACGGACCTCATTCCATAGTTCATCAGGCACTCTATCTATCAGATCTAGTCCCTTAAATCTATTTCTCACTTCCACTGTATAATCATAAGGGATTTGATTTAGGTCATACCTGAATGGTCTAGTGGTTTTCCCTACTTTCTTCAATTTAAGGCTGAATTTGGCAATAAGGAGGTCATGATCTGAACCACAGTCAGCTCCTGGTCTTGTTTTTGCTGACTGTATAGAGCTTCTCCATCTTTGGCTGCAAAGAATATAATCAATCTGATGTTGGTGTTGACCATCTGGTGATGTCCATGTATAGAGTCTTCTCTTGTGTTGTTGGAAGAGGGTGTTTGTTATGACCGGTGGATTTTCTTGGCAAAACTATATTAGTCTTTGCCCTGCTTCATTCCGTATTCCAAGGCCAAACTTGCCTGTTACCCCAGGTGTTTCTTGACTTCCTACTTTTTCATTCCAGTCCCCTATAATGAAAAGGACATCTTTTTTGGGTGTTAGTTCTAAAAGGTCTTTTAGGTCTTCATAGAACCGTTCAACTTCAGCTTCTTCAGCGTTACTGGTTGGGGCATAGACTTGGATTACTGTGATATTGAATGGTTTGCCTTGGAAATGAACAGAGATCATTCTGTCGTTTTTGAGATTGCATCCAAGTACTGCATTTCGGACTCTTTTGTTGACCATGATGGCCACTCCATTTCTTCTGAGGGATTCCTGCCCGCAGTAGTAGATATAATGGTAGAAGCTATTCCCACACTGTTGTGAAATGAAGGAGATTGCCATGGAGTTGTAACGGGCTTCTGCCATCTCTTTTTAGTTTGTTTGTTGTGTTTTTTGTTTGTTTTGGCTGTGCCTTATGGCTTGCAGGATCTTAGTTCCCCAAACCCAGGCTCACTTCAGTGAACTGCCAGGGAGTTCTCAATTTCTTCATATTATCTTATCATGTTATATTGATAATATCTTCATAGAGTACTTGCGTAATTAATTGACTTTTAAAAATAATTTGTTTTTGTAAAGGAGAGGTTGGTTGAGATTAAAGGAGATGGAGGGAGATGCTTGATCCATGTCCAGGCTAACAAAAAGGTAAGAGAAAGTCTGAAGTGAGGATTTGAGGGCAGAACTTGTTGGATTCATGCATTCATTTAGTTTCATTCCTAAAACTTCCATTGTACATTAACTATATACCAGGTATTGAGTAAAGGAATATTCAGGGTTCACAGAGAAGTAAATACAGATTGATAGTGCAGTGAGGTGAGCAGTAAGACCTAGCTATGCTAAGTGAATCAGAAAAGTACAAAAGATAGGAGAAGCTCCCCATGCCCATCCAAGCACAAGAGTTGGCTTTCTGGCATTCCACTGAATCTGACCACTGCCATGGTTGGAAGCCAAGACTGACCCTGTGTGTGCCCTGTGCATTATATCAGGAACTGTAGGACTTCTAGCAAAGTAAGATCTGTGCTAAGGGTGGACAATAAGATCTCCTCCATAGCTAACAAAACTTTCTGAGCTCTAATGACATGAACAACAGGATTTTAGTACCTTTACCCATCTCTCTCTACCATTACTATGCACTTACTGTGATATTTTCAACTTCTTTAACAGCTTATAGTATCTTTCATTATTAAAGACATGAAATTTTTAGTGAAAATGCTCTCTGAAAGCTATCCACACTAAAATATACATATCAATCTGTAGGCAACAAATAAGGAACAAATAAATGGATGACCAAATAAATAAAGTCAGATTCCTCCTGAAATTTGATAAAATGGGGAAAGAGAGAAAGTAACTGCTGTAGCAGATTAATATTATGATATCAATCATTTCCACCCCCCCCCCCCATACTTCCCATTTGTCCTGTGATCTCTCCCTCAACTTCAGGCAGCAGAGGGTAACTCCTTCTAAGGCCTTGGGGAAGGAAGGTCACAACAGAGACGCAAAGAGTCCATTTTCACTCAACTCTTGAGTTTCAAACCGGATTTTTAAAATGTCTGGCACAGACAGTTGATTAAGAGGAAGGGTTTTTAAGGCTCAAAAGCTAAAACCAATGCCATTGACATTTGGTTTTAAAAGAAGACATGATGTCAGAATGAGGTGTCCTTCCTCTATTAGTCTGCAAGGGCAGCTGTAACAGAATACCATGGACTAGGTAGAAGATAACAGAATATTAAAGGCAGAAACTGATATTCCCACAGTTCTGGAAGCTGAAAGTCCAAGATCAAGGTGCCGGCAGTGTGCCTCTGATGAGGCCTTTCTTCCTGGCCTGTAAACTGATGCCATCTCACTGTGTCTTCACATGGTCTTTCTTCTGTCGGTGCCTTCCTGGTGTCTCTTCCTTTTTTATATGGCTCTAATCCAATAGGCCCCACCCTTATGACCTCATTAAACACTAATTACCCCCTTAAAGGTCTTATCTTCAAGTACAGTTACATTGGGGGTTAGGGCTACAAATAGGAGTTTGCGCAATGGGGAGAGTCACAGTTCAGTCCACAACACTTCCTTAAATTTGTTAGATGAGCTCTGTCCAAAAGAAATACAATGTGATTTAAATTTTCTAGTAGCTACATTTTTTAAAGTAAAAAGAAACAAATGAAATGAATTGTAACACTATTTTACATTTAATTCAGCATATCCAAAATAGTATCATTTCGACATGTATGTAAGCTATATTAAAAATATTAATGAGATATTTTAGAATGTTTGCTTCAAATAAATCTTTAAAATTAGTGTGCATTTTTGCTTTGCGTCCATCCCATTTTGGACCAGCCACATTGTAAGAGCTCAGTAACCACACATGACTAGTGGATACTGTAGTGTTAGATAATCTCAAAGGAGAAGAGAGAAAAAGTCAAATATAAGACAGCAAGGGAGAGTAACTTAAGACTGAGGCTCCAGAGGCAGTCGGGTGGGGAGGAGTCAGGATGACTGTTAGAATCCTCAGAGAGTTTTGGGGATCTGAGAGCAGAGGGACCTGTGTTCACTTCTCAGGTGAGACCAAGGTAAACAGGAATGGGTAGAAGTAGCAACCAGATGTGTCTAAGACAGCCCCACAAGTCTCCAGAATGGCACCGGAGGACATCCAAGTTTCCCAATCCCTAAGAGAGGTCACCTCATGTGAAGAGTTGACTCATTGGAAAAGACTCTGAAGCTGGGAGGAATTAGGGGCAGGAGGAGAAGGGGACGACAGAGGATGAGATGGCTGGATGGCATCACCAACTCGATGGACGTAAGTTTGAGTGAATTCCAGGAGTTGGTGATAGACAGGGAGGCCTGGCATGCTGCAGTTCATGGGGTTGCAAAGAGTCGGACACGACTGAGAGACTGAACTGAACTGAACTGAAGAAAAGTGAAGACATGGCTCAGGAAGAATCACCTCAGTCAAGATAAGGAGCTGCTGGGACTTCCCCAGTGGTCCAGGGGCTAAGACTCCTCACTCCCAAGGCAGGGGGCCCCGGGATCGATCCCTGGTGAGGGAAGTAGATCCCACATGCCTCAACTAAGAGCTCATATTGCACAACTAAAGATCCCACGTGTCACAACTAAGACCTAGTGCAGCCAAATAGGTAAATGAAAATAAATTAAAAATAAACATACAGGAGAGCATAGATAAATTGAAATTTTTAAAGAAGATAAGGAGCTGCTATAGCAGGACTGATGACTGGGGATCACAGGAGCATGGACATGAACACTGAATGTCAGCCTAAAGGGGCATTTGTGAACCTGGTACTTCACCTTGTGTGGCACCTAGAACTTAGATGCCATTCTGGGGAGACGGGGGTTGGAGTTCTGATTTCATGGAATTTACCAGACATGGTGGAAAAAACTCAGAAGTCAACTTATCTACAATCTTCTGAACTATATTTTCATTATCAGGCAGAATAGAAGCCTGAAATAGCAGGTTCAGTGATCACTTTTTACGTTCAGTTTTGCTAAATGAAAACATAGCTCTGGCTGCTCCAGACTCTGTGCAAAGGGGAGCAGTAATTGCCAAAAAGGTGAAAGAGTCCCTCAAAGCGCAACCAGGGCTTTAAAGCCATGTAGCGGGGAGGCCTCTGTCAAGGCCCCAAGCCCAGCCCAGCAGAGGGAATGTAGGTTCAGGAGGAGCCCCAGGTCACTTTGTGGAGGTATTTTATTCTGATCATCTTTTTTTTTTTTTCCCCCACACCTTATTTCTTCTCTGTTGTCTCTGTATTGATTCCGCAGAATTAACTGTCCCTTCCGTTAAGTTGGTGTTCCTGGGACAGCAGGAAGTTAAGGTTGTGAAACTGTTGGAATTTATTGCCCTGAGCCAGAGAGGGTAGACATCAGAAAACAAAGGACTTCACAGTTTAGCTGTCAATGAATTTGATTGGCCTCTCCAACACTGGCTTCCAGATTCCCAGGTTTGTGGCCATTTCTTTGTTCCCTGGCACAGATCTTGTTAAGCCTTTTTCCCAGGGCTGGACTCCTGGAGTACCAAATACACCCTTACTCTTACACTGCCCACGAGAGCAGAGGCCTCCTTAAGCTTGTCACCCAAGGTACCGCACTGCCTCTGCCCAGCCTAGGCCCTGTGGCTTTCTCCTACCAGGAAGTAAAACTGCTTCCTGCCCAGCCCCTCCTGTGGTCTGCCTTTGTGGGCAGCCTTGCTGTTCTCTTCTCAGTGCCCCAGATCTCCCTTCCACACACATCTCATGCAACAATGAAGCAAATGCAAAGCAGCAGGAGGTCAGTCGTGTATATCATCCACTGGGTGGGTATGCATCACCCCACTTTTTTTCCTTAAGTTTTAGAATTACAGCATTTCAGACCCAAAAGAGACTTAACAATCATGTAATTTTATGTGCCTGCTAATATTCAGAATTTTGAGACTTTATATTTGTTTATTGGTTCATTTTACTTTGGAAATTCTCAAAGGGCTATTAATTAAGGTGTTTTTGTAACAAGAAGCTTAGAGAGGAAAAGTCATTCCCAGGACTGTCACCTGTTGAGAAGATAGTAAAATCCGGGTCAGCTCAAATCTGGAGCTCCCAGCAATCAGTGACACGATAATCAGAGCACTGGTAACAAGAGAGTTAAGGGCTTCCCTGGTGGTTCAGTAGTAAAGAATCCACCTGTTAATGCAGGAGGCTCAAGAGACTGGGGTTTGATCCCTGGGTTGGGAAGATCCCCTGTAGAAGGAAACGGCAACGCACTCCAGTATTCTTGCCTGGGAAATCCCATGAACAGAGGAGTTGGCAGGCTACAGTCTATAGGTCACAAAAGAGTCATACATGACTTAGCAACTAAACAAGAGTCATAACTAGACCAATATGTAATAGAATGATTGAGTTCAAGCAGATATGCCCTTAAGGATTGGATGGGACCAAAAGCAATATTAAAATAAAAAATTTGAAGGTAAAATTATGAAACCCCTAAAGGACCAGTTTGAACAACACTAAAATAAGTAAAGTCAACTACTGGAGTATGTAATTCTATATCTACACTCATTAGAGACTGACAGACTGTCATTGCTAAGTGAGTCTAACATAGCATTTCCCTCTAAACACCAGCAACTGGGCTCTGTATTTAACTAAGTAAGTTTCTTAATCCTGAGAAATCCATTCAAACATGACAGTAATGAGTGAGCCATTTTTAATATCTTTCTACTTTGTATATTGTGATCTAATAACATTCCGGACTTCTAACCTTCAAAGCATTTGTAAGCACTTGATAAAATACCTTTCACCATCTACCTAAGTCTAAAAATACCATTAATAACATTTTATGAGTAAGGATCTGATACAGAGACATCAGTGACTCATCATCAAGAGAGCCAAGATTTGCACCCAGTCATCTGGGTCTCCAGGCCAGTGACTACTTCATGTGGACAGCCTCACTTCCGCTGCCAAGAGATGAGTCAATTAATTAATCTGATGGCATAAACATCTTTACTAATTTGAATTTTCTCAATTACTTCTATAAAGACTAAAGTACATCGCACTGTATTTATCCAATAGAAATGTTTGAGTTTATGTATATATTAGATATATATGTTAAGTTTCTCAGTTGCATAAATTTATTTCCACTTATTCTGGATTTCTCAAGAAACCTCACCTTACATAAATATTTTAAAGAGGTAATTTAATTCAAAACATTAGATAAAACTAGTTAAAATATAACCATAGTTAATTTTAAGAAAACACCCTTAAAGGATGGTTCAGAGAAAAATTAACTGCAAAAGGGTCCGCCAATCTTTGTCAAGTAATGAAATTGTGTTCATTTGTTCAGTCATTGTCTTCATTTATTCAGTCTTCAATTGACTTCTCTACTATAATTTCTAAATTATACTTCAGAAAAATAAATAGATATCTATAAAATCATTAATAATCCATCTAAAGATTATTGTTCAGATTTTACTTAATAAAACATAATAGTGCTTCCATTATTGGAGTTTTATTTTTCTGATTCTAAGTGTACATGATGACATAGCTTCTTAAATATATTCTGCTGATGTTTTATTTCTTTGTAGCTATCAAAATAGTTGTCAAGTTATCATATGACCTAACATAAAATTTTAAATAAAGTTGGCACTTCATTTATAATATGATGCTGGAGAGTCTGCTTATTAACTACAAATTCAAAGTATTATGAAATCAAATATAAAATACCATGGTGTTATTTATTAGCCACATAACAAAGATTTACTACCTTCTCTTAATGGTATATTTTTCATTCAAACCAAAGACACGTTCAGCTTAGTCATGAGAAAGGTTAAAAGATGGAAGTTCCTCTTGCCAAGAATGAACAGTATAATGAATCAAAAAAATGTTGATTTAATAACAGGGACCAATGTTCAGGTGGAAATGGCTAGAAATCAAATATAGGAGGGCTTCTGTTTATAGGGAGAGCTGCAACTTCTCTCTCTTATTTCGCATCAAGCTTTATGCTAATACAAAAATGTAAAAGAGCAAGCCAAATGGTGGCAAGGAAGTCTGTTGGACATAAAATAGCATTGAGTTTTTCATTTTGAAATCAGTGCAAAAATGAAGAGCTAAAAACTTTTATCAATTAACTCAAGGGAGGATACTTGAAAGATCAAAAGGAGAATCAATTCCAAGAAGTAAATTGGGAACTCTAGATTTTTTTTTAAGACATCTCTATCACTGAATCATTTAAAAAGTAGGCTTTCTGTGATTATAGTTTCAGTGTAACTGTAAAATGTTATCATTCAAGGAATAGAGTTTCCCTTGGCTGTAAGTACAGAAAGTCACTGTATCACTCTGGCCAAGTAAATGTAGGTATCAACATCTCATTTTGCTTTTCTGTAAAATGGTGGTCTCCCCAGAAGCTGCTAGAAGAATGTATTAGGCAGTAATTGTAAAAGGCTTTGCCATCCTGATATACAGGTTGCATGCTAAGTAAAAATGATTACAAATGAAGTATCCTTCAAAAAAAACTTAAGGGATAAACAAAACTACTTTGGGGTTCCTCTAAAATGATAGTTTGAGCCCTGGGTCAGGAAAATCCTCTGGAGGAGGGCATGGCAATCCACTCCAGTATTCTTGCCTGGAAAAGTCCATGGACAGAAGAGCCTGGCAGGCTACAGTCCATGGGGTCACAAAAAGTCGGACACAACTGAAGTGACTTAGTACACAGGCTCACACGCAAGAATGATGGAGACTCAGAAAGAAACTTTGACTCAAATGTTCTTGAGCAGCCAGGGACTCAGCAGAGGAAGCTCTTCTTCAGCCATTTTTAGAGAATACTTGGAAAAGACAAAATGGAAAGGAAGTTATTTATATCCCAATAGTGATGTTTTCTACTAATGCCAGTGCATATTCATATATATTTATATAAAAATATGTTTTTTAAAAGACTATATTTTAAGTAAGACTGTATTTTTAAACTTTTCTGGAAAATCACCTTCATTCTCTAAGTGATTTTGCTGGTTTTGACTACACTGGGATATGAGAAATTAGTTCAGTTAAGTTAGGATCATTATCCTAATAGGAATATCAATATTAATTAAATCAGTGAGAAAGGTCTACAAGACAGGTTGGGATGGAAGGAGCATGGACTTTGGAGTCAGGCAGACCTGTGTTGGAAAACTGCCTCTGCTGCTTGCTAGCTTTGGACAAACTACTTAACCTCCTGAGTCTCAGTTTCCTAGTCTGTAAAACAAATACTATAATAATACCTCCTTCTTAGGGCTGCTGTGAAGGTTAGATGAGGTTACATTCGACAAGTACCTTACATATTCAGAACCTGCCTGTCCATTATGCACTTGTAAACAATAACGATTTTAGTTTTGAATCCTGTACTTAAACGTCGTGCACCTAAATGATCCTGTCTGAGATCATCTTGTCCAGAGGTTCATTAGCACTTTTACATGATGGAAGCAGGTCAAGATTTTCCTAACTCCAAGTGCTATAGAAAACTCTTAAGGGATAATTATTCTTTTCATGATCAATTTTAAGGTTCTACTAGTACTTAATGAATTTTATACAGGATACCCATTTTATAAGTTTTTCAAAGCAAATGTTATTTGTATATGAATTCCAGAAAAACATCTACTTCTGTTTCATTGACTGTACAAAAGGCTTTGACTCTGTGGATCACAATAAACTGGAAAATTCTTAAAGAGATGGGAATAGCAAACCATCTTATCTGTCTCCTGAGAAACCTGTATGCAGGTCAAGAAGCACCAATTAGAACCTTACATAGAACAGCTGACTGGTTCAAAATTGGGAAAGGGGTATGTCAAGACCATATATTGTCACCTTGTTTATTTAACTTACATGCAGAGTTATTGTTGTTCAGTCGCCCAGTCTTGTCTGACTCTTTGTGACCCCATGGACTTCAGCATGCCTGGCCTTCCTGTCCCTCACCATCTCCTGAAGATTGCCCAAGTTCACGTCCATTGTTTCAGTGATGCCATCCAGCCATCTTGTCCTCTGCTGCCCTCTTCTCCTTCTGCCTTCAATCTTTCCCAGCATCAGGAACTTTTCCAACGAGTCAGCTGTTCATATCAGCTGACCAAAAATACTGGAGTTTCAGCTTCAGCATCAGTCCTTCCAGTGAGTTTTAAGGGTTAATTTCGCTTAAGATTGACTGGTCTGATCTCCTAGGTGTCCAAGGGATTCTCAAAAGTCTTTTGTTGGATAGCATCACCGATTCAATGGACTTGGGTGAACTCTAGGAGATAGTGAGAGACAAGGAGGCCTAGCGTGCTGCAGTCCATGGGGTCACAAAGATTTGGACATAACTTAGCAACTGAACAAGAACAACATGTAAATATATACACATATAATAAATACATGTATATATATATTTTATTATTCTTTTTTGATAGAAAACCACTGACAGCCTGTAGGATATGTCCTGTATTTTCAGGATGTTAGGGATTAGACATTTGAACTCTCACCCAGTCTAACAACTTCTCTTTACCAATGAGGAAACTGAGGTCCAGAGAGTTTGAAAAACTTGTCAAAAATAACACAGTGCTAGAATTATGAATAAAACTCATGTCCCTTGACTATCAATCCAATTCTTTTAGTGCCTTTATTTTTTACTTATTTTTTATGTTTATTGAGATGTGATTTACATATCATTCACCAATTTTAAGTATATAAATTGATGACTTCTGACAAATGCATACAGTCTACATGTCTACCATAATAGATATGTCGCGCGAGTGTATGTTCCTCGGTTCTTTGTCTCGTCACAACAAAGATTTGGAGCGACGGACATTAAAGCCCTCAGCGTGTCACAGCTCTTGGGTCTTGGACAAACTGTGCTACAGCTCTTAGGCAAATCAGTGTTACAGCTCTATTTTATTTAGAAGATAGCAGGAGAATCCAAGACTTGAAGAGAAGAGAGTGGAGGAGTGCGTGGGGAGGGAGGGAGAGAGAGTGAGAGAGAGACGGAGAGAGAGAAAGAGAGAGAGAGATAGAGCACATGCACGCGGGAGAGAGTCCGTGAGAAAGCGCTTTGGCTCCTCCTTTTATATATGTTTTTTTTCCTCCACCTGGGCCTGCCCTATGCAAATTGGGCTTAGCCAGGAGTGCTGTTTGCTCTGCCTGAAGTCTTCACTCTGGTCCTCGGACCTTCCTTTGACCTTCCTTGTCTTTTAGCCACTGCCATTTTGGACTCCTTTTCCCTAGTCTACCTACCTAACAGATATAATCATTAGCATACCACTCACCATTCTTAAACTATTTGCCATATCCTCTAGTATTTTGCAATTAAAGAATGCATGTTTATGATTATTAATAACTTTTTTTTACAATTTTAAAGTCATAGTGTATATAAAATAAAATACAAGTATACATTATTTCACTCCCTATTCCACTACCCACAGTCAGCTCTCAAAAACTTCTGGAAAGTCTCAAACAAATACTTTACATCTTCTTAAGATAAATGATCAGAGAAGGCAATGGCACCCCACTCCAGTACTCTTGCCTGGAAAATCCATGGATGGAGGAGCCTGGTAGGCTGCAATCCATGGGGTCGCGAAGAGTCGGATGTGACTGAGCAACTTCACTTTCACTTTTTATTTTCATGCACTGGAGAAGGAAATGGCAACCCACTCCAGTGTTCTTGCCTGGAAAATCCCAGGGACGGGGAAGCCTGGTGGGCTGCTGTCTATGGGGTCGCACAGAGTCGGACACGACTGAAGCGACTTAGCAGCAGCAGCAGCAACAAGATAAATGATATTGTATTATATATTTTAATTAGAAATGTCAACTACAAATTGGAGCTTGCCAAGGGCATTTGCCATCTGCCTCTGAGGAGATTGAATCCTGGGCTCTGCAGCTATTGACCTTCAACACGCCCTGAAGGGAGTTAGGGTAGAGAATGAGGCACTTTGTGCTCCAGGGAAACTGGGGGAACAGGTCTTTTGATAGTTAGATATTTTTAGAAACTGATTTCATGATCCCAATCCTTGCATCTCCTCATATCTAGAAAACCAGGAAATCCCTTCATGGTGACATCAGCTCCTCGTGACTAGCAGAAAACCTTTTGTAAGATTAGTGCTCCGTTGAATGTCAACTCCCCCGTCACCAAAATCACATATATAGACCTTCCCCCAGTACCTTTTTGGAGCAGTTTCTCAGAGCTCTCTGAGGTGCTGTCTCCCAGGCTGCAGTCCTCATTTTGCCCCAAATAAAACTTGACTCGCAACTCTCACATTATGCATCTTTTTTAAGTGAACAGAAATTGATTATATTCTCTATTATAGATATACACATACAGCATAGATAGATAAATATTTTGCTCTATTAGTACTAAATATGTATAGTTTCCTAAAGAGTGACACAGAATCTCTCATTTATGCCTTTTCTATGCTCCCATAGGCCGGAAACTTATTTTCCCCTATCTTTCTTTGTCTAAAACAAAACTCAGTTTTAGTTAGTTTTGATTTTATATACCAAGAGGCACACTGTGCTTAATTATAAAATAATATTTAGTGATTTTTTTTTTCTTTTGTCTCTTTACTTCCTAAACTACTCTACTTTCTATAATCTTCTTTTCAGGGAGTATTTTATTATTCTTTGTATTCCCAAACCTAGAACTATTGGCAAAATAAACACTTGGGGTTTTTTTTTCTAGTTATATTGAAGTATACAGCATAATTATTTGACTTGCACACATCATAAAATTATTATCAAATAAGTTTAGTGAAAATCCATCATGTCATATAGATACAAAATTAAAGAAATAGAAAAAAATTTTTCTTAGTGCCTTTAAATGAAACTTAAAAGACAGTATAACACACTGCTGCTTTTTAAACTAAAGTTCCCGATCAGAGATTTTAAATGTCTCCTTGGCAGGCAGTATATGTGATACATCTTTGTGTTCACACTGGTCCTAACAGAGTTATTTGGAATAGTGAGTGCTCAATACAAAAATTAATGGATCTTTCTTAAGGTTATCAGTGTGTGTGACTTTTTCTCTTTTGAAGGGTGGGATAGTTCAACAAAATTGGATTTTGCTATATATAATGGTCAGAAATGACATCAAATTTATGATGACATAAGCAAATGAATAATAGAATAGTTGTCTGGAATTTTTCAAAATTACCTGGCTACTGTAACCAACCAGGACCTGGTGGGGCTCCTGGACATGGAAGCCTTTCTGTGCCCCATTTCTTGTTTGTAGGGAATGGATTCTAGCCTTCATAATCTTCCTTGAATTCCAAAGGTCAGATTTGAACAGTTATTAATCAAGGGAGGAACAGCCAAGAAACCACCTGAGATAAGATTAAAGGAACGTCATTAGAGGTTCAGAAAATCTCATCAAAATTAGGAGACCAATTGAGATGAGATTAGAGTGCTGGCCCTGCACACACATCTTAATCTTATCAGCCAACCCACCATTGAACTTTTACTATAAAACTCCTCATCAAATCCTCCTGGGTTGGGACACAATGGCTTCCCTGGTGGCTCAGAGGTTAAAGCATCTGCCTGCAATGCAGGAGACCTGGGTTTGATCCTTGGGTCGGGAAGATCCCCTGGAGAAGGAAATGGCAACCCACTCCAGTATTCTTGCCTAGAAAATCCCATGGACGGAGGAGCCTGGTTGAGGGACACAGGAGCCCTCTGTTTCCCCCTTTGCCTGACAAAGCAGTAAAGCTATTCTTTTGTACTTCACCCAAAATTCTGTCTCAAGATTTGATTTGGCGCTGCTATATAGAGGTCAAGCTTTTGGTATCACTACTAGTATGGATGATACTAAAAGTCCCTTTTTTCTAAAGAATGAAGATTGAGAGTCCCCTCGCAATCCAGTGGTTAAGATTCCATACTTTCAGTGCATGGAGCACGGGTTCCCCTGGTCAGGGCACTAAGATCCCGTATGCCTTGCAGTACTGCCAGAAATAAATAAAGAGTGAAGATTATGTTTTTGTACTTAACCAGTTGCCTACAAATTTCACATTTCTTTCCTTATCTGCATTGAGTCTTGGTCTGTGTCTTTCTGAGGTCATGCATCTTGATGAAAACTGGAAAATAAAGAAACCATCGAGATGTTGATACAATCACAGAATAAATGAACAAATAAGCATACAGTTGTGATCAGTTCTAGAAATTATGCCTATTGACTTGCATCACAGTATTATATTTACTTGGTAAATTTACATAGAAAAGCCATTCCAACCTTTGCAGTATTGCAAAGCCACTAGAAGGTAATGGCACCCCACTCCAGTACTCTTGCCTGGAAAATCCCATGGATGGAGGAGGCTGGTAGGCTCCAGTCCATGGGGTCGCTAAGAGTCGGACATGACTGAGCGACTTCACTTTCACTTTTCACTTTCATGCATTGAAGAAGGAAATGGCAACCCGCTCCAGTGTTCTTGCCTGGAGAATCCCAGGGATGGGGGAGCCTGATGGGCTGCCATCTCTGGGGTCGCACAGAGTCTGACTCGACTGAAGCGACTTAGCAGCAGCAGCAGCAGCAACAGCCACTAGAATCCATGATCTTGAAGATAATGTGACAACATGGGGGGAAATGTTTGTATTCTAATATTTCACTAGGAAATCAGTATTCATTGTCAGATAATTTTATAGAAGAGAATTCTGCATAGAAAAGGAGCAAAAAGGAAATATACCAAAATAATAACAGCGTCTATGTTAAGGTGGTGTCAGGCAGTCTCTACTTCTTTCTTATGTCTAGTTGTATTATTTCTGTAACAGAAAACAAATTTACAAGGGCAAAGAAAACGAGTTCTAGAAGAAAGTATAGGAAACATGTATAATATCATATAAGAAACGAATTGCCAGTCCAGGTTCGATGCAGGATGCAGGATGCAGGATACTTGGGGCTGGTGCACTGGGATGACCCAGAGGGATGGTACAGGGAGGGAAGTGGGAGGGGGGTTCAGGATGGGGAACACGTGTTCACCCATGGCGGATTCATGTTGATGTATGGCAAAACCAATACAATATTGTAAAGTAAAAAAAAAAAATAATAATAATATATAAATGATAAATGGTTAAAAATAAATAAATATCTGTTACACATGGCAGCCTTAAATCTGCTGAAAAACCACCCTACATCTTACATTAACAGTTCCCCACATTGTTTTATCCCAGAATTCTATTATCCCAGAGTAAATTCTAAAATTAAACATTTTGTAATCTCCCTAGCCCCTGACTCTAAGGTGAGGTCCCATACCTTAGTTTCTGCCTCTCAGTTGTGCCGGTCAGAAAATACCTGTAGAGTAGACAGGGCCCAGACATCCATTCTGCTGGCACAATTGGCTTCAGTGTCATGGTTCTGGGGTCAGCAGTGGGAGCAGTATCTTTCCCATTGCAAAAAAAGACTGCTGGGTTCTGGGGCTGCTGGTACTTGGCCTCGAACCTGTTCCTCCAGCCTTTCCGATGATTATCTGGGCTTTCTAATCTCCCTTCATAAATCCCTTCTCATTTAAATAACCTAGACTCAATTCTTTGTCTACACTTAAAAATGCTAACAGTTAGAGGAGGCTAACAAAAATAGAGTTCACTTAAGAAAAGAATAAGAAAGGGTGACATAATTAAAGACAAGATTATTCTGAATTTCAAAAGAACATTATGATCAGATTTCCCTGGCAGTCCACTGGTTAAGACTCCTATTCCCTGTGCAGAGGGCACAGGTTTGATCCCTGGTCAGGGAACTAATATCTCCACATGCTTCACAGAATGACCAAAAAAAAAAAAAAAAATTTGAGATCAAATAAAAGACCTTTACAGCAGATAAAAGTCATGAGTGACATTTCTGGCCAGAGCATCTAAGCATTGGTATGAGAATCTGCAGCTCTCTCTTCTGCTGCAGCAGCCATGGGATCTCATGTTCTAATAATGCAACAATAAGATATTGGACTCCCCATCAGTCCAGGTACTTAAGAGACTGTGTGGAAGAGAGCCCACCACTGACCCAGAGAGCACGGTTAACATGAGCAAGACAGAAAATTGTTAGGTGAGGCCACTGAGATTTGAGAGTTAATTTGCTATCATGACATAGATAGCCTAGCCTAACCAAAGCCTGATTAATACACAGTGGTATAAAAAATGGGATATATTCAATGATCAAAATAAATATATAAGTTTGAAAGTCTTGTATGATTATAAAACATTTTAATCTAATACAAGTAAATCAAGCAAAGCATGGATTAAGGATTCGTTGTCATTTTTTATCAAGTAAAGCTATCTGGGTTTACCTGAAAGTAATAACAACAGAAATGTAGCACATTGTGAAAATGTCTAAATATTTAATGGTCTTAAAAACAACAAATAGGTTATGCATTTCAATTCTCACATTATAAAAAGATAGAATTTGTGATACATGTTAATTTTATTAAAATAATCCTTCCCAAAGCAGTATGAAATAATAAAAAAGCAAATCACTTTTACTTATTGTGAAATTCTGATGATCTGTAAAGAGAATTGTGAGAAAATTGCTAGCAGGATTTATTGAAATTGCTTTGGGCAAAACTAAAAGAGACATGAACGCAACACTCACTGGGACAGATTCATCAATGTCTGCTTGCTTCTGCAGTCCTTTTCATTTCCAAATGTCTGCTTCAGCCTCTACAACAGTAGTTTTTCTTTTCTTTTTTTTTTTTGCTCAGTAGTAACAGACCTTTATTTCATAAAATGTGTACTCTGCCTTCACCTGAAATAGCCACTGACAAGGTTATTTTCTATCTGCCTGTTATAATCAGCACTGTCCTGTCTGCACTGAGTGACCTGGGCCACTGGGCCAACACCGGCAGAGGAAATCATCATCGCTGTTCTGTTGTTCGGATGCTGCTGCTGCTGCTGCCGCCAAGTCGCTTCAGTCGTGTCCGACTCTGTGCGACCCCATGGACTGCAGCCCACCAGTCTCCTCCGTCCATGGATTTTCCAGGCAATGTTACCAGTGTTCAAACACCTTGATAAATGATCCTTTACCATTTCTTAAAGACTAAAGGGGTTTTGAAAGAGTTGGCTTTGTTTTGTTTTGTCTGTAGTGTTGTGGTTGTTAAGTTGCTAAGTCATGTCCAATTCTTTGCAATCCCATGGACTGCAGCATGCCAGGCCTCCCTCTCCCTCACTGTCTTCCAGAATTCGCCCAAGTTCATGTCTATTGAATCGGTGATGCTATCCAACCATCTCATTCTCTATAGTCCCCTTCTCCTCCTGCCTTCAATCTTTCCCAGCATCAGGGTCTTTTCCAATAAGTCTATAGTAGAGAAGAGCCAATGAGAAAAAATGGGTTTAAAATAGGAGAGATTTCTACTGGACATAAAGAACTTCCAGACTACTAAAATAAAATGATACTGGAATGGGTTATTGAGGGAGACTGCCTGGTCTTTTGTCAGGCACATCATTAAGAAAGACTAACTTTTTAATAAAAGAAAAAAATAAACAAATGGGACCTAATCAAACTTATAAGCTTTTGTACAGCAAAGGAAACTATAAGCAAAATGAAGAGACAACCTAAGGACTGGGTGAAAATATTTGCAAATGATTCAGTCAACAAGGGCTTAATTTCTAAAATATGCAAACAGATCATACAACTCAATAACGAAAAAAAAAATCAAAAAATGGGCAGAAAACCTAAATAGACAATTCTCCAAAGAAGATATACAGATGGCCAACAGGCACATGAAAAGATGCTCAACATTGCTAATTATTAGAGAAATGTATATCAGAACTACAATGAGATACCACCTCACACTGGACAGAATGGTCATCATTAAAATTATACAAATAATAAATGTTGGAAAGAGTACAGAAGAAAGGAAACAGTCTTACATTCTTGGTGGGAATGTAAATTGGTGCAGCCACAATGGAAAATGATATAGATATTCCTCAAAATACAGAGTTGCCATATGATCCTGCAATCCCACTTCTGGGCATATCCCAGAGAAAACTATAATTCAAAATGACACATGTGCCTCAGTGTTCATAACAGTACTATTTACAATAGCCAAGACATGGAAGCAACCTAACTGTCCATTGACAGATGAATGAATAAAGAAGATGTGGTACATATATGCAACGGAATACTCAGTTCAGTTTAGTTCAGTTCAATCGCTCAGTCAAGTCCAACTTTGCGACCCCATGAACCGCAGCACGCCAGGCCTCCCTGTCCATCACCAACTCCCGGAGTCCACCCAAACCCATATCCATTGAGTCGGTGATGCCGTCCAACCATCTTATCTTCTGTCATCCCCTTCTCCTCCTGCCCTCAATCTTTCCCAGCATCAGGGTCTTTTCAAATGGGTCAGCTCTTCGCATCAGGTGGCCAAAGTATTGGAGTTTCAGCTTCAACGTCAGTCCTTCCAATGAACACCCAGGACTGATCTCCTTTAGGATGGACTGGTTGAATCTCCTTGCAGTCCAAGGGACTCTCAAGAGTCTTCTCCATCACTACAGTTCAAAAGCATCAATTCTTCGGTGCTCAGCTTTCTTCACAGTCCAACTCTCACATCCATACATGACCACTGGAAAAACCATAGCCTTGACTAGACAGACCTTTGTTGGCAAAGTAATGTCTCTGCTTTTCAATATACTATCTAGGTTGGTCATAACTTTCCTTCCAAGGAGTAAGTGTCTTTTAATTTCATGGCTGTAATCACCATCTGCAGTGATTTTGGAGCCCAAAAAAAACAAAGTCTAACACTGTTTCCACTGTTTCCCCATCTATTTCCCATGAAGTGATGGGACCAGATGCCATGATATTCGTTTTCTGAATGTTGAGCTTTAAGCCAACTTTTTCCCTGTCCACTTTCACTTTCATCAAGAGGCTCTTTAGTTCTTCTTCACTTTCTGCCATAAGGGTGTTATCTGCATTTCTAAGGTGATTGATATTTCTCTCCGCAATCTTGATTCCAGCTTGTGCTTCCTCCAGGCCAGCATTTCTCATGATGTACTCTGCATGTAAGTGAAATAGCAGGGTGACAATATACAACCTTGACGTACTCTTTTTCCTATTTGGAACCAGTCTGTTGTTCCATGTCCAGTTCTAACTGTTGCTTCCTGACCTGCATATAGGTTTCTCAAGAGGCAGGTCAGGTGGTCTGGTATTCCCATCTCTTTCAGAATTTTCCACAGTTTATTGTGATCCACACAGTCAAAGGCTTTGGCATAGTCAATAAAGCAGAAATAGATGTTTTTCTGGAACTCTCTTGCTTTTTCGATGATCCAGAGGATGTTGGCAATTTGATCTCTGGTTCCTCTGCCTTTTCTAAAACCAGCTTGAACATCTGGAAGTTCACTGTTAACGTATTGCTGAAGCTTGGCTTAGAGAATTTTAAGCACCACTTTACTAGTATGTGAGATGAGTGCAATTGTGCGGTAGTTTGAGCATTCTTTGGCATTGCCTTTCTTTGGGATTGGAATGAAAACTGACCTTTTCCAGTCCTGTGGCCACTGCTGAGTTTTCCAAATTTGCTGGCATATTGAGTGCAGCACTTTCACAGCATCATCTTTCAGCATTTGAAAGAGCTCAACTGGAATTCCATCACTTCCACTAGCTTTGTTTGTAGTGATGCTTCCTAAGGCCCACTTGACTTCACATTCCAGGATGTCTGGCTCTAGGTGAGTGATCACACCATGATGATTATCTGGGTTGTGAAGATCTTTTTTGTACAGTTCTGTGTATTTTTGCCAGGTCTTCTTAATATCTTCTGCTTCTGTTAGGTCCCTACCATACTCAGCCTTAAAAAAGAATAAATGTCATTTGCAGCAGCACGGATGGACCTAGAGATTGTCATACTGAGTGAAGTAAGTCAGAAAGAGGTCAAACAATACATGATATCACTTATATGTGGAATAAAATATGGCACAAATGAACTTATCTTCTAAATAGAAACAGACTCACAGAACAGACTTGCGGTTGCCAGCGGCAGAGGGTGGAGGGGTGGGTAGGGAGTTTGGGATTAGCAAATGCAAACTATTATATACAGAATGAG
Organism: Bubalus bubalis; assembly: GCF_019923935.1. NCBI lineage: Eukaryota > Metazoa > Chordata > Mammalia > Artiodactyla > Bovidae > Bubalus > Bubalus bubalis. The sequence continues at coordinate 151,906,791 of NC_059157.1, forward strand.
TAAACAACAAGGTCCTGCTATATAGCACAGGGAACTATATTCAATTTCCTGGGATAAAGCATAATGGACAAGATATGAAAAAGAATCTATATGTATGTATAACTGAATCACTTTGCTGTACAGCAGAAGTTAACACAACATTGTAAATTGACTACAATAACCCAGTTCTAAAATGGGCAAAGGACTTGGATAGACATTTCTCCAAAGCAGATATACAAATAGACAATGAGCATATGAAATGACTCTTAACATCGTTTGTTATTAGGGGAATGAAAAAAAAAAAACCTTAAGATACTTCACATCCACTAGAATGGCTATAATGATAAAAATAGAAAATAACAAGTGTTGGCAAGGATGTAGAGAAATTGGAATCCTTATAAATTGCTGATATTGTGAAAGTGGTACAGTCACTTTGGAAAATGCAGTAATTTGGCACTTCTTCAAAATTTAAAGAGTTACTGTGTGTGTATGCTAGTTTCTCAGTCATGTCCAACTCTTTAAAACCTCATGGATTGTAGCCCAACAGGCCCCTCTCTCCATGGAATTTTCCAGGCAAGAACACTAGAGTAGGTCGCCATTCCCTTCTACAGAAGATCTTCCAACCCAGGGATTCAAACCCCATCTGTTACATCTCCTGCATTAGCAAGCGGGTTCTTTACCACACTAGTGCCACCTGGGAAACCCAAAGAGTTATCATATAACCTAGCAATTATATGGAAGAGAAATAAAGTATATATTCATACAGGTATATACTCAAGAGAAATGAAAACATATAGTCATATAAAACTTGTATACAAATGTTCATAGCAATATTATTCATAAAAGATAAAAAGTGAAACAGTCAAAATGTCCATTAACAGATGCATGCATAAATAAAACGTGGTATATACATGCAATGGAATATCATTTTGCTATAAAGAGGAATCAAATACTATTTCATACTATATAACATGGATGACCTTGAAAACATAATGCCAAGTAAAAGAAGCTAAACACAATTGGCTATATCATTCAGTTTATATTAGACTCAAATCCATAGATATCGAAACTGGACAATTTTTTTGCCGAAGACTGGAGAAAGGGGCAAGGAGAATAACTGCCAACAGGTACAGGGCTTCTTTTGGGGGTGGTGGAAATGTTCTGGAATTAGTGGTAATGGTTGTATCCATTATGAATTTCTCAAAACCAATGAATTATACACTTTTTTAAAATAGTAACACATTATATACATCATATCTCAGTTTTCAAAACCGCTATTAAGAAAAGACAAAAAAGTTAAGTAGATCATGATCTCCCACTAGTTGAACCATGCAATAGCTTCCTATAGTACTCAGATAAAATTCAGTCTCCTCACCTAGTCGCACAAGGCCCTATATGACATCATCCTTACCTCCCTCTCTCATCACTCCCCATCTCTCAGTTGCATTCCATTCTGGGCTCACTGGCCCTCCCACTGCCAACTTTACACCAAACCCTTCTCCTACTTAGAGCATTCTTTGGGGCTTCTCATGGCTGCCTCTTCCTTGTCACGGAGGTCACACATCAATTTCACCTCTTTAGAGAGGCCTCCCTCAGCATCCCCATCACTGTCTATCATATCACCATGTATTATTTTCTTCATAGCATGTATCGCCGTCTGAAATTGTTTGTTTATACACCCATTCTCTGAGAGCAGAGATTTTGTCTACCTTGTTCACTTATATCAGCCAAGTACTAAGAATAGTGCCTGGCACAGACTAGATGCTCAAAAATTACATTTGAATGGGACCTAGTTTGTGAACTTTGGAAATTTAGATATTTTGACGGGACTTGGAGTGCTGAGAGCTTCAGCTGATTTTTGAATGAGGACCTCAGAAATTCCATTCCTGAATACATGGAGGCTACACATAAAGCCTCCAGGGAGAGTGGTAAGAAACAGGAGGGGTGGGGTTTCCTCACCATCATTTCCAAATTACCAAAGACAAAATTTTATAGTTGTGGAAACCATGATTTAAAAAACTGCACAAAGTTTATGAAATTGGCTGTATAAATCTTGCCATGTAATTCATGATTCTGCGTGTTCTCTGAGAGAGAGTTGAGGCACACACACTCTTGATATTGGGGCACTGGAGGAGATCAAAGGGAGCACAGCCACAAGGCAGCACAGTGAGGCGTCTTTGAGATTGCAGGGCTGCTCTGGCCTCATGCTTTGTTCCTGGGAAGGGGCAGTGATAAAGAACAGAGCCCCTGAGGAGTACAGAACACAAGGTATATCTGCTTGGGGACCCAGGAAGAGGGTAAGCTGGGAGAGCCGGGTGGCGTGACAATAATTGAGAGTGGAATCGAGGAGCAACCCAGAATATGCCTGTGTTGGGAGGGAGGGGGATGTCAGGGCAGTGGGGACCACAGGGCTGACACTGGAGGTCAAATGAGGCTGCCGGGAGCAGCGAGACAGCCTCTGTAGCAGACACCCTACTGTTTTGCGAAGGTCCTGAGGCCTGGAATTTCTGTATCTTGCTGATGAAGACTGAACCACAAGTGGCTGTTTCTTGTTTCATCAGTACAACCTACAGAAATGTGATGACACGTATAACATAGAGAACAGTGTTCATATTCCCTTATCCAAATGAGGAAAATATCCTTTTTTTTTCTGAGATAATCTATGAATCATATATCTGGAATCATTAAGTGGAAGCAACATTAGGTGGAGAACCATCTGCCACCGTATATTTTAGTGAATTTGATCAGGAGGCAAAAGATGCCTCTAAACTAAGCCAGGAAAAAGAATGTAGAGATAATTTAGGTTTGGATTATCAAAGGGAAGAGAAAAGGTTACTGAGGTAGGAAAGAAAACCTTGGAGGATTGAGAAAGTGAGGGAGTGCAAAGAAATCAAAGGCTGGTTTAGAAACAATAGCCAGTATTATGAAATGGAAAGAGTAGATTTTAAAGCTTAAAAAGTTAAGGCTTAAAAATTTTTAATAAAAGTAAGGCTTTATTTTAAATCAGTTTGAACATTTACATGCAAAGTATTGAAAGTAACTGAAAGTGATTTTTAGGAAGTTTAAATATGAGACAGTAGGCAAAACATGATGTGGCTCAGCTTGCCCTGACCCACTGAGGTCACATCCAGGGATGACTTCGATCATGAATTGGACACATGTCCGGTTCTAAGAACCTGGGCTTCCCTGAAATGCAGGAGACCTGGGTTTGAACCCTGGGTGGGGAAGATCTGGAGAAGGGAATGGCTACCCACTCCAGTATTATTGCCTGTAGAATTCCATGGACAGAGAAGCCTGGCAGGCTACAGTCCATGGGATCACAAAGAGACAGCTACAACTAACACTTCACTTTCAGGTTCCAAGAAAGAACCTGCTGCCAGCTTGCAGAGATCTGAAATTTCCAGAACAGCCTGCTGGATGGCCTCCACTGTTAAGCCATCCTGCACAATCCATTACCCAACTAATCTGCCCAAAGCTGGACTTTAATCACTTTAAAGCCTTCACTGTTTTCCCATGTCTTACAAAATCTACCCTGAACTCTGCCAGGATCTCTAGCCCCACCCTACCTATTCAATCTTTGCTTTTAGTTGTCTCCAGGACACACCCCTCTCAAGCTTGTCTCTCCACTTGTCCTACCTCTGGGTCTTTGCCCAAGATGCTGCCTGTGTGTGAAATGTACGCTGTCTCCCACCTGCCTAGCCAGATGCCATCCTTCTGTCCAGGTGGAGGCGATGTTTCAATTCCACCATGGGTCTTTCCTTGAACTCCTGAAATACAATGGCTCAGTTACATGCTGCTGTATATTATTCATTATTTTTATTTTTTTATTTATTTTATTTATTTGGCAGCACCAAGTCCCAGTTGTAGCACATGGAATCTTTAGTTGCAGCATGTGGGGTCTAGTTCCCTGACCTGGAATCGAACCTGGACCCTCTGCACTGAGAGCTCAGAGTCCTAGTCACTGGATTACCTGGGAAGTCCCTTATTTATTATTCTTATACATATATTAGCAGCAGGAGCTAGAGGAAAGAGAAAAGAGGAATTAATAACAGAGGGGAGTGAATTCCCCATTTTAGATATCCTGATTTGGAGGTGGGTGTCAGTAAAGGATAAGCACAGAAGAGTGATCCCAGAGGCTTTGGTGCAGAAAAAGAAGCAGGGTCAGCTGCAACAAGCGCCTTGCCATTCCTGTCACTTGGCAATAACCTCTCCAGTTTTAAGTTCAGCATCATGAGGAATGAGAAATTTATCCGGCTGCTCCACAGAATGAAAGCTTACCATGCAAATTCTTGGGTTCCACCCCATCTACTGAATCAGAATCTCTGAGGGTGGGGCCCAGCAAAGTTTTAATCACACTCAAGGGAATTTGGATGCATGATAATGTTAGAGAACCACTGCTTTAGAGTACAAAAGCTTGAAAATTACTTGTCTTTTGGAATGGAACAGACAAAACATAAAGTGGCCCTTTCTTGTGGGGCCATCACCATATGAACATGAATTCCTGCCCAGTGCCATTGTAAACAGGCAGCACACCAAACAGAATGCCCAGGCACCACGCTGCCAGGGCAACTGTCCACCTGGTCACCTCATTCAGGCAGCTGACCACAACTGTTGTTTGCGTCCACTCAGCCCTGATGGTTGTCTATAACAATACTGGAGGGATTCTTTCACTTGGGGCTTAATAAAAACAATAAAAAGACTAACTGAGTGAATCACAGTCAGAGAAAATGCATGCCTTTCATTAATTATACCCACACCTACAGGACAGACACTGGGCAGTGGTGTTCTGGTATCCTGCCTTCACTAAAGAAGTGGTGGGCATTCTTAGGCAACTCGCAAGAAATGTTTCTGTTCTCAACTGGATTGCACTTCTTACATTGTCCAGGCTGTACCAGTCCTCCCCTGAATAATTGACTCCATTTTTGCCACATACCAGTTTGCCCAGGAACAACAGCCACTTGACAAGTCCTTTAACAGAGTTTTCAGAATGTGTATTGGCAGTTGCTCAAAGTTCAGATTTACTGGAAGAACTCCCTGGACCTCGGCTGTGGACGCATAGCTTTCCTTGAGTACAGGGTGCCGAGCCTGCCACCAGCTTTGTACAGCCCCTTTGCCACACTCACAGCTTTGCCTCTGGCCAGCACCTCTGTGCTCTGCCTATCATGAGGTTTTCAGTGAGATTCATAACCAGCTCAGTTCCTTTTAGAAAGAAATAACTTCCAGATTGAGTCCAAACTGAAGGGAATTTCCTTGGGCCCCTATGAAAATTTGACAGACACTACCAAAACATCTCTCGGGGCGGGTTACCAATGTGTCCCAGAAACAGAGGTGTCTCACTGGCAGACACAGAAGTGTCTTCTTCCCGTGGATACTTCGCGACCTACGACATCTTCCCGTGCCAGTCACCACAAGAACTTCAATCATCTTTCTTCAGATGCTGGTCCTTCCTCTCAGATGCAGTTTTCGTTTTCAATTTAGTTCAAAGAATTGAATCGAGAACTTACTTTGAAACTAGTCCTCACAAGTATAAAATCACAGAGCTGGCTATGATATTTGTAATGACCTCTATTCTTTTTCTCTTTGAAGATGAGTCAAGAGTTTTAAAATCAAAAAGAAAAGAAAATTTTAAACGACCCTGCCCCTATTTGTGTAATAGAATTTGGAGTCTCATGTTATCTGTCTCCATACCAAGACTTCTCTTTTGTTCCTATTCATAGGAAAACACTGCTATTTATGGGAGTCAAAAGCTTACTTTGCCACAACAGTACTGTCCTACTCTTCATTTCTAATACAGCAGAAGTTCAAAAGTTAACCACTAATGCAGAATGTTAATTTTAAGGGAAACTGGACAGAAGAGAAGAAGTGTATATAGGATCCTTCTGCACTTTGTACACAATTTTTCTGTAAACTTAAAACTTCTCTAAAAAATAAAATTTATTAATTGTAAATTATGCAAATAAGTCTTTATTACCACTCCATTATTATAATATTTGTGAGATAGGATAAAACCAAATAAAACAAACTGTGTGTCTATTTCACTTCTTATAGAAGCTCCCAGAAGTTCGGTAACTGTCCTGATCACAGTGTTCTCTGGTGTAGTCAGGACTTAAAATCAAGTATATCTAAGAAAAAATAAAATTTCTAAAGGTCATATGCTGTGTGATTTCATTTATACAACATTCATTCATTTCATTTATACAACATCATTCATTTCATTTTGTCTTGAAATGACAAAATTGTGGGGGTAGAGAGCATATTATTTAGCTGGGCATTAAGGATGGTATTTTGTTGTTGTTTGGTTGCTAAGTGGTATCTGAATCTTTTGCGACCCCATGGACTGTAGTCCACCAGTTTCATCTGTCCATGGGATTCTCTAAGCAAGAATACTGGAGTGGTTTGCCATTTCCTCCTCCAGGGGATCTTCCCAATCCAGGGATCAAACCCGAGTCTTCTGTGGCTCCTGCATTGCAGGCAGATTTTTTTACCACTGAGCCTCTGTGGAAGCCCCCCTGGTTCACTGACCAGGGATTAAACCTGGGCCTTCTGTATTGGGAGCTTGGAGTTTTAGCCATTGGACCACCAGGGAAGTCCCTGGGCATATATCTTGCTTTGCTCCATGTATGTGTAACCAGACCTAGTTATGCACCTCAGCAAATTTACATGGCCTCCACTTATGCCCATCCCTTCTGCTACTTGTAGCTACTACCACTCCATCTTCTAACATCATCAACTTCTCAGTTCCCCTGAGGATGAGGGCTGGGCTTCAGCAAGAAGTCCAACAGATAAATTCTTTTCCCTCCCTCCATGCACTGTTCCGTGTTTCAGGAAGGTTTCTTTTCATGCCTCATTTCTCTTTTACCCTGACTCTTGCTCCCCTGAGACTGCACCACCAATAAACCCTTACGTGGTGGGTAAGGCAGAGGCAAACCTCTGCCTCAGGTTTTGTTTTCCAGGAAAACTGAACTGAGATAATGTGTGTTGCCAAAAAGTTATGCTCAAATCAAATTTAGTCAGATTGAATTATATTTTAAATGAATTTAGGGGGATTGTTCTGCTTAAAATTATTTTAATGGGATGAGAACCTTTCTGTAATTCATATAAATACAATCTACTGTCACATTCATTTTTTGTAAGGTTAGATTTTTGCCTATTAGTTTTTCATAATTAAGTTTATAAAGCACAGGCAAATGCCTCATACTAAAACAACCACAATTTTAAAATATATATGTTTCTAGGGACTTTCTTAGTGGTCCAGTGGTCAAGACCCTGTGCATCCAATGCAGGGGGCCTGGGTTCAATCCCTAGTCGGGGAACTATATGCCACATATGGCAACTAAGACCCAGCACAGCCAAAAAAAAAAAAATTTTAATACATTTTTAAAGTTTCTCCCCAGTAGCAACAAGCATGCCCAGTGTGCCCAGATTTTGAATTCTAATACATTCTCTAATAAAAAGAACCAAGGCTCCTTTACGAAATGGCTGCTTCTAAAGCTGGGACAAGGAAAATACAAGATGAAGCATGCTGTTGTACTCAAAAAAACCAAAAGGATGAAGCATGTCAAGAAGATATGGGAGCCAAGTTGAAGGAGCTCCCAAAACAAAGCTGGGAGAATTTGAGAGCAAAAATAAAGTAACATTGTACCAAAGTATACAAAAATGTCCAGAAGTCCATACTGATAAAAATAAATGGCTGGAAAAGCAAAAAAAAAAAAGAGAGAGAAGACAAGTCTTTCTTTCATTAGAAATCCAAGTAATTGTTGGGGATACTTCCCTTCAAGGAGGCTGAGCTTAATCTGTGTTCCTGGCTTGAATATGGGCTGAGTTAGTCATTTGCTTCTATAGAGTATGGAGAAAGGGGGAAAGTTACTTTCCAGTGAAGAAACCTGGCAAACACTACCTAAACTAAGTAAGCAAGGTTACCACAACTAGTGATTAAGTTCTATTGATAGTATCTATCCCTGATATGATGTGATGAGAATGGTACTTCATCTCTGTGGTCATCCTCTCCAAAACCTGTAACCCCAGTCTAAACACAGAAACAAAATCAAATTGAGAGAGATACATACAAAGCAACTGACCAGTACTCCTCAAAACTGTCAAGGTATGAAAAATAAGGAAAACCTAAGTAATTGTCACAGATCAGAGGAGGCTAAGGAAACATGATGACTAAATGTACAGTGTTGTCCTGGATGGGATCCTAGAACAGAAAAAGGCCATTAGAGGAAAAACTAGTAAACTTCTAATTAAGTCTGGAGTTTAGTTCATAGTAGTATATCAATGTCAGTTTTTCACTTGTGCCAAGGTAGCTTGCTAGTGTAAGATGCTAACAATAGGAGAAACTGGGTGAAGGGCAGACAGGAACTCTCTGTACTGTCTTTGCAACTTTCTTGTAAATCTAAAACTATCCTATGTGCACACTGCTATATTTAAAATGGATAACTAACAAGAACTTACTGTATAGCAGGTGGTACTCTGCTTAATGTTATGTGGCAGCCTGGATGGGAGGAGAGTTTAGGGGAAAATGGATACATGTACACGTATGGCCAAGTCCTTTCTCTGTCTACTTGAAAACGTCACAACGTTGTTAATCAGCTATCAGTTCAGTTCAGTCACTCAGTTGTGTCCGACTCTGCGACCCCATGAATTGCAGCACACCAGGCCTCCCTGTCCATCACCATCTCCCGGAGTTCACTCTAACTCATGTCCATCGAGTCGGTGATGCCATCCAGCCATCTCATCCTCTGTCGTCCCCTTCTCCTCCTGCCCCCAATCCCTCCCAGCGTCAGAGTCTTTTCCAATGAGTCAACTCTTTGCATCAGGTGGCCAAAGTATTGGAGTTTCAGCTTTAGCAGTATTCCTTCCAAAGAAATCCCAGGGCTGATCTCCTTCAGAATGGACTGGTTGGATCTCCTTGCAGGCCAAGGGACTCTCAAGAGTCTTCTCCAACACCACAGTTCAAAAGCATCAATTCTTTGGCGCTCAGCTTTCTTCACAGTCCAACTCGCACATCCATACATGACTACTGGAAAAACCATAGGTTAATGGCTATACCCTAATACAAAATAAAAAGTTATAAATGATAAAACTAAATTTAAGGTTTAAAAAAACAAAAATATTCTAGCTTACCAGTTGTGTGTGTGTGTGTGTTGGTCTCTCAGTCATGCTCAACTCTTTGCGATGCCCACCAGACTCCCCAGTCCATGGAATTCTCCAGGCAAGAATACTGGAATGGGTAGCCATTCCCTTCTCCAGGGGATTCTTGCCAACCTAGGGGCCGAGTCTGGGTCTCCTGCATTGCAGGCAGATTCTTTATCATCTGAGCCACCAGTGATGTTCTAGCTTACCAGGTACTTATAATTTAAAATCAGAAACCAGAAAGGAAAAACACTGCATACAGATTCAGCGGGAGAGGAGAAAAGATATTACTTATTTTTCACGTGAATTATTGTACACTTCCTTTTTAAAAATAGTTCTGTGATGATGTTACTGGAATATTGTAAATGAAGAGGAAAGCAGACATACAGGAGAGCAAGAGGCAAGATCAGAGATTATAGTGAAGGCTAGGAAGCCGGAGTGAGAGGTCAGAGGCTGTGAGCAGGCATCACCAGTTCCAGGGAGCCCACAGGTGCGCTGAGCAAAACAACTGCTTCACCTCTTTCCCCAGCAACACCAACCTTGCCCAACACAGTGACTTGGTTGGAACTGAGCTTAATAATGCAGAAAGAGACATTTTTGTGTCTGGGGGATGTCATTAGGATCTGGAAATCTCCATATCCCAGAATATCCAGAACTGTCTGGGTCAAAATCTGGATATTGGTGAGGGTGGGGGAGAAGGCAAGTGACTGAGGGGAAAATTCAGCTTAGATTGTAGTTACTGTTTTCCCTGCAGGAGCTCACCATGGTGCTGTCCAATTTTCTCAGATGCAGGATATTCAGAAATGGACAAACTGCAACATCATTTTCCCTTTCATGGAATGGTGGTGCTGATTCATATTCAATAAACTACTAAGAAAAAGTACTTACTCCCGCCAATAACACTGATTTTAATTGATTCTTGTAGTTTGTGTGCGTGTGTTAGTCGCTCAGTTGTGTCTGACTCTTTGCAATCCCATGGACTGTAACCCACCAGGCTCCTCTGTTGATGGGATTTCTTGTAGCTTAAGTGACTATAAATTCTACTCTGCAAGAGAATATTAAGTCAGAATTAAAAATTTAGCTTATCTTTACTTCCATGTTATAAATGGATCATCATATAAAGTTTATAGTTTAAAAAATCTTAGCTGATTTTGTTATATCAGTCCAGTGGTAGAATAGATATTGTTTCCATCTTATAAATGAGAAAATGTGAGGATCTGAATAATTAAGTAAATAGCATACAGCTAGTGAGTAGCTGATCACGGTTTAGACATTTAGGATCCAAGTCACCTGACTTTAGTTCTCACTCCATACTCTCAACCTGCCTAACCCTGCCAGTTCCTTTTATAGGCTCAAAACTTCTAGCTTGAATGGGGTGAAGGTAGAGTCTGGTACACTGTGTGAATAGGTTGTGCCTCTCACACTGGCGGGTGAGCTTAACCTCACAGTTCACGATGTCCTCATCATATGCTGTCAAGCAGTGGGGAGCTGGCTTTTTGCATAGCCGCAGTTTCACAGAAAACAGTGGCTTCCAGGAAAGGCAAAGGAGATTTCTTACACAGCATTTAAAGTGTCTCCAGTGAAATGATATGTTGATTGAGATTCTGAGATTTGCTTTAAAATAACTGAGCAGAGAGCAAAGGGGAGAGAGGATGCCAAAGACATGGAAATGGCCATAAATATGTAGGAAATGGCATACACACACACACACACAGGAAATAGAAATGGCCTGATAAACACAGTTTAGTGAAGAATATAGGGCTTCTTTAGGGAGCTAAAGTGGTGCTAGTGGTAAAGAATCCACCTGCTAATGCAGGAGACACAAGAGACGCAGGCTCAATCCCTGGGTCAGAAAGATCCCCTGGAGTAGGAAATGGCAACCTTCTGCAGTATTCTTGCCTGGAAAATTCCATGGACAGAGGAGCCTCATTGATTATAGTCCATGGGGCTGCAACGAGTCAGACACGACTGAGCGACTTGAACATAGGGCTTCATTATATGATTTCCTCTAATTTCATATGTTTGAAATTTTACAGAGTAAAAGCTAATAAATTACCAAATAGATACAGAAATAAATAACACCAAGACTAGAGCCTGGAGGGAAAATTAGGTATCTGAGTTTTGAAGAAGATAACTAATTAATTAGGGCAGGTTCACTTCTTTTAAAAGATAGTCACTTAATATAATGGAAGTTTATTTCTAACAAAGTTGTTCAGGGGGTATATTCCAGTCTGGAGGGATAGAGACTGTGCTCTGTGAATTCTTTCAGGGACTTAGCCGGCAGAGCTCTGCCATCTTCAACATGTGGCTGCCAAGTTCCCTACACTTGTTACCATCCTTGCCCCAGGAGAGGGAGGAAAGGAGTGTTAACACCCACTTTCTTGATTGCACAGTCCAGAAAGGAATGCAGTACTTCTGCTGCATTCCATTAACAAGAGCTTTGCCACATGAAACACTTAGCTGCAAAGGAGGCTGGACACTCCTGGCTGGACAGGCATGACCTAGTTACAGCCTCTATGGAAGAAAGAACAAATTATGCAGGGAAACTAGCTGTCTTTGCTGCAGCACTTTAATAGACAGCCATTAACATTGGCAGATACGAATTTATTATAAAGCTTATGAAATTCAAACTTCTAGGATTCTCACTTACATGGGCCTCTTCCAAGGCCCTGTGAGGGGCCTACATTCATTACCAGTTTCTTTTCTTTTTAAAAATTTTTATTTATTTATTTTTGGCTGTGCTGGGTCTTCAGTGCTGCTCAGGCTTTCTCTAGTTGCAGAGTGCAGGGGCTACTCTGTAACTGCAGCACGCAGGCTTCTCACTGTGGTGGCTTCTCTTGTTGCAGAGCGCAGGCTCTAGGGCTTCAGTAGTTGTGGCACATGGGCTCAGTAGTTGCGGCTCCTGGGCTCTAGAGCACAGGCTCAGTAATTGTGACACAGGGCTTAGTTGCTCCACAGCATGTGGGCTCTTCTCTCATCGGGGGTCGAATCCATGTCCCCTGCACTGGCAGGTGGATTCTTTACCACTGAGCCACCAGGGAAGTCCTACTTACCAATTTCTGTATAACAAACTGCTTCAAAATGTATCAGCTTAAAACAAAAGCCTTATTATTCCACACAGTTTCTGAGTCTGGGAGCAGAGAGCAGCTTTTCTGGGCTTTTCTGGCTCAGAGTGCCTCATGAGGTTGTAGCCAAGGTTGCAGTTATTTAAAGGCTTGACCAGAGCTGGAGGATCCCCTTCCAAGATGGCTCCCATGGCTGTGGGCTGGAGGCCTCAGTTCCTCACCATATGGGCTTCTCCACAGGGCTACCTGAGGGGTCTCACCACATGGCAGCTGGGTTACCCAGAGTGAGTGAATGATCCAAGAAAGAGAGGGATAGAAGTCATACTGTCTTTTGTAACCTAGCCTCCGAAGGGACATCACTTCTCCTCTATTCAGCTGGTCTCACAGACCAATCTCAGTACAGTGTTGGAGAAGTATTATACAAGGGCATGAACACCATGAGATAGGGACTATTGGGGGAAATCTTCATAAAGGGAGGGTGGCTACCACCAGGCCCCCAGCAGTTTGTTCACAGGTTCTTGTAACATTTGCAAAAGATACTTTTATATTGGTTCTCTTAATGAGCCCCACCCCCACCTTAATTATATAAACTTTTGGCCCCCTAAGGCCAAAAGGTTTGGTTGGAAGGATTGATGCTGAAACTGAACCTCCAATACTTTGGCCACCTGATGTGAAGAACTGACTCATTGGAAAAGACTCTGATGCTGGAAAAGATTGAGGGCAGGAGGAGAAGGGAACGGCAGAGGACGAGATAGTTAGATGGCATCACCGATTTGATGCACATGAATTTGAACGAGCTCTGAGAGTTGGTGATGAACAGGGAAGCCTGGCGTGCTGTGGTCCACGGGGTCACAAAGAGTCAGACACAACTGAGTGACTGAATTGACTTGGCCCCCGTAAAATATGAATCCTTATGTGACCTTGCTTGAACTTTAAGCATCATTTTAGAATTTGGTGAAACTATTTCATAAATCAAAGTCGTAATAATTAAATTTTGAAGGGAATGAAGTAATTTTTTTAAATGTGTTTGTTTTGATTACCATTAATTTTACCTGATTTGTACACTGCTGGTTCTGTTATCAATGCTAGACAAGAAGTTAGGAGATCTGGATTCTAATCTAGAGTCTTCTCTAACATACTAGGTGACCTCTTTTTCATAAGATGCAGCCTACTGTATAAGTTGGCTTTCTGTCAATATAGTGGGATTGCATTAACTAATCCATTCGGGGTACTGCCATCTAGTTCTTTAAAAGTCTATCATTTAATGATGTCTCTCTGTGCCACAAATTCTTCATCCCTAAAAAGGGCATAATAGTATCTACTTCATACAGTTGTAGTGATTATTAAATGAGGTAGCCTACATAAGGTGCCTAGAATATGCCTGGCAAGCAAAGCACACTCAGTAAATATTAACCAATCTTATTATCTTATGCCTAAAAAACAGCCTCAAGAAGCCTGTTTTGAATGCTTTTATACTATCACAGTAAGTTCAGTTTTCATCTTAGTTGTATAAGTTTTTATAAATTGGTAAAAGATAATATAAATATAAAGTAATATCAGGCTTCCCTGGTGGCCCAATGGTTAAGAATCCACCTTCCAGGGACTTCCCTGGTGATCCAGTAGCTAAGACTGTGCTCCCAATGCAGGGAGCCTGGGTTCAATCCCTATTCAGGAAACTAGATCCCGCATGCCACAACCAAGAGTTCACATCCTGCAACTAAGATCCAGAACAGCCAAATAAATAAATATTTAAAAATAAATAAATAAAAGAATCCACCTTGCAATGCAAGGGACACAGGTTTGATCCCTGGTCCAGAAAGACTGCACATGCCTTGGAGCAACTAAACCCAGGGGCCCCAGCTACTGAGCTGACGCTCTAGATCCCAGGAGCCGAAACTACCAAGCCCATGAGCTGCAACTACTGAAGCTCTCGCTTCTAGAGCCTTCCACAAGAGAAGCCACTGCAATGAGAAGCCTGTGCACCACAACGAAGAGCAGCCCCTGCTCGCTGCCACTAGAGAAAGCCCATGTGCAGCAGTGAAGACCCAGCACAGCCAAAAAATAAAAATAAATAAATCAAATAAAGTGACATCAAGAATGTGGAACAACTGAAACTCTCATACATTTATTGAGTATAATAAATTGGTATGGCTTTAGTAAAGTATTTGATAATATATTCACTTAAGCTGAACTTACTACATATCCTGGGATACAGCAAATCCTCTTCTAGCTATACACCCAACATAATAAGTGCTTATGTCGATCAACAGACCCATACAAGAATATTCATAATAGCTTTATAAATAACAGTCCAAACTTGAAATAAACCCAAATGTCTTTCAACAGTAGAATGGATAAAGTACCATGTAGTCATACAGTAAGATGAGTACAGCAGTGTAAAAGAATAAAACTCATCAATGTGATGTTGAGAAAAGGAAGCCGCTTCATTGTGTGGAGTTCAAAACCTGGCAAACGGGAGGGGGATTCAGGATGGGGGAACATGTGTATACCTGTGGCGGATTCATGTTGATGTATGGCAAAAACCAATACAATATTGTAAAGTAATTGCTGCTGCTGCTGCTAAGTCACTTCAGTCGTGTCCGACTCTGTGCGACCCCATAGACAGCAGCCCACCAGGCTTCTCCGTCCCTGGGATTCTCCAGGCAAGAACACTGGAGTGGGTTGCCATTTCCTTCTCCAATGCATGAAAGTGAAAAGTGAAAGTGAAGTTGCTCAGTCGTATCCGACTCTTCACGACCCCATGGACTGCAGGCCACCAGGCTCCTCCGTCCATGGGATTTTCTAGGGAAAAGTACTGGAGTGGGGTGCCATTGCCTTTTCCGGTAAAGTAATTAACCTCCAATTAAAATAAATAAATTTTTAAAAAAATCTGGCAAACAAATCCACGGTGATAGGAAGTCAGAAACGGTTACCTTTGAGAGGATGCTCTTTGGCAATGAGGGAACCTTCTGTGCTACTGGAAATGTTCTACATATTAATCTGAGTAGTGGTTACCCTGGTATAGAATATACAAAAGCCAGTCAAACTTTAGATTTAAGATCTGTACATTTTAAGATGTATTTCAATAAAACACTTTTTTTAAGTTGCTGTAGAGAAGCACACTGCTGATATCCTTGATGTAGAAAGAAAGGCTTGGTTATTTAGATTTATACAACTCTGTTTCATTTTAGCTAACTCTTTGATAATTATGTTCATTAGCCAGTAATTGATGAACAATTAATTATTTATTATTCCCCTGTGGTTTACAACCTTATTGTGTCAACTGTTCACTCATTTCACAAATATTTAAGTGCCCAAAACTCTGCTAGGTGATGGGACCACCAACAGTGAACAAAAGAGACATAGCTCATGCTTCCACTGAGTGAGGTCTATCGGGGAAAAACAGAAAAGTAAAATCAGGAGTTATAATTGCTTGCTGCATAAGTATAATGGAGAAGTAGACGGTGCCTCCCTGCTAATAGAGAACAAAGCAGGGGCAACAACCCAGAAGGAAAGACTTGCTAAAGAAAATAATATCTAAGTTCAATTCAGGGCCTTTAGAGTAGGAATACCATGCTGTTCCTCAGGCCAAAGAGACTGTGGCATATTCTAGGACCTGAGAAAACTTGAGTAAGACTGAACACAAACTGTGCTGGAAAGGAGGCAAGCAGTGCAGGAAATGGTGCTGAAGAAGTCAACCCGTGGAAGACCTTCCAAGCCCTTCTGAAAAAGGGGTTAGGATATTATTTATTCTATGGACAGGGGAAAGACATGACTTTGCATGTGTTCTGAATGTATCAGTCTATCTTTAATGTGAAGAATGGATTAGAAGGAGGAAAAGACTGGTTAGGAGGCAATAAACTAGGCTGGAGATGATGGAATCTAAAACTAAGGGGGACTTCCCTAGTGGTCCAGTGGTTAAGACTCCATACTTCCAATGCAGGGGACATGGGTTCGATCCCTGGTTGGGGAACTAAGATTCACACACTGTGGGGAGCGGCCCAAAAAATAAATACACAAATAAAATAGCCTATTCCCAGGCTCTCTTACAAAAACAAAAGCAAGAAAAAGACAACTAAGGCAGTAGAGATGAAAGATGTTTGAGAAGTAGATTTTGGAGGACTTGAGGAATCACTGGGTAAGCACAGGAAAGTGAAGAGGGAAGGCCAACACCCAGTTTCTGGCTTGAGCTCTCCTGTTGATGGTGGTGTTGGTGATCAGGGTAGGAAATATGATAAAGAAGTAGTTGCCTAGTTTGAAGGATTTTGAAGAGGTGAGAGGAGGAACTACTGAGTTCTGTTTTATATATCTTACATTGAAGGTGCTTTTGAGCCACTGAGGTAGAGATATTCAGAATGCAGCTGGTCCTGAGGAGAGGTAACTGTCCTGAAGAAATAAATTTGGAAGTCAGCATTGTACAGGAATTCATTAAAGCTGTGGGAGTAGAGAAAAGCTAAAATCACCCCTGAATACTATGTAGAGTAAGAAGAGGAGCAGATTTGGTAGAGAACACTGAGAAATACTCATCTAAAATGATCAGCAGCAGAGAAAGAAAGCCCTTCAGAAAATACTGAGGAGGAACAGAGAAAAAAGAAGGAAACCAAATGGCACACACAGCAGTTAAAGGAAGGGAGATTTTTCTATAACTTTTAGGTGGACAACAGGGTCAAATGTTGCCAAGAGATGACATCAGGGAAGTCTTGGTGATCTTAACAAAGGCAGTAGCAAGGGAGGTAGATGTGAGATTTCAGTGGTTGAGGACTGAATGGGAAGTAAGGGGGTTATTGTGTCTGAATCACAAACATTCACCCCCTCTCTGAAATTGGGGGATTCTATTGCTCTTGCACTGATTAGTTTAGAGACATATTCACTGGAGTATTCATTTTATACTACAGAGTACACACATACTAGTCGAAGCAGAAAAGGATTTATTACAGGGTACTCGTTAGTTTACAGGATGTCCAGAAGGCTAAGGAACCAACCTTGGCTTTTGCACAAGTCATTGACACCACAGCCACTTTACATCCATGGTTTCTGGACCCATGTATTGTGGGCATGGAAGATATGCATTTACTGCATCCTGACTGATAGCATTACCCTCACAAAGTATTATTTCCCAGCCTGTACCTTTACAGGATTTCCCAAAGGACTGTCTATCTTCCTAAAAGTCCATCCACTTCTAGATGATGGGCTACATGATAAGATCAGTGAATCACAATAGTATTAGTTCAGTGCTTTACTTCATTCATCAATAAACAAATTCCCTGGTTAGAAGCAATGATTAAATGGATACCACAACAATGAACTAGGTACCTAGTAGGACTAGAGATAATGGTACAGATAAAAATCTGGCATTCAGGGAAAGTAAACCTATATCTATAGTAAATACATATTCACAGTGAGGAAATATTGCTGCCCCCTCCATGATGGAAGAAGCCTATGTAACCAATCTGCTGCTAGATGGCTGGTAAATATTCCAGGGCTGGGGCTGGATCAGGGTTCAGTTACTGATCACTGCTGCAGGTATGTTAGGTACTCAGAAGGTGAAGTAGCCCAATCAGCCCTGCTGGAGGAAGTTGATGTTAGACCTACACATAATCTCCTTCCCTGCCACTATGCAGCTTTTTTTTTTTTTTTTTTTTAATATTTTGGTCATGTAGCCTGGCATGCAGGATCTTAGTTCCCCAACCAGGGATCAAAGCTGTGCCTCCTGCAGTGGAAATGCAGCGTCTTAACCACTGGACTGCCAGGGAAGTGCCTATGCAAGCTAAATCTCTTCAGTCATGTCTGACTCTTTGCAACCCCAGGAGCCCTGCCAGGCTCCTCTGTCCATGGGATTCCCCAGGCACGAATACAATACTGAAGTGGGTTGCCATGCTCTCCTCCAGGGGATCTTCCTAACCCAGAGTTCGAACCTGCGTCTTCGCCTTCTGCATTGGCAGGCAGTTTCTTTACCACTAGCACCACCTGGGAAGCCCCTTTTTATTTTTTAAATTTATTTATTTTTAGTTGAAGGATAATTGCTTTTACAATATTGTGTTGGTTTCTGCCACACATCAACGTGAATCAGCCATAGGGATACATATGCCCCCTCCCTCTTGAACCTCCCTTTCACCTCCCACCTCATCCCACCTGTCTAGGTTATGACAGAGACAAGTTTGAGTTTCCTGAGTCATACAGCAAATTCCCATCAGCCATCTATTTTACTTACAGTAGTGTACATGTTTCCATCCACTCTCTCCCCTGTGGAGCTTTTTAAAACGAGCCTTTTGAACAAACAATTAGATGCCTAGGGCAAGGCCATTTTGTCCACCTAAGTATTGAGAACCTTCTCTGCAGGAGTCCTTGGCAAGTATCCCCATGGGACAGGTATTCTCATAATCCAGGCACAACCTAAAGCTGTGCGTCCCTGCACTTCCTTCCTCGTATCTCCTTGTCATAGTTTTCAATCTTCTTTTTCCATGACCTGATGTAGCTCAGGAATCAGTATAGATCCATACCTCAGAACATCTCCTTCCATACAAAATGGACCATGAGATAGTCCTTCTAAAACACACATATGCATCTGCTTGGCAGAAAGAAGCTTCTTACACAGAAAACCTTGATGATGATTTCTTTTTCCCTGTAAAGAGGCAAAGTCATCTGATAAAAGTGAGGAAGAAAGAGACGGAATCAGAGATTTGAAGAATTCAGAAGTTTTAAAATAAGGAGAGAGCCAATTTGGAAAACAAATGATTTGGGAACCATTTCAAAGGTGCCAAGTTATATAGTTACGTCATTTTTCTCCAGAAGCCCTACTGTAAGCCACTGAGAAGCAAAAACCACGCCAGTGGATAAGTAAAGCCTATTTACTGCAACTTCAAGACTATCCATTCACCTGTGTTTAAATTGAATTCCCATTTCACAATATCAATTTACTGGTTCTGACTAAATCAGGGTTATTATTTAGATATAAGGTATGGATTTTTAACAGCAATTTTTGTCTACTAAGGCAAGGGGTAATATATAAAAATTATTTTTCTAAGTAAGGATTACTTGGGGTAATTATCTTTTAATCTGTAAAATCAATTGATAACGATGGTTGCTTCTGTGAAGGAGTATTAGGTGGTTGAAACATAACAGGAGAGGTTCATGTTTGACGTACATTCCTTTATAGCTTTGAATCTATACCTCTGAGTTTTGAATTTATATCAAGGTATAAAAATACATCGATAGTCCTTCAATGTGTCCAGCCCCACTGGATAGAAGTACACTTTTCTGAGAGGATGGTTTCTGTGCAGCTGTGGCATTCTGATCCTTCAGTTCAGTTCAGTCACTCAGTTGCATTAGACTCTTAACAACCCGATGGACTGCAGCACACCAGGCTTCCCTGTCCATCAGCAACTTACAGAGCTTGCTGAAACTCATGTCCATCGAGTTGGTGATGCCATCCAACCATCTCATCCTCTGTCGTCCCTTTCTCCTCCTGCCTTCAATCTTTCCCAACATCAGGGTCTTTACCAATGAGTCTTCAAATCAGGTGGTTAAAGTATCGGAGCTTCAGCTTCAGCATCATCCTTCCAATGAATATTCAGGACTTATCTCCTTTAGGATAGACTGGTTTGATCTTCTTGCTGTTCAAGAGACTCTCAAGACTCTTCTCAACATCACAGGTCAAAAGCATCAATTCTTCAGTGCTCAGCTTTCTTTATGGTCCAACTCTCATATCGATACATGACTACTGGAAAAACCATAGCTTTCACTAGATGGAACTTTGTTGGCAAAGTAATGTGTCTGCTTTTGAATATGCTGTCTATGTTGGTCATAGCTTTTCTTCCAAGGAGCAAACAACTTTTAATTTCACGGCTGTAGTCACCATCTGCAGTGATTTTGGATGCAAAAAAAATAAAGTCAGTCACTGTTTCCACTGTTCCCCCATCTATGCCACGAAGTGATGGGACCAGATGCCATGGTTTTAGTTTTTGAATGTTGAGTTTTAAGCCAGCTTTTTCTCTCTCCTCTTTCATTTTGATCAAGAGGCTATTTAGTTCCTCTTCACCTTCTGCCATAAGGGTGGTCTCATCTGCATATCTGAGGTTATTGATAATTCCCCCAGCAATCTTGATTCCAGCTTCTGCTTCATCCAGCCTGGTATTTAACATGATGTATTCTGCATATAAGTTAAATAAGCAAGGTGACAATATAGAGCCTTGATGTACTCCTTTCCCAATTTGGAACCAGTCCATTGTTCCATGTCCAATTCTGACTCTTGCTTCTTGACCTGCATACAGATTTCTCAGGAGGCAGGTAAGGTGGTCTGGTATTTCCATCTCTTGAAGAATTTTCCACAGTTTGTTGTGATCCACACAGTCAAAGGCTTTAGCATAGTCAATGAGGCAGAAGTAGATGTTTTTCTGGAATTCCCTTGCTTTTTCTATGATCCAATGGGATGTTGGCAATTTGATCTCTGGTTCCTCTGCCTTTTCTAAATACAACTTGAACAACTCAAAAGTTCTCAGTTCACGTACTGTTGAAGCCTAGCTTGGAAAATTTTGAACATTACTTGCCTAGAGTGTAAGATGAGTGCAATTGTGTGGTAGTTTGAACATTCTTGCACATTGTCTTTCTTTGGGATTGGAATGAAAACTGACATTTTCCAGTCCTGTGGCCACTGCAGAGTTTTCCAAATTTGCTGGCATATTGAGTGCAGCACTTTCACAGCATCATCTTTGACGACGTTAAATAGCTCACTGGAATTCTATCACCTCCATTAGCTTTGTTCATAGCGATGCTTCCTAAGGCCCATTTGACTTCCCATTCCAAGATGTCTGGCTCTAGGTGAGTGATCACACAATCATGGTTATCTGGGTCATTAAGATCTTTTTCGCATAGTTCTCTTGTGTATTCTTGCCACCTCGTCTTAATACCTTCTGCTTCTGTTACGTCCATACTGCTTCTGTCCTTTATTGTGCCCATCTTTGCATGAAACGTTCACTTAGTATCTCTAATTTCCCTGAAGAGATCTCTAGTCTTTCCCATTCTATTGTTTTCCTCTATTTCTTTGCATTGATCACTTAGGAAGGCTTTCTTATCGCTCCTTGTTATTCTTTGGAACTCTGCATTCAGATGGATATATGTTTCCTTTTCTCCTTTGCCTTTCACTTCTCTTCTTTATTCAGCTATTTGTAAAGACTCCTCAGCCAACCATTTTTATTGTGGATGATTTTGATCACTACCTCCTGTACAATGGTATGAACCTCCATCCATAGTTCTTCAGGCACTCTTTCTATCAGATCTAATCCCTTGAATCTATTTGTCACTTCCACTGTATAAGTGTAAGGGATTTGATTTAGGTTACCTGAATGGTCTAGTGGTTTTCCCTACTTTCTTCAATTTAAGTCTGAATTTGGTAATAAGGAGTTCATGATCTGACCCACAGTCAGCTTCTGGTCTTATTTTTGCTGACTGTATAGAGAGCTTCTCCATCTTTGGCTGCAAAGGATACAATCAATCTGATTTCAGTATTGGCCATTTGGTGATGTCCATGTGTGGAGTCATCTCTTGTGTTTTTGGAAGAGGGTGTTTGCCATGACCAGTGTGTTCTCTTGGCAGAACTCTGTTAGCATTTGCCCTGCTTCATTCTGTACTCCAAGGCCAACTTGCCTGTTACTCCAGGTATCTATTGACTTTCACTTTTGCAATCCTATCCCCTATAATGAAAAGGACATCTCTTTTTTGGTGTTAGTTCTGGAAGAACGTGTAGGTTTTCATAGAGCTGTTTAACTTCAGCTTCTTCAGTACTGGTGGCTGGGGCATAGATTTGGATTACTGTGATATTGAATGATTTGCCTTGGAAATGAACAAAGGTCATTCTGTCGTTTTTGAGATTGCACCCAAGTACTCCATTTTGGACTCTTGTTGACTATGAGGGCTACTCCATTTATTTTAAGGGATTCTTACCACAGTAGTAGATATAATGATCATCTGAATTAAATTTGCCCATTCAAGTCCATTTTAGTTCACTGATTCCTCAAATGTTGATGGTCACTCTTGCCATCTCCTGTTTGACCACTTCTAATTTACCACTTTCCCCCTCTGTTGGTCTCTCCCATCAGGAAGCTTTCATAAACCTCTTATCCTTCTCCATCAGAGGGCAGACAGACTGAAAACCATAATCACAGAAAACTAACCAATCTGATGACAATCACCACAGCCTTGTCTAACTCAGTGAAACCATGAGTATGCCATGTAGGGCCACCCCAGGTGGATGGGTCATGGTGGAGAGTTCTGACAAAACATTGTCCACTGGAGAAGGGAATGGCAAACCACTTCAGTATTCTTGCCTTGAGAACCCCATGAACAGTATAAAAAGGCAAAAAGATAGGATACTGAAAGATGAAATCCCCAGGTCTGTAGGTGCCCAATATATTACTGGAGATCAGTGGAGAAATAACTCCAGAAAGAATGAAGAGATGGAGCCAAAGCAAAAACAACACCCAGTTGTGGATGTGACTGGTGATGGTAGTAAAGTCTGATGCTATAAAGAGCAATATTGCATAGGAACCTGGAATGTTAGGTCCATGAATCAAGGCAAATTGGAAGTGGTCAAACAGGAAATGGCAAGAGTGAACATTGACATTTTAGGTATAGGTGAACTAAAATGGACTGGAATGGGTGAATTTCACTCAGATGACCATTATATCTACTACTGTGGGTAAGAATCCCTTAGAAGAAATGTAGTAGCCATCATAGTCAACAAAAGAGTCCAAAATGCAGTACTTGGATGCAATCTCAAAAACAGAATGATTTCTGTTCGTTTCCAAGGCAAACCATTCAATATCACTGTAATCCAAGTCTATGTCCCTACCAGTAATGCTGAAGAAGCTGAAGTTAAACAGTTCTATGAAGACCTACAAGACCTTCTAGAACGAACACCCAAAAAGATGTCCTTTTCATTATAGGGGACAGGAATGCAAAAGTAGGAAGTCAAGAAATACCTGGAGTAACAGGCAAATTTGGCCTTGGAGTACAGAATGAAGCAGGGCAAAGGCTAACAGAGTTTTGCCAAATAACGTACTGGTCATAGCAAACACCCTCTTCCAGGAACACAAGAGAAGACTCCACACATGACCATCACCAAATGGTCAATACTGAAATCAGATTGATTGTATCCTTTGCAGCCAAAGATGGAGAAGCTCTATACAGTCAGCAAAAACAAGACCGGGCACTGACTGTGGCTTAGATCATGAACTCCTTATTGCCAAATTCAGACTTAAATTGAAGAAAGTTGAGAAAGCCACTAGACCATTCAGGTATGACCTAAATCAAATCCCTTACACTTATACAGTGGAAGTGAAAAATAGATTCAAGGGATTAGATCTGATAGACAGAATGCCTGAAGAACTATGGATGGGAGGTTTGTGACATTGTACAGAAGTTAGTAATCAGTACCATCCCCAAGAAAAAGAAATGCAAAATCGTTGTCTGAGGATGCCTTACAAATAGCTATGAAAAGAATAGAAGTGAAAGGCAAAGGACAAAAGGAAAGATATACCCATTTGAATGTAGAGCTCCAAAGAATATCAAGGAATGATAAGAAAGCCTTCCTAAGTGACCAATGCAATGAAATAGAGGAAAACAATAGAATGGGAACGACTAGAGATCTCTTCAAGAAAATTAGAGATACCAAGGGAAATTTTCATGCAAAGATGGGCACAATAAAGGACAGAAGCAGTATGGACATAACAGAAACAGAAGGCATTAAGACGAGGTGGCAAGAGTACACAGAACTGCACGAAAAAGATCTTCACAACCCAGATAATCGATATGCTGTGATCACTCACCTAGAGCCAGACATCTTGGAATGGGAAGTCAAATGGGCCTTAGGAAGCATCTCTACGAACAAAGCTAATGGAGGTGATAGAATTCCAGTGAGCTATTTAACGTCGTCAAAGATGATGCTGTGAAAGTGCTGCACTCAATATGCCAGCAAATTTGGAAAACTCTGCAGTGGCCACAGGACTGGAAAATGTCAGTTTTCATTCCAATCCCAAAGAAAGGCAATGCCAAAGAATGCGCAAACTACTGCACAATTGTACACGTCTTACACTCTAGGAAAATAATGTTCAAAATTCTCCAAGTTAGGCTTCAACAATACATGAACTGAGAACTTTGAGTTATTCAAGTTATTTAGAAAAGGCAGAGGAACCAGAGATCAAATTGCCAACATCCATTGGATCATCGAAAAAGCAAGAGGGTTCCAGAAAAACATCTACCTCTGATTTATTGACTATGCTAAAGCCTTTGACTATGTGGATCACAACAAACTGTGGAAAATTCTTCAAGAGATGGAAATACCAGACCATCTGACCTGCCTCCTGAGTAATCTGTCATGTAATGCATGTCAAGAAGCACCAGTTAGAACCAGACATGAACAACACACTGGTTCCAAATCGGGAAAGTATGTCAAGGCTATATACTGTGAATTTGCTTATTTAACTTATATGCAGAGTACATCATGAAAAATGCTGGACTAGATGAAGCACAAGCTGGAATCAAGATTGCTGGGAGAAATTTCAATAACCTCAAATATGCAGATGACTCCACCCTTATGGCAGAAAGCAAAGAAGAACTAAAGAGCCTCTTGAAAGTGAAAGAAGAGAGTGGAAAAGTTGGCTTAAAACTCAACATTCAGAAAACTGACATCAGTGGCATCTGCTCCCTTGATGGGATCATGGCATCACTTCATCTGCTCCCTTGATGGGATCATGGCATCACTTCACAGCAAACAGATGGGGAAATAATGGAAACAGTGACAGACTTTATTTTTGGGTGCTCCAAAATCACTGCAGATGGTGACTGCAGCCACGAAATTAAAAAACGCTTGCTCCTTGGATGAAAAGCTATGACCAACCTAGACAGCATATTAAAAAGCAGAGATATTACTTTGCCAAGAAAGGTCCATCTAGTCAAAGCTATAGTTTTTCCAGTAGTCATGCATGGATGTGAGAGTTGGACTATAAAGAAAGGTGAGCGCCAAAGAATTGATGCTTTTGAACTAAAGCTGAAGCTCCAATACTTTGCAAACTCCAACACTTGATGCAAAGAACTGACTCATTTGAAAAGACCTTGATGCTGGGAAAGATTGAAGGTGGGAGGAGAAGGGGAGGACAGATGATGAGATGGTTGGATGGCATCACCAGCTCAATGGAAGTGAGTTTGAGTAAACTCCAGGAATTGATGATGGACAGGGAGATCTGGTTGCTACAGTCCATGGGGTCACAAAGAGTTGGACATGACTGAGCAACTGAGCTGAACTGAACTGAATTTACCTCGATTCATGGACCTAACATTCCAGGTTCCTATGCAATATTGTTCTTTACAGCATGGGACTTTATTTCCATCACCAGTCACATCCACAACTGGGCATTGTTTTTGCTTTGACTCAGCCTCTTCATTCTTTCTAGAGTTATTTCTCCACTCTTCTCTAGTAGCATATTGGGCATCTACTTACCTGAGGAGTTCATCTTTCAGTGTCCTATCTTACTGAAGTGGTTTGCCATTCCCTTCTCCAGTGGACCATGTTTTGTCAGAACTCTCCACCATGACCTGTTCATCTTGGGTGACCCTACACGGCATGGCTCATAGTCTCATTGAATTAGACAAGGCTGTGCTCCATGTGTGACAAGGGTGTGATCCAAGTGATCAGTTTGGTTAGTTTTCTGTGATTGTGGTTTTCATTCTGCCTGTCCTCTGATAGATAAGGATAAGAGGCTTGTAGAAGTTTCCTGATGGGAGGGAATGTCTGTGGGGAAATCTAGGTCTTGTTCTGATGGGTGGGATCCTGCTTAGTAAATCAACAATCCAATTTTCTGTTGATGTGTGGTGCTTTGTTCCCTCCTGGTAGTTGGGCCTGAGATTACTTAGGGCCACTCTATACCAAATGAAACATATTGGTGCTTTTCTAAGTCATTTCTTGACATCAGCTAACTGGAGGGATATTTTCCAAAATCTGTATAGTAGAAATACAGATATTCCTGTGATGAGAATATGAATTACTTATTTTTCCCTGTACTCTCCAAACTTTCTCTAATGTACATTGTTTTTTTGTTGTTGCTAGTTAGTCACTAAGTCATGTCTGACTCTTAGTGACTGTAGCCCATCAGACTCCTCTGTCTGTGGAATTTCCCAGGCAAGAATACTGGATTGCCATTTCCTTCTCCAGGGGATCTTTCCAACCCAGGGATTGAACCCTCATCTCCTGCATTGGCAGGCAGATTCCTTATCTGTGAGTCATCAGGGAAGCCCATTGTGTACATAATCAGGAAAAAATATATTATAAATATTTTGTCATGTATTAATTCATTTATCCTTGTATTTAATTTTTTGAGTACTAGTGAGCATGTATGTGGGGCTTCCCAGGTGGTTCAGTGGTAAAGAATCCACCTGACAATGCAGAAGATGTAAGAGACATGGGTTAAATCCCTGGGTTGGGAAGATCAATTAGAGGGGGAAATGGCAACCCACTCCAGTATTCTTGCCTAGAAAATCCAATGGACAGAGGAGTCTGGTGGGCTACAGTTCATGGGGTCACTAAAAAGAGTTGGACACAACTTAGCAACTAAACAACAACAATAATCAGTTCAGTTCAGTCGCTCAGTCATGTCCCACCCTTTGCAACCCCATGGACTGCAGCATGCCAGGCTTCCCCGTCCACCACCAACTCCTGGAGTTTACTCAAACTTATGTCCATCGAGTTGGTGATGCCATCCAACCATCTCATCTTCTGTTGTCCCCTTCTCCTCCCACCTTCAATGTTTCCCAGCATTAGGGTCCTTTCAAAGAGTCAGTTCTTTGCATCAGGTGGCCTAAATATTGGAGTTTCAGCTTCAGCATCAGTCCTTCCAAAGAATATTCAGGACTAATTTCGTTTAGGATTGACTGGTTCAGTCTCCTTGCAGTCCAAGGGACTCTCAAGAGTCTTCTCAAACACCATAGTTCAAAAGCATCAATTCTTCAGTGCTCAGCTTTCTTTATAATCCAACTCTCACATCCATGCATGACTACTGGAAAAACCATAGCTTAGACTAGATGGACCTTTGTTGGCAAAGTAATGTCTCTGCTTTTTAATATGCTGTCTAAGTTGGTCATAGCTTTTCTTCCAAGGAGCAAGTGTCTTTTAATTTTGTGGCTGCAGTCACCATCTGAAGTGATTTTGGAGCCCCCCAAAATAAAGTGTGTCAATGTTTCTTTTGTTTCCACATCTATTTGTCAATAAGTGATGGAACTGGATGCCATGATATTAGTTTTCTGAATGTTGAGCTTTAAGCCAACTTTGTCACTCTCCTCTTTCACTTTTATCAAGAGGCTCTTTAGTTCTTCTTCACTTTCTGCCATAAGGGTGGTGTCATCTGCATATCTGAGGTTATTGATATTTCCCCCGGCAATCTTGATTCCAGCTTGTGCTTCATCCAGTCCAGCGTTTCTCATGATGTACTCTGCATATAAGTTAAACAAGCAGGATGACAATATACAGCCTTGAGGTACTCCTTTCCCAATTTGGAATCAGTCTGTTGTTCCAGGTCCAGTTCTAACTGTTGCTTCTTGACCTGCATACAGATTTCTTAGGAGGCAGGTCAGGTGGTCTGGTATTCCCATCTCTTGAAGAATTTTCCACAGTTTGTTGTGATCCGCACAAAGGCTTTGGCGTAGCCAATAAAGCAGAAGTAGATGTTTTTCTGGAACTCTCTTGCTTTTTTGATGATCTAAAAGATCTTGGCAATATGATCTCTGTTTCCTCTGCCTTTTCTAAATCCAGTTTGAACATCCAGAATTTCATGGTTCATGTACTATTGAAGCCTGGCTTGCAGATGTTCAACAACAATGGACTAAGAGAAATACCCTTTAATCTGTCACTCTTGGGAATTCCCTGGTGGTCCAGTGACTAAGACTCTGAGCTCCCAGTGTGGCAGCCCCAGGTTCGATCCCTGTTCAGGGTCTAGATCCCACATGCTGCAACTAAGAGTTCACATGCCATAGCTAAAAGATCTTACATGCTGCAACTAAGACTTGGCACAGCCAAATAAGTAAATATTTTTTAAAAACTGTCACTCTCATAGCTGCTGAGGATTGGATTGGAGAAGAGGCAAGTGTGAACAGAGTGGCCAGTGAGACATTTTTTTCGGTTGTCCAAGAAGACACAACAGTGGCTTGGACCAGGGCAATGGCAATGCAGATGGAGGAGAGTGGACAAACTCAATACATATTTTGAAGGTAGAAATATCACTTACTGGATGTGAATAAGTGATCACAGGGAGATGGAATTTTCAAGCATGGCAGTCAGATTTCAGACATGAGCAACTGGGTGGACAAATATACCATTCACTGTTAAGAAGAACACCCAGATAGGCATAGATAAGGAGAGAAATTGAAAAGCCTTCAGTTAAAAGATGTGAGATGTTCCTTTCTCTTAACAATGGTAATAATAATAACAATAAAGAAAGAATGTAGTGATTAGGTAAGAATTGAGTCACAGGATTTTTATTTTCAAAATGAAATATGCCTAAAGAGTTAGAAGGTAGAAGTCCTAGTGTTTAGATGCTGCAAAAGCAGGCAAGGAAGTTACTGAACAAACTTTGAACTTTGAACAACTTATTTCTGAATGGAAATGCTAGTGACTGTATCTTAGGTTGGTAATATCTCATAATGAACATCAGCAAGTTAGTTCTAAGCAGACCGAGCGCCCCCAGTTGACCAATCATACCCTTGTGGATATAGTAGTTCCCAGAATGTAAAACCCTTGAAGCTAGGACCAAACAACTCTTTCAGCATTTGCAAAAACACAAGTTAGAATCATGAATGACCAGACATTTCTCTTCTGAGTAGGACAGAAGAATATTTCTGAGCTCTCATCCAATGACCTGAGAATAGCAGGTGATGATTTCTCTAAGCAAGAATAAAGTTTATTCTACTAATATTCTTATAATGTTTCACTGCCAAGTGGTGTCCATATTGTGAATGTATTTTCTATGTTCAGTTCAGTTCAGTTCAGTTGCTCGGTCGTGTCCAACGCTTTGCGACCCCACGGACTGCAGCATGCCAGGCTTCCCTGTCCACCACCAAATGTTCTGTGTTAATATATCATAAAATTGATTTGCTCAAGTGTGTTTTGCTTTCCCACATTGGTTGGCCTCTCAAGTCAAACAATGTGAGGTTACTAGAAACAGCACTGTGTCTTACCCAACTTCGAGTCATAGTGGATATTCAGTGAATGTTTGCTAGGTGAAGAAATGAATGTTTATTGATTGGAATAAAAAACACAGAAATATGATAAATGAATTCAATATAAATATTAAGGTAAATGCATTGGAAGAAAGTAACTCAGATCGCAGTAATGAAATACTGAGTTGTGACTTGTCAAAATACAACCACGAAAGTAATCCAGGACATGAAAAACTAGTTTATGGGAAATATCTATGCTCTGTTTTAATGCAATGAATTATAAACAGAGACTATATTCACCATTATTTTAGATATATAATATTCAGATATCGAAGACAAACAGGTACTAACCACAAAAAGACAATTTTTCATGTGAAAAAAAATCAAACAGTGAATACAAAACAAAGTGACACACTTACAATTAGGTTTATAAAATCAGAAAGTAGATTTATCTTGTAATATATCTATCTCTTTGGAAACTTCTTTCAAAATTAAACAGTCATTCAAATTCTCTGATATTGAGGGAGGAAGAGTATTTCGTAAAAATATAAATTAAAAGGAAATTGTTTCAAATCTCTGATGAATATTTTACTTATTACCGTTTGTTTCCATAGTTTAGTTTCTTTAGCATGGTTAAATTGTAACCTACATGGTACCTATTCAGTGATCCACAACAGGGCACTCTAATTTTTATTGTGCAATCATTTATAAACCTTGGATCACAGCCACTTTTCATGTAAATAACACCAATGATGACTCTTAGGAAACCAGTGCTGTGTGGTTCTTTCCAATAGTGCTGAGGCTATAGCCCAATGTGTTGTTTTTTTTGGTCCTTAAAGACTAAGACTGAGTTTCAAAAGGATTAATTCAGCACCTACTTATCAAGTTTAGCTTCAGAAACTTGTATTTTTCAGAGGGAAATGAAGATTGGGAAGAAGATCTGGGACAAAGATTTGGTTTTTATTGGATAACCTCCTAATGTTTGATTTTCTTTATGTACTTTTACCACATGTATGTATTATCTTACGGTAACCACAAGCCACAATTTTTTTTTTAAGTTAACTACATTTTTAAAAAACCTACAGAAGTGGGTTTTTTGGGGATTTTTTGGTTGTTGTTGTTTGTTTGTTTTTTAAATCTCTTCCTTGGAGATGGTCAGCGCTTTCCCCAAAGTTTCTGAGAATTTACTGATATTCTTACTGTAACACTCTCTATTATATTATGTAAAAATAAAGCTAAACCTCTGCATAGTCAATAGAAACGAGTTAATTCTCTGTATTCCCAGGATCATGATACCAAATATAAACTGGACTCTTCAAAATTCAGATCTCTTATTAATCACATGTTTTGATCCAACCTTTGTCAGACTTTATTTTTTGGGGCTCCAAAATCACTGTAGATGGTGATTGCAGCCATGAAATTAAAAGACATTTACTCCTTGGAGGGAAAGTTATGACCAACCTAGATAGCATATTAAAAAGCAGAGATATTACTTTGCCAACAAAGGTCCATCTAGTCAAGGCTATGGTTTTTCCAGTAGTCATGTATGGATGTGAGAGTTGGACTGTGAAGAAAGCTGAGCACCGAAGAGTTGGTGCTTTTGAACTGTGGTGTTGGAGAAGACTCTTGAAAGTCCCTTGGACTGCAAGGAGATCCAACCCATCCATCCTAAAGGAGATCAGCCCTGGGTGTTCTTTGGAAGGACTGATTCGAAAGCTGAAACTCTAATACTTGGCCACCTCATGTGAAGAGTTGACTCACTGGAAAAGACTCTGATGCTGGGAGGGATTGGGGGCAGGAGGAGAAGGGACGACAGAGGATGAGATGGCTGGATGGCATCACCAACTCGATGGACATGAGTTTGAGTGAACTCCAGGAGTTGGTGATGGACAGGGAGGCCTGGTGTGCTGCGATTCATGGGGTTGCAAAGAGTCGGACACGACTGAGCGACTGAACTGGACTGAACTGAACAACTTTTTGTTAAAGCTATTCATAGGAAATAAAACGAGGCTTAGATGAATTGACTTAAATTGTCTTTTATTTCTTAACCTCAAGCTCCAATCAGTGTGTTGTAAGCAGTGGAAATGAACTTAAAAAAAAAAAAAGGCAGAGACTCTGGATAAGTCACGAAAGAATTCAGTCACTGGATGGATAAGAAAGGACTGGCTGGCTGTGTAAGGCAGTGAGGTTAAGGCGCTAGGAAACAAAGCAAGTCGAAGTCAACTGGGGTCCAGGGTCCAAATTCGCCCCGGAAATGAGCCCCAGATAAATCAACTAATCTTATCTGTGCTCATCTATGGCTCAGTTGTACTAGTAAATTAACTTATTAAAAAATACTGGACAAAGAGATCTAGATCACCTCCACTTCCTTTCTCGATGAGGTAGGCCCACTTGGGGCTCCAAAGCCAGATCCAAAATTGTTATGGAGAAGTCCAAACCAGAACCTAGGACTTCTATGTTCATCAAAATTTGGTTTAAAAAATTATTTTCCTCCTCCAGTTCTATATTGGTTCAAAAATATGGAACCAGTTATGGAGAAAAATATTTTGTTGACAAAGTCATCCTTTTCTCTTTAAGACTTGTCAACATTCATTAGCCCAATGTTTTTATGAAAAAAAAATTAGGGATAGGTAAGTTTTCTAGGATGATCTACACTAAAATATACAGCCTCTGCACATAGTTAAAATCTCTCTCCAGTTAGCCTTAATATTTCATATTTGTGATTTTCAGTCAGGGAGGGACAGGCTTGACCTGTGTACTATAGTTTGGAAAATATACCACAGTGATTTGAATATATCAAGTCAGTATCTATCCAACTCTAATGAACACCCTCATGCGCAAGCACGAAAATCAGGGTCTATGTCAATATGTCTCAGACTTTATCATTCCATTCCATTACAGTGCCTTCTCACAGTTGAATAAGTCATCCACAACTGAACAGATTTTATCAAACCTAATTCTCTAAGGTTGTATTAGGAAAACAGTAGTAGTCATATTCAATACACTTTAAAAAATTACACATTCTCTCTCACTCTGAGAATAATTGTTCTAAGTTTACCCTTCAATTATTCTGCTAACAGCACCCTTTCTTAAATATATTTCTCACACCTTTATGATGGCAAAATTCCAAATTCATAATAATGCAATGTGACATTACAAAAGATTATTCTAATAAGTTTTGGGTGAGTTTCTACATAATGTTGCCATAATATATTGTGACATTTGCTGCCACTTATTAAATTCCCTTTTATGGTTTTGACTTTCAAAAAAATTTTATTCTCATTTCACAAAACTCCCATGTAGTAAGGCACAGCAGATTTTGGATTAAAACTATAGGGCCTGAGATTTAAATGATAATTTGCTACTGAATTACAAAATTATAAAGTGAAATTTTCATGTTTTATCTTAAAATAATCATCTTTACCAAATTTATTATTTTAAATTATTTTAAAGCCACTTTGAAAAGTGCAGTTGGCCCTTGAATAACACTGGAGCAAGGGATGCCAACCTTCCACGAAGTTGAAAATCTGCGTATGGTCAGCCCTCCATTTAATTGGTAGGGCTTCCCAGGTGGCCCTAGTGGTAAAGAATGTATGCTTGTTATTTTATTCCTTATTCTTTTTCCTTATAACAATTTTATATCACATCAGATCTTGATATGTACTTGTTGCTCATTTTTATATGAATTCAGTTTTACTGAATTTTAAGAAGAAAGCTTTGTTCAGAAAACTTTTATAGCTTTGTTCTAAATACAGCAGCTTGCTCTCAGATGTTTCCTGATATCTCCCCTTTCCCACATTAATTTAGGTCTTCTTTTTCTTTCTTTCCTTTTTTAAAAAATTGAAGTATGGCTAATTCACAATACTCTGTTAGTTTCAGGTATACAGTAAGGTGATTTAGTTATATATATGTTTTTCAAATTATTTTCCATTATAGCTTATTATGAGATATTAAATATAATGCCCTCTGGTATACAGTAAATCCTTATTGCTTATCTGTTTTATATATTCTAGTTTATATCTGTTACTGTCATATTCCTAATTTATCCCTCCTCCCACTTTCCCCTTTGGTAACCATAAGTTTGTTTTCTATGCCTGAGAGTCTGCTTCTGTTTTGCATGTAGATTCACTTGTATTACTTTCTAGATTCCACATATAAGTGATACCAAAAAATATTTGTATTTGTCTGACTTACTTCACTAAGTGTAATAGTCTCTAGGTCCATCTATATTTCTGCAAATAGCAAAATTTCATTCTTTTTATGGCTGAGTAATATTCCATTATAGTCACATATACACCACATCTTCTTAAGCCCATAATCTTTTAATGGGCACTTGGGTTGTTTCCATATCTTGGCTATTGTAAATAATGCTGCTATGATCACTGGAGTGTATGTATCTTTTCAAATCAGAGTTTTCTTTTTTTCTTTCTGAATGTATATCCAGGAGGGGATTTGTAGGGTTATATTGTAGCTCTATTTTTAGTTTTTTAAGGAACCTCAATACTGTTTTCCAGAGTGAAAAACAGTATGAAACTGAAAATATTCTCACCAACAGTGTAGGAGGGTTGGTTCCCTTTTTGATGATGACTGTTCCGATCAGTGTGAGGTAACATCTCATTGTGGTTTTGATTTGCATTTCTCTAATAGTTAGCAACGTGGAACATCTTTTTATGTGCCTGTGAGCCATCTGTATGTCTTCTTTGGAGAAATGTCTATTTAGGTCTTCTGCACATTTGTTGATTATGTTGTCTTTTTTTTTAATATATTGATTTTTATGAGATGTTTGTATATTTTGGATATTAACCTTTTGCTGGTTGCATCATTTGCAAATATTTTCTCCCATTCAGTGGGTTGTCATTGTTTTGTTGATGGTTTCCTTTGCTGTGCAAAAGCTTTTAAGTTCGATTAGGTTTGACTTATTTTTGCTTTTATTTCTTTTGCCTTGGGAGACTGACCTAATAAAATATTGCTACAGTTTATATCAGAGAATATTTTGCCTATGTTCTCTACTAGTTTTATGGTGTCATGTCTGATATTTAGACATCTTTCTTGACCATCCTTGTCCTGTTGGATTTTAATTATGCTTCCAGTCATTTCTCTTCAGTGTGAAGCCCCAGACTTGAGGTGAAACTGATGGGTCAGTCTTGAGAATTCATGGACTTACACCACCACTTCAGCCTGTTGGCTTTACCTAGAGATCCTCAGTTTCCTGGGCACCTACTAGTTTTGTGACCTTGGACAAAAATTGCTGTACCTTTCTATGCCTCCATTTCTCCATTTGTAAGATGAAAAAGTAATAGCCTGATGAGTTTTCATTCAAGGTGGTTAACACATTGACACTCAGTGATCACTTTTCAAATGTTTACTTAATAGGGAAAATATCCATCTGCTCCTTCTTTATGAATTCATCATTATGTTGTAGAAGCACTCAGGTTATCCAGTCACAACTATCCAAAGTCCCCAGTGCTTCAGGAGTCTGTTCATGAGCTGTGTGCTGTACTGTGCTAAGGCACTTCAATTTTATCTCGACTCTGTGTGGCCCCAAGGACTGTAGCCTCCCAGTCTCCTCTGTCCATGGGATTCTCCAGGCAAGAATACTGTCGTGGATTGCTATGCCCTCCTCCAGGGGATCTTCCCAACCCAGGGACCCAACCTGCATCTCATGTCTCCTGCACTGGTGGGCGGGTTCTTTACCACTAATGCCACCTGGGAAGCCCATTCATGGGCTGCTGCTACTGCTGCTAAGTCGCTTCAGTCGTGTCCAACTCTATGCGACCCCATAGACGGCAGCCCACCAGGCTCCTCTGTCCCTGGGATTCTCCAGGCAAGAATACTGGAGTGGGTTGCCATTTCTTTCTCCAATGCATGAAAGTGAAAAGTGAAATTGAAGTCACTCGGTCGTGTCCGACTCTTCGAGACACCAGGGACTGTAGCCTCCCAGGCTCCTCCATCCATAGGATTTTCCAGGCAAGAGTACTGGAGTGGGTTGCCATTTCCTTCTGCGATTCATGGGCTAGCCATAGTTTAATTTACCCACTCAACACACGTCACACCATTTGGTTACTAACAAAAGACTCAAGAGAAAGGAAAGCTCCTCACAATGTCATCCTACTAAGAATACAAATGCCCTTACTTTGGTGTTGAGTCATTTCATATTACATTTGTTTGGTTTTATTCCTCCCTAGGCTCTCTAGGAACTTGGAAATAACTTTATTTGTATATAATCAAATAGGACTTCTCAACACCTGATACTTCAGCACAAGTGCCAGTCTTTTTAGAACAGCCCTGGAGAAACTTTTCTTGAAAGTCCAGAGCATTCCTAAAAGGCTTTTGAAATTTTCATTTTGTATATATGATTTACTGCTGACAATTTGTATTATCTACAGTCAAAATGTGCCACTTCTTTAACCTGTTTGATTGTATGTTTTCCCCTTTTAAGCAACTTGGCTTGAAAACATAAATACAAAAAGCGCTAACCAACCAGGTTTTTGGAATTCAAGTTGCCAAAAAGTATTTTTCTACATTAACCTAGGATTTATCTAGAAAAATATGAGCCCAAAAAGTATGTGTATAGGGAAACTCACAAGAACTAAATGTAATGTGTGGTCCTGGTTTGAATCCTGGACCAGAAAAAAAAATAGTTTTCCTCTTTTTCTATAAAGTGTTGGGAATTGATCAAATTTAAATAATGTCTACAGAAACCAATATTGCATCAATTTTCCTGATTTAGATAAGCACACTGTGGTTATATAAGAGAATGAACACAAAACATTTGGGGTAAAGGGGCTTCGTGCCTGCATCTAAGTCTCAAACAGTTGAGATAAAAGAGAGGATGTGAAAGCAAATGTGATAAAATGTTAACATTTGGGGACTCTGGGTGAAGACTATATGGGAATTTTGTGTACTGTTCTGTTGTAACTTAGTCAAAGTCTGAAACTGTTTCAAAATAAAAGATTTTTAAAGGTTAGGGGTTAAGAACAGAAAGATAGGAAGATTAATGTTGGTAAGGGTTCTTTGAACATTTACAGTATCCATGAATATTACACATGGAAAGCAAAAGCCTTGTTTTAATAGAAAAGCTGGGAGCTTAGAGTGCCTTAGATATCTTGATTAGGAATTCTAGCATAAAAATCACCCCTCAGAAAGTATTCACTTTGATAGGCACACTGGGCTTGAGTCAATAAACTGCCAATAAACATGTTAGTTGAATCAGTGTTATCCTAGAGAACTAATAACTCAGGCTAAGGTTATTAGAAATAGCAAGTACTATCAGATTGACAGAGATGAAGTTATTATGCTCAGTAAGCAAGTGGAGCAGCAATAGTGCTTGTAATCTGTTGGTGGGATTTAGATTGGTATAGTCTGGTATAATCTTTTTAAGGAGCAATCAGATAGTATGTATTACATTTTAAATGTTCATACCCTTTGACTCAGAAATTTTATTTCTAGAAATGTACCCTAAGGAAATAGTGGGGTAAGTGAGCACAGATGTATTATATTCTATCATAGCAAAGAACAGGAGACATGATGCATCCATCAGGAGGAGATTAAATAAATAATGTTTATCCATACAAGAAACCATTCTTCAACTATCACAAAGTATGAGATAACTAACAGGGAGCAATATCTCTAATGTATTAATTAAAAAATAGGCTGCAGAGTAGTATATATAGTATGACATTATGTATATCTGTATTACCTATTTATGTTTAAAACAGAGATATTATACAAGCATTTATTTTTAAAGATTGAAGAAACATATGCTAGAATTTTGGGTGTAGAAAGTTAGAAGAATATACTTGCACTATCCATGGCAGATTACATAATTTGCAAGCCCAGTGCAAAATGAAAACGGGGAGCCCCTCAATAAAAAATTAAGAATTTCAAGATAGGGACAGCAGCACATTAAGTCCAATGTGGGGCCTTTTTGAATGCAGGTTACATGTCCACGAAGTTGACCCTAGCACTATACTATACACTTAGGTATATACTATACTCAGGGTCGCTAAGAGTTGGATACGACTGGGTGACTTCACTTTCACTTTTCTGCATTGGAGAAGGAAATGGCAACCCACTCTAGTGTTCTTGCCTGGAGAATCCCAGGGATGGGGGAGCCTGGTGGGCTGCCGTCTATGGGGTTGCACAGTCGGACACGACTGAAGCAACTTAGCAGCAGCAGCAGTATATACTACACTACGATGTATATACTAAGGTAAACACTACACTAAGCAATAGCATATTAAGGGTGGGTGGAAATATACATGCTGTCTGTCTGCTCCACACACCTCTTTGTTAATTTGGATATTATCATAAGGATAATACTTTGTGAGAAGGGCAATCCAGAGCATATTTAAATTATTCCTGAAAGGAGCTAGCACATTAAGGGTGCCAAGATTAGCAAATTTGTCAGTGTACGTTTTAGATCACTGTGCATGCCACAAGAGTGCCTCCAAGAGGACTGCCAGAGATTCGATAAGGAGAGAGAGAGATGTGCAGCTTTCAAAAGATTACTTTGTGGCAGATCTGAATTATTTTTAAAGAGCTTCCATTTTAATGACACTTTAATGACTTCCATATTAAATGATGAGTAATTTTTTTCCTCTTGTCATGTGGCAAGTAAAATTTTAAAAAAAGAACACGAAATATAAACGTGCATTTTTTATCTCTAGAAATTAAATAGCTCTTCAGGCCATCTGGGTATCCATAAATATTTTTCCACTGCTCTAAGGGTTCTATGATATCCTTGAATTAAGCAAATAATAGTACTGCTATTTAGTTGACTTCATCCGTCTACAAGTTAAATGTTCCTCTGATACTTCTATTTATAAGTAGAACTAAAAACCTGGGAAGTCTAATTTGGGATCAGCATGGTAGCTTATGTTCTGCCATGTAGAACATCAAGATTTGATTAGGCAGATCCTAGCGATGTAGCCAAAAGGCAAGAGGTTAAGACATTCTAACATCTAACAAGCTCTAAATAAGACGGTCTAACACTAACCAGGCTCTGATTATTAGTTTAAAAGACAGCAGGTTTTTATAGGACCTAATGAGTATTGGGATAAACTTATAGGTAAAAGTACAAGGATCTCAAGGTTTCAACCAAGTGGGGAAGTAGTGAGGAAAACACTAAAAGATTTGGTGGTTTTTTTTTTTTTGAAGTCCATCATAAGGTAACTAAGTCTAAATGACACAACAGGAGCTACAGACCTCTGACTCTGTAGGCATCTGGGAAGTCTGTTGAAACTATCTGAGAAGTCCAACAGACTTCAGGGTTTTGTATAACATAGTGACAGAACCAGAAATAGAAATCTGATAAATGCTTTGAGGTGTTGTGTATTTCAACACTAATTTCTATGTCTGTTTGAAGGCGTTCAATCTTGAACTATTTTAAAAGACATTTCCTAGAATTATATGTGTATGTATAGTACCATATGTCACATCTAATTTATGCTAAGGGGGAAAAACAACTAATAAATACATCAGAGTTCTACTTATATGTGATTATCCAAGGCAGTCATCTGTTTTAGAGCATCAGTTCTGTCTTCATTAAAGTTATTAAAATCACTCATATCCATGAGCATTTTCACCAGTCTGACTAGCACAACTATTCTCAAACTTCAAAATAGGACTCATAATCCAGGTTTTAGACGTTACTAAAAAGGTGGGAATCTATCATTTTCACAAATTTTTTTTTAAAGAGCTCTACTTAATGCATCTGCCCTTTGTCTTGTCTCTAGATATTTAGCCGCTTCAGTCTTAAACATTACAATGACTTTTTCTTTTAAATGATATTACATACACACGAGTTTGACATGAACAACTTTCTAATGATATCCTCTGAAGACCGAATAGGCTATGACTCAAGAGATATTGAATTCCCCATTAACAAATGTGTTGCACTTGATGACAAAGTTGACATGAGAATTCAAGCACAAAATAGGTGGTTGAACTAGCTAACAAGTGTGCTCTTTTCAAACTCTGAGACATCATGACTGTGAAACAATTCTCAGGTCACCAACAGGGCAGAAAATGGTCACCCGGAGAGGGAAAGAGTCACCATGAAGATGTCCTATTTACTCAATACTGTTTACCCTAGATTGGACATGGAATACAGGAGAAAAGGATGAGGAATCAATAACACAATGTTTTTAGTTCAAGAAACTAAGGCGAATAGCACCATTTGCAGAAATGAGAAAGGAGGATTAAGAATGAACAGGTTTCTCTTTGTTTTGATTGTGAAGGAATCCCCTGAATAAGGTGACTAAAAACAAAGTTAACTCTGCACTTCTGTTTTGTTTGATGGTATCAGAGACAGTTCCAGGAGACCCCACTCCTGACTGAACCTGCGCAGGCATGGCCCTGAGGAGGCAGCTATAGAGGAAAACCTAGCAAACAGGCTAGAATTCAGGAGCTGAGGAAGAACTGTTAATTGAGACATGTTCTGCCTCTTTGTGAATTGACTCAAGAACCAGGACGGGCCTGAGACTTCAAGGAGCTAGGGAAGGCAGTAGCAGAGAATATGAGATTTAAGCTAACCACAAGGAACTCAGAAGAGATTTTACAGGTGCAATGGAGCTAATCTTTCAGAGCAGCAATCCCCAACCTTTTTAGTACCAGAGACCGGTTTCATGGAAGACAATTTTTCCATGGACTGGGGAGCAAGGGGTGGGGATGGTTTTAGGATGATTCAAGCTCATTATACTTATTGTGTACTTTCTTTTATTATCACATCAGCTCCACCTCAGATCATCAGACATTAGGTCCTGGAGGTTAGGGACCCCTGTTTTAGAAGAATGCCCTCAAGAAAATGGAACTTGAGAAAACTCAAGGGGAAAACTAGAGGCAGAAAGGAAACCCAGGAAAATACTGCATCAATTTAT
The DNA here is from genome assembly GCF_019923935.1 of Bubalus bubalis. Classification (NCBI taxonomy): domain Eukaryota; kingdom Metazoa; phylum Chordata; class Mammalia; order Artiodactyla; family Bovidae; genus Bubalus; species Bubalus bubalis. The sequence continues at coordinate 151,947,049 of NC_059157.1, forward strand.
TCAGAAAGTAAATGGAATTGAATATTACCGACATGTATATTCTATCTTTGAAACATTAATTATGCGGTACCTTTTCCAAGTAAGAGTCACAGAACCATTATTTTATACTTGCAGTACTTTGAAAATTTGCTGATATATCATCATCTATTACGGTAATGTCTGATCATCCTTATTTTAATTCTATCCTTCCCTTAGTCTGAAACCACCTTAAATGGGATGGCAGGCCAGATCTAGTAGTTCTCAAAGTATGTTCCAGAACCAGTACCATCAGCATCAAGTGAGCACTTGCTCTTCCAGACCTACTGAATCACAAACTCTGCAGATGGAGTCCACCAATTGGGGTTTTAAGTCTTGCAAATTGGTTCTAAAACACTCTAAGGTTTGACAGCCGCTGCCTTGGGTCTCAGACTTAGACCTCTTTAGAGCTTGCTTAGGAAAAAAAATACTCTTCTATTTTCTGTCTACTCACAGCATTTCTCTCACTTCTGATCGTTTAGTGTGTGATAGGTTGTTGTTGTTTTTTTTTTTTTTTTGCCCCACCAAACAATGCTACCACATCAGCTGGGTGTCCTACATTTAAACTTAGTTCTGACACTACCCAGAGATACTGTCAGATCCAACAGGTTAAAATCTTGGGGGACTGAGCCCCGCCCCGATGAGTCACAAGTTCAAGTTGTTGACCTGTGCTTCTGATCCACAAGCAGTAAACTGGGGGTTCAAATAACCCACTCCTGGGACTTGATTAATTTGTTGGAGCAGCTCCCCAAGCTCAGGAAAACAGTTTACTTACTGGATTACCAGTATATTATGCTGCTGCTGCTAAGTTGCTTCAGTTGTGTCCGACTCTGTGCGACCCCATAGACGGCAGCCTACCAGGCTCTTTTGTCCCTGGGATTCTCCAGGCAAGAGTACTGGAGTGGGTTGCCATTTCTTTCTCCAATGCATGAAAATGAAAAGTGAAAGTGAAGTCGCTCAGTCGTAACCGACTCCTAGCGACCCCATGGACTGTAGCCCACCAGGCTCCTCCGTCCATGGGATTTTCCAGGCAAGAGTACTGGAATGGGTTGCCATTGCCAGTATATTATAAAAGGATATATTAATAACTCAGAAACAGCCAGGTGGAAGAGATGCACAGGGCTCGGTGTGAAGAAGGGTGCAGAGCTTCCATGCCCTCTCTAGTCTCACCACCTCCATAGTCACCAAAATGGAAGCTCTTTGAACAAGTTGGTTTGGGGTTTTTCTATGGAGGCTTCATTAGCTATTGATTTAACCTCCAGCCCCTCTCTCCTCCTCTGAAGTCCCTATCCTTAGGGACTTTCCAAAAGTCATATTTACATGAACTTAGAGGTGGCTGAAAGGACATGGATTTCATTCTGGAGCTACTTCAGAAGCCGAGAAAGAAAGATATCCCCAAGATCCTTATCATTAGGAAACTGCAAAGGAACTTTTTTTTTTTTTTTGCCATTTTTGTGCCAGGAACTTTGGAAGACCATATATACATTTCTTAAATCACAGTATCATTTAGGTCTGGCAGGGATTTGTGTTTAAAAATCAGTGAGGTGGGAATTCCCTGGTGGTCCAGTGGTTAGGACTCTTGGATAGAACCATGAGAAATAAATTTCTGTTGTTTATAAATAAGTCACCCAGTCTATGACTTTTAAAAAATTTATTTATTTTTTAATTGAAGGATAATTGCTTTACAGAATTTTGTTGTTTTCTGTATGACATTTTGTTATAGCAGCCTGAGTACACAAAAATCTATTTTTGCCTCCCTGTTTTGTTTTTGTTTTAGTTTGTTTCGACTGTGGGTTGAACCTGGGCCCTTGGCAGTGAAAGCACTCTGCGACCCCATGGACTGTAGCCTGCCTGCCAGGCTCCTCCATCCATGGGATTTGGATAGAATACTGGAATGGGTTGCCATTTCCTTCTCCAGAGGATATTCCCGACCTAGGGATCGAACCTGGGTCTCCCACATTCAAGTAGACTCTTCACTGTCTGAGCCACCAGGGAAGCCCAAACTACAATGAGCTTTCACCTTACACCAGTCAGAATGCTGTGCTGTGCTTAGTCACTCAGCTGAGTCCAACTCTTTCCCTGTGGACTGTAGCCCACCAGGCTCCTCTGTCCATGGGGATTCTCCAGGCAAGAACACTGGAGTGAGTTGCCATCCCCTCCTTTAGAGGATCTTCCCAAATAGGGATAGAACCCAGGTCTCCCGCATTGCAGGCAGACTCTGCCATCTGAGCCACCAGCGAAGCCCAAGATACCAATGGCCAACTAGAAATAGTAAGAGTTTGCAACTAGTCAGACCTGGAATCAAACTGGGTTCCGATAATTGTTAGTTGTATAGGATCTTGAGCAAATTGCTTAGCCTTTCTGAACCTCAGGTTCCACATATAGAAAACAGAAACAATATCTACCTTGAAAGGTTACTATGAACACTGAAGTCTATGTATCTACATGGCACTCAGCAGTGTTGGCTCCAGTGTCTGACTCAGTTCAAATGCTAGCTCTTCTATTTAATGTGTGATCTTGGGCAAATTACTAAACCTGTGCTTCAGATTTCTCATCTATAAAGTGAGTAATGAGATACTTTCTTCATAGGGTTGTTGTGAGGATTCAATGAGTCAATATTATCAATTGCTTAGAAGACTGCCTGCCCCGTAATTGCTCAATAATTGTTATGCTTATAATAGTAAAAATGCAAATAACAATGATAATAATAATATACATCACATAGATAGAACACCTAGACCTAGAATAGGATAGGTATTAAATATTTGGTAGCAATTATTAACTTTTTATTATTGGTCTCAATGTAAAGCTTGTGGGATCTTATTAATATTTTCCAACCCAGGCCCTTGGCAGTAAAAGCTCAGAGTGCTAGCCACCAATCACCAGGGAATTCCTAGTAGCAATTTTTGTGTCATAAAATTCTCTTCAAGCACGGATTATAAGAGGCTCCAGTATATAGGTACCCCCGATCCTTTCTATAGTTCTTACATCCTAATGATTCCCCTCCCCTCTGAATAAGCTCTATGAATTATATCAATATTAATTTTCTCGTTTGGCTAGTGTACTATCATTACTCAAGATGCTACCATGGGGAGGAGATGGAGCTGAATAAAGAATATATACAGCCTCCTTGTACTTTTTTTGGCAGTACGTGTGAACCTATAATTATTAAAAAATAAAAAATAAAAGCACCCCCCGCCAAAAAAAAAGATAGGAGTTGGGGCAAAAGGGTGGGCCAGTTTCTTATTTCTCAGCCCCTAGAATCCGAACATTCCTTTCCACTAGTTGGGGCTAATGAAAGCCATAGAAGCCTGACTAGTGAGAGCGAGTTGAGGCTCCCCTAACATTGGGTAAGATATGGATTTGCAGAATCTCTGATACATGTAATTGTACATGTAAACAACACTGTAACTTTCTCACCTAACACAACTTCTGGTGCATAGAGGTAAAGACAAGGAATGTGCTCCTCCCAACCGAAGTTATAAATCCAAATATTTTCCTCATAGAACTATTGCCACATATTGTCACTGGGTTCCATGACATTCATATAAGTACTTTATAAATTAAATAAGCTCTTGTGGACTAACTAGAACACCTACTCCCTAGTCATGACCATGCTCTTATGCACATATTTCAAAAAACTAATCTTCAAGCAAACTTTTGAAATACCAATCATTTATAAATCATACTTACGAACTGGTGTTGTTAACACAACATTTAACACAAAATAACTGAAGAGGGATAGTGACCCTTCTAGGTGTTATATACTTACGAACTGGTGTTATTAACACAAAATTTAACACAAAATAAATGAAGAGGGATAGTGACCCTTCTAGGTTCACTTATTTCAAGTTTCCGAATAATGTTCTGCTTAACACTAATGTCTTGAAGTTCCTACTTCCCCCAACCTACTAAGTTCCTAAAATTGTTAGGCCAGCAAAAGTGTGTATGTGTGTTTAAGGAATACTTACTAACATCTAGATCTGGGGAACTCTGTTTGAGAAGCACTGCTCTGAGTCTATAATCAGTATCCTTGACTGTTTGATTCAAGTGGCTCCTTCTGTTTTATTTACTTTTTAAAAGTTAAAAATGAAGAGTACGTATCCTTTCATTTTCCCAATATTTAGATCAAAATAAAAAGCAAGTGAAAAAATTTTAGAAAGTCTATGGATGTTTGCCTCATGGCAATACAAATAGATATTTACCAATAATCAATAATTTGTACACATGAATTATGAGCATTTCTCCAATTATTAATAATTAGTAAAAACTAAGCTTTAAAACAAATAAAAATCTAACTTAAGAAAAGCTCATGGCTCATCTCTCTCAATCAGATTATTATCAACAGCTAGCCTTTTAATCTCTTACCATTCGGAGCCCTAAGTCAAAATAAGAAGTCAAGTCTGAAAAACTCAAGTCTGAAAAATCCTGGCAATAAAGAGGAATAAATAAAGTCCCCTAATACCTGATCAGTTCTGTTTTCCTAAGAAAATAAAATTGTGTTAACAAAGGTTCACTGCTTTTTTCTCTCTCAAAAAAAAAAAAAAAAGAACCACTTCAACTATAAAAAAATATAAATTACATTTTAATTAAGATTTAGCAACATATTAAGCTGCTTCTTCTTTCAGCAAATACTGCCTAGAGTTTTGCTCAAGAAATTGCACATAATTCCCCAAATGGTAACACAAACTATAAGATCCATACTCTAGATTAAAGAGGGATTCTACATTCTTCAATTTAATGTATGTATCATGAGAATACTCCAAACTGCTTAAATGAAATTATAATCAATTATAATTTTTGAAATTACATCTGATCAACTAAAACACCATATAAAGCTTCACAAATCCTCTTCACAAATCTCTGCTGCAGAACAGAGAAATAGTAAAGAAAATAAATAAATTTCTTTATTCAGAAAGTGACTCTAAGAAGAGAATTTCACAACACATTGAAAGTTAGTATCTCCACAATATTTTAGACTTTTCTTATACCAAAATAATAATGTCAGGATATTAAGTACCTGATATTGAATATCCTATTTAAAAATAGGTCTTATGGGCCTTCAATGGCTAAGTCAAATATCTCTCTTGGTAAATGTGGTTTATTTTCAAATATCTTTTGATATTGATTTCTAACATAATTCTACAGTGATAAGAGAATAGACTCTGTATGATTTCAATACCTTTAGACCATGAAATTTTTGCACTTTATGTCCCTGGATATGTTCCAGTGTCTCCTGGTTTATAGTCTATGGGAACTTGAATAGAATTTGTATCCTGCTGTTGTGTGAAAATTGTATAAATCTTAATTATGTGGAATTGGTTCATAGTGCTTTTCAAGTCTAGTATATCTTTCTACTTTTCTATTTGTTAATTTTTGAGAATTTGATACTGAAACTCCAACTAAAAATCCTAATTTATCTTCATTAAAAAATTGTAATATGTAGTAGAACTATGTGTAACTTTGTTCTGTATTTTCCAAGTTTCCTGTAAATGTGTTATCACACTTCTATAATTTAAAAAAAAATAGGACTTGTGTAGAAGTCTTATAGTATTTGGTTATAATTATATTTCATATACACAAAAACACTTGTTAATTAATCTATGTTGAATTATATTAATGGCTGCATTTTACTATTTCCTTAGTTCTGCAAGTTAAATTTCTGAAACCTCCTAACTATGCTTAGAGCTACCATATCTTGCCAGTTAGATTGCCAATCTGCATTTAGATCTATTACTAACTCCAGGGAAAACAATGTACCCCTTTTATAAATTATATGTCTTCTATCTGTAAAGAGGAGGGCTTCCCAGGTGGCGCTAATGGTAAAGAACTCACTTGCCATTGCAGGAGACATAGAGACAAGGGTTTGATCCCTGGGTTGGGAAGGCACAGGCTCCAGTCTTCTTGCCTGGAGGATCCCATAGAGGAGCCTGACAGGCTACAGTCCATAGGGTCGCAAAGAGTCAGACACTACTGAAGTGTCTTAGAACACACGCACACATCTGGAAAGAACTACATGTAAAGTGAGAGGCAATGGGTAGGGATAATTTCAAATGAATAATTTAGGCCAACAGAAAGACTACCTATCCTTATAATTAAGGATAATTGTTCATTTTAGAAAAGTATGTTCCAATTCCTAAACATGTAGGGGGTTTGCCCTGAAGCCTATGTCTGAATCTACTCCCTTAACTTTAACCCTAGAATGAGCATGATACCAAATTAAGAATTCTTAGGAGGAACCCAGTGTAGATTAGAAACTGTAACAACTCAATCAACATTTTTAATCAAGAAGTGTTAGCTTGTTTCTTAACTTAATGAAACATACACTCACAGCAGTTTAGCTGTAGGTCCTGATTTGTCACTGAGTGCATACTAAGGGTGCCAAGCACGAGGTGCTGGGAATAGAGAAAAAACAAATATGGCCCTTGACTTCAGAGAGCTTATTGTCTATAGAGGGAGAGGCACCTTAGACAGACATTAAACAAACACGGAAGACCAAAATTACAAGTTGTGGTTATTTCCTGTTTGTATTGCCTCTCTCTTAGTGGATACTGTGATCACACCCTTCTTTTTGGAGGAGGATATTCTGAATTTTCTTATTCTAAACTCAGTTTGAAGACATCAGTGCTACCGTGTGCAATGTTACTTCAATTAAATGGTTCTATGGGGAATAAAATTTATAATGAACATCATTTTAAACTTAAAATCGGCACTGAATTTACATTCACGTTAACTTACAGTGTGAATTGTTTCCAAGCACAGCTTCTGTTTGCCTAGGTAGCTGAAAGCATACTAAGTATTGAGGACTTTAAAGGCATTATTCTCATTTTAAACGTTTTAAAATATATTTTCAAACCATTTCCGTCTCCCGTTTTCTTAAGTACTTTTAGTACATTCTTTCGTAGATTGTGTTATTTTTATCTCTGGTAATAACATTTTTGTTAGAGATGTGTATGTTTGGAACTCTTTTCCCTTCTCAACAGAGTCACAATATTACATTTCTTATGTCAGGTGCCACGGTTCCCGCCTCTCAGAAGTTAGTACTGTGTGGCCGAGAAGTTCCTTTAACTTTACAAGACGAAGTATCTTGGAGGATGAGGGACTTCCCTGGTGGCTCAGTAGTAAATAATCCGCCTGCCAAGCAAGAGCCACCGGTTCCATGCCTGGACTGGGAAGAGCACCTGGAGACGGAAAAGGCAACCCACGACAGTATTCTTGCCTGGGAAATCCCATGGACAGAGGAGCCTGGCGGACTACAGTCCATGGGGTCGCCAAGAGTCCTATACGGTTACCACTGAGCCACCAGGGAAGCCCCTAAGAGTCCGATAAGTCTTAGCAACTAACCAACAACATAAGAATAACCACAGGATAAATCAGCGCCTCCCAAGTTCCCACCTGTTGCGGGACTTGGTCAGAGGGGATGAATCAGATTCCTCTAAAGCGTCCTTTTCCTTTTCCAGCCACTGACCCTCCCGCTTTCTGCTGCGACTCCGGAACGCAAGTCACTCTTTCCAGTCCAGCCCCCAAGGCCGGGCCCCTAGACAGCAGAGACCCCTGCCAGGGTAGGGAGCTCGATTGAGAATAGGGGGCTGTCCCGATCCGGGATGGAACCGAGGCGCAGATTTCCTGTAAAGCACCAGGAGGGCGTAAAGAATGCCCTAGGAGAGAAGACGCACCGAAGAAGAAAAGAACGTACTTTGACTGAGCTTCGGCCCGGGGACTCCAGACCTCTGGGGCGGGCTCTACAACCAGAACAAACCAACTCGTTCCCGGGCGTCTCCTTCCCCCTTCCCCTTCCCGCCTTCCTTTAAGCCTCCTACTTCTCTTTCGCTTCCTCCCCCCTGCTCCGGGGGCACGTGGTCCCTCCCTGCTCTTCCTCGCCACACCCCCTCCCCTCCGGGCCCATCCCGCGGCCCCTTCCTCCCAGAGTGTCCCGCTTCCCCTTTCCATTCGCTCTTCCGCCCCCGCTCTCCATCGTTCTTTCTGATTGGTCGCGAGCACCGGAGTCTGGTTGGCCAATCGGCGAGCGGGACTGGCGGCGATGGGCGTGGCCGCGGCGCCGGGGCCCTCAGATCGAGGCTGCCTCCCCCTCGCAGCCGGCAGCACATTCCGCCGCCGTTGCCGCCGCCCGGCTCCGCAGTTGTCTTCGCCGGAGCTGCGGTCGCGCTGGGGTGAGGGCGGGGGGGGACGGGCAGGGAGAGGCGAAGACCGCGGCGGAGGCAGGTGAGAGGAGGAAGGAAGCGGCGGGCACAGCAGCTCAGGCAGCGGCCCGGTTCCTGGGAGTGTCGGTGCGGCGTGGTGGTTGGGGCGGATCCCGCGGGGCCCGGGCGGGGGAAGGAGTCACCGGCCCGGCCATGGCGGACAACGAGAAACTGGACAACCAACGGCTCAAGAATTTCAAGAACAAAGGCCGCGACTTGGAGGTAAACTCGGGGACGCCGGAGGGGTGAGGGCCGTGGGCCTCGGGTCGATCTCTGCCGGGACTCGGAGTGTGGGGAGTAGGGGTGGGAGCCGCCGCCGCCGCCGGGCCGCGGGGGAATGGCGCTGGGGGCCGGCCCGTCCGTGACGCGTGTGCTAACGCGCCGGGAAGTTTGTGTCGGGCCTGGTCCGCCTCCGCGGGGAGCGAGGTGCCGGGGTACGGCCGGCGCGGCCTAGGCCTGCCCCGCGGAGCCGGCCCGGCGCGGTTGCGAGGGGCTGGGCCTCGCGGCAGGGAAGCCGGGCGCGGCGAGTGTGGAGGAGGCGTGCGTGTGCCGCGCAGCCCCGGCCCGCCTGCGCCCCCAGCCCAGGAGCGGCGGCGGAGATTCCGGCTCTGGCTCCCGCAACGACGTCTGGGGCCGAGGGTGGGGAGGGAGGAGGGACTAGCGTGTGGCGACTGAGTGGGGCTCGGAACTTCCTCAGCGAGCCCCGAGTCGTCTCCACTTAAAGGCACTTTCTCTGGTCTTTCCGACTCCCGCTTTACCCCTGCCTCCTCCCAATATCCAACCTACAGGAGTCAACTTCTCCGTTGAAAAAAAACACCCCCGGCGTGAGAGGCCTTCCTGGTGATGCTAACAGTGCCTTCCAGCGGCCTGTGTTTTACTGTGGATATAGCTGATGTGGATGAGCAAGATGTGGCTCACGGTGTGCGCTCTTCCTGGCAAAGGATAACCCTTATGTCAGCTTGTTCACAAATCTTTTTACCCCTTCCTGAGAGACCACCAGCTGCATTCTTATCTATAAAGTCCAAAGGGTTATTCAAAGCTGTCTTCCTCTAGTCTACAGTATCCTTTCCCTCCACCTGCCGGTGGTGGTGGTAATGGGGGATGGGGTGGGCTGCGGAATGGCACCATCCCATTTTATTATTCTAAAAGGGTGAAAAAAACCCTTCATTATCTTAGATAACAGCTGCTTTTGAGGTTCTTAAGGTACATAAGGTGTGTGAGTTAAACACCTATTAACAGATATATTAACAGATATAACACCTATAAACAGATTTTTGATAGACTTTTCCCCTTCAGTTTTAGGAGTCTAGGTGAATAGGGGTTCTTTTGTTTGCTTTTTTTTTTTTTTTTTTTTTAAATTTTTTAAATATTTCCATTCTGCATCTGAGTCGAGAGTTTAGCTTTTAAAAGAAGGTGGTCTAGTAGTATTTTTTTTTTTTTTTTTTGGTACCTTTTTAAACTGAAATCTTCAAATTCCCATCATCTGTTTCTGAACTTTGAGCTTTTGCCTGATGGAGATAGTGACTATTTGGGGGGCTTTCCACAAAGCCATTTACTCTCCAAGGCAGTTAATGCTGTCTCAGTGAGTTTCCTAGTTTGAGGGACTTAAATACTATCTGGTTAATTCTGTGATTCTTTTAAGGTTAACATCAGGCATAATTTTTATAATACCTTTTTTTTTTAAATGAAAGAATTTTAACTTTATTGAGATGATTCACATGCTATTGAACGTGCCGTTTAAATGTAGAATTTATGATTTTCATTGTTTAGTAGTGTAATGATGTGATGAAAAAAATTTTGACTTTTATGAATATTTAAAATGAGGGGGGGAGAATCACAAATTACAAAACCTAAAAGCTTAAATACGGCAAAATTAGAAAAATCTAGAGAAATATCAATTAAATGCTTGACAGTCCTTCTAATTTCTTTCCCTTCTACTTTTCTGGCTGCTTTTTATTTTTTAAACAACTTCATTGAGATGTAATTCACATACTATACAGTTCACCCAAATTTTTGGTATTTTCACTTAGTTGTACAGCCATCAGCACAGTCAGTCTTAGAACATTTTCATCACCCTCCAAAAGAAACCCAGACTCACTAGCAGTCATTCTGTCTTTTTAGATTTACCTATTCTAAATATTTCATATAAATGGAATTATGCAGTATGTGATCTTTTATGACTGGCTTCTTTCAGGTAGCATAATGTTTTCAAGGTTTATACATATTGTAAAAATAATGTATTCGTTCTTTATTCCTTTTTATAGCTGACTATTCCAGTGTGTGCATATACTGCTTTTTGTTCGTTCATTCATCATTTGATAGATATTTACATTGTTTCCACTTTTTAATGATTATGCATAATGCTGCTCTGAATATTCATCTACACATTTTCTGTGTAGACCTGCATTTTCATTTCTCTTTGGTTTTACACGTATGGTAACTTTATGTGTCACTTTCTGTGGAATTGCCAAGCTGTTTTTAGGTGATCCTTATTTTTTAAATTGATGTTCTCCGCTCACTGTGTATCTCTTATTATTTTAGTCAAAATAAGATTAAGGGCTGATTCTATATTAGAACCATATTTGCTATGTGATTTTTTAAAAACAGCTGTAAATACACATTAAGTAAAATGTTTTGAGAGGTTCATTTTGCCTTATGGGCATCCTCTGGTGACTTTGATAACTCTGTGTGCATTAGGAATATGAGTGTTTTCATGTTTCCACCTAAAGAAATGGGATATGATTTTAAGAGAAAGTCATCCTTTCTCCTCACTTGTTATTTATCCTGTCACATATGCCTGCAATGAAATAAAAGCATCTTTTATTATCCTTGGAGAATATTAGAAGGCCTATGTGTGTATGTGCTTAGTCGCACAGTCGTGTCCAACTCTTTGTGACCCTATAGACTTGTAGCTTGCCAGGCTCCTCTGTCCATGGGATTCTCCAGGCAAGAATACTAGAGTGGGTTGCCATGCCCTCCTCCAGAGTATCTTCCCAACTCAGGGATGGAACTCAGGTCTCCTTCATTGCAGGTGGATTCTTTACTGTCTGAGCCACCAGGGAAGCCCTAGAAGCCCTAGTGTGTGTAGTTATTAATTACATACATGTCTGTGTCCCTCAAAATACTAATTATGCCCATTTCTTCCCCCTCAAATATGGTTAATTAAATATTTCATGTTCTTCTTTTCATACAAGTCTTCAAAATCTGGCCTTGTACACTTAACAGAATATCTCAGTTTGGACTAGCTCCATTTCAGGTGCAGCTGTGGCTACCTTATTGGACAGCACTGATATAGAGGAGAGCAAGTAGAGTGAGATAACTAGCATTTTAGGTTTGATCTAACATTGTTTGGTTCCAAATTATGGGTACGAAATCCTGGAATTTAGTTTAATATCTAACTTTGTGTGTGATTTTGGGAGAGTCAGTTAATCTTATGGTTCTTTCATCTGTAAAATTAGAGGTACTTGACATCTACTGCCTATTGTGAAGATTAATAGGTTTAATGTTAGAAAGGTGCCTGGCAATTCTCTGAGTGTTTTATCACCTTCAGCTTTTCTTTTTAGGGGGAAGAAGGGGATTTAATAGGATTTAGTGGAATTGATTGTCTTGCTTCCTTATTTGCAGTTGGCTCCTTGTTTTTTCCCCCATGTGTATATATCTTACGTTGAACTTAAAATTAATGGGAACATTTTTAATGTAGAGATATGAATTGCCCATTGAAAGATAGTTTGGGAACAGGGAATTAGTGACCCTTCTAAAGTCAGAATTTCTGTTAGAATTGAAACTGATTATATGACCTTCAATCTGATATTCATTCCTATCATTTATTCTACCATTCTGGCTCCTCCAAAATATGGTCATGCTAACTTCTAGAAAGATAAAGGCATTAAAGAAGGTGTATGTCAATACCCGTTTATAATAACTTATAGGAACTGTCAGATGGTATTCAAGGTGTGGCTTCTTTTATGTAGTGTGATGAAGGATCATCATTAGTTTGAGATAGTAACCATAGAGAGGGTATGCACAGTTTAACACAGGAAATGGGTAGTGACCAAATTTCAAATTAAAAAATGAGTCAGAATAAAGCAGACCGAGTTCATCTAGCTTAAGTTTTAAATGTAGAGAGGTAGAGGGGAAATTGTAGACTTTCTAATAAACCTGCAAAATTTTTATAGAAGTTCTGAGATTATCCAGGTTTGAATAGAGCATAAGTTTTGTTAGGTAAATAATTAGATTTTATAAAAACTGCTTTGAGAAAAATGATTACCCTAAAAATAAAAGAATATTAAAATACTACATAATTGGAAACTTATAATTGTCCACGCAACATGAAATATGAAGTCAGCTTGAACTTTAGGAAAAAATTACTTGGTTGGCAAGAGTTTAATAAATTGATCAGCTGTTTTGTTGTTTAGAAATGGCCTTGGTGATTTGTTAAACTGTACAGAGTGAAAGGCATTGTTAAGCTATTAAGTCTTGTTAACTTTTAGAGACTGACTTCTCTCATCACAAATCTTGGAACATATTTACTATACTTAAAATAACCACTGTCTAATTTTTCATATAATAGTCCAGGCATGTGACAATAGGAAATATCTGATAGAAATATAGTTGGGAATTAAATAATTGTGCTTTCAGCCAGCTTTCCTAGTTTATAAGGCAGCCAATTTCAGAATTGCTTCATTGGTAATTTTCTTAGAGATATCAAGATCTTTGTTTTTCATAGAGCCTAGTATGTCAGATGTGAATATAACAAGATTGGGAAGAGTTGTAGGAGTAATTTAGCTTTAAAAGAATGAAAATACTTTAGAAAAATGTAGGTAATTTTTAAACATTGATCTCTTGTATCTGATAGTGGTTGTGGGTCCTTAAGGTATTTTTTAATGTTGCTGAAACAGCATTCATCTACTTGAGGCCTATAATAATAAAATGAGAGCTTGTCCAATCTAACCTTGAATGATAATTGTGATACTCACAGGTTTAGTTTTGGAACAGAGGAGAAGTTTGATTAAAGGGAACTAACTTCTTCAGCATCTACTGTATATATACTTTTACTTGTATTCTCATTTCTCTCAATCATGGAAGTAGGGATTACTATTCATTATGTAAAGAAAAATTCTAGAGTTACATGACATAATAGCTTAACATTCAAGGGAATGACTTTAACTCAGATGTTTCAAAGTGAAATCTGTACTATTTGTATTATGTTTAGGACCTCCCTTTAGCTTCTCTCAGCCTTAATACAGATCTCAAAGTTGATTAAAGGGTAAATGTGAAAGCACCTAGTATAGTCCATGGGGTATAATAGGCATTCAGTAAGGGTATTTTGTTGTTGTTGTTTTTACCAGAGATATTTTTGGAAATTGTGTTTCATTTGTAGACTTTAAACTAGAGAACACAATCCGTTTACTTACTGTCCTTTCCATCTTAGTAAGACAGGTATGAAGAAGACTCCCCCCTTCTACAGATCAAATGAAAACAATCTTTATATTGGCACCTACTAAATAAGGACAAAATATATGTGGTTGTAATGGCCTTAGTTCAGAAATTTTCAGAGCATTGGGTCTCAAGACCCATTTATGCAGTTAAAAATAAGGACCCTCAAAAAGCCTTATTTGCAGGTTTCTATCAACTTTTACCATTTTAGAAGTTAAACAAGTAAGAATTTTTTAAAATATTAATTCATAAAATAGCAATAATAGAGGAGTTTTATATAAACATAAATTTCCAGCCAAAGAGAACTGATTTTTCAAAACCCTCCAAAATTGGTGAGAAGAATGGCCATGTTTAACACTTTTCTTGAGTCTCTTTAATATTTGGCTTTAGAAAAGATAGGTGAATTCTCAATTTTTATGATATACTCTTTTGGTTGAAGTATATGAAGAATTGCCAGCTTCACACAACAGGCAGTTGAAAAAGGGAAGAACACTTAATAATCTTTTTAGATAATTATAAAAATTACTTTGATACACCATATCATACCATATAAGCCCAAGCTCCAGAACTAATAGTTTCTTTAAAAAGTTAGTTGCAGTATGGAATCTGAAATCACTTAGTAAACTTCTTACTCTTAAGTTAAAATCCACTGGTCTGTCTTACACTTGGACATTACTGATTTTGTAACATCATGTGTTGGTCATTTGGAAAATACTAGTTCACTGAGTTATGTAGCTCTTCCAGATGCTGACACACTTGATTATACAGTAAAAATTGACAGTTAGCATCACCACATAAGTTCATCAGAAAAATCTTAAATATTAGAAGTCTGTCAAGCTCACAGTGGTAGATAGAAGTTTTCCAAAGTTCTTATCTTCACTTTAAAGCTCAAACTTTATCATTAACAACGAATACTGAAAGTTGTTTTTCTTGAAGCATAAGCTCACTTTGCTCATTTTTGTGAAAACATCTGCTAGATACTGAATAGCCATAATTTGTCTGTCAGTTGTTCTTTCAAGTAAAAATGATGTTCCGTGAAAAAAAGTGGCTAGTTCAATTAGCAACTCAAATAGTCCCACAAATACTTTTTCCTGAGACAGTCATCCTGCTGCAGGCGTCTTCTGTAGAAATGGTTTATGTGTGTTCCCCATTTTATCACAAAATTTTTGAAAGAAAAGGCTTTAAAAAAATTTTTTTAATAACAGTAACAATTTTTTACTGATTTATCAAGGACATTCTCAAGTGAGCTGCCTCTTTTCTTTTTAACTGAAATACAGTGACTGCTTTATCCACTGCAGTGCAGTACAGTGCAAATGTTAACTGAATAAAAATAAGTATTAGTAGTAATTTAAGAAAATAGTTTTGCCCTTGTGGACCCTCTGAAAAGGTCTCACTGTCCCCACAGGGGCTTGTTGACCACACTTGGAGAATCATTGTCTTTGTGTACTGTAGGTTCTGTTATAGGTGATAGTCGCTTTTAATTGATACAAGGCTCTTAAAAGGCTTTATAGTATCACAGTTAAATAACAAGGACTATGGAGTCATATCTTGATTTGAACCCTAGTTCCTCTGTTCAGTAGTTACAGAAGTTAACTTAGTATCTTTAAACTATTTAAATACTTAATATTGCAGGCAGAGTGAATGGTGGCTCTATTTGTATCAACTTGCTTAACCCCCCTCCCCCAACTGTGTGTTCCCTGTCAGAGTAACATTTTGTTTGCAGTTCCTTTTGTACCACTGTGCACCATAATTCAAATCACACCACATGAATTGGAGAAGCCTTCTTTTTCCCTTCATTAGCACTCATGTGAAAGCCTACTTTCTCCTGCATGCTTAACCAAATTGTCACAAAATTACTGATTTCTGACTTCATTTCCCTAATCCTGTGTTGTAAGTAGTTTTGTAAATACTTTATGTAGATTTTGTTAACTGATGGCCCACAAAACTAAATTGAACCAGAAAATAGCTCAAATTCACACCATTTGGTACACATAATGAAAAATAGCTTAAGGCCATAGACATTTGCTGGTACTATAAGATTAGCTTGATTATAAAATGCTGAACTTTTCTTTTACTGTTTATGTATTATTAGGATAAAATTTGATTAACTATCACTTTTACCCTCAATTAATTTATATTCAATTAATGTAAATTAACATTTTCAATAATGGTGTGTTTTGGCAAACCTGAAACTTTTTAATTAACAAAAGTCAGAATCCTAAGATAATGTGGTGTTTCATAATTTGGTGATAGACATTTTTAATATTAGAAAGCAAATTATGTTCTGCTTCAGTTTCCAGTTCTTTAAATGAAAGCTTTAGTTGCCTGGTAACTACTCTTAATACTTGTTTAGTGTTTTTATGGCTGCGCCACATGCGGAATCTTAGTTCCCCTACCAGGGAATGAACTCAAGCACCCTGCAGTGGAAGCACAGAGTCTTAAGCACTGGACCACCAGGGAACTACCTTGTTTTAGTTTTTATAGCATGTCTTTGTGTTTCCTTAAAGTAAATGTTACATAAATTTAGTTACAGTAATTATTTACCTGGTTGTATTAAATAACCCTACACTTTTTGCCACCCATCCTGCCTATTTTCCTGTTCCTCTTTAGCCACTTTGAGCTTTTCAGGTCCAGGGGTAAAAAGCAACGTAAAGTTTTGAGATTTTTTAATAATTATTCTAGGTTCTCTAGTAATTATTAAACCCTATATTTTCTGGCTTTCTTTAGAATAGTGACTTTAAATACCATAAACTTTTTCCATAATGTTGATATTAAAAGTTAGGTCTGATAGCTTTAGGCTGAAAAGGCTGTTTTTTTTTTTAATATTCAGAGTGCAACTTGAATTAGTTTAAGCACAATGAGGGAATCTGGCTCTTAAAAACCAGGAAGTTCAGAGCTGTAGCTTACTTTGTAAGAGCTCTAATGAAAGTCTAGGGAAGGACTCTGATCAAGATTTGATCGCATGCTTGTACCTGAATTTAGTCACTGTGGGCAGAGGAATATGGCTTTGTAATTGGCCAGTACAAAGTCATGTGCCACAGACCAGGTGTGTGTGTGGGGGCGGGGATGGGGATTGATTGGGAAAGGTGTTGGTGTGGTGGTTTAGTTGCTAAAGTTGTGTCTGACTCTTTGCAACCCCATGGACTGTAGCCTGCCAGGCTCCTCTGTCCATAGGATTTCTTGGCAAGAATACTAGAGTATTTCCTTCTCTAGAAAATACTGCCATTTCCTTCTCCAAGGGATCTTCCTGACTCCAGGATCAAACCTGCAGACCCGCATCTCCTACATTTCAGACACATTCTTTTACTGCTGAGCCACCAGGGAAGCCCCAATTAAACTACAGGTTTCCCTGAAGAATGAGAGGCCTATCTGTTTGAAGGAAAAAGGAAGAAAAAGCCTATTGAAGACAAGTATAAAGCACTACCATCCAGTATAGATGTAGAATGGTTTCTTATTTTGCCTTTGACTTTTATATAGAGATGTTCACAGGTATAGCTACAGATTTGAGTTCATCTTTTTTTTTACATAGATGTTTGTAAAAACTATTTGTAGTAGCCTCAAATTGGAAACATCTAAACGTTCATCAGCAGGTTAATGGACAGTCTGTGGTATATACATACAATGAGTTAGCTCAGCAATAAAAACAAATGATTGATACAGGCAAAATGTGACTCTAAAAACTATCATACTGAATGAAATAAGGTGGACCAAAAAAGAATATACACCATAATTTTGACTTCATTTGTTGATCAACTATTTTCTTAAACATCTTATATCAGTGTTCGCATTGTTTTCTCTTAATGTCTTGAATAATTTTTCTCAATTCCCTTTTGTTCCCCAGCTTTAAAATAGTAACAGTATTATCTTTAAATTATGAAAAAGCTTATTTAGGATCAATAAATGCAGTGTATGATCAAGATCATTAATCATTAAGCTGAAAACCATAATGAGATACCACTTCCTACTAGTATAGCTGTAAGCAAAAAGATAAACCAGTGTTGGTGATGATGTAGAGAAAGTAGAACCCTCATACATGCTAATGAGAATATAAAATGGTTCAGCTACTTTGGAATGCAGTTTGGCAGTTCCTCAAAAAGTTAAACAGTTAACATGTGACCCAGCAGTTCCACTCCTAGGTATAAACCCAAGAGAATTGAAAACAAGTGTCTGCACGAAAACTTGACCAAGAATGTTTGTAGTAGCATTATCTAAAATAGGCAAAACATGGAAACAACCCAAATATCCATCAACTCAAGAATTGATAAACAAAATGTGGTATATGCATACAGTGGAATATTATTCTGCCATAAAAAGAATTTAACTACTGCTGCAGATTACTACATGGGCGAACCTTGAAAACATTATGGTATCTGAAAGAAGCCAATTAGAAAAAATCACATATTTTGTAATTCCAATTATATAAAATGTCCAGGATAGGGAAATCCAAAGAGACCAAGTAAATTAGTAGTTGCCAAGGCCTAGGTTAAGAGACAAGTGGGAAATGGCTGCTAATAGGCATGGGGCTTTTTGTGGTGAAAATTATGATCTGGAATTAGATGGTGGTGATGTGCAACTTTGTGAATATACTAAAAACCACTGAATTTTACATTTTGAATAGTAAATTGTGTCTTATGTGGTTTATATCCCAGTAAAGTTGTAGCTTAATTAAGAGAAATAAGTAGGGATTACGGTAACTTTCTACTACCTAAGGGTCACAGATAAACTGTTGGCAGCTCTTTTTCACTTCTTCATCTACTCTTCCCTGAATTGAATTCATTTGTTCAGCAAATATTTATTTAGTTTCTTTGTCTGAGGTTCTGTTGTAAGTGAGGCTTGAGCAATGAGTAACACAGGCTAAATTCCTCTTTTCATGGTTTTTGCATTCTAGCAGGTCACGATTTCTCAGAGCCCTGCTCTGAACTGACGCTGTGGGGATATTTAGCCACTGTGAGCTAATGTTGTAGATAGCTTATTTTTCTTTCCTAAACTCAAATTTATAATAAATAATATACCTCAAATTTGAAGAGAAAGAACATCCTAAATGTTTGCCATCCAGTAACTCTTCCCTTGAGATTTGTGGAAAAGGTTGACTTCAAGAATGAGAATACCTAGGATTGCATCTCATTAGCTATATGCCATTAGGAAAGCTTTCTCATAATTTTTTTTTAGCCCCAATTTCTGTAAAATTGAGGGAAATTAATGTAAAATTGATTCTGGGAAAGATTGAAGGCAGAAGGAGAAGAGTGTGACAGAGGATGAAATAGCTGTATGGCATCACCGATTCAGTGAACATGAACTTGGGCAAACTCCAGGAGATGGTGAGGGACAGGGGGGCCCGGCATGCTGCAGTCCATGTGGTGGCAAAGACTCAGACCCAACTAGCAACTGAACAACAAATTCTGTAAAATTAAAGTCTCACTTTAGTGGATACTTACTTTGATTAAGCTTTTAAGAATGCAAGAAACAGGGAATTCCCTGGCAATTTAATGGTTAGGACTTGATGCTTTCGCTGCTGAGGGCCCGGGTTCAGTCCCTGGTTGGGGAATTATGATTACACAAGCCACAAGGCACAAATAAAAAGAAAAAAAGCAAGGAACACCCTATTCAGACTATGTCAAATAAGCGTGAGGCATTAGGAAAATTAAGGAACCAGCGTTCACATTATCCAAGATTATTTCAGGTAGGAATGTCTTGGTAGGAATTCCTGGATCTTTCCTCTGCTGCTCTGCCAGCCACTAATTCAGCTGGTAAATTGTATTTTTCCTAGATTCCGACTCTCATAGTCTTTATGTAACTTTTGTGTTGAATTGCTCACAGAATCTGCTTGCACTAATAAGCTGTGTCCAAACTGAGGCAGATTGTTTTTTACTGCTGGCCTGATTATGAATTGGCTTTTCCCCTTCACCTCCCCACCTGTCATGTGTGGGGTCAGGGAAAGTGGGTGTCACATAAGTAACATCCTTTGCTGATTTTGCAACAACATCCCTGGAAAGAAGTTTCTTTTAGATAATGTTTTTTAAGTTTGATACTAGTTAATGTCACTCCATTCTTACTTTTCTGTTAACTTTCTCCTCACTGTTAAAATCTTGGGCAAATCATTATTACCTCGTCATCTCATATTCACAGTGGTTGCCTTATTTCTGCTATTGCTCTTCTCTAATTCATAATAAACCAGCATGATTCTTTAAAAATAGATAAATCCAGTCACACTGCTCTACTTCAGTTGCATCCCACCACATTTAGCTTACAAACTCCTTACTGAGACCTTTAAGGCCTTGCCACATCTGGTGCTTGTCTCCTTCTACCTCTCTCAATTTATTATCTCCCCTTACTATTCTCTCATTCATCTTTTAATTTCTCTAACAGAGTAAGAGTCCTCTCTTCAGGCCTTTTACACATGCCTTTCTGTCAGAACGCCCTCCCCACTCCCTTCACCTTCATCCCCTTTCCTTTACCTGCTTGGTTATTTCTCATCTTTTGAATCTTCAATATCGTTTACCTGAAGAGGCCATCCCTGAACAAGCTGGTTGAAAGTTAAATCCTTCTGTTGTTTTCCTTAAGAATATTTAGCATAATTTGTTAGTGTATTAACTCAGTGTTCATTTCTCCCATCAGACTGTAAGCTCCCTGAGAGTATGTACCTTGTCTATTTTGTACACCACTCTCTTTTGAATTCTCATCACAGAGCCTGGCATATAAGTAGCACTTAAACAGTATTTCTGGGAATCAAATGAAACTTTAAAAACAAAAAGCCATGGACTCTGAAGGTTAAAATTAGTGACTAAATGAAAATTTTTTTTTCAAATCAAGTTAATTTTTTTCTCTTGGAATGGTAATGACATGGTAATTTGTAGAAATTGGAATAGGAAAAATAAAATAATCCTCTATAACCTTGCTGCTGTTATCTTTTGGAATGTTTTCTTTTTCTTGTGTACATTTTTCAAGTATATTTGGCCTTAATTTGGGTTTGTAGTTGGAATATAGCAAAGTTTTTCAGCCTTGGCACAGTTGGCATCTTCAGCCAGATAATTCTTTGCTGTGGGAAACTTCCCATTGTAGAATATTTAGCAGTATCCCTTGCCTCAAATTCCATTTGATGCCAGTAACATATCTATCTGTTCCCTCTCATCTGCAAGTTGTAAAAAATCAAAATTGTCTCCAGAAATAGCCAAATGTCCCACAGGTGACAAAATCATCCTGGATGAGAACCACTGGAACGTAGTCTTGGGGGTATAGAATTAACAAAACACCAAGAAGGAACAACCTGAAAAGGAAACTGAGAGGCATACCCATTTACAATAGCATTGAAAGAAATAAATTGCTTAGGAATAAAACTAACCAATGAGAAGAAAAACTTTTACGTGGGAAACTGTAAAATGTTGCTGAAAGAAAATAAAGAGGACACAAATAGAGACATAACTGTATTCATGGATTAAAAGACTTATTATTGTTATATGTCAGTACTACCCAAAGTGATCTACAGATTTAATGCAATCTCTAGCAAAATCTAAATTGTGTTACTTGTAGAAAAATCCATCTTAAAATTTATATGGAATCTAATGGGCCTAAATAGCCAAAAATAATCTTGGGAAAAAAAGAGATAAAGTTGGAGATGTCATATTTCTTGGTTTTAAAACTTAGTATTATACAAAGCTACAGTAGTAAAAACTGTGGGATTTGCACAAAATCAGGCATATAGACTAGTGGAATAGACTGGGGAGCCCCCAAATAACCCTTGCATATATGGGCACATGATTTTTGGTGAGAGTATAAAGAGCATTCAGTGGACATTCAAAAGACAGTCTTTTCAACAAATGGTGCTGAGAAAATTTGATATCCACAAGCAAAAGTATGAAGTGGGACATTCACCTAACACCATATACAAAAATTAACTCAAAAAGTACCAAGGGCATAAATAAAAGACAAAACCATAAAACTGTTAGAAGAAAACATAGGACAAAGGCTTTATGACATGGATTTAGCAGTAATTTCTTGGATATGACACCAAAGGCAGAGGTAACAAAAGAGAAAATAGATAAATTGGACTACATAAAACTTGACGATTTCTGTACATAAAAGGACCTGGCCAACATAGTGAAAAGGCAGCTGGCAGAATGGGAGAAAATATTTGCATATCTAATATGTGATTAATATCTTGAATATATAAAGAATTCTTACAACTCAATAATAAACCATTTTTAAATGGGCAAAGGATTTGAATAAACATTTCTCCAAGGAAAATAGATACAGATGGCAGTAAAGAATCCGTCTGCCAATGCAGGAGACACGAGTTTGATCCCTGGGTCAAAGATCCCCTGGAGAAGAAAATGGCAACCTACTCCAGTATTCTTGCATGGGAGATCCCATGGAAAGAGGACTCTGGTGGGCTACAGTCCATGGGGTCACAAAGAGAGTCAGACACAACTTAGCAACTGAACAACATCATATGAGAAGATTCTCAGCGTTACTAGTTGTTGAGGAAGTGGAGATCAGAATCACAGTGGGAAAACCACCTCATGTTTAGAATGACTGCTTAAAAAACAAAATAACAAGTGTTGATGAAGATGTGGAGAAATTGGTACTCTAGTACACTGTTGGTGAGAATGCAAAATGGTTCAGCCACTGTGGAAAATGATATGCTGATTCCTCAAAAAATTAAAAATAGGGTTACCATATGACCCAGCAATTCTACCTCTGAGTTAGGAATATACCCAAAAGAATTGGAAAAGACTTGAAAGAGATATCTGTACACTTGATATATATACCTGTACACTTTATATCTGTAGCAGCATTATTTATAGTAATCAAAACATAGAAGCAAAAAAAAAAAAAAAAATAGAAGCAAACCATGTGTTGTTCAGTGGGTAAATGGACAAATAAAATGTGGTATACGCATACAATGAAATATTCTGACCTAAGAAGAAAGAAAATTCTGGTACACGTTACAATGTGGATAAAACTTAGAGCCATTATGTTCAGTCACAAAGAGCAAAAATTAATATAATTCCACTTATATTAGGTAAAAGGTGGAGAAGCTCTATACAGTCACCAAAAACAAGACCGGGAGCTGACTGGCTCAGATCATGAACTCCTTATTGCCAAATTCAGACTTAAATTGAAGAAAGTAGGGAAAACCACTAGACCATTAAGGTATGATCTAAATCAAATCCTTCACGATTACACAGTGGAAGTGACAAATAGATTTAAGGGACTAGATCTGATAGACGGAGTGCCTGATGACCTATGGACCAAGGTTCCTGACATTGTACAGGAGACAGGGATCAAGACCATCCCCAAGAAAAAGAAATGCAAAAAAAAGCAAAACGGCTGTCTGGGGAGGCCTTACAAATAGCTGTGAAAAGAAGAGAAGTGAAAAACAAAGGAGAAAAGGAAAGATATAAGCATCTGAATGCAGAGTTCCAAAGAATAGCAAGGAGAGATAAGAAAGCCTTCCTCGGTGATCAGTGCAAAGAAATAGAGGAAAACTATAGAAAAGGAAGAACTAGAGATCTCTTCAAGAAAATTAGAGGTACCAAGGGAACATTTCATGCAAAGATGGGCTCAATAAAGGACAGAAATGGTATGGACTTAACAGAAGCAGAAGATACTAAGAAGAGGTGGCAAGAATACACAGAAGAACTGTACAAAAATGATCTTCATGGCCCAGATAATCATGCTGGTGTGATCATTCACTTAGAGCCAGACATCCTGGAATGCAAAGTCAAGTGGGCCTTAGAAAGCATCACTATGAACAAAGCTAGTGGAGGTGATGGAATTCAAGTTGAGCTATTTCAAATCCTAAAAGATGATGCTGTGAAAGTGCTGCACTCAATATGCTAGCAAATTTGGAAAATTCAGCAGGGGCCACAGGACTGGAAAATGTCGGTTTTCCTTCCAATCCCAAAGAAAGGCAATGTCAAAGAATGTTCAAACTACCGCACAATTGCACTCATCACACGCTAGTAAAGTAATGTTCAAAATTCTCCAAGCCAGGCTTCAACAATACGTTAACTATGAATTTCCAGATGTTTAAGCTGGTTTTAGAAAAGGCAGAGGAACTAGAGATCAAACTGTCAACATCCATTGGATCATCGAAAAAGCAAGAGTTCCAGAAAAACATCTGCTTTGTTGACTATGCCAAAGCCTTTGACTGTGTGGATCACAACAAATTGGAAAATTCTTCAAGAGATGGGAATACCAGACCACTTGGCCTGCCTCTTGAGAAATCTGTATGCAAGTCAGGAATCAACAGCTAGAACCAGACATGGAACAACAGACTGGTTCCAAATCGGGAAAGGAGTACATCAAGGCTGTATATTTTCACCCTGCTTATTTAACTTATATGCAGAGTACATCATGAGAAACGCTGGGCTGGATGAAGCACAAGCTGGAGTCAAGATTGCCGGGAGAAATATCAATAACCTCAGACATGCAGATGACACCACCCTTAATGGCAGAAAGCAAAGAAGAACTAAAGAGCTTCTTGATGAAAGGGAAAGAGAGTGGAAAAGGTGGCTTAAAACTCAGCATTCAGAAAACTGACATCATGGCATCTGGTCCCATCACTTCATGGCAAATAGATGGGGAAACAGTGACAGATTTTATTTTGGGGGGGGCTCCAAAATCACTTCAGATGGTGACTGCAGCCATGAAATTAAAAGATGCTTGCTCCTTGGAAGAAAAGTTATGACCAACCCAGACAGCATATTAAAAAGCAGAGACACTACTTTGCCAACAAAGGTCCATCTAGTCAAAGTTATGATTTTTCCAGTAGTCATATATGGATGTGAGAGTTGGAGTGTAAAGAAAGCTGAACACTGAAGAATTGATGCTTTTCAACTGTGGTGTTGAAGAAGACTCTTGAGAGTCCCTTGAACTGCAAGGAGATCCAACCAGTCCATCCTAAAGGAAATCAGTCCTGAATACTCATTGGAAGGATTGATGTTGAAGCTGAAACTCTAATAATTTGGCCACATGATGTGAAGAACTGACTCATTTGAAAAGACCCTGGTGCTGGGAAAGATTGAAGGCAGGAGGAGAAGGGGACGACAGAGGATGAGATGATTGGATGGCATCACCGACTTGATGGACATGGGTTTGGGTGGACTCCGCGAGTTGGTGATGGACAGGGAGGCCTGGTGTGCTGCAGTCCACGGGGTCGCAAAGAGTCTTGACACAACTAAGCAACTGAAGTGAACTGAACTGAATAATAGCCAAATTCATAGAAACAGAAAGTAACTTAATGGTTGCTGGGCCAAAAAGGAAATAGGGAATTGTTTAGTAGGTATGGAAAGAAAATGAAAGTCGCTCAGTCGTGTTTGACTCTGCGACTCCTTGGATTACACAGTCCATGGAATTCTCCAGGCCAGAATAGTGGAGTGGGTAGCCTTTCCCTTCTCCAGGGGATCTTCCCAACCCAGATATGGAGTTTTAATTTAAAAATGGGTATGATAGTAAATTTTATGTCATGTATATTTTAAATTTAATTTTATGTCATGTATATTGTAAGTTTAAAAGAAGAAAAAACACGTGACAACAAATGTTAGGATATTGAGCAGGGGGAACTCTCATTTATTTCTGGTGGGAATACAAATTGGTACAGTCACATTGAAAGACAGTTTGGCAGGGTGTCTTACAAAACTGAACATAACTCTTGCCATACAATTCATTAATCACACTGGTATTTATGCAAATGAAGGTAAGTAACTCTAATACATCCAGACAGTGGAATATTACTCAGCATTAAGAAAAAATGTTCTACCAAGCTATGAAAAGACATGGAGGAAGCTTAAATATATACTATTAAATGAACGATGCCAGTCTAAAAGGATCACCTGTTGTATCACTCCAACTATGTTATATTCTGGAAAAGCCAAAACTGTAGAGACAATAAAAGATGAGTGTTTCCAGAGATGATAGAAGAGTAGGACAGTGAAACTAATCTGTATGGTACTGTGATGATGTGTGTGTGCTCAGTCACCTTAGACATTTCTGACTGTGACCCTGTGGACCATAGCCCACCAGGCTCCTCTGTCCATGGGATTCTCCAGGTAAGAATAGTGGAGTGAGTTTCTTCTCCAGGGGACCTTCCCGACCCAGGGATCAAACCCGGGTCTCTTACTTTTCCTGCATAGGCAAGCGGGTTCTCAGCACTAGCGCCACCTGAGTGGATACATGTTATTTTACATTTGCCAAAACTTGTAGAATGTGCCCTAATGTCAACTATGAATTTTGGGTGATAGTGATATGTCTTAGGTTCATCATTTGTAACTAAGGTGTCAACCTGGTTCAGGATGTTAATAGTGGAAGAAGGGCTAGGAATACATGAGAACTCTGAACTTTCTGTTTTTCTGTGGACTTGAAACTGCTGTAATGTTTATTTTTCAAAAAAGTATATATAGGGACTTCCTGACAGTCCAGTGCTTAAGAGTTTGCCTTCCAGTGCAGTGGGTGTGGGTTTGATCCCTGGTCTGGGAGCTAAGATCCCACATGCCTGAAGGCCAAGAAGCCAAAACATAAAACAGAAGCAGTGTTGTAACATTCAATAAAGATTTTTTAAAAGATCCACATCAAAAATATATTTTTAAAATGTATGTATGTCATATTATCCTTATTAAAATGTTAAATATATAAAGCTTTAATAGATGTATTGATACACAGTCAAAACACCCATGAGAATTCAGAAAAATGGTTGTTTCTGGCAAGGCAAAAGGGAAGGGTGGAGTAGAGGGTTGAGGCTGGAGTGAGATTTTAGCAATATCTGTAACACTCTGAAATTTTTATTTTTTAAAAAAATGAAGCAAATAGAGCAAAATAGTGGCATTTATTGATACATGAGTGTTTTACAGTTTTCTTTTTTTGTATATTTGACATTTTTTTAAATAACTTCATTCTTATAGAAGTGACTAATTTGGGAATATATGTTAAAATGTAGTCTACTTCATTGACTACAATGATAGAGGAGGAACCATTATTTACATAAATTTAGTCTTTTCCTGAAATACTGTTACCTACTCAGAAATGAGAATGCCTGCAGAGTGACTTCAGAGAACAAAAACAGGCTAGAGAGTGAGGTTTATTTTCATTTGAAGAAATCTGTTTTGTAGATACCAGAGCTCACCTTTAAAAGTTCTGTAACTTATACACCTGCAGTACTGCAGCACAGTAAAGGAGATGTGGACTAGAAGCTTTGATTCTTGGGTAGTGCTTTTTACCTTTTTAAGTTCCCAGAAATGGCAATAAATGGTAACAGGAACAGACCAGAATTCATAGTAGATTTGGAGTACAGGTATTGTTTCTATGATGTTGAGCCATATTACAAAGTAAATATACAGTAATCTGATGGTTCTCAGTCATCTTATTTTCCCTAAAACCAGCATTTGACATAGTTAATTGTGTATATGTCCTTGAAAAAGTAATTTTTTTTACTTGATTCCAGGTTTGCACAGATTCCTATTGTCTTCTGTCTCACTGAGTCTTAGTCTTCTACCACTTAGAGTGCCTGAAGTTGTGTTCATTCCATAGGTAATTATCAGATCACCTAGTTTTGAATACAGTTTATACACAGCCAGCTTTTTAAGTTGATGTTTTTAGTCCTAGCTTCTTCCTTGAACCCTCTGCTCAATTGACTGCTTGATGTCTCATTTTGATTAATTATAAGCATATTCAGCTCAGCATTTTCAAAAGTGATATTACCCTCTAAACCTGCTCATCATTCAGTCTGCCCCATCTCAGTAAATGGTAGTTCTGTCTTTGACTTACTTGGACCAGAAACCTTCCAGCTCTTATTGTTTCCTCTCTTCCCAGTCTTATCCATCCCATTAATCAGCACATTTTGTAGGTTCATTCTTCAGAATCCACATCTCATGATCTCAACTGCTCTGCTCCAAACTGTCATCTTTTACTGGAATTCTATAGTTATGGTGTATTCCCAACACAGTAGCTGGAATGATTCTCTTCCTCTCAGTATGTCTCCCTTTGCTCAAAACCCATCAGTGACTTTCTGCCTCACTAAGTAAATGCCAAAATCCTTACAGTGGCCACCATTTCCTGCTCCTTAATTCATTGCATATCAGCCAGCTGGACTCTGCTTTTCTTTCCTCTCATGTCTGGTCATTTTTTATTTGCTAATTCCTCTGCCTTGAATACTTTCTGCCAAATTACCCACATGGCTTGCTCACTCATCTTAAGGTCTTTACTTAAAAATATCCCCCTTCTTGACTTTATATTTTTTCTCTATAATATTTTTCACTATCTAACATACTATATATTTTAGTTTTTATTTATTGTCTTTCCCCACACTAGGTTCCATGAAGACGAGATTTGTGTCCTTTTGTTCCCTGCTGTGTCCTTAACTCTGAAAACAGTTTGTGGTACATAGTGATCAGTAAACATTTGTTGAGTGAATGACTGGCTTTCTGTGTAGATGTACACATCTGTTTAGTATGTGAACATAATTAATGTTTCTCAAATGGTGTTTTAATGGAGTAATTCAGTGATTTGCCTTTCAGTGAAGTTTTTCTGTTGGCAGTGTGAAAATCTTTGAACTTTAGTTCACAAAGAAAAATTACTATTTTGAAAATACTGAGGAAAAAGGAAAAGTATCTTATTTGAAGAAAGATGCCACAGAAGCAGACCTAGAATGAAAAAGTAGTATGATCTAGTATAAAGAACATTGGTCTGAGACCAGGATAATCTGAGCCTTACTGTTCTTGGACAAGTCGTTGTATAAAATGAGACAGTTAGTTGATTTCTGTTTTTTCCACTTGTAAAATCCTATAATGCTTTTTGTGTAGATTTTTCTGTAACAAAACCATGACTTTGATTATATTCATACGCTATACATACAAGGAAAATACTCCTTAATCTTCTTACATCTCTCATATTTTATTTTAATCAGATGCTGTTTTGTAAGTGGAAAAAACTAATTGGTTTTCTCATCTGAGAATGCAACAAATAAGCAGAGAGAGCAGATTTAACTCAGCAGTGTGTTAAGCTTAGGTTCTGTTGACTTCCTTAACTTGGTTGAATCTTGTTTAGATTCCTGTTCATCGTAATTTTTTCCAATGTCTTTGCCATATGTTAAGTTTTCTTCAGCCTGTCAGTCACTTCCTGAAATTGTATTTTTTCTATAAAGTACTCAAAATCTTTGAAGAGAAATGATCATTCTTGCCAGGATTTGATCAGTCTCATTATAAAAGAGAAGGGAGTACTTTCCCTTTTGCTCATGTAAAATTTGAATATGTATTTGTTTGGTATAACAGGTTTCTCTCTGCATTGTCCTTAATCACTTTCTGTGTGATTCTGAAAGTTTACCTTGCAGCATTTCCCATCTTTTGAGAGGGTTGGTTTTATGTGTCTCACCAAACTTGTCATTTCTTAACCTTTTTTCTTTCCCTACCAAATATGGGACTAGTAGCCATATACTAATAAAGTAGTTTAGTCATATTATAGTAACCCATCTTGGGAGAAGACATGTATGTATTCATATGTTTTCTCTTCTGCTCTGTGTGTGTGTATACACCTCTTATACAAGATGTTGTGCTTCGTTGCTCAGTTGTGTCCAACTCTTTGTGACCCCATGGACTGTAGCCCACCAGGGTCCTCTGTCTGTGGGATTCTGCAGGCAGGAATATTGGAGTGAGTTGCCATGCTGTCCTCCAGGGAATCTTCCCAACCCATGGATTGAACCCATGTCTCCCACATTGCAGGCGGATTCTTTACTGTCTGAGCCACCAGGGAAGCCTCTTCTACAAGATCATTTCAGTTCAGTTACTCATTCATGTCTGACTCTTTTGCGACCCCATGGACTGCAGCATGCCAGGCTTTCCTGTCCATCACCAACTCCTGGAGCTTACTCAAACTCATGTTCATTGAGTCATTGATGCCATCCAACCATCTCATCCTCTGTCGTCCCCTTCTCCTCCCACCTTCAATCTTTCTCAGCATCAGGGTCCTTTCCAGTAAGTAAGTTCTTCACATCAAGTGGCCAAAGTATTGGAGTTTCAGCTTTAACATCAGTCCTTCCAATGAATATTCGGGACTGATTTCCCTTAGGATGGACTAGGCCTCTCAAAGAGTCTTCTCCAATACCACAGTTCAAAAGCATCAATTCTTTGGTGCTCAGCTTTCTTTATAGTCCAACTTTCAAATCCTTACATGACTACTGGAAAAACCATATCCTTGACTAGACAGACCTTTGTTGACTAATGTCTCTGCTTTTTAATATGCTGTCTAGGTTGGTCATAGCTTTTCTTCCAAGGAGCAAGCATCTTTCAATTTCATGGCTGCGGTCACCACCTGCAGTGACTCGGGAGCCCCCAAAATGAAGTCTGTCACTGTTTCCATTGTTTCCCTGTCTGTTTGTCATGAAGTGATAGGACCAGATGCCATGATCTTAGTTTTCTGAATGTTGAGCTTTAAGCCAACTTTTCCACTCTCCTCTTTCACTTTCATCAAGAGGTTCTTTAGTTCTTTGCTTTCTGCCATAAGGGTGGTATCATCTGCATATCTGAGGTTATTGATATTTCTCCCAGCAATCTTGATTCCAGCTTGTGCTTCATCCAGTCCAGCGTTTCTCATGATGTAGTCTGCATATAAATTAAATAAGCAGGGTAACAATATACAGCCTTGATGTACTCCTTTCCCAATTTGGAACCAATCTGTTGCTCCATGTCCAATTCTAAGTGTTGCTTCTTGACCTGCATATAGATTTCTCAGGAGGCAAGTCAAGTGGTCTGCTATTCCCATCTCTTTCAGAATTTTCCACAGTTTGTTATGATCCACACAGTCAAAGGCTTTGACGTAGTCAATACAGCAGAAGTGTATGTTTTTCTGGAACTCTTTTGCTTTTTTGATGATCCAGTGGACTTTGGCAGTTCGATCAAGTGAATTTGATTTGCTTGTACAAGATAGGCGAATATAGAAAACTTCAGAAATTCAACTTTTTCGTATTCTTCTTACCTTTATTTTCTAACTTTTCCAAATATAACTTTTGAATTTAATCTATTTCCTTATTGTTTGAATATTGAGTAAGTAATGAAACTCTAATGTCTTTCCTTAGAGTTAACAAGTGTTAATGGTTACTTACATTTTTGTGATTTTTTAAAAAAAAAATTTACATTCATGTACTAATAAATTTCAATGCTTATAATTTAGGTATGTATCATTTTAAAGTATAGTATCTGTAGGTTAGAATTGTTGCTTAAAACTGCTCCAAAAGCTTGCCAAGGTTTCATGTGGCCTCCTACTGTGACTTTACTTTTAAATTTCTCTTGTACTGAATCTGCATTCATCTTTATGCTTGGCAGAGATAAGAACTTGATTCTGCTTGTGAAGAATTTTACCTATCACTAGTAGTGCTAATTAGAACTTTTCTCTCATACTGCTCCTATTATTTATCACTGAGAAGTAAGTCCCCAGTTAGAGCAAGCATTTAGTGTTAAGCATTTAACTTTTATTGTAAAGTTGAAATGTGGAGTTGAAATTTATTTGCTAGCAAATAAATAAGCACCATAATGACTGCTGCTACAGAGATCAACAGGTGGAAGTGAGAGGAGGAAAAATAGGTAAAGAATGGAAGACAGATTTTTTTATAGTTATTTTATCTTTTACCTTCAATTTACTGCATTTATTGGGTTATAGAGCTGTTGTCCTTACTGAGTATGTTTAGGATGTGATGGCTATTGAGGTTGAAAACACTAGTAACTCACTTTTCCCTGAAATGTTGTGTAAGTCAGCTTTTCATGTCATGACTGATTTGACTTCTTGCCTACCTTTCTGTTCCTGGCTTCTCGTGTTCTTCAACAGATCCTGCACATGACATCTTTTATGCATCTCTGTTTTTGTATATGCTGTATTTTCTACCTGGAATGCCTGTCTCTAACCAGATTTCAATTCAATCTTAAAGATTCAGCTTATATTTCATCTTTATTACATAGTCTCCCTGCTGCTAAGATCAGTTTGCATGTTATAACACATTGCATATATTTAAATAAAGTCAAGTAACCTGTTTGGAATGGTATTTGGCACCCAATGTTTGCTAAATGTTAGACCTTATTATTATTTTATTAAATTATATTTCTCTGCCATAAGAGTACTAGCTTCTTAAGGCCATGGATATGCTATGTCCAGTCCATCTGTGTATTTCTAGTGCTTGGCATATAGGTGATTAATAAATATTTGGATGGTTGAGTATGCTTTTTAGCAGGCTTAAAGTGGTAATACAGTAGAATCCATGTTGTGGGGAGGATGTGTGTGTGTTTAACTTTTTAAAAACTACTGGGATATAGCTTACTTTGCATAAACCTCATCCATTTTAGGTGTACAGTTTAATTATTTTTAGCAGATTTTCAGAGTTGTGCTAACTACTACAATCCCATTTTAAAATATATTTCATCTCTTCAAAAAATATCTTACGCTGATAAGATTTTTTATTCTTTTTCTTTTTTGTGCTATTACCTAATTGTCAATACTCCTAGGGTAAAAATGACAGGCTAGATGACATAAAGTCAAAGTATTAAATTCCTTATCTCTTGAATGACCAACTTTAGAATTTTCTTTAAACATTTAAGTTTCATACAGTATGTTGTTATATTACCATATCTTAGATTAATAGTTTTTAAAGAAAACTGTACATTGATAAAGGTGACTTAGAAATTAAATAGCCATAAATTAAGAAAGAAAATACTATACCCTACACCCCATTAGAGCAGAGAAAGTATTTAATCCCTAGAACCTAGCTCAGTAATGGACATACAGTAATTATTTGTTAATTTTAAGAACCACATTCCTTCTAAATGGAAGTTCTGTGTTCTGTAAGATTCACTTGTTTGAATTTTTGGCGATTTCTTGTCCCCTTTTGCCTGAATTTAAAACTTTGAAGCTGTATTACAAGCAAAGAAATACAGAAATTCTGGGTGATCAGATCAGCCTGAACTCTATCTACTCTTTATTGGGGGAGGAGAGGTGGAGGGAGGCACCCTCTACAGCCTTTGTCCTTTAGATAGTCTTTGGCCTATAAATAAGCCTTTGGCCTGTTTGGCAGCCTTTTGGAATTCTGATTGACAGCTTACTGCATCAGTGTAAATCATGTGACTCCATAACTATTGTGTTTGCATGTAGTGTGTAAAAAAACTGCTCTTTAGAATAAGTTAAAATTTAGAAAAAGAAACCTTATGTATCCCTTTCATAAGACCTCAGGAAAAAAAAATCCTTGATTTGAGATGGGGTTGTGATTTGAAAATATCTAAATATCTAATACTACTTTTAAGACATTTGTTTTTTTGCAATTAAAAAAAAACAAAAAACAAAAAAACAGTAAATGCTACCAGGCTGGTGCATGGGATGTCTTTCTACTATTTTATTCAGTTGTCTCTTTACCTCAATCATTCTCTTAAATAAAAAAATCTTTTTTGCTTTATTATAAAAAAGATTGTCACTTCTCTTATTTTGTATGTTTCTATGGCTAGTAATAGCC
Organism: Bubalus bubalis; assembly: GCF_019923935.1. Lineage (NCBI taxonomy): Eukaryota > Metazoa > Chordata > Mammalia > Artiodactyla > Bovidae > Bubalus > Bubalus bubalis. The sequence goes on from NC_059157.1 coordinate 151,980,178, forward strand.
CAAAGCTTATGTCATAACTGTAGTCTAAATTAGTTTGATAAATCCTTTTGTAGTGGTTCAAATTATCAGAAACTCTAAATGTAATAAATAAGATAGATTAAAATGGGGAATTTTGTGTACATATAGCAGTTGTTTAGGATTTATTAATAGCTTGCTTTATTAAAAAGAAGTTACAGCCTGTTGATTATACCTTAATCCCACTTCTTTAAATGGGATGAGAAACCAGACTAGAAATCATCTCTGTCCCTCAGAAGTCTGCCTTTTACTAGACAAACCTTAGTACATTTTGCAGGTTTTGTTTTCTGTGTGTGAGACATAGGACATTGTTTTTTGTTACTGTTTACTTGAGTTGTTTATTGTTTTAGTATTGTGATACAGTGAAAAGCCCATTGTCTTGATAGTGGTGCTTCTGCTTTAGAATGAACCATTGGCTCTAAAAACTGGCTTGAACTCCATTTGACTTGTGGGAGACAGTATCACTTAGTGGTTAATTGGCTATGTATGAAACTGAATTCTGGGCCTCCCTGGTGGCTCAGACAGTAAAGGATCCTTTACTGCCTGAAATGCAGGAAATGTGGGTTCTATCCCTGGGTCAGGAAGATCCCCTGGAGAAAGAAATGACTACCCACTTCAGTGTTCTTGCCTGGAGAGTCACATAGACAGAGGAGCCTCGTGGGCTAACGCCCATGGGTCAGAAAGAGTCAGACACAGTTGAGCGACTAAGCATGCACATACACTCTAAATTGTAATACTGGGTGTCACACTTCTAGCCATGTAGCCTTGGTCAAATAATTTGACTTTTCTAAGCCTCAGTTTCCTTATTTGCAAAAAGAAAGAAAGATTTTTTCTTCTTACCTCTGAAGGCTGTAATGATTGAACCATGGTGAATATTGAAAGTCTTATTATAATATTTGGCTAATTGTTTTTACTCATTTGCAGCATACTATACAATACTAATACTAGTATTTTTAGTTGTCATATTTTTAAATTCCATAGCTTTACCAAAGCTCAAATGATCACTTAAACAAAGATGGGATAAATTGATTTGGTCAAAAATTGAGGTAAAGATTTCCACACATTTAAGATCAGTACATTTTGAGAAGGAATATTTATTCCTCATGTTATTCCTTATATATAGAACATATATTCTAGTGGAGGAAGGGAACAATAAGCAAATAAAGTTTTACATAGTATATTAAAATGTTGTAAGGGCTGTGGAGAAAAATTAGACAGAGAAGCCCAGTACCCAGATACATAGATGTATAGTTGCTGGATAGTTAGGAAAAGGAAGACCTCATCGTGGAGGTGACATTTGAAACACTCGAAGATGAGCGAACACTGCAGATATTGAGGGAAGAGCATTACAGCCTGAGGATATAACAATAGCAATAATAAATACCTTAACGTGCACTATGTGCCAGAAATTTTATGTACTTTGTGTTTGTTTAATCCTTACAGTAATCCTATGATACAGGTATTTTTGTTATTGTTCTTCAGTTGCTAAGTCATGTCCAACTCTTTTGCGACCCCATGCACTGTAGCCTGCCAGGCTCCACTGTCCCTGAGATTCCATAGGCAAGAATACTAGAGTAGATTGCCATTTCCTTCTCCCAGGAATCTTCCCGACCCAGGGATTGAACCCTCGTCTCCTGCATTGGCAGGTGGGTTCTGTACCACTGAGCTACCATGGAAGCCCATAGGTGGTTTTTTGTTTTTTTTTTTTTTATTTTTTTATTAATCCCCATTGTATAGATGAGGAAACTGAGGCATGGTAACAATTATTATGGCTGAAAATTAAACCCAATCAGTTTATTTCTAGAGTCCATTTTCTTAGTAGTTGCTATATGGTGTGTTAGAAAATGCGTTGAAGAGAGAATTTCCAGTGTGTTAGAGAAATAGTAATGTTAGTGAGGATACAGCAGAATGGATGGAGAGAATCATAGGAATTGAAATCTAGGAGGTGGTAACCAGGGACGGGATGAGATGGAATACTAAAGCCATTGCAGTGATTTGGCATTTACTCCAAAGTGGAAAACCATTGGTAGGTTTTGAAGAGGGACGTAAAATGATCTGAATGACTTTTTAGAAAGGGTTTCTTTACTGAGTCTTTCTTTCCCATGAAGACTATGGGTAGAATTCAAGAAAACCTGGGAACTTAGAAAAAAAATAATTGCATCCTTGTTTTCACTAACTTCTAGCTGAAAGAGTATTTCCTTCAGTTAATAATGTAGCCAATAAACCTCCATATTTATTAAAGTTACCTGTGATTTTTGTTACCGCCTATAAAAATCAGTTTTGTTGCAAGATATCCTGAAATACCATTCATGGTCATCATTACTTTGAAAGTATAGTAATTATTATGGAACTGCTGGGTTCCATTTAATATGACAATGAAGCATATGTATTACAGTTTGTTGTTTCATGTTTTCTATATTTTGGTAACAATACATTTAATTGGCTTTTTTGGTAATAGTCCATATTTCATTGCTATATTTAAAACCACTATCTGAGTTCCAGAGAATAGCAGGGAGGGATAAGAAAGCCTTAAGTGAACAGTGCAAAGAAATAGAGGAAAACAATAGAAAAGGAAAGGCTAGAGATCTCTTCAAGAAAATTGGAGTTACCAAGGGAACATTTTCATACAAAGATGAGCGCAATAAAGGAGAACAGGAGAAGAGATTAAGAAGAGATGGCAAGAATACACAGAAGAACTGTACAAAAAAAGGTCTTAGTGACGCATATAATCACAATGGTGTGGTCACTCATCTGGAGCCAGACATCCTGGAGTGTGAAGTCAAGTGAACATTAGGAAGCATTTCTACAAAGCTAGTGGAGGTGATGGAATTCCAGTTGAGCTATTTTAACATCCTAAAAGATGATTTAATGACATGCTGCACTCAGTATGTCAGCAAATTTGGAGAACTCAGCAGTAGCCACAGGACTGGAAAAGGTGAGTTTTCATTCCAGTCCCAAAGAAGGGCAATACTGTATGATTGCGCTCACTTTACATGTTAGCAAGATAATGCTCAAAATTCTTCAAGCTAGGCTTCAGCAGTACATGAATCGAACACTTCCAGATGAACAAGCTGGGTTTAGAAAAGGCAGAGGAACTGGAGATCAAATTGCCAACATCTGTTGGGTCATAGAAAAAGCAAGAGAATTCCAGAAAAACATCTACTTCTGTTTCATTGACTCCACAAAAGCCTTTGACTGTGTGGATCACAACAAACTGTGAAATGGGAATACCAGACCACCTGACCTGCCTCCTGCGAGGAGGAGGACCTGTGTGCAGGTCAAGAAGCAACAGTTAGAACCGGACATGGAACAACAGACTGGTTCGTAATTGGGGAAGGAGTATGTCAAGGCTGTATATTGTCACCCTGCTTATTTAACTTCTATGCAGAGTACATCATGTGAAATGCTGGGCTGGATGAAGCACAAACTGGAATCAAGATTGCTGGGAGAAATATCAATAACCTCAGATATGCAGATGACACCACCCTTATGGCAGGAAGCAAAGAGGAACTAAAGAGCCTCTTGATAAGGGTGAAAGGAGAGTGAAGTAGCTGGCTTAAAACTCAACATTAGCCTCCAATTAAAATAAATAAATTTATATTAAAAAAAAAAAAAAGAAAAGAAAACTCAACATTTCAAAAAGCTAAGATCATGGCATCCGGTCCCATCACTTCATGGCAAATAGATGAAGAAGCAATGAAAATAGTGACTGATTTTATTTTCTTGGGCTCCAGAATTACTGGTGACTGCAGCCATAAAATTAAAAGACACTTGCTTCTTGGAGGAAAAGCTATGATAAACCTATACAGTGTGTTAAAAACCAAAGACATCACTTTGCCAGCAAAGATCTGTATAGTCAAAGCTATGGTTTTCCCAGTAGTTGTGTACGGATGTGAGCATTATTAGACCATAAAGAAGGCTGAGCACTGAAGAATTGATGCTTTTTAATTGTGGTGCTGAAAAAGACTTTTGAAAGTCTTTTGGACTACAAGGAGATCAGACTGGTCAGTCCTAAAATAAATCAGTCCTGAATATCCATTGGAAGGACTGATGCTGAAACTCTTATACTTTGGCCACCTGATGCCAAGATCCAACTCAAAAGAAAAGCCCCTGATGCTGGGAAATATTGAGAGCAGGAGGAGAAGTGGGCAACAGAGAATGAGTTCATTGGATTGCCTTACCAACTCAATGGATGTGAATTTGAGCAAACTCCAGGAGATACAGGACAAGAAAGCCTGGCACAGTTCATAGGGTCATAAAGAGTCAGACACAACTTAGCAACTGAGTAACAGCAACAGTCTGAGAAGGTGGCCCTTGATTGCACTGGGCTGACAAGGAAGTCTGTGGCACACAAAGATTAAGACTCCCTATGAGGATTACTTTGGTTGCTGTGATAATAATGGACTGGAAGAAAGATGGAGAGCAAGAACAGCGAGGGATGCAAGTTAAGAGGCTTTTGCAGTTATCTAGAGGAGAGAATGGTGAGTTGGGTCAGAGAGTGGCAGAGAAATCATCATATGTAGTTGTATTTCAGATAAGTTTTGATGATTGAAGCAATATGATTTGCTAACAAATCGAGTGTGTAATATGAGAGAAAAGAAAGAATTAGGGTTGGCTTTCATATATAATTTGATCTGTGCAACTGGAAGGATAGAGTTGCCATTTGCTGAAATTCTCTTTGAAATTATTAATAGACCTGGAATATTGGATATATTGCAAATTTTTAAAACAGTAACATAAGGCTTATAAAAATACAAAAATACTAAGAGTAAAATAACTCATAATCTCACCCTCATATGAACCATGTGAGATGGGGTAGAACATATGTTTGTTAAAGATCAAAAGTTTCGGCTTCAGATATGTTTGATGTATTTATTAGACATTCTAAGTATTATTTCATGAATTGCTCTCTCCACTTAATATGTCTTGGCATATGCAGTTATTAGAAAGAATGAGGTGGTCCTGTACATAATGTGAACTGGTATCGTTTCTGAATGTCTGGATGTTTTACAGTGAGCATGTATCCATGTGTTAGGTAACTTTAAAGTGAGAAAAACAGGTTAAAAAACAGAATGGTTACAGTATGTGATAGAATAATTATGTGCTCCTTAGGAAGAATAAAATAGATCTGCATATACCATCATGAAAGGTCTTCCAGATCTTTAAATAAAATAAATAAAAGTAAGGTAAAGAACAGAATAAGTGTATCAGAATCATAGTAAACCTAGCTATGTTTATCTTTAAAGAAAGAGGCTGTGAATTGTCAGCAAGGTTTTCGCCCACCTCCCTTTTTTAAAGCAATTCAGTTTACTAACCTTGTACATATATTACTTTTTAAATAGGGAATTCTTACAGGGAGTGAGATTATGGATTAGTCTTTGTACCTTTGTGTTTTTAATAATTCTTATGTTACAGTTTTAAACTTTTATGATATATCCAATATTATAGTTCCAGTAATAATTTCAAAGAGATTTTCAGTATTTAAGAATGTGAATATGAAGTGAAGATAGGAAATCATCATATAATCTTTATTAGGAGTAAAATATGACTTTATGTATATATATGACTAGAAGAAAAATTAGGGATGTAACATCAAAATGTTAATAGCAGTTTTCTCTGGGTGATGGAATTTGAGGTGATTTTTTAAAAACAATTTTCTTTAATTTCTTGCAGACTATGAGAAGACAACGAAATGAAGTTGTAGTTGAATTAAGAAAGGTGAGTCTGATTAATATTGTGTACTTTCAAGTATAATTACAGCAGCCATATATAGAGAAATTAGCAAATGTATATGAATCTCAAGTGCTTAAATGAGCGTTTCTTTTTTCTTTGAAAATGGAGATATTGACTAAATTTGACAACTATTGGCAAGGTATATTTTGTCGAGTATCTAAAATAAAGGTAAACATATTATCTGACGGTTTTTTCTTCTGTAATTTTAAATGGTTTATATAAAGTGTATGTCATAGTTATACTAAATAGTTCTGCTATTTACAATAATTACTCCATAAAAGGAGCTTGGTATTTAAAAATTTCATCAACTTTTCAAGTATTAAAGTAGGTTAGTTGAGAATATATTTTAAAATTTGTCCTGAACATTTTAGTGAAATTCAAGTGACCCTTAATTTTTGTAAGACATTGTTAATTTTTGTCTGATTTTTGAACTGCCCAACTTTTGCTTTGACTTTGCTTTTAGGTGATAAAGAGCAGCTCCCAGATGATGTATAAAATGGTTCAGTACTTTTAAATAAATATGTATGTTTGGTCCTGGCTTAAACTCTACTCTTATTTTTTTTAATCAAATTAGTGTTTTTTTTGTTTTTGTTTTTAGTTTTTTTTTACATTGTTCACAGTTCATTAAAAATGTAGTGTTTGGAGTTTGGGGCTCAAATAGGTGTTGCTTACCTGTTTAATTCACAATTTGGTTTAATTGTCTGCATTTGCATTTTACTTTTAAAAGTCACTTTGTATTTTTTTGTAGGCACAGGATTGTCTAATTTTATGTGAAACTACTTAGCTTTTAAAAATTTAACTGAAGTTGTATTTTTTTTAAGAATAAAAGAGATGAACATCTCTTAAAGAGGAGGAATGTACCACATGAAGATATCTGTGAAGACTCTGACATAGATGGTGATTATAGAGTGGTAAGTTATTGTTATTCTGGTAATTTAAAAATTCTGTGATTTTTACATAAATACAGAATTACAAGGTGAATTTTTAACTTAATTTTCTCTAACTTTTTCCTAGCAAAATACCTCTCTAGAAGCTATAGTTCAAGTAAGTTGATTTCCCCTCCCCCACCCTCATTCATATTTCTTGTACTTGTCAACTAATTATTGTGTATCTGCATCAAAAATTGTTTGTTTTTTTTATAGAATGCTTCAAGTGATAACCAAGGAATTCAATTAAGTGCAGTTCAAGCTGCTAGGTAAGTTAAGGACATACTTAATGTTTGTAACAGGTTTGGATTTTTACTATATAGTAGTCCTGTTTCTTATATTAACTTTGATGACAAACAATAAAAAATAGTCATAGACCTAATGAATTTATTTTAAAAATTATTCTCTAAGATTATTCTCTAATTTAGAGTATTAAAATTAGCAAATTTCTAATTCACTAAGAACCAGAAACTTTAGTGTACATTTAAAACGTGCAAACACTGGAGAAAGGTTGATTTGACATGTTATTGCTATAGACTAATAGAAAAACATTATAAAACTTCATTCTTTAATGAATAATAGGTTTAATTTTATTAAAAGTCAGATTCTTCAGCTCCTGCTCGGGTAGCTGATTCTTCTCACAATTTTCATATTGCTCAAATGATAAGTTGAATTAAAGCTTTAAAAGACGCTTACTCCTTGGAAAGTTATGACCAACCTGGAGAGCGTATTGAAAAGCAGAGACATTACTTTGCCAACAAAGGTCCGTCTAGTTGAGGCTATGGTTTTTCCAGTGGTCATGTATGGGTGTGAAAGTTGGACTGTGAAGAAAGCTGAATGCCGAAGAATTGATGCTTTTGAACTGTGGTGTTGGAGAAGACTCTTGAGAGCTCCTTGGACTGCAAGGAGATCCAACCAGTCCATACTGAAGGAGATCAGTCCTGGGATTTCTTTGGAAGGACTGATGCGAAAGCTGAAACTCCAATACTTTGGCCACCTCATGTGAAGAGTTGACTCATTGGAAAAGACTCTGATGCTGGGAGGGATTGGGGGCAGGAGGAGAAGGGGACGACAGAGGATGAGATGGCTGGATGGCATCACCGACTCGATGGACATGAGTTTGAGTGAACTCCAGGAGTTGGTGATGGACAGGGAGGCCTGGTGTGCTGCATTTCATGGGATCACAAAAAGTCGGACACGACTGAGCGACTGAACTGAACTAAACAGCATGTACAGGCTGCAAGATGTTAAGATTTAGGACTACAGAAACTCCTACTTATCATTTTACATATTTCTGTTGTAAAACCTGTGCACTCATATTTCAAAGGAAAAGCCAGAGAAACTTAACTACTGAGACATTTGTATTAATAAATAGCTTGGGGAAGACATGGTTGTATCATAGTACAATATAGTGGTTTCTTTGTTTTTTTATATATGTAAGAATAATACTCTATGTTCTAATTATCAGTAGGAAAGAGACACTTAAGCAAGAAATTAACTTGTTATAAAATTTTAAAGTGGAAAAAGACTTCACACCTTCATATAATATCTTATCCAGTGCTTTTGAGTCCCTTTTATGTTTATTAGACTTTGCTACTTTTGTATGTTCACTGTAAATGGCCTAGAACTGATAAGGAAATTATAAGATTACAGTGTTGTCCTCTACAGGTTAAAGAACTTATTAGAAAGGTCTTTGTTAATATAGGAAGAAAGTCACAGAAATCTTCATATCTCAACAAATTAATGTTAATAGGAAGAATGATTAAGAAATTAATACATTATGCTCACCATTGTCAGTGTTAATTAAAATACTGAAGCAGCTCTTCTCAACATGAGTTCTGCAAGATAATGAAAGTACTAAGGCAGGGTATCTGAAAATACAGTGTGTGGATCCCTAGGAGATCCTGAGATATAATTCTAAAAAAGAATAAGACTTTATTTGCCATTTTTTAAAAATTGTGTTAGCATTCACATTGATGTTGCAAAATTGGCTGGGTAAATTACTGGCACCTTAGCACTAAACAGTGTCACCAAACTAATGATACATTGTATATATGGTATGTACCATTTTGCAATCAAAGAAAAAACATCATTTCTCTTTAAGAATGTCCTCAGTGAAGTCGTAAAAAAGTTTTCTTTTATCAAATTTGAAACAAAGACTGGCTTATTTCCTACTTTGTGTAAAGAATTGTGCCATATATTATGGAAAATACTGTGAGGAAGCATGTGGATTAATTGTTGCTCTGTAGGAAGTTTAGAAGCTAATCGGGAAGGCAAAACTATATAAAAAATAGTGATGCTTAACAGTAAGTATAGCTGTATGCCATGTAAATATTCTTGGAATTTAGAGAGAGCAGCTCAGACGGTCAAGAATCTGCCTGCAATGCAGGAGACCTGGCTGGAAAGATCCCCTGAAGGAGGGCACGGCAACCCACTCCAGTATTCTTGCCTGGAGCTCTCCCCATGGACAGAGGAGCCTGGTGGCCTACAGTCCATGGGGTTGTAAAGAGTCAGACACAACTGAGCAACTAAGCATACACACACAGGTTATATAGATAGAGCTTGAATAGACAGAAAAGAGAGCATTCCAAGTGTGGGAAATAGGATTTAAAGGGCCTGCAAATTAGATTGAAATGTTGGGACAGACAACTGATCCTTGAATTACAGAGAATTAGTTAGACAAATAAAATGGAGTCAGTTTGTGGAATGTTACAAAGCTCAGTCAAGGAGTTTACATTGATAGGATAGTAAATTAGCAGCTATCACTTGGTTTATATATGGGAATAACATTTCCTTTAGTTGTTGAGAATGTTGTTGAGCTTTTATGGTCTTTAATTTAGTGTATAGAGTAGGATAAAGAATTGGAAACTGGTATCAGCTATAAACTTGTACCAGCATCCTACACACTTTTGTCCTAACTTAAAAGAAGTGGTAAAGTGTTCATGTCTTTATGGTTGTTAGAACCATGTCTAATGGTTCATGTCTACCATTTTCCTAATTAGTAATAATTTCTGTGAATTTATAAATCTTTTTATAATAGAGAAAATTGCATTATATAAATTTAAAAAGTAACTTTCAAAAGAGTGTGGCAAATATTCAGGTTATTGTAATCAAACATGAATTTGAATTTAATTATGTTTCATTAAGTTTCATAAGGAGTATGTGTATCTCTTATAGGAAGCTTTTGTCCAGTGATCGAAATCCACCAATTGATGACTTAATAAAATCTGGAATATTGCCTATTTTAGTCCATTGCCTTGAAAGAGATGACAAGTAAGTACATTCTTTTAAGAAATAACTTAGGGTGTGTCCTTTGCAGAAGACAACATTTTCTTAGTAGTTAATTAGATCTTCAACGAGAAAAAAAAAAGGCTATAAGATGGAGTTGAAAAGCCAACGTGAAAAACAATATGATATGTTTACCCTAAGAGAAGGTAAAGATCAAAAGGGAACTTGCAAGTGAATTTAGTTAGCCTTTAAGCTTTGAAAATTAGTAAGATCTAGTTTATCCAGATAATTACTTGAGAAAGCTGTTTAGTTAGTAATGTGCAGGTATCTTAATAAAGAGTTCTTAATAAAAATAAGGACACGCTTTTTATACCAAAGAGATATTTTAAATGGTCCTTGGAAGTTAAAAAATACTGGGTATATAGATCTTTTACATCAAAATATTTAATACTTTTAAAATGCTGGAAGGGAGGAGTGGTTGGTAGATATTTTGGGCCAATGTAGAAATTCCTGCTGTTTAAAACAATTTGTTTTTTTTTTTTTTTTAGTCCTTCTTTACAGTTTGAAGCGGCATGGGCTTTGACAAACATTGCATCTGGAACCTCTGAACAAACTCAAGCAGTAGTTCAGTCTAGTAAGTTGGTTATTAAGAAACAAAATTGTAATTTTCCAAAAACAGGTTATTTAAAACACTTAGTGCTTTTTCTGAAAGAATAGAGCGATTAAATTATAAAATAATTACTTTGAATTCAGTAAGGCAGTTGAAATAAGCCAACTTAAGTATGTTACTTTGATCATCTTATCCCAGTGAGTGACATGTTCTATTTTATAAAGTAGCCCTTTGAGAGAATGGCTTGAATTTTTTTTTTCATTGTTATTATAGGATTGGTTGTTTATGTTCCAACAAATGTAGGTAGGAAATAATCACTGAGTTATGTTTTGTAACTTGAGATTTCCATGAGTATTATTTGATTCTGCTTCCCAGGTGGTGCTAGTGGTAAAGAACCCACCTACCAATGCAGGAAACAGTAGAGACACAGGTTTGATCCCTGAGTTGGGAAGATCCCCTGGAGAAGGGAATGACAACCCACTCCAATATTCTTGGCCGGAGAACTCAATGGACAGAGGAGCCTGATGGGCTATGGTCAGTAGGGTTGCAGATAGCTGGACACGAATGAAGTGACTTAGCACACACTAAACAAAGAAATTCATAAGTTTAAGAAGGTACTTTGAAAATCCCCTTCAAATACATAAGCAGTATTCTTGTCTAAAGGCTTCCCAGGTGGCTCAGTGGTAAAGAATCCACCTGCCAATGCAGGAGACGCAGGTTCAATCCCTGGGTTGGGAAGATCCCTTGGAAAAGGAAATGGCAACCCACTCCTGTATTCTTGGCTGGAGAATTCTATGAACAGAGGAGCCTGGCAGGCTACAGTCCATAGGGTCACACAGAGTCAGACACAACTGAATGACTAACACACACACCTAAGTATACCTGACTGATCTCTATGTACTTAAAAGTAGCATTTTTCAAAGCCATATCAGAAGGAAAAGAAATGGAAGAATCATGTATTCAGTGCAGTGTTATTCTGTTAAATGTCTCTCTGTATTTCCTTGTTGTTAAGCAACAGAAGCATTTTCTGATTCAAAATGTCTCATGTGGCCAGGTTAAAGACCCGTGTGATATACTATTTTACATTTCTATATTCAAAAGTTATTTTAATTATTGGAGAGTTTTTTTTCAAATTTGAAGATAATACTTACTCTATAAGGAATTCATTTTTTTAATTTAAATCCAGGTTTAATTATAAATAAAGTTTTATCCACTTAATTTGATATTTGTCTATATGTTGAAGCTGTCATTTTGATGGTGGCAGTTTTGTCTGCTACTCAGAAATTTTGTACTACTGTTATTCTAATGAAAATCATTTAATGAGAATATATTTTATATATATATATTTTTGATAGATTCATTTCTTTTGGAATTTCAGCAAAGAAGTTCAGTTTTCAGTTTACAGTATTGTCAACTTTTTTTTTTTTTCAATTTTTTAAAAATCTAATTGATATATAATAATATCTTCAGACTTAAATGATAGCATGTGTTTTCTTCCTTCAGATGCTGTGCCACTTTTCCTGAGGCTTCTCCATTCACCCCATCAGAATGTCTGTGAGCAAGCAGTGTGGGCCCTGGGAAATATCATAGGTTTGTCTAAAACTCGTAATTCTAGTCCAGCAATTGTTGTGATCATGTACTGTGTAGTACAAATGCCTACTAGGAGTTGAAAAGGAAAAGCAGCTTGCCATTTTCAGTTCTAGTTTTTATGAACTATTTTACAGAAATTATAGCTGTTTAAGTGTAAACACATAGTAAACAGAAGGAACATTTTGTTGCTTATGCCATTATATCTCTTTGTATATAGTCAGCTCTTAGTTATTTGAATAATTACAAAATATGTATATGATTTAGGTATTTTCCTCATCCTCCTTCATTACGGTGAGGTCCATTTTATTCCTCAACTCTCTTAACTGTCCTAGGAAATATTAAGAAAAAAGGAGGTGGTAAAACTTACACCAAACTTTTTCTCTACAATAGCAGTTCTGAGAGGAATCTTAAGTTGAAAATTTTTATATCTCTTATAGATTTTAGTACAGTAAAATATAGTAATGTTGTCCACTATTATCATGAAGTCATCATCATACAGGTGTCTATATGACTGTCATATAGACAGTCTTGTTAAATGTTGACCACCGTGATTACCATACCTTTCTGGTTTTCTCTGATAAATAATTGCAAGAAGAATAATTAAAGACAGCTCCAGTATTTCAGGAATTTGTTTTTTAACTACAACATTAAGTTTACACAAACTCAAAAATTCACAAAGCTGGAGAATAGAAAAAATCTGGGGTCTGAACTGTATTGTGTACCATTATATTAAAAGTTATTTTTGCCACAGATTTTTTTTTTTGCATGGAAGTAATCAGCCTTGCTCTGATAAAGCTCTTCTTTATTACCCTTCTGGGGGCCAAGATGGAAGGTGAAGTATGGTTAGTGCCCCACAGTTGTGAGTTTTCAAATGGGCAGATTTCCCTATAAACTGTTCTTGGCATACAATATATTGCTGTTAGGAATGCTATCGTTTGTATATCCAGAGTCCCTTACTTTATATCAAATTTTAGATTTATAGCTTATAATACCGCATCTTGATCTCTGATTTTTAATTCCAGTGACATTATAGAATAAATGGATACAAAAAGAACAAACATTTCATCTTCAAATACTGTAGACATAGTTTACATAGTTTAAATGTATAATTTATAGTTAATATACTTTCTGTGCTTTGACGTCAGGTCATCAGTATAAATTCTAGATATTTTTCTCTGTAATGGTATTCCCATATTTCTTTTTATAACATGAAGGTTTTTTAGAGTACCATTGAGAGAGAAGACAAAAAGCAACAATTCTCTGTTCACAAAGTATTTGAAAACCTTATTTAGGCTTCTGGCATTTAGATGCCATAAAAACATTTTATAGGTGAGCAGCATATAAACCTGAATACATGAATAATGTACAAAGGAAGTCTTAGTACCTTATGTTACATCTCTTGGCTCAAAGACCTAAAATGTGAGCTAGGTTATTATTGTCTAAAACTGCTGCATATATCAAAATATATGGTTCAAGTACAATAAGCAGCATATTGAACCCAGTGCTTTATGTTTTCTGAATTACTTATTGTATTAATAAATCTTCCTTCCTACAGGTGATGGGCCACAGTGTAGAGATTATGTCATAAGTCTTGGAGTTGTGAAACCTTTACTTTCCTTCATAAGTCCATCTATTCCTATAACATTCTTAAGAAATGTTACTTGGGTTATGGTCAACCTATGTCGCCACAAAGACCCACCACCCCCAATGGAAACCATTCAGGAGGTAACAAGTGTTTTTTGTTTTTTTAAAAAAACTAGATATTATTATGTGTATATTTTTATCTATGTATATTTTAAAATCTATATATTTCTCCCTCTTTAGATTCTTCCAGCTCTTTGTGTTTTAATTCATCACACAGACGTAAATGTGAGTAAATGCTTTCCATCATATATTTTTATGTGTATATATATTTAAGGCTTCACCCAGTTCAAGAGCTGTTATACATAGTTTGGTATTTTTGTATTTACTCTGTGTTTACCCATATCACAAAATGTAAATTTCACGTGAAATCAAGCCTGTTATTTTGGTCTGGGCAGTAATGTGTGTGCATATATTATGTATTTATTTTGCAAAAACTGACATTAGAAGTTGTTAAAGTTGCCAGTTAGTAAGCTCTCACTAAGATTATATCTTTGACTGTTCATAATCTTTTTATGAAAGCTCATTTTGACAGCTGGCCAGTGAGAGAACACATACACCTAGTGGTATTATTTTTTTAAAGGTTAAAAAAAAGTATGTGTGCCTTTATGCATGCATTTGTATTCATATACCATTCTTACACCAAACCATAAACAGCAGTTGCTCTTTAATTTCATTATTACTCTGTTAATTCATTTATAGTGACTTTGCTAATGGCCTCACTTGGTATAAAGATAATTCTTGAGTATCCAAACAACAGGGGAAAAAAATCAGTGCAAACTCGATTTTAAACATAATAAATATATCCTACTCATTCTTTCTAACACAGCAAAGGAAAAAGCAACTCAGGAAGAAAGAATGAGTAGGAAACAGATCTAACTGCTTATAAAGTCAGTCTAGCCTTCCTGTGTTAGAGGAGCTAGAAATGTTATGGGTAAAAGGAAATCACATGAACAAAATGCATAGCAACCATCAGAAATGTGTAGTTTTTAAAAACACAGTTTGTATGATCAGTGTGTGACAAACTGCTTCATTTCTTCATTTTCTTAGGTAGTAATACCTTTTTACCAAGATCTCTCTAAAGATATGGAACAACTTAAACTTCAAATTATACTACATTAAGTTAGAATTATATTATGTGTTTGACATTCATAGAGGAACATGATCTTTGCTCTAAAGATATTTTTAATAGCTCCAAATAGTCTAAGCTCTTTAAAAGCAAACAGAAAACACAAATGTAAGCAAATTTTGGTTTTGGCTTCTTATAGTCAAATTTTTCATATTTTATTTTAAAAGATTTCCAAGAAAGATTAATCTCAAAGTTTATAAGTCTACTGGAAAAACCAGACATCTTGGTTGACCTTATTTTCAGAGCTGTGTTGTGTTCTTTCCACTTGTTTACCCCAATCCATTTGAGATTGTAACTCCATTTTTCTTACTCTTGATGTTATCTTGAATTTCCCAAACCAGTTTGCATTGTTCTTTTTTTACTAGCATTAGTAATATTGTTTGCTAAATAATAATGTTTACTAAAAATAAAATCTTCTTGGGTTAACACTTAGGAGCAAGTTCTTAAATCAGGCCATCAAAGAAGTAAAAATAACTAAAATAACGAAACTGTTTCCACAAACCATAAGTGAAATGTTGAAATTACACGAGAGTTGTAATTAGTAAACTTATCCATAGATTTGACTTTGCTGACACAAAAAGTGCATATGAAGTTACTTTTGTGAGTTGAAATTTAGTTGTCTCACTTGTTTTGATACTTCCTTATGTGTGTGAATTTTTTCATTCAATGTCTCCTTTTTACATTAAAAAATATCCATAGTGCTTTCTTGAATTTCTGAAAGGAAAAATGACAAAGTGCTGTTTTCTTCTGGGGGCTTCTTGGATGTTATAAATATACCATTGATTTAGAACGTAAAGATTCATAGAGTTCATATTCTAGAAAGACTTTGAAAGTAAAGTTTCAGACATAATTATTTATTACTGTGTCTTTGTCAATAATTGCATTATTTAGCAGCTTAACAGTTGTTTTTCATACTTTGTTTTGCCATAACTTCTAATTAGGACTTAACATACAAAGATGAAACACAGTGGCCTGTTGTACTTTGAAATATAATCATAATAAGTTAATTACATGAGCTTTTTTAAAAAAGTAGTTTTGGCAGCTGATGTAAATTATAGTTTGGTTGGTTGGTTCATTGTTTTGTTTTTTTAAACTAGAACATGTTTTTTTATTATAGATCTCACAGGCTGACCTGTGGTTACTCTTAATGTCTTTATCTGTAGCTGTGGGAGACTTCTGGGAAATTGTCTCTGGTTTTACAAAGCAAAGCAAACTGGTTGGAAAAGATGAAAGTACTATAACCCTAATACTGGAGTGTTGGCTTTAGACCAACCAACATGGTACTGATGTGAGAACACCTTGAGTATATTCACCTACCCCAGATATTTTTAATGTGGATACATATACATATAATGTTGGATACATATACTCTTTCCAACTGTATGCATTTATCACAATGTCCTTGGGCCTATTATCCCTCCATCTGAGCATTTGGGAAAGAGAATGTCTTTTTCTCATATTTTATGTGCTACATAGTATATTTGTATCTTTGTGATTGAGGAGTGGCTATCAATCTGTGATTGGGATCATAATTAACCTAAATATCCTAACTATGACGGGAACATGAACATACTTGATATAGACATTCATAGTTGACGGTGCTTAGTATAACAGAGAAGACTAACATTCCAGTGATTTTAAGTGAGAGCAAACAAGAAAGAAGATGGTAGAACAATCAGAGGTTAGTCCATATGGTTAAAATTTTTTGAAATGAGAAAATATTCAAGGATTATTTGAATTGTTTTTATTCATTAGATATTGGTAGATACAGTCTGGGCCCTCTCTTACCTTACTGATGCTGGCAATGAACAGATACAGATGGTAATAGACTCTGGAATAGTCCCTCATTTGGTTCCTCTTCTCAGCCACCAGGAAGTTAAAGTGCAGGTGAGTTTTTTATTAATAACATGCTACTATCTGCTTTAAACATGACATTTGAATATGGATAATATCAATAGTTTAAAGTATTTTTTAGTCTAATAATAATATATCTGTGATGGAAAAGAGTGAATTATTATATCCCCATTTTAAAGAAGGAGAAAATGAGGTATGATTACTACAAGAATATCCCTTTTCCTTCAGAAAAAAAAGCCAAGTTGACTTCTTTGTAAATTACTGATCTCTAACGTAGAGCAGGGCAGTTCTTAAAGCAATTTGGGTAGCATCTGAAACAAGTATTGATGGTTTTATTTTTCCTACTTTCCCTGTTTTTCTTCTTTTACTCTCCTACTCTTTTTTCCCCCTACAGCTGTCCTTTTTTACTCTTCTTCACTGCACCTGGCAAGTTTAGTTAATGCTCAGCATCACTGGCACTGTGATAAAGGCTCTGTACTGAAATGTGCTGCTTAGGGGCTTCCTAACTTGTATTCTTCCAGTTACGTAAAATCATTTTCTTTGATTTTTGTTTTATTGTATTATTTTAAAATCCTTCCTTAGAAATATCCCAAATAACCTGTATCTAGAAAAAGCTAATAAAGAGAAGGTGAGACGTTCACACAGTTATAAGCAATAACTGTCAAACAACAGTGGTAAAGGGAGGTGCAGCAAGCTCTCCCTGTCCTTCGGAGGTAAATAGCGTGCTTTAATCGTAGAATGACAAAGAACCTATAAACTACAATAATAGCATAAGGAAAACTGTTAATCAGATTCACTTTATCAACCTTGGCCAGATGATAAAATCAGGTGTGTGAAGCTTAAAGAAAAAAATTGGTTTCCCTTGCCCAACTTTTAGAATTCGTTTCAATAAATCTGCTGTATTTCCTTGAAATCTGGGCTTTAAAAGGTGTTTAGGTTATTCATATGCTATCAAAATGAAAACCCATCTCTAAAATTTAAAGCACTTTAAAGAAAAGAAGGAACACTTAGCTAAATTCACAAATAATTGATTAATAGAATACTTTGTCATTTAGGGGTATTTGTAGTCTATTTTAAATATTCCTACTAAATTCTTATCATAAAGTTTGCATTTCTTAAGTGTGGTATTTATGTCTTGGTATAGGTTTTTGGTTTGCATTTTGTTTTTTTCTGAATGCATCTTCACTTTTAATACTGGACTTTGAGAAAATAGTGCTTAGACTTTTACTTTAGCCAGCTCTCAGAGAAAGTTAATGTTCTATACCTTACCTGATTACTAATATAAATTTTATAAAACTTTTTTAACTTTTCATGCCATAAATTTGACATGTAGAAAGAATAATGTAATGAACTATGTAGGTTTCCTGTATATTTCTACTTCCCCTCCAGATTACTTTGACACAAATCCCAGATATTGTATAATTTCTTCCAGCTTGCATCTGTAAGAAGTAAGCCTATTTTTTAACATTCACAGTACTGTTAGAGCACTTTAGAAATAATCATTCAAATCCAATCAGTATCTGAATTTTACTTTTTGCCTCTCTTTTTTTCACAACTTGACCAAATCAGTAGGTCTTCAAACAAGGTCAGCACATTACATTTAGTAGCCATGCCCTTATGTTTCTGTTACTCTTCCTTTATTCTTTCCCTTATTAAATTTATTTGTTGAAGAAACTGCTGCTAAGCTGCTAAGTCACGTCAGTCGTGTCCAACTCTGTGCGACCCCATAGATGGCAGCCCACCAGGCTCCCCCGTCCCTGGGATTCTCCAGGCAAGAACACTGGAGTGGGTGGCCATTTCCTTCTCCAATGCATGAAAGTGAAAAGTCAAAGTGAAGTCGCTCAGTCGCGTTCAACTCTTCGCGACCCCATGGACTGCAGCCTACCAGGCAGGCTCCTCCGTCCACGGGATTTTCCAGGCAAGAGTACTGGAGTGAGTCGCCAGTGCCTTCTCCAGTTGAAGAAACTGGCTCACTACAAAATATTGTTGAAAGAAATTAAATAAGACCTAAATAAGTAGAAAGATACCTATGTTTGTGGATTGAAAGATTCAGTATTAGGGTGGTAATGGTCCCCCAAATTCTCTACAGATTAAATGCAGTTCTTGTTAAAATCGATATTGAAAATACAGTGGACCCAGAAATAGCCAAAACAGTCTTGAAAAAGGAGTCAACTTTGGGGACTTCTCACTTAAAACCTGACTACAAAGCTAGAGAAAACAAAATTGTGATTCTAGTATAAGGATAGACATACAGATCAATGAAATAGAATCAAGAGTCCAGAAAGAAACTCATATATTTGTGATCAATTGATTTTCGACAAAGGTGCCAAGAAAATTCAGTGAGCAAAAACAGTCTTTTCAACAAGTGGTTCTGAGGCTACTGGATATCCATATATATAAAGGAATGAAGTTGGATCCCTATTTCACACTATATTTTTAAAAAATAAACTCAAAAATGAATCACAGCTATTATTAAATGAAAACAGATATTATGAAACATCTGGAAATATAAACCTCTTACAAGGCATAAATCTTCATAACCTTGAATTAGGCAGTGGTTTCTTAGATTTGACACTGTTAGAAGCCAAAGAAAAAATGCCCGCACCCCCCAAAGAAAATTAGACTTCCAAAATTTAAAACTTCTAAAGAGACCATCAAGAAAGGGAAGAGACAACCCACACAATGAAAGGGGATAGTCACAGATCATATATGAAATAGGATTTGTGTCTAGAATACATAAAAACTCTTAAAACTCAACAAAAAATGACAACCCAATTCTAAATGGTTTTTAAAAAGTAATGTTTTCCAAAGAAGACATACAGATGGTCAGTAAGCACATAAGATGTTCAACATCATTAGTCACTAAGGTAATGTAAATCAAAGCCACAGTGAAGTACCACTTATACGCACCAGGATTGCTATAATCCAAAAGACAGTAACGTGTTGGCAAGAATGTAAAGAAAATATGATCCTTGTACATTACTGATAAGAATGTAAAATGGTATAGCCTCTTTGGAATGTAATTTGACAGTACCTGGAAAAGTTAGACAGTTATTTATGTGACCCAGAAATTCCACACCCAGGTGTATGCCCAAGAAAACTAAAAACATGTGTTCACACAAAACTTCTGTATTATCTTATTTTCTTTATGGTCATAATTATTATCTAAAGTTATCCTTCATACTTACTTGTTTATTGACTGTTTCCTCTTACAGTAACAGAGGCTCCCTAAGAACTGAGGTTGTATCTGACCTATTCACTCCTCTGTTTCTAAATCAGTGTCTGATACAACTTACTCAAAAATATAGATTGCCATGAATGAATGAAGATATTTCTCATAGCCTGCCTAATACACCTTTGTGTATAATGAGTGATTCCTGTAGAACAACATCATCTTATTAAATATTTTTATGTTTCAGACAGCAGCACTTCGAGCTGTAGGCAATATTGTTACTGGAACTGATGAGCAAACACAAGTAGTTTTAAACTGTGATGCTCTTTCACACTTCCCTGCACTTCTGACACATCCCAAAGAGAAAATTAATAAAGTAAGTATTTTTAAATACTGTTTAATAAATAGCATGTGAAGAAGTCATTTTCATATGAAATTAGGTGGTTGAGTATCTTTAATATTTATTGTTAATATAAGCTGTCATTTAGACATTATGAGAAACTAAGATATTTTACTCTTTATGATATGGACTGGTACATGGTTTTCCATTTTCACAATAAACCAGTTGCAAACAGTGCAAACTTGGCTCTCCTGGAAATGATGAAATAGAGATAATTGGGTGTTAAATGTTGTATGGTTAGAAAATTTTAATATCTAAGTAATCTTAAGTTTAATATTTTTTAACTATCTGATAGTGTGTGTATGTGCGTGTGCATGTGTGTGTGCTTGTGGAGGCTATGAAAAGGGGGCACTGACTGGTGATGCTGATACTGGAGTGCATCTGAGGCTGTTGTAGAAGTGCATGGGTTGTTGATTACAACATTGCCTATGATTATAGCCCAGGAGCAGCTCACCTAAGTAGCCTAGCACCCTAAAATCTCTGACAGGTTCACTGAACGTGATCCTGTGATCTGATCCAGAAGAGCCTTCTGCACATTAGGAGTAAAATTTGTTTACTAGTATTTTAAAAGAGAGAAAATGTTTCCTTTAGTAAATTGATATGTTTAATAGATTTATTAAGTTTATAAATTATAGTAATATCCTACATAAGACACTAGGCAGATATTTTGTCTCATTTCTTTTTTTTTTTTTTTTTTTGTTTCATTTCTTTCTGTGTTTTCAAGTGGCTTTTATTTTCTATGGGGAAAAGCAATTTGTAATCCTCTTGGTAGCAGTAGCACCATTGTGGTATAAAGGGTAGCATAAAAAGATCATTGAGGTAGATCAGTAAAGCCATTGAACATCTGATTCTTTTTTATCTTTGAGAGAGATGGTGCAGTGAATGAATATTACAAATAAGTATACAAAAACAATCCATTGTTTCATTTTTGTGTGTTTTCATCATCATGAATAATTGAGATACTCATCTATTTTGGCTAGGTCTCTTAATCAGAATAGAAGAGGGAATAAATAAAATTTGTGTTTGTATTCAGTTCAATTCAGTCGCTCAGCCGTGTCTGACTCTTTACGACCCCATGAACTGTAGCATGCCAGGCCACCCTGTCCATCATCAACTCCTGGAGTCTACTCAAACTCATGTCCATTGAGTCGGTGATGCCATCCATCCATCTCATCGTCTGTCATCCCCTTCTTCTCCTGCCTTCAATCCAGCATCAGGGTCTTTTCAAATGAGTCAGTTCTTTGCATCAGGTGGCCAGAGTATTGAAGTTCCAGCTTCAGCATCAGTCCTTCCAATGAATATTCAGGATTGATTTCCTTTAGGATGAACTGATTGGATCTCCTTGCAGTCCAAGGGACTCTCAAGAATCTTCTCCAACACCACAGTTCAAAAGTATCAGTTCTTCAGCGCTCAGCTTTCTTTATAGTCCAACTCTCACATCCATACATGACTACTGCAAAAACCATAGCTTTGACTAGACAGACCTTTGTCAGCAAAGTAATGTCTCTGATTTTTAATATGCTGTCTAGGTTGGTCATAGCTTTTCTTCCAAGGAGCAAGTGTCTTTTAATTTCATGGCTGCATTCACCACCTGCAGTGATTTTAGAGCCCCAAAAAATGAAGTCTGTCACTGTTTCCACTGTTTCCCCAGCTATTTGCCATGAAGTGAAGGGACCAGATGCCATGATCTTAGTTTTTTGAATGAGTTTTAAGCCAACTTTTTCACTCTCTTTCACTTTCATCAAGAGGCTCTTTAGTTCTTCTTCACTTTCTGTCTTAAGGGTGGTGTCATCTGCATATCTGAGGTTATTGATATTTCTCCCATCAATATTGATTTCCAGCTTGTGCTTCATCCAGTCCAGCATTTCTCATGATGTACTCTGCATATAAGTTAAATAAGCAGGGTGACAATATTCAGCCTTGACATACTCCTTTCCCGATTTGGAACCAATCTTGTTCCATGTCCAGTTCTAACTGTTGCTTCTTGACCTGCATACAGATTCCTCAGGAGGCAGGTCAGGTGGTCTGGTATTCCCATCTCTTTCAGAATTTTCCAGTTTGTTTTGATCCACACAGTCAATGGAGAAGGCAATGGCACCCCACTCCAGTACTCCTGCCTGGAAAGTCCCATGGACAGAGGAGCCTGGTAGGCTGCAGTCCATGGGGTCCCTAAGAGTCGGACACGACTGAGCGACTTCACTTTCACTTTTCACTTTCATGCATTGGAGAAGGAAATGGCAACCCGCTCCAGTGTTCTTGCCTGGAGAATCCCAGGGACTGGGGAGCCTAGTGGACTGCCGTCTGTGGGGTCGCACAGAGTCAGACACGACTGAAGCAGCTTAGCAGCAGCAGCAGCACACAGTCAAAGGCTTCGGCATAGTCAATAAAGCAGAAATAGATGTTTTTTTCTGGAACTCTCTTGCTTTTTTGATGATCTGGCATATGTTGGCAATTTGATCTCTGGTTCCTCTGCCTTTTCTAAAACCAGCTTGAACATCCGGAAGTTCACGGTTCACGTACTGCTGAATCCTGGCTTGGAGAATTTAGAGCATTACTTTACTAGCATGTGAGATGAGTGCAATTGTGCAGTAGTTTGAGCATTCTTTGGCATTGCCTTTCTTTGGGATTGTATTGAAAACTGACCTTTTCCAGTCCTGTGGCTGCTGCTGAATTTTCCAAATTTGCTGGCATACTGAGTGCAGCACTTTCACAGCATCATCTTTTAGGATTTGAAATAGCTCAAATGGAATTCCATCACCTCTGCTGGGTTGTTACAGTTCATCAATTTCTTAGTATTTGTTCAGCCAAGCTTCTTTATAGTCTTAGTGCTTGGAACATTTTCAAGAAGTTTTCACAAGGTTAGTTTATTTCATTAGCAATTTGTCCAAGGAAAAATACAGAAAAGGGGACAGGGAAATACAGATTCTGAAATTTTTTATTATGAAACTCATTCCATAGTAAAAATCATTTGGTCATGGTAGTGAATACTTTTTCCTAGTTCAGCTGCAGATTTTATTTTTCAGTAAGAAATATTAAAGGAGTTTTTTTCTACAGGAAGCAGTGTGGTTCCTCTCTAACATCACTGCAGGAAATCAGCAGCAGGTTCAGGCAGTAATTGATGCCAATCTTGTACCAATGATAATACACCTTTTGGATAAGGTAAGAAAGTCATCTTGTTAGTATCTGTGTAAGAGGAGAAGAACTTAATATAACTAATTATGTGTATATATATTTTTGTTTAATTAGAATTGATACAGTGGCATGAGTAGTACAGTAAAGTAGTATTAATATTAAAACTTTCAAGCAATTTTTATATACATGAAACATTTCTTTTTAGAAACCACTGGCCCTTTTTCTTATCATTCTTTTATCAAAATTACCATTATCTTAGAATTTATTAAAAATCATATATGCTTGAATATTGTTCCATGCACTTTACATATATTACCTTATTTAATACTGTAACTCTATAAGGTCAAGAATTATTCCCATTTGACAGATGAATAAACTGTAGTATAGACAAATAAACTGCCCAAGATCAAACAGCAAGTAATTGTGCTATTTAGTCATATGCCATGTCATCGCATGCTTACATTAACTTTTGGGAAGGACACAATTTAAAATGTCACAATCAAAAAATAAAATGTCACAATCACAGCATGCGGGTTTTTTCCTGAACACTGATCTGTTCATTAAAGAGAAGTTATCTCTATCCTCTTTTCCTCCATGTTTCTTACAAACTGCTAGATTGGGTTCAGTTTTTAGGGAAAAATATTTAATGCTCTAATGATTCACATGGGGAGATACATTCTGTTTATCCTACATTTAGTGATAATTTAGATTGATAAGTGAGCTCAGGTTTTACCAGACTGTTCCACCCATTACTATAATGTTATTCATCATTCTTTCACATAGTGGTTTTTAAGCAGTCATGATGAACAGTACCTAGATCTCTTATTTTACTAGGAACTGCAAAATGATGACTTTGTAATTGTGTCATTCTTTATGTATTAGGCGTGATTCTTCAGTAAAGAAGATTAAAGAGAATTTCCTTATCAGCTGTTTGTTTACTCTTAAATATATTTCATATATTAAAAGCAAGATAAATGTTTGATTCCTGCTTATTATCATTCAGTTTTTAGAATGACATGGTTCCCTAAAAACCTCAAAAGGAGACTAGTGCAAAGTTTTCAGTGTCATTAGGAAATTATGGATTTACATATATCTATTTTAATTATAAGTTTCAGTCCTTTGTAGTTATTCTTTCTGACACTCAGGTTCTCCCTGACCAATGGGAATCTCTTTTAAGTTTGGTGCCTGTCTTTTTAACATCACCCGAGTATTTGTTGAGAGCTTCCTACCTTTTGGATATGACATGATTCCTGGGCGCTTTTTTTTTTGATATATTTTCTGACCTAGACCTAGAATTAACTATTTTCAGGGTGTCTTGCTTCCTTTTTGTAGCAAGTGGTATTTAAAGGTCATAGTTCAGCTACTAAGGATGATCATTGCTACAAGATTGTCATGATATCTATCTAGGCTTGAATGAATAAAATAGGAAGTAAATTTTTTTTTTTTTTTTTTAAGAAAATGAAAGATATACATATTGTAATTTTTGTAAACATGAGAATTCATAAAAACAAATTGTAAATGAAAGAAAGCTATCAGATATCACTAAGATAACTTTTTTATTTTCACTTCTTTGATTTTGTATTTGTATCTCGTCTATGGTGGAAATCTTTCTGTAGACACAGTTACTTGACATATATTGAGGTATATAATATAAAATCTGTCAAAATAACAAGACCACATTGATGCTAATAACATAACTACTCCACTTTTGGGATTTCCTTGAGGATTTTTTTTCTTCAGGATATATTCCATCAATGATGTACTTAAAAATAATGTCACTTGAAATAATTTCTATATGTGTAGTTAAGCCACCAGCTTCATATACAGTTTTTTGTTTCTGTGTTTTCTTTTATTTGGGGGAATTGCTTCAGTTTGGGGGTTTTATTTTTCTTTATTTTTGCACATGCCAAGAGGCTTATGGTTTTTTAGTTCCCCAGTCAGACCCTCAGTAGTAAGAGTGTGGAGACCTAACCATTGGACTGCTAAAAAATTCCCTTATTTATTTTGTTTTTGGTAATGTAAAGCATTTATAGTTTCCAAGTGGAAAATAAGTACCTTGTTTTCAAGGTAATACACAAAGGTCTAACTTCTGTTTCTGTCTATTCTTCCCTACTCTTTCCCTTAATTTTTGGGTTATTCTAATATTGTTTCTTCTTTAAATATAAGCAAATGTCTATGTAAGGTTTTTTCCACGTGCCAGGTTACATTTAGGATCACTGGATCCACAAATAGACATAGATATAAATTTGCTATATAATACCCATTTATTGCAAGTAAGGTTGAGTACTGTTTTACACTCCTACCAGTCTTACTGACAGATCCTTGGATTTTCTCAATCTGATAAGTAAAAGTAGATATCCTACTGCAGCTTTTTTTTTTGAAGTATGGTTGATTTACAGTGTTTAGTATTAATCCATTGCGGTTTTTTAAATTTTCTTGGTTAACTCTCAAAGGTGAGATTATTAAATATATGACTTTTTAAATGATTTTTAAATTTATTTTTTAATTTGTATGAGAGTAACCTTTATAAGAGTAGTCTTTGTCAGTCTCATTAATCATGGATATTTTTATTTTTAAAATTATGTGTTTAAAAAGATACTTTATTTCACCTTGACATTTCTTTGACTAAAGTAAAATTGTAACTTCCTTATTTTTTTTAACTGATTTTCCTGTATTTTATCATTGACTTCATTTGATATTATGAACAGCAATATCAAGTCAGTTTGTTGTTGGGAAAGTTCACAAAATAGAATCTCCATTTGTTTACGGTAAATTGGGTTCAAAGCCTTATTTTTATTATATGGATACATAAAGGGTAGAAGAAAACCAGGGGGAGTATGCAGTTGAAAAATCATTTCAGGAAACACCTTTTCCAGTTTATCTTATATTGCAGTTTATATCCTTTATTTTGCTTTTGTAGGGAGATTTTGGCACTCAGAAAGAAGCTGCGTGGGCCATAAGTAACTTAACAATTAGTGGAAGAAAAGATCAAGTAAGTTCAGCTCTTATATATTTCTCAAAACTGATACGTAATAGTACTAATAATTCTAAGGTTTGTATTTCAGTAAATCATAATTTAAGATAATAGCAAGATAATAGACATCCTGTGATATATAAGTGTCACCTTGACTTCCTTTAGTTATATTTCATAAATGTGAAGTGTTCATTTTCCAGCTTCTTGGCCTACAAGAATTTTTCTAATCCAGGGTAAGATGAAGCATTTATCGTCAGCGTTGTTTTTGTTTTTTAATGTTTTTTTGTTTTTTAATCCCAGTTCCTGGGCCAGGGACTGTACACCCGTGCCTGCTGCATTGGCAGCACGGAGTCTTAACCTCTAAACTGCCAGGAAAGTCCCAGTCCCAGATATGTTTCACAGACAAGTAAAAAGGGGAAATTTGGAGCACATAATTGTCACAGATAAGCCATAGACTGAATCCACTCAAATATGAATATAGAGTAGAATATAAATATATTACATGGCAATAACTAATATAAAGATGATAGAAAATTTTCAGATTTTATGGAACCATAGAATAGCAGATTGAGGTGGCCAGGTATATGACAGTGCTAAATATTAAAGCAAAGAGAGGATGCTGTCACACTGAACAATTGTAATTAAAAAAAAAATTATTACCTGGCCTCTTAAATGACTTCATAATTTAATATTAAAGGAGAAAGGCTCTCTGAAGGAAGTACTCCTTATGGCAGAGAAATGTGTCACATGAAATGGATTGATTCCTTCATTTTCACTTCAGTTTTTCTTTAAGTTCGTGAAAAACAAACATACTGCATTAAAAAGAAAAGGTTAATTTAATGAGGGCTAACTTAACATGGAGAAGGGAATTCCACTTGAGAAGGGAATAGCAAACCACTTCAGTATTCTTGTCTTGAGAACCCCATGAACAGTATGAAAAGGCTAAATGATAGGATACCAAAAGAGGAGCTCCCCAGGTCAGTAGGTGCCCAGTATGCTACTGGAGATCAGTGGAGAAATAACTCCAGAAAGAATGAAGGGATGGAGCCAAAGCACAACAATACCCAGTTGTCCATGAGACTGGTGATAGAAGCAAGGTCCAATGTGTAAAAAGCAGTATTGCATAGGAACCTGGAATGTTAGGTCCATGAATCAAGGCAAATTAGAAGTAGTCAAATAGGAGATGGCAAGAGTGAACGTCAACATTCTAGGAATCGCGAACTAAAATGGACTGGAACGGGTGAATTTAACTCAGATGACCACTATATCTACTACTGTGGCAGGAATACCTTAGAAGAAATGGAGTAGCCATCATGGTCAACAAAAGAGTCCAAAATGCAGTACTTGGATGCAATCTCAAAAACAACAGAATGATCTCTGTTGGTTTCCAAAGCCAACCATTCAGTATCACAGTAATCCAAGTCTATGCCCCAACCAGTAACACTGAAGAAGCTGAAGTTGAACGGTTCTATGAAGACCTCCAAGACATTTTAGAACTAACACCCAAAAAAGATGTCCTTTTCATTATAGAGGACTGGAATGCAAAACTAGGAAGTCAAGAAACACCTGGGGTAACAGGCAAATTTGACCTTGGAATATGGAAGGAAGCAGGACAAAGGCTAATAGAGTTTTACCAAGAGAACGCACTGGTCATAGCAAACACCCTCTTCCAACAACACAAGAGAAGACTCTACATATGGATATCACCAGATGGTCAACACCGAAATCAGATTGATTATATTCTTTGCAGCCAAAGAAGGAGAAGCTCTATACAGTCAGCAAAAACAAGACTGGGAGCTGACTGTGGCTCAGATCATAAACTCCTTATTGCCAAATTCAGACTTAAATTGAAGAAAGTAGGGAAAACCACTAGACCATTTTGGTATGACCTAAATCAAATCCCTTATGATTATACAGTGGAAATAAGAAATAGATTTAAGGGCCTAGATCTGATAGATAGAGTGCCTGATGAACTATGGACAGAGGTTCATGACATTGTACAGGAGACAGGGATCAAGACCATCCCCAAGGAAAAGAAATGCAAAAAAGCAAAATGGCTGTCTGGGGAGGCCTTACAGATAGCTGTGAAAAGAAGAGAAGTGAAAAGCAAAGGAGAAAAGGAAAGATATAAGCATCTGAATGCAGAGTTCCAAAGAATAGCAAGGAGAGATAAAGCCTTCCTCAGCAATCCATGCAAAAAAATAGAGGAAAACAACAGAATGGGAAAGACTAGAGATCTCTTCAAGAAAATTAAGAGATACCAAGGGAACAATTCATGCAAAGATGGGCTCAATAAAGGATAGAAATG
This sequence comes from Bubalus bubalis, assembly GCF_019923935.1. NCBI lineage: Eukaryota > Metazoa > Chordata > Mammalia > Artiodactyla > Bovidae > Bubalus > Bubalus bubalis. Next base: position 152,008,890 of record NC_059157.1, read on the forward strand.
GTATGGACCTAACAGATGCAGAAGATATTAAGAAGATGTGGCAAGAATACACAGAAGAACTGTACAAAAAAGATCTTCTCAACCAAGATAATCACGATGGTGTGATCACTGACCTAGAGCCAGACATCCTGGAATGTGAAGTCAAGTGGGCCTTAGAAAGAAAGCATCACTATGAACAAAGCTAGTGGAGGTGATGAAATTCCAGTTCAGCTATTTCACATCCTGAAAAATAATGCTGTGAATGTGCTGCACTCAATATACCAGCAAATTTGGAAAACTCAGCAGTGGCCACAGGACTGGAAAAGGTCAGTTTTCATTCCAATCCCAAAGAAAGGCAATGCCAAAGAATGCTCAAACTGCTGCACAATTGCACTCATCTCACACGCTAGTAAAATAATGCTCAAAATTCTCCAAGCCAGGCTTCAGGAATACGTGAACTGTGAACTTCCAGATGTTCAAGCTGGTTTTAGAAAAGGCAGAGGAACCAGAGATCAAATTGCCAACATCCACCGGATCATCGAAAAAGCAAGAGAATTCCAGAAAAACATATATTTCTGCTTTATTAACTATGCCAAAGCCTTTGACTGTGTGGATCACAATAAACTGTGGAAAACTCTGAAAGAGATGGGAATACCAGACCACCTGACCTGCCTCTTGAGAAACCTGTATGCAGGTCAGGAAGCAACAGTTAGAACTGCACATGATACAACAGACTGGTTCCAAATAGGAAAAGGAGTACGTCAAGGCTGTATATTGTCACCCTGCTTATTTAACTTCTATGCAGAGTACATCACAAGAAACACTGGGCTGGAAGAAGCACAAGCTGGAATCAAGATTGCTGGGAGAAATATCAATCACCTCAGATATGCAGATGACACCACCCTTGTGGCAGAAAGTGAAGAGGAACTAAAAAGCCTCTTGATGAAAGTGAAAGAGGAGAGTGAAAAAGTTGGCTGAAAGCTCAACATTCAGAAAACGAAGATCATGGCATCTGGTCCCATCACTTCATGGGAAATAGATGGGGAACCAGTGGAAACAGTGTCAGACTTTATTTTTAGGGCTCCAAAATCACTGCAGATGGTGACTGCAGCCATGAAATTAAAAGACACTTACTCCTTGGAAGGAAAGTTATGACCAACCTAGATAGCATATTGGAAAGCAGAGACATTACTTTGCCAACAAAGGTCCATCTAGTCAAGGCTATGGTTTTTCCAGTGGTCATGTATGGGTGTGAAAGTTGGACTGTGAAGAAAGCTGAGTGCCGAAGAATTGATGCTTTTCAACTGTGGTGTTGGAGAAGACTCTTGAGAGTCCCTTGGACTGCAAGGAGATCCAACGAGTCCATTCTAAAGGAGATCAGTCCTGGGTGTTCTTTGGAAGGACTGATGCTAAAGCTGAAACTCCAATACTTTGGCCACCTCATGCGAAGGGCTGATTCATTGGAAAAGACTCTGATGCTGGGAGGGATTGGGGGCAGGAGGAGAAGGGGACTGCAGAGGATGAGATGGCTAGATGGCATCACTGACTCGATGGACATGAGTTTGAGTGAACTCCGGGAGTTGGTGATGGACAGGGCGGCCTGGCGTGCTGCAATTCATGGGGTCACAAAGAGTCGGAGACGACTGAGCGACTGAACTGAACTGAAACTGAACTTAACGTGAGAAATGAGGTCATATTTCCAAATTCAAGATTATAAAGTCAGAATTGTTCCAGTGAGATAACAGGGTGCACAAATGAAATTCACTGAACATTTATTATATCATCGTGTTTTTGTTCTTCAGGTGGCCTACCTAATCCAACAAAATGTTATCCCACCTTTTTGCAACTTGCTGACTGTAAAAGATGCACAAGTTGTGCAAGTAGTACTCGATGGACTAAGTAATATATTAAAAATGGCTGAAGATGAGGCTGAAACCATAGCCAATCTTATAGAAGAATGTGGAGGTAAGTTTATTATATGCTGTTATTCCACATTTTAATATTCTTTTTGTAACTACTTTTATTTTCAAATGCACACTTCTGTATTTTTCTGTCTTATATAATTAAGTAATAGAATCAAATAAATACTATATTCTATATGTACAGTCCTGCTCAGCTTGCTGCATATTCTTAGGTAACTGAATTGCTGCCATATATTGAACAGGCACTGTGCTAAGATACTGGGAAGACAGTGGTAAACAAGACACAGTCCTTGCCCTCAAGGCATGTAGTCCAATCGTGGAGATAAACATGAACTGATTTAATGATTACCCTAATAGAAATGTGCAACAAAGTGAAATACCTAATCTGTCCTGGAAGAAATAGGAAGTGACCTGAGCTAGATTTGAGAGATGAATAAGGATTAAGAAAGTGAAAAGGGATGAAAGGTGTTCCAGGCAGAGATAACACCATGAGCAAAGTCTGAGGTGAGAAATAGCATTCAGCAAATTATAAGTAGTTCAGTGTTGCTAAATCACAAAGTATGAGATAGAAAACGCCAGAAGATGAAACTGTAGAGTTAGCCATTGATCAGGCCCCTACAGTTTTGCAAGCTTTGTAGCACAGCAGATACTTTAAGGCGGTGGTTCCCAAATCTGGCAGTGTACCAGAACCACCAAGAAGGTATACAACATGCCTTAGCTTTCAGCTCTTAAGATGAACATCTAGACAGAACATGAAAGTTTCTGCTGTGGGTGTGGAACAAAATATATTATCAACCTAGGTAAGCATAAAAGTAAAGCTGTTTCTGATAGAAGTTGAGAAGTAAGTGAAAGGAGAGGTAGCTAAGAATAGGAGAACAAGTATCTTCAACTTATTTAGTAGAATTTGGTGACTTGAAAATTAATAGGAAGTAAGTGTTTTTAAAGTTACTTAAGTGATACGCAGCACACAAAATGACAGAACAACAACAACAAAATTTGTAACTATCAAATTGGGAACAGGAAACGGGAAATACTGTTAGGTAACTAATTAGAAAGTGAGTTCCAGAAAAAATTTAAAACTTAAAAAATTTGAAATTTAAAAGGAATAGTTAAAATTTTTTTCCTACTTGTGTATTTTTTTATTTTACCATATAAACCTTTTAATAGTTAAAATTTTATTTTATATATTAATATAAAAATATAGATCTTGAGCATTGCCTATTTCACTGGAAGTAAAGCCTAGCTTACAAATTTCCCAAAGGATTCTCTGCCATAGGGTACAACAAGTCATTGGAAGATTTTACCAAGGGAATTGATATGTTAAATGGAACATGGATATGAGGGGAATGGAACCCTGGTAGAGACTGGCAGGAAACCACCTAGGAAAGTGTATAGCGATCACACCACAATAAATGAAGGCAGTGATAATAGAGACGAGGGGGAGATGACAGGATTCAAGAAATGGATAGGATAGGCTTTGAGGTTTTTGAGATTCTGTTATAGAGTTGAGGGAAAGGGGAACTTTAATAATCAGTCTTTCTCACAGATTTCAAACTGTTGTTATCACCAGTAAGAATACAGTAGAATAAACAGTGTAAATGAAGAATGGCAGATAACATTGTGTTTGTACAGCTTGAACTTTAGGTACCTATAAAGTGTCCTCATGGAATTATCAAGCAGGTTTAAAGTTTTAAGCATCTGACGCTCAGAAAAATGAAGCCATAGATGAGTACAAGTCCTCAACCTATATGTAAATAGTAGTTAAGCCTTTTCGTGGAAAGGCCCCATAAGGAGAGTGTGTAAAGTGAGAAATATGCCTAAAGCAATTTCCTCCGCTTAAGAAATAGAGAACAAATACTCATAAAAGGGCAATTTCACTTTAATTCAGAAATTTTAAAATTAATTATTACTCCTGTTAGGCTTCCTTGGTGGCTCAGTTGGTAAAGAATCCGCCTGCAATGCAGGAGACCACCTGCAGGAGGCAAGGGTTTGATCCTTGGGTCAGGAAGATCTCCTGGAGAAGGGAATGGCAACCAACTCCAGTATTCTTGCCTGGAGAATCCCATGGACAGAGGAGCCTGGTGGACTACAGTCCATGGGGTTGCAGGAATCAGACATGACTTAGTGACTAAACCACTACAAAGCAAAACAGTATTCAATTTTTATATCAATAGGTTGTTTACATATTTTGCTTTTGATTTAATACATTTGTTAGTATTTACAGGGAAAAATCCTCTTTCCCCTGAAATACTGTTGTTGATCATGATCATTTTTCATTGTACTTAATAGCTGTCTTAACATTCATATTTGTTAATCATGAGTATTTAAAAGTTTTTTCTTACATGCTCACTAGAAAAATTTGGCAAATGCTACAAAATAGAACTTGCTTTTAACTTCTTTTACTTTTCTTGCACCTTTGGGTTTTACTGTTTGTTTTGGGGTGTTTTTGGTTTTTTTCTTTAGACATGGCTCATGGGATCCTCAGTTTCAACCAGGATTGAAACCGAGCCACATGACAGTGAAAGCCCAGAGTCCTAACCACTACACCACCAGGGATTTCGCAGCTTTTAACAGAGTAATTTTACATACTATTACTCCTTACAAACACTGATGTATGATATATAATTTTCTTCTGAATAGATAGATAGCCCATTGCTTAATTTATATGTAGTTAAACACTCAAGTGTTTGGGTTTTGTTTTGTTTTGTTTTGGCTGCAGTGTGCCACGTGGCATATAGGATTTTAGTTCCCTGACCAGAAATTGAATCGGAGCTCCTTGCATTGGAAGTGTGGAGTTTTGACTACTGGACTGCCAGAGAGGTCCCTCAGATAATTTTTTAAGATAAATTCGCTATATTTTGTGAAAAAATCCTTACTGTTTTTAAGATTCACCTTTAGAATAGATACCCCAAAATTGAATTATGTGTTCCCAAGATTATTGTAACCTTTTTGCTGCTGTGTTGTTGTTGTTTTAATATTATTATTATTTCACTTCATAAAATTTCTTACAGGACTGGAGAAAATTGAACAGCTTCAAAATCATGAAAATGAAGACATCTACAAATTGGCCTATGAGATCATTGATCAGTTCTTCTCTTCAGATGATGTATTTAATAATCTTATCATTTTCTTAGTTTTACTTAATAAGCATAAGTCTGGATGAAATTTAAGCTAGGACATATATGTATGCATTTTAGAGAATGGAATTGAAATAGATACATAATATTTCAGTTTTTTAAAGTCCTTTGGGGTGTTAAAAAGTAGTATTAGCTCAAATGGCAAAAACAGAATTTTTTGACAGTGAATAAATTAGGCTTTATTTTCCCTTGATGTCTCTATATTTTATACTGCTAATAGCCTAATGTGTTTATAAACAAAATAGTGAAGCTGGTATATCCTATAATAAATCCATTATGACAGTAATTAATCTGTATTTGAATATATTGCCACCATTAATTTTAGTTGGTGACCAAAAACAAATATGAAGATAAATAGATACAGTGGAAAAAAATTATCAAGAAATGTAAAGTACTATATAATGTATACTATAGAAGAATGTTTTCAGATTGTTAGTATATGGCAGTTGAAATTAAATAATTATTTTTAGTATTATCTCTTTGGGAATTTTAAATCTAAAATTATAGTGATCAGATATAGCCAGCAGTAGATTTCTTGATTGAGTTTCTCAACTTTTTAAAAAAGAAAATGGAATATTATTAAATATTTTGTTAAGTATATATGGTTTGTAGATTAACTTGACAAGGACAATACTAAAAAAGAATTAGACTATTTATACCTACAGATTATCAAGCTAAGTCCTATTTAGAATATAATATTTGTTAAAAAGCATACTTTTTTAAAAGTAGCTTTTATCATGTACTAAAGTTGGATACTTTTAGAAGTCCTAATTGATAATTAGGTGTACACAAAGCCTTTATGATTTTTAATACTTCAACATGCAAGTCTTGCTTACTCTGTTACATTGTGAAAATAATAAAGATGATGTGCCTCTTTATAGGAACTATACCATAGGCACATAATTTTGTGGTATTTCAACTGTTAGATATAAAGCGTATAGAAAGAATATCAGTTATCCATTTTAATAGGGCTATTATGTTACACTTTAAGCTCAAAAGTTGTCTCCAGTTGCTATTAAAATACTAACCGAAGAATACACTTAGCCTCCAAAAGTGGTAGCATTAGAATGAGTATGCTCTCTGAATTTGAGACATAGTCCCATCTCCAATCTCTTTCATTCTTTCAGAAGATATCCATTTTGCATATTCTCTTCAGTTTCTTCTCTTTTGGCATCCCTTAAGAAAAAAACCTTTATGAAGTATTTTCAGGGTTCTCAAGGGATGGTAGGACAGTGTTGGCCACCCATAATCTCTCATACTTTTTAAATGGAAGTGTAAACTACAATTCTATGTTTTATAATTTAAAACTAACCATCACCTTTTTTTCCCCTCCCCTTTAGATTGATGAAGATCCTAGCCTTGTTCCAGAGGCAATACAAGGTGGAACATTTGGTTTCAATTCATCTGCCAATGTACCAACAGAAGGGTTCCAGTTCTAGAAAGATGTTGTGGAAGTTAGGTACAATGCAGCACTGGGATATATATATATATATACATATATATAAAAAGGTTTGATCCATCAAGCTTGGCTCATGGGATCTGCTGCTGCATTAAATCGGGAAAGAAAATGTGAAGATTTCATTTGGAATCACAGAAAATGCCCAAATGAGGTCAAGATGGCGAGTGGGTGCGAGTGAGAATGAGTGGCAAAATGTAATGAAAACTCTACATGGATGCTTATTTAGGTTGTTCAAAGTAAAAAGGGCTACAGGTCACAGATCTTCAGTGCCTGAGAAGGAACATTGACTTTGTATCAATTGAGGGGAAAGTGCAGTACTGTCATCTTCAAGCCTTGTAAGCATGAAAGAGAATAGGATGCCCATAAAAGTCAAAGAAAACGAGCCCAGGCCTTGCTATGAAGCAGTGTGTGAGTGGACAGTGTTGAATGAATGTCTGGCTCAGTGATGGAGAGCCAGGTTCATCTTTCAAATCTAGGGCTCTTCATTCACGAAGCAGACTCCTAGTCCTGGAGTGACTGTGTACGAAAGTATGGTTGTGGTGCTGTATGTGAACGCATGCAAGCTTGATTTGCCTTCAGGGGGCTGATAACCTAGTAAAATCATCAGAGTGAGATCATAAGTGTTACTGTACACTGGACATGAAAACAAAGACCAGTTCAGCAGCAGACATTGGTGTACTCTGCAGCCTGTGTTTTCTATTTCCCTTCCTCCCTGTTCCCACCCCTCCTTTTTTTTTTTTTTTTTTTTTAGGTTTTTTTTTTTTTTTTTTTTTTTTTGTGGGAGTTTTTTGTTTTGTTTTTAGTTTTTATTTACTTTACCTAGTATGGCTTTTTAGTTGCTTCTCAAGTCAGAAAACTTTCAGGAAGGTTTCCCTGTGCATTTGCACCAGATGAATGTTTGATGCTATGAAAAGCTTTCCATATCATCAAAACTAATTTGTGTAGATTTTTGCATGAAAAAAAAATCATAAATTTCCCTCAAAATAGACTGTGTTGCAGTACACAAGTTGCCATTATAGTATAAAACAGTAAAATGTGCTTTTTAAAAGCCATCCTTTTCATTTTCAGAGATAACATAAAGATCTTTGCATGAGGTAAATCTACAGCCTAGTTCATTTTTAGATTTTGTTGAGTCCTGTAAAGAAGAAGAAGAAAAAAGTTTCAGTTGTGGTAGAATACCGTGCTGTGTTTAAATGTTACTTGTTTTCAAACTTTGTTTTCTATGAAAATGATATGGAAACTTCTAAAATGGAATTTGGTGCATATGTACTGCTGAATAAAGACCGATGAAGAGGTTTGAATAGATGTACAAATCAAGTAATGGTTTGAACACCTTTAATAATATGCCTAATCTGTTCAATTGTTTTAGAATCTTTTTATCTTAGATGTAGGCAGCCATGAACAATCTATTTTGAGCCACTTTAGGGAGAAAACTTTGTATTTTTAAAACTTGCATAAAAGTTATGCAAGTGGTTTTTATAAATTGGAATAATACCTCAGTTTTGAGGTTATGCACACTAAATTAAATGTGACATAAATTAATTTGTACAAAAAGAACTCTTTATAAGGTGGCTCATTGTAGGAAATCCTGTGCCTTCCCCTTTGAGCACAAGTGTTGCATGAACAACAGTTTGCTATAAGAAACATACCAGATTAGCCACCATTAGCATCTATATCTACTTTGTGTTTAAAAATCAACTGGTAATTCTGAAACACTGTAGAATGGATAAAAATTATTTTGTGATCATAACTCTTTGTTGAACTAGAGTATTTTTGCAGCATTCCTTGTCATCAAAAACATGGTTAAAGTTTAAAACTAGAAGCAGCAGAAAACTAGCTTGTAAAATTTATCCAAGTAGAGTGCAGGCTAGGCTATCTTGGGGAAATAAACATTAAAACTCAAAGCAATGTTTTACATGGGGCATGTGTGTGTGCTGTGTGGATTTTTTATATATATATAATGTAAAGTTAGAGTACAACTCAGTGGCTTGTGTTTGTTTGTCTTTCATAAGCTTTTAACATTGACCCAACATTACAAAAGAAGTTTCTTAAATTCTTTAATTTCAGTATGAAAGTGAAAGTGAAGTTGCTCAGTCGTGTCCGACTCTTTGCGACCCCATGGACTGTAGCCTACCAGGCTCCTCTGTCCATGGGATTTTCCAGGCAATAGTACTGGAGTGGATTGCCATCACCTTCTCCAGGGGATCTTCCCAACCCAGGGCTCGAACCCGGGTCTCCCGCATTGTAGACAGTTGCTTTACTGTCTGAGCCACCAGGGAAGTCCTAATTTCAGTATAGATGTATTAATATTCCAACTGACTGAATTTGTTCAGCTGATGCCATCTGTGCTTCTACTTCTTCCCTGTCCAAACCAAGATTCTGACCTACCTTCACTCCTTCAGCAAAGTGGACTGAGAGAGACAACCTGAGATATATTTTAAGTATTTCTATTACTTCAGCATATGGCTGCAAATGATAGAGTGCACACAAAGTATGATTTTACAAATGGCATAAGTTACCAGAAGATAAACATAACAGTGCTCTGCATAAATCTTGTTTCTTAGTGTACAAAAACCTGGTTAAAAGTAAGCCAGTGAGGTTATAGTAGGCCAAATGATTTTATAGAGTAATTTTCTTACTACTGCTGGACTCATATCAGCTTGATTAGTCAAGGCCTGCAGAAGAAGCTGATCTCAGAGAAGAACCTAAGCTGTCTTTTAAAGGGGCTCACCTGATTAAATCAGGCCTACCCCTTATTATCTCCCTTTTAATTGACCCAAAGCCAAACTGATGAGTACAGTATTATACCTGCACTATCCCTTCCTCTTTACCCTATGCGTGCGTACTAAGTTGCCCCCAACTCTTTGTGACCCTGTAGGCAATAGCCCACCAGGCTCCTCTATCCAGGCATGAATACTGTAGTAGGTTGCCATGCGCTCCTCCAGGGGATCTTCCTGATCCAGGGATCGAACCCACATCTCTCAAGTGTTTTGCATTGGCAGGTGGATTCTTTACCACTGGCGCCACCTGGGAAGCCTACTCTTTGGCCTAGTCACAGAGTGATATCCATCATGCTCAAATAATCCTGTCAATACTTGAGTAAATGGAATTATAAAGGGTATGTATATCAGGGAATCTTGGAAGCCACCTTAAGAGTTCCTGTACCACAAAGAAATAACTAGCATTTAGAGCTGGAGCAATTTAGACGTGATCACCTAACATATCGCAAGCTTATTTTTGGATGAAGGTCCCCTGTGAGAATCTAATGAAAACTGCCCCAGCTTCCTTCCAAAATGCATATACATACAGTTGGGAGCTCTGTGGGAGTCTGAATTTCAAGATACGATCTGTCCGAGTCCTCCCTTTCAGATGATGGAGTTGCCAAGAGGTGACTTGACCAAGGTCACAACAACTACTAAGGGCTAGATAAGACCCAGATCTCAACTCTTAGAATAGGGAGCTCTTCTTTCAATTACTGCTGCAAAACTCATTTAAATTTGTGAGCCAATGCAAAACATTTATGCAGCATTTCCTATTGTAGTTTGAGAAATGACTAACACTAATTTTTACAGAAGCTTGTCTGTGAGTTTTGAAATTACAGTTGACACTTTGAACACCATGGACATTGCAGGCCCACTTACATGCCTTTTTTCCCCACTAAATACGTACTTCAAGGTCAACTGTACTTTAAATCAGCTGTCTCTAGATTACTTGTAATACCTAATACAGTATAACTGCTATGTAAATAATTGTTAAGTACACTGTAAATACTATGTAGCTAATCCCTTGAATACGGCTGAGGTTAGGGACACTGGCCCTCATCGATGGTTCTGCATCCAAGGATTCAACCAGCCACAGATCATGCAGTATTACAGTGAAAACAAGTCCACGTGTAAGTGAACCCATGTTATTCAAGGGTCCACTGTATTTTATTTCTTTCTGATTTTCCAAAATTGAATCTTTCATTGTGGATATTAAGGTGAACTGTATATAAACAGGCCAATTTAGTTTGAATTAGAGAAGTTACCAGTTGTGAACTCCTGAGGCCTAATGGGTTATTTATCTCTTACATATGACATTTTAAACATTTAGGGAGAAAATGGTTTTTCTTTTTAGCAGACACATTAATGAAGTGTATGCTTTTTAAAAATATGAGTAATGAAATTTATATGCCTTTAAATAAAATCAAAGTGCACATTCATAGTCTTACTGTATTCAGTTAATTCCTAAATTAAGGTGAAAAGAATGAAGATTTATAAAGCCTATATTCTGGTGTGATCAGAAGCAACTGAACTGTAGTGTACAGTGAGTATTAACTATCATATCAATAATGTACAGGAAGGTAGGTTTAATGTTTTTTCTGTAAGACTTAGCCTAGCAGTACCATTTAATTTGAACATGTCTTCTAAATTCAGGTTCTTTAAATGACAAGTTTGGTTCAGGATGTCCATGTCAGGATGTACTGTTCATAAAGTTGACTTGACAGCTGCTACTTGGTGTGTAAGGGCAGGTGCTGCCCTGAAGATGCTTTCAGATTTGCCTCTTACCAGAGACCTGCACTCATCGTTTATGTTGTTGTCTCAGTTTCTGCCTTCTCCACAAGTTTTGCATCTTTGCAGCTCTAAACATGCTGCTTGCTCCAGGTTACTTAGTTTTTCCAAAGGGTCAATTCTTCCAAGTTTATTCATGAAGAAAAACTTTTATAACCTTTTTGTTTCTATTATTCAAGCATGAATCCTGCTTTCCCTGACCATATCTTACCCTGATTTGTATAGCTCATGGATTCTTTGTTAGTCTGTGACCTTACCCAAGATTTCCTCATCTATTTTTGCTCTTCCAACAACTGATAATCTGCTTAAATCTACATGCTGTTTGTTGCACTCAGTCTCCAGTTACCTGCCTTCCAGATCATTCCTTCAGTGTCCCATCTTTCTAGTCCTCGGATTTTTGAGCTTCCCAAGCCATCTTTCCCCCATACTTTGTACATGGTTACCTTTTGACTGATTTTATAATTGGCTATTATAATGCTAATATCCAAACACTTGGACTCAGGAGGGTATTTCTCTTACCTCAAAAAGGGGGACTTCCTGGGGTTCAGTTCAATCCCTGATTATGACTCAGCTTCCACTACACGGAGCACAGATTTGAACTGTAGTCAGAGAACTAAGATCCCACATACTACACAGCCAGAAAAGGTCATTTTGGGTCATAATTGGATTTGGGAAGGAGTTGACATAGTGATGTTCTCCGCTGCCTTACTCCATACTTGTTATTTCTTAGGGGTTGTCCCCTTGTTCAATTCATTAGCAGAGAATTTATCCGGAATACGTTATGGATATTTTCTACTTCCAACCACTTCCCTTTGTACTTGCCAGTGTGCTCCCTCCATAAACAAATTATACTTTGCCTCAAATCTAGTAGCTCCCAGTGTGGTCTACAGGGTCCCCCACCTCTGTGTGTATAACTGGTACAGAGAAACTGGTTTTCACCTTTTTTTTTTTTTTCTTTGAACCTGTTTAACAGGATGGTATAGGAAAGCTGTTAAAGAGCTCCTATTAAAATACCTAAATGGTAACTTTGCTCCAGTCTGAGTCCGCTAGTGATCAGAGGTGCTGAAAGAGACTGACAAGTTTGTTTCCCTCTCAGCTGTGATCCCGCACAACTTTTGTGCAGTTCTCCCCAGCTGCAGAGAGTAAGGACAGGTCAAAGTAGCAGATAAGGAAGTGTCTTGTTTGGATCCCTATATTCCCAGCCACCTTACATGTTAACGTTCAGATGCCTGTCTCCTTCAGGAAGCCAAACACATCCCATACTGTCTACTACCCTCGCCATCCCCATCAGCTCTCACTTTACAGTGTGCGCTTCATACTTAGGGTAATGTTTCAGTCTGTAGAGTCGGTTCCACTAAATTGTAAGCTCCTTAAGGGCAAAGTCAACAAGTAAAGCTCTGTAAATCCCATGAAAGTGCCATGAGTTCTGTGGGCACTCAATAAAGGTTTGTGATTACAATGCAACCTCCCACATTAACTGATTACAGTGACTATTTCTAAACTCTTCCATTTGAAATTGTCCAGTATGCCTTATTGCATCTAAAATTTAGGATGTTTTCTATAGGAAGAGATACTTTATTCCTTGTCAGATGAATGCTCATTTCTTTACTTCCTTTTCATCACTTTTGATCATTTACCAATGTCAGATCTGGATATCTGACACTCGCAGGATATTGCAATGCATCCTCATGTGTCTTTAAAATACTAGCTCTGCATACTGTAAAACAGGGGGTGACCTAGTATCTAATACTATTGATCCAATTAATTTTTGCAGTGTCATTTATTGAAATATCTTTGCATCATAATAGTGTTTTTACAAAGTAGCCAAACCATAAAGTTAAGTGATTACTGTCTTAGTCTACAGTATGAAATCAGAATCCTTTTTGGTTATTGATGTTGCAGTGTTCTTTACATAATAAGCTTTCCTATACCCGACTAGCAATTACACAAATTTTTGGATGCTAAAAATAATTAGGAACAAGCACAAGGAACTCGCTCAGTTTTATGTAGTCCTGATCTAAACAGTTGGATAATCACCATGGTGGTTTTTTTTTGTTTTTTTTTTTTTTTTTTGCTGGTCAGTGTCCCAGAGGCCTTAAGAACAAATACATACAGTGGCCCCTTTGACAGAGTCTTTAGCTTCAAATCCTTGCTCTGCCACTCAACTCTTGTGGAACCTTGTAAAATTATTTTATGTGTTTCCTAGTTGTTCATCTGAAAAAAATGGAATATGTAATAATACCTACCCCAATGGGTTATTTTGTGGCTTAAATGAGTTAATTCATGTAAAACACTCAGAATAATCTTATGTAAATAATAAACATAGCAGCAGGAGAAATTCCTTTTAGCTTCTGCTGAAGATAAAGCAGAACCTAATTTTTTACATTTGACTAATACCTGAGAACCCACTTTGGGCTAGGGATACGAAGTCAATTAAAATGTATACTTGTTCTCAGTTCACTGAGAAAGAGGCAGTTGTAAATGGAAAAACCAAAACTAAGTATGGTAACAGATGTGCATCATATCATCATATAGGTAAACCTATAAAAGTACCCCCAGTTTGGGGACTACATTAGCTTTTGATGGACCATACAAAAAAACTTCCTGTCTCTTAAATTCATTATTTCCAACTTCAGACTTTCTTTGGCTATTCAGGTTTTTTTTTTTTTTTCTCTCTTTTTTCCCCCAACACCCCCCCCCCCCCCTCTGTTTTTCTCTCATTCTTAGTAAGTTAACTTACCTATTTTAGGGGTGGGTAGGTGGCAAGAGAAACTGTATGAAAGAAACTTCCTCAGCCCACTTCTAAACCTAACGGATTACTCACCCACTCCATCCTCTGTTAGAGGAGGTAGGTATCTTTCCTCATAATTAAGGCCATCCTGTTGTCTTCAGTCCTACCTCCTGCTGCTACTCGGGAGCCTCACGCTATGAATCACCACTCTTCTCTCCTATGTATTCAACTATTGCCCTTCAGAGTGATCCTTCCCATTAACATTTGAACATGCAACAAATATTTCCCAACCTAAAAATGGGAGTGCAGCCCGCCCTCCCTTTCCAGTTCCTACCGCACCCTCCCCTTAACATCACAGCAAAAATTCTTTTAAGAAGTTTGCTCCATCCAATTGCTCAAGCCTCATTCTCAGCCCATTACAGTCTCCTTCACCCTCGTCACCCCATAAAGCCCTTGACGTGATGCCTACATGATCCTTAAATCAGCAATTTTTGACTCCCAGAAAAATTACTCTTGACCTCTCCCTTCTATCAATCACAGCCCTTTTCCTCGACCAGTGCTACCTCCTTCCCTCTCTCTCTCCCCTGCCCCTCAAACTCCTACCCAGCATTTTGTCTCCTTTCTAGCACATACGTTTCCTTTTCATTATTTAAGAGGTTTAACTCTCAACCCAGGGTCCTCTCACACCAATCTCCTCCAATCTATGCAAGGATACAACAGTCACACCACTTAGATGCCTGAAAAAGCAACCACAACTCAAACTTGTCCAGCCTAAGCCTTGTGCTCTTCCTCTACTAACTTCAAGTGTGTCCTCTTGGATTGTTCCCTATCTCGGTGAGTGCCCCCTCCCCTGAGTTCTAAATGACTCTTGGCATCCTTTCACTTATCTCCATTTCTACCTGAGTCCAGCCATCATCTCTTCTTGAACCATTGTAAGTATATTAAAATGATTTGCCTTGACCACTCTGGCTCCCTTTCAGTCTGATCTGTGCATTAAAGCCAAAACATGGGTTCCGTCCCTGGGTGGAGAAGATTCCCTGGAGGAGGGGATGGCAACCCAACTCCAGTATTCTTGGCTGGAGAATCCCATGGACAGAGGAGACTGGTGGGTTACATTCAATGGGGTCGCAGTCAGACACGACTAGAGTGACTTTGCACACATGCACATAATCTTTCTAAAAATCAAGCCTGTGTGTGCCAGTGTTGTTACTTAAAACACTTCATATCTTCTCATTGCTTGTAGAATAAAAACCAACATTCTTTTTTTCTGGGAGATTTTAATCATGCATAAAATAGAGTAAGATAATCCTTAAGTGCCCATCACACAATTTCAGCCGTCACCAACACATGGTCAATCTTTTTTTTTTTTTTTCTTTGCTGCACCTTGAGGCTTGTGGGATCTTAGTTCCCCAACCTGGGATCAAACCCACGCCCCCTGCAATGGAAGTGCAGAGTCTGAACTACTGGACTGCCAGGGAAGTCTCATACATGATCAGTCTTGTTTCCTCTCTGACCCACCCACATTTCCTATCTCGCTAGTATTATTTTGAAGCAAATTCTAGGCATTATGTATCTCCAAAAAATTAAGAACTTTAAATTCAAATCTTTAAAAAATTAGCATTTAATAGCAAGTATCTAATCCATGTTCAAATGTCATTGTACTAACCAAAATCATTAACATGGCCATAGCCTTTCATTTTCTGGCCCCTGCCTGCTTTTCTAGCTGTTTTTTCACTCACACCACTCTTCTCTGTGCTTTGACTGCACTGGCTTTTTAGCTTCTCCTCTCATGAGGCCTTTGATTTTTTTCGCTTTGCTAGAATATCACCTTCCCATTTCTTTGTTATCACATTCTAAGGGACACCTGCACTTACTGCCCAACTTAAAATTTCTTTATTCACATACAACTCCATTCCTTTTCTTTGGAGCACCTTAAAGTTCACATGACTAACATAGGAACCATATAGTGCATCGCCTAGAACCCTGGGGAAACAGACTCTTGGAGGACACAAACAAAACCTTGTGTGCACCAGGACCCAGGAGAAAGGAGCAGTGACCCCACAAGAGACTGAGCCAGACTTGCTTGTGAGTGTTCAGGAGTCTCCAGTGGAGGTGTGGGTTGACAGTGGGCTGCCATGGGGTCAGGGGCACTGAATACAACAGTGTTGGCATAAGTCTTTTTGAAGGAGGTCGCCATTGTGCCCATTACCCCTACTGTAGTTTGGCCTCAGGCCAAACAACAGGGAGGCAACATAGCCCCACCCATCAACAGGAAATTGGATTAAAGATTTACTGAGCATTGCACCCCCTCCACATCAGAACAAGACCCAGATTCCCCCATAGCCAATCCCTCCCATCAGGAAGCTTCCACAAGCCTCTTAGCCTTATACATCGGATAAGGGCAGACAGAATGAAACCACAATCACAGAAAACTAACCAAACTGATCACATGGAGCACAGCCTTTTCTAATTCAATGAAACTATGAGTCATGCTGTGTAGGGCCACCCAAGACAAAAGGGTCATGATGGAGAGTTCTGACAAAACGTAGTCCATTGGAAAGTAATTGCGACCCCATGGACTGTAGGCTACAAGGCTCCTCTGTCCATGGACTTTTCCAGGCAAGAGTACAGGAGTGGGTTGCCATTTCCTTCTCCCTTTTTCGTGGTCCATTGGAAAAGGGAATGGCAAACCACTTCAGTATCGTTGCCTTGAGAACACCATAAAGAGCTTGAAAAGGCAAAAAGATATGACACTGAAAGATGAACTCCCCAGGTCGGTAGGTGCCGAATATGCTGCTGGAAAAGAGTGAAGAAGAAATAACTCCACAAACAGTGAAGGGATAGAGCCAAAGCAAAAAAAAAAAAAACACCCAGTTGTAGATGTGACGTTATGGCAGTAAAGTCTGATGCTGTAAAGAGCAATATTGCATAGGAACCTGGAATGTTAGGTCCATGAATCAAGGCAAATTGGAAGTGGTCAAACAGGAGATGGCAAGAGTAAGCATCGACATTTTAGGTATAGGTGAACTAAAATGGACTGGAATGGGTGAATTTCACTCAGATGACCATTATATCTACTACTGTGGGTAAGAATCCCTTAGAAGAAATGTAGTAGCCATCATAGTCAACAAAAGAGTCCAAAATGCAGTACTTGGATGCAATCTCAAAAACAGAATGATTTCTGTTCGTTTCCAAGGCAAACCATTCAATATCACTGTAATCCAAGTCTATGCCCTACCAGTAATGCTGAAGAAGCTGAAGTTAAACCGTTCCATGAAGACCTACAAGACCTTCTAGAACTAACACCCAAAAAGATGTCCTTTTCATTATAGGGGATAGGAATGCAAAAGTAGGAAGTCCAGAAATACCTGGAGTAACAGGCAAATTTGGCCTTGGAGTACAGAATGAAGCACGGCAAAGGCTAACAGAGTTTTGCCACAGGAATACCCTGGTCATAGCAAACACCCACTTCCAAAAACACAAGAGATGACTTCACACGTAGACATCACCAGATTGTCAATACCGAAATCAGATTGACTATATTCTTTGCAGCCAAGATGGAGAAGCTCTATACAGTCAGCAAAAACAAGACTGGGATCTGCTGTGGCTCAGATCATGAACTCCTTAATGCCAAATTCAGACTTAAATTGAAGAAAGTAGGGAAAACCACTGGATCATTCAGGTATGACATAAATCAAATCCTTTATGGTTACACAGTGGAGGCTACAAATAGATTCAAGAGATTAGATCTAATAGAGTGCCTGAAGAACTATTGATGGAGGTTCATAACACTGTACAGGAGGCGGTGATCAAAACCATCTCCAAGAAAAAGAAATGCAAAAAAAGGCAAAATAGTTGTCTGAGGAGGCCTTACAAATAGCTGAGAAAAGAAGAGGAGTGAAAGGCAAAGGAGAAAAAGAAAGATATATCTGAATGCAGAGTTCCAAAGAATGACAAGGAGAGATAAGTAAGCCTTCCTAAATGATCAATGCAAAGAAATAGAGGAAACAATAGAATGGGAAAGACTAGAGATCTCTTCAAGAAAATGAGAGATACTAAGGGAACATTTCATGCAAAGATGGGCACAATAAAGGACAGAAATGCTATGGACCTAAAACAAGCAGAAGACATTAAGAAGAGGTGGCAAGAATACACAGAAGAACTCTACAAAAAACATCTTAATGACCCAGATAACCATGATAGTATGATCACTCACCTAGAGCCAGACATCCTGGAATGCAAAGTCAAGTGGGCCTTAGGAAGCATCACTATGAACAAAGCTCTTGGAGGTGATGGAATTCCAGCTGAGCTATTTCAAATCCTAAAAGATGATGCTGTGAAAGTGCTACACTCAATATGCCAGCAAATTTGGAAAACTCAGCAGTGGCCACAGGACTGGAAAAGGTCAGTTTTCATTCCAATCCCTAAGAAAGGCAATGCCAAAGAATGCTCAAAGTACTGCACAATTGCACTCATCTCACACTCTAGTAAAGCAATGCTCAAAATTCTCCAAGCTAGGCTCCAACAGTATGTGAACCAAGAACTTTCAGATGTTCTTGGTTGGATTTAGAAAAGGCAGAGAAACCAGAGATCAAATTGCCAACATCCGTTGGATCATAGAAAAAGCAAGAGAATTAAAAAAAAAAAAATCTACTTCTTCAATGACTATCCCAAAGCCTTTGGCTGGGTCATATTCTTAAAGAGATGGGAATACCAGACCACCTTACCTGCCTCCTGAGAAATCTGTTTGCAAGTAAAGAAACAACAGTTAGAACCAGACATGAAACAATGGACTGGTTCCAAATTGGGAAAGGAGTATCTCCAGGCTATATATTGTCACCCTGCTTATTTAACTTATATGCAGAGTACATCATGCAAAATGTTGGGCTGGATGAAGCACAAGCTGGAATTAAGATTGCAGGAAGAAATATCAATAACTTCTGATATGCAGGTTATACCACCCTTATGGCAGAAAGCGAAGAGGAAATAAAGAGCCTCTTGATGAAAGTGAAAGAGGAGAATGAAAAAAGCTGGCTTAAAATTCAAAAAATTAAGATCATGGCATCTGGTTCCATCACTTCATGGTAAATAGATGGGGAAACAATGGAAACAGTTATTTTATGGACT
The DNA here is from genome assembly GCF_019923935.1 of Bubalus bubalis. Taxonomy (NCBI): domain Eukaryota; kingdom Metazoa; phylum Chordata; class Mammalia; order Artiodactyla; family Bovidae; genus Bubalus; species Bubalus bubalis. Next base: position 152,027,795 of record NC_059157.1, read on the forward strand.
TCAAAAATCACTGCAGTTGGTGTGTACAGCCATGAAATTAAAAGATGATTGCTCCTTGGAAGAAAAGCTGTAACCAACCTAGACAGCATATTAAAAAGCAGAGACATTACTTTACCAACAGAGATCTGTCTAGTCAAGGCTATGGTTTTCCTAGTAGTCATGTATGGATGTGAGAGTTGGAGTGTAAAGAAAGCTGAGCACTGAAGAATTGATGCTTTTGAACTGTGGTGTTAGAGAAGACTCTTGAGAGTCCCCTGGACTGCAAGATCAAACCAGTCCATCCTGAAGGAAATCAGTCCTGAATATTCATTAGAAGGACTGATGCTGAAGCTGAAACTCCAATACTTTGGCCACTGATGTGAAGAACTGACTCACTAGGAAAGACCCTGATGCTGGGAAAGATTGAAGGCAGAAGGAAAAGGGGTTGATAGAGGATGAAATGGTTGGATGGCATCACCAACTCGATGGACATGAGTTTGAGCAAGCTCCGGGAGTTGGTGATAGACTGGAAGCCTGGCATGCTGCAGTCCGTGGGATCACAAAGAGTCGGACATGACTGAGTAACTGAACTGAACTGAACTGCAATGTTATCCAAAGAATAACTTTATAAGAAATGTGCCAGATTAAGATAAAACATTAAATACCACTGCAGGAAATCGATGTAATCTCAAATTATATAAAATCTCAAAAGTCAATAATAAGAAAACCCAATTTAAAATGAGATAACATTTGCACAGACATTTCAGGAAAAGTGACATGTGGATAACAAACACATGAAAAGATGTTCAGCATCATTAGTCATGAGAGGACTGTGAATAAAGACTTCAAGATACCACTAAACTCCTATGTTAGAATGGTTAAAATTTAAACAAGAAACCAAGGCCAAATAACTGACAATACCAATTATTGACAAGGATGCAAAGCAACTTACACTCCCTTACATTCCTGGAGAGAACCCAAGATGACCCAGTCACTTCAGAAAACCGTCTGGCAGTTTCTTATAAACTTAAACACACACTTAACCCTGCAACCAGCAGTCTACTCCTAGATATGCCCTCAAGTGAAATGAGAACTTCATTCACAGGGAAACCTGCATGTGAATGTTTATAGCTGCATTATTCATCATCACCCAATACTGTAAACCACCCCCAATTCCTTCAACTGGAGAATGGCTAAACAAGTACATCCATATAATGGATTTTTCAGTTCAGTTCAGTCGCTCAGTTGTGTCCGACTCTTTGTGACCCCATGAATCACAGCACGCCAGGCCTCCCTGTCCATCACCAACTCCCGGAGTTCACTCAGACTCACGTCCATCAAGTCAGTGATGCCATCCAGCCATTTCATCCTCTGTCATCCCCTTCTCCTCCTGTTTTTATTGATGACTAATAATAATGGATTATTAGTCATCAATAAAAACAAACTGATAAAACAACATGCTGCTGCTGCTGCTGCTAAGTCGCTTCAGTCGTGTCTGACTCTGTGAGACCCCATAGACAGCAGCCCACCAGGCTCCCCTGTCCCTGGGATTCTCCAGGCAAGAACACTGGAGGGGGTTGCCATTTCCTTCTCCAATGCATGAAAGTGAAAAGTGAAAGTGAAGTCGCTCAGTCATGTCTGACACTTTGCGACCCCATGGACTGCAACCTACCAGGCTCCTCTGCCCATGGGATTTTCCAGGCAAGAGTACTGGAGTGGGTTGTTATTGCCTTCTTTGAAAACAACATGAACGAGTTTCAAATGCACTATGCTAAGGGAAAGCCCCTTGATTTTCACTCCAATTACCCAACAATCTGGACAAGGCAAACTGTAGGGACAAAACAGTGATCAGTGGTCTCCTGGGACTAGGTGGGAGAGAAAGGGGCACAAGAGAAATTTTTGGAGTGATGAGAAAGTGTATTCATTTGTCAAGATTCATAGAACTGTGCACTAAAAAGGATTAAATTCACTATAAAATATACTTAAAGTTTTTTTTAAATGCTACTTCTTGCTGAACACAAGTGGAGATTTGAATTAAAAGTCGAAAATTTCTTAAGTTACCAATATGTCAGTTCTCCTGAGTTGATCTTTTAAAAGAAAAAAATATGAACAGAAATATGAAAATTCTTAAAAGGAGTACTTACTAGCTCTGCTATGTTGTAAAATATATATAAAATTTTAATTAAAACAGTATAGAACTGGCTTATTAATAATAATTTACAAGAGGCAAATTTTCTGAAAGCCAGAAATAGATCTAAACACATTCAGAAACATAGTGCTATATATTAAAAGCAGTGTCTCAAATAAATGGGAAATGATGAATTATTCAATAAATAGTAATAGAAAACTGAGTAGCCATCTGGAAAGAAAATTGGTTTATATATCACACTGCTTATCAGGAAAAAACCCAAATGAATAATAAAAAAAAAACAACCCAACAAAACACTGATACTATGGAAGTGCTAGTGGAGAGCCATGAAAGGGTTATTTTATAAATGTAAAAGGAGAGTTTTTATTGTTGTTGTTCGTTCACTCATTCATTCATTCACTCACTCAAATATTTACATCTCAAGGGGGGATTTTTTTCAAGTATAATACAAAAACTCAGAAACACTATAAACAAGAAATTGATTACTTGCATAATAATTAGAGAAATCTCTGCCAGAAAATCTTCATAAGAAAGAAAACTTCGAAAGAAAAACAACTGAGAAAAGTATTCATAATCATCCTAGAGGAAGAATCAATCTTTCTAACATGAAAAGATCCTACAAATCAGTTTTTAAAGGTTCAATGGAAAATAGATAAAATATATGAGCAGTTTAGAAACTATAAATGGCTCTATTTTGACTTCAGTTGAGTCCTCCTAAAATTCATATGTTGAAGTCTAACACTTGGTACCTCAGAATGTGACCTTATTTAGAGATAGGTTCCATAAAAATATAATTAAGTTAAAATGAGGTGATTTCCAGGTGGTATTAGTGGTAAAGAATCTGCCTGCAATACAGGAGACTGGGATTTGATCCCTGAGTTGGGAAGATCCCCTGGAGGAGGGCATGCCAACCCACCCCAGTATTCTTGCCTGGAGAAGCCCATGGACAGAGCAGCCTGGCCGGCTACGGTGCATAGGGTCGCACAGAGTCAGTCACGACTGAAGTGACTAAGCAGCAGCAGCAACAACATTCATATAATGGAATATTTTACACTTACTAATAAAATTAAGGAAGACTCTTTGTGTACTGATACAGAAAATTTTCCAAAATATTGAAAAAGCAAAATATATAACTGTGTACAGTATTTTTTGTGTGTATGTCTATATATAAACATATTTGCTTGAATATGTTTAAAATATTTCTGGAAGGATTGTTGTTGTTTTTGTTCAGTTGTTCAGTCATGTCCTACTTTTTGTGACCCCATGGACTGCAGCACACCAGGCTTCCCTGTCTGTCACCATCTCCCGGAGTTTGCTCAAACTGGAAGGATATGCACAAGAAAATAGTAACACTGGACTCTCTTTGGAGAGGAACTGGGATCCTGAAGGGCATGGTTGGAGAGACACCTTTTAAAACATGATGCTTTAAAAAAATTCTTTTTGAATTTTGTACCATGTGTGTACCAAATGGCTTGTTGGGTGGCTCAGCAAAGAATCCACCTTCAATGCAGGAGATGCAGGAAAAAACCGTTTCGATCCCTGGGTTGGGTAGATCTCCTGGAGGAGGGCATAGCAACCCACTCCAGTAGTCATGCTTGGAGAATCGCATGGACAGAGGAGCCTTGCGGGCTACAGACCATGGGGTCAGAGACGACGGAAGTGACTGAACACACAACACAGACACACCATGTGTATAATATAAATAAATATTAATATATAACTTCTACATAAATACACTTTCGCTGCCACAAGGTGGCAGTGTGAAAAAGGCTTTATGGAAGCCTTTTGAAATTGGTCTCATGACAAATTTTTATTTGGCTTATAATTTTCAAGGATCTAAATCGAGGGTTGAAAATATATAAAATGTATTATCATACAAGACAATTATTTTGGGAGTCAGGTAAGTATTTTTCCTTGAGTTCCCTCCATAGCTTGTAATCATAGTCAATTTTGTTCTCTTTTTGCTTTAAGCAAAGCACTGTAGGTCCTTGGTAAAATAAACAGTGGATAACATTCAGAAAACGAAGATCATGGCATCTGGTCCCAACACTTCATGGGAAATAGATGGAGAAACAGTGGAAACAGTGTCAGACTTTATCTTTTTGGGCTCCAAAATCACTGCAGATGGTGACTGCAGCCATGAAATTAAAAGACACTTACTCCTTGGAAGGAAAGTTATGACCAACCTAGATAGCATATTCAAAAGCAAGGTTCATCTAGTCAAGGCTATGGTTTTTCCTGTGGTCATGTATGGATGTGAGAGTTGGACTGTGAAGAAGGCTGAGCACTGAAGAATTGATGCTTTTGAAATGTAGTGTTGGAGAAGACTCTTGAGAGTCCCTTGGACTGCAAGGAGATCCAACCAGTCCATTCTGAAGATCAGCCCTGGGATTTCTTTGGAAGGAATGATGCTAAAGCTGAAACTCCAGTACTTTGGCCACCTCATGTGAAGAGCTGACTCACTGGAAAAGACTCTGATGCTGGGAGGGATTGGGGGCAGGAGGAAAAGGGGACGATAGAGGATGAGATGGCTGGATGACATCACCGACTCAATGGATGAGAGTTTGGGTGAACTCTGGGAGATGGTGATGGACAGGGAGGCCTGGCATGCTGCGATTCATGGGGTCGCAAAGAGTCAGACATGACTGAGCGACTGAACTGAACTGAGGACAAAAGGGCTTTTTATGAAACATCAGTTTTCCTCTCCATTCCAGTTTCATTCCCCAGGGACAGCTATCTTTATTATAATTGGGGTCACACACAAAACTTTGCGTAGTATGCATATATCTCTTTCAACGTTAGATAGTATGTGCTTCCTATATATGAAAGACAAACTCTACTCCCTCAAATTACCCTCTCTTCTTTTCTTACCAATTTTTGATAAGTTATTTTTGAATTCTCCTATTGGTTACCTTTATACTTTAAATTGTTTGTTTAAGTCTCCTGTTCTTGTCAACTTTCAACATCGTCTCTTAACCTCCTGACAATTAGATAAGGGTGTTACCATCTCAGCTCTTTTCTCCACTCCTCTCATCCATCTCCCAACTTTTGTTAGCTTTACTTAAAAAAAAAAAAAAAGCTTGGTTGAGATATAATTTACAATTTAAGGTTGACCCATTTAAAGTGTGCAACTCAAATTTTTTGTGTGTATTTACAGTTGTGCAACATCACCATAATCTCAGTTTAGAACATTTTCACGACCCCTCAAAAGAAATCCCATTTCCATTAGCTCCCCATTTCTGCACAACCTTACGCATCACTAACCTGCTTTCTGTCTTCATAGACTGGCCTATTCTGGACACTTCATGGAACTGAAATCATGTAATATGTAGTCTTTTGTGACTAGTTTCTTTCACTTCGCAAAATGCTTTTGAGGCATGTACCTTATTCCTCTTTATTGCTGAATAATACCTCATCGTGTGGATATACCACATTTTATTTTTCCATCTTGGTTGATATACATTTTTTGTCATTTGCACTTTTGTTTTGCTATTATGAATAATGTTGCTATAAACTATTAGACTTGTTTTTCACTTTATTCTGTAACTGTATTCTGTAAATCTTTCTTTAACCATGTGTTATAATCACATAATCATGTGTTATAATCATCTTGTCTGTCTTGCCTGTAGTTTGATTCTAAACGTTGAAACATAATGAATATTATTATATTATTGTGTATATGTTGCTCACTACAAGAGCCAAATAGTGCACTAGGATTATATTAACTTTGCTACAAAACTGACATCATGAAGTTCTTTATCCCCCTGAAGTATCTCTTCCAGAGCCTTCCACTGTCTGCTCCAATGTAGACTCACTGCAAGAGGTAATCTGGGGATTGATAATTCCTGGGAGGATCCCACATCTTTCTCTTTTTTGTTTATTCTTTTTGTTTTAAGGTCATTCATCCTCAGGTAACTTCCTCAGAAATAGTTGATGGAGAAACATTTTTGACATATTTGAATGTCTGAAGATATCTTTACATTACTTTCACATTAATTTGACATATAATTCTATAATAAAGTATAGAATCCTTCATTCAAATCTAGAATTCTCAGAGCCTTGAAGAAATCACTCGTCTTCTGGCACCTAATATTACTGATGGTAGTTCCTGTAACAGTGGGATCCTCATTCCCTTTTTGGTAATCTGATTATCCTCCTTCCCCTCTGAATCTTTTTATGATCTCTTTATACATGGTGTTTTGAAACTTAATGATGATGGTGTTGAGCATAAATTTTGCCTCATTTATCATGTTAGGCAGATTCATGTCTTTCTTCAGATTTTGGAAATGTTTTGTCCTTTTTTAAAAAAAGATTTCTTCTCCATTTTCTTCTCTCTTTTTTTTTTCTTTTGGTGGAGGACATAAATGTTGACCCTTAGACGCTACTTTACATCCCATCCCTTTTCTGTTTTTTCTTGACATTCTGGGAGAGTTGTTTGGTTTTTTTTTACTTTGTTATTTGGTTAATTGTTAATTACCCCCAAGGAAATACTGTTGTTGTTGTTTAGTCACTAAGTCGTGTCCAGTTCTTTTCTGACCCCATGGACTGTGTAGCTTGCCGGGCTCCTCTGTCCCTGGGATTCTCCAGACAAGAATACTGGATTAGGTTGCCTTTTCTTTCTCCAGGAGATCTTCCTGACCCAGGGATTGAACCTGAATCTCCTACATTGGCAGGCAGATTCTTTACCACTGAGCCACCAAAGAAGTATTTTCCTTTAACAGTTCTCTAATTTTCTTTTTTCACTTTGGCAATTTTTGTTTCTCATTTTCAAGCAGCTTCATTTATAGTTTTGAATGTTCCTTCTTCGATGCATTCTATTCTTGTTGTATGGATTACTGACTTCTTAAATCTCTTTAAGTGTTAATTAGAAAGCCATTTACCGCTCTATTCCCCAAATTATATTTGTTTTTTCTGTGATCAGGTGTTTTGCTTACCTGGATCCTTATCTTTCTTGCCGTTGGTACTTAAACACAGTGATCTTTGGTGTTCTGTTCATCTTTAAGACTGAAGGATCAGATTGATTGTTCTAGGTCACTGGTGTGTTTTCTCTACTATTACACTGTAAGTCTTTTTTTTCCCCCCAAGATATCTCTTCTTAAACTGACAAGGCTGAGAATTTTACATGATTTAAGGAGGTCTTGTTGACTGCAGACTTGCTTTAAAGTGTGTGGCTAAGATGCTGATCATCTACCTGTGAGCCTCAACATTTCAGACTAAGGAGAAGGAAGCCTCAGTTCTTCCCAAGCAGATCCATATCTCTGGGTAAATGCTTCTTGTTTTTGTTTTCAATTTGTTGCACTCAAGATAAATGTCAATTGTTTTGCTTGCATATAGGCATTGGGAGGGCATTTAAGGGGCTAAATATTCACCTTCAATGTACCCTTGTTCCAGACCCCCCTCATCTCTCTCTCCACCATCCCAGTTCCTGGCCTAGCGTCTCCCCAGATTTCCGCCCTAGCATTGGCTGTCACCTCCACTTCAGTCTCTTTAGACTTGCACTGTGGGCTTCCTCCACTCTCATTAACCCGCTCCTTTTTCTCATCTTCTTGAAACCACTTGATGCCCCTCTTCTGATGATGCACCCTTTCACTTACCCTCCTTACCCAAAGGTTTATTTCTTTTTGCTCTTTTACATGGTCATTTGAATTTCAGCATTTCAACAAGTTCTTATATGGGAATACATATGTTCCATCACCAAATTGAACTGGAACACTCTGGTGATGATTCTTAGTTCTGCTTTTTTCTCTTTTCTCCAGATCATGTGTGTGCATATGTTTGTGTGTAAGTATGTGTGTGTGTGTATTTATAGCAGCAGTTTGCAACCCTAATATGTGTCATCATATAAAATTTGGAAATATGGGAAAATAAAAAATGTCTATTACTCACCAAACAGAAATAATTAGTTGCCATTATGATGTATTTATTTTCAGTCTTTTCAATATGCATATGATCTATTTTTAAAAACAGACTTAATATTATACCAAGTACAATTTTTTTTTTTACCAAGTACAATTTTATATCCTGCTCTTTTCATTTGTATCATGAACAATTTCTCAAGTCACTAAATGATCTTCTCTGATATGGTTTATAATGGTTACATAGTATTTCACAATATGGATAGACCATCATTCACTTACTAATTTTGTTGTTGGCCATTTTGCTTGGCTCCAGGTTTTTTTGTTTGTTTCTTAATTTGTTATCATAGAATATATCTATCACCCCTAGCCTTTCTTGTGTGCTTTGATTTTTTTATTTATTTATTTTTATAAGTTCTTTCTTAATATTTATTTGTCTTTGTTGGAATTTAGTTGCAGCTCTGTTGCCTCATGGCATGAGGGATCCTAGTTCCCCAACCAGGGATCAAACCCATGTCCCCTGCTTTGGAAGGTGGATCCTTAACTATTGAACCACCAGAGAAGCCCCTCTTTTGTGTTTTTATACTAGTAGTAATTGCAGCTCAGAACTGTGCTCTGTTTTATTTATACAGTGAAGAATTTATTAAAAGGAAAGTAGATATCCCACAAAATTACCACAAATCACAGGGAACTTATGATTTATTAATGTGTGTATGCACAAGTTCAGATAAGGGCTTCTCTTCTCTTAGTCGTGGAGAAGAACCCGTCACTGTCACCTTCCCGCTCCGAGAGGTCCCCTTCACCTATCACGCAGAGCTCACTGGATACCATGTCTCCTTGATGTTCCCTTTTTCATTCCACTCCCTTCCTCCTCCCCTTTGCCCCATCCTTTCTGGGCAGGCTTGCCCCTGAAATTTGTCAGGTCTGGGGCAAAAGTACAAATTTGAATCAATATTACTATGTCTAAACATGTAAGTGTTACAAATTATCCTAAATTTTTTTAAAATTTGTTCTATCTTCCTCCCTTGACCTTCCTAGTAATCTGGAAGGCTGAGTTCTAAGTTAGAATTCTTGTTCTGCAGCAGGATGTGATGGTACAGGATTAACCAGCACCAGTCTGCAGCCTCAGGCCCTGGGTCCACCCTGCTTCTTTTCCACCTTCCACTCAACCCTTTGCCTGCCTGCGGCTGCCAGGAGATGAGGTCCTGAAAGTGGCTCCACGTTTGGCCAGAATCCTGGGCCCGCAGTACACAGCATGGTCCAGAAGAGGGGGAGGTGTACCCCTACACTCCTTGCTTGTGTGGGGTATATAACCAAAGAAGGACCGGAGGGGATCCACGTGGGTCCAAAGTGAAGCTATTTGGTCCAGTTCAGACTTACTTTTTCCTGAAGCCTCCTTTGTCGCTGAGAGTTCATAGTGATCTCACTTTACCTTTGATGCTCCCAGAGCATTCAACATTGCTATCACTCATCTGAGCTTTAATCACATGTTCACTGTGCTGTCGTTCAGCTATTTCCTTACAGTGTAGGTTTCCTGGCTTGCCAACTAGAAGACCTGGGTTCATATCTTTTAAGTGTCAAATATTTCAGTCTTCATAAATACTTGATAAATTAAATGGCAATAAACCCCACCAGTAGACTAAACTAATAATAGTAACTTTGTTCTGAGCTTAATGCCTCCTTTAGTATTTCAAATATGACCATTTATGTTTTTGCCATAACTGCACGGTCGCATCTCTTGATTATGGGAAACACACACACATCCTGGAAAAGTGTCTTTTAATAGATGGAAACTAGTGTTGTAGTAAAGGTTGTTATATATCTAAAGTACAGCTCCAAAATGTAACTATTACATAGAAAAATGTGGAGTAAGCCAATACACTATAGAATTGTTGTCTTCATTATAGGATATGCTGAGAAAAGAGTTTCATCATAGCACAAAATAATCAGTTAAAGTAAAGTCGCTCAGTTGTGTCCAACTCTTTGTGACCCCAGGGACGGTAGCCTGTCAGGCTCCTTCGTCCATGGAATTTTCCAGGCAAGGATACTGGAGTGGGTTGCCATTTCTTTCTGCAGGGGATCTTCCCAACCCAGGAATCGAACCTGGGTCTCCCGCACTGCAGGCAGACTCGTTACCATCTACATTCTGGTTAATAGATGTCTGTCCAGGGTCCTGCAGGAGGCTCAATCAGTTAATCAGGCCACAAATATTCCCCAAACACCTTCCATTTACTACATGCTGGGCTTGGCTCTAGGCCCTACGAGTATTGAATAGCAAATAAAATGAAAAGGTCTCTTCTCTCATGGACCTTATATTCAAACTGATTATAACAGAAAACTGTTTTAGAAGATTGTGGACAATGCATGAAACTAGCGAAGAGATTCTGTATCTACCCTGGAGATCAGAATGGTGACTTTGGATTGTTTATGCAGTGATGACCAAGGAACACAAATCTGAGTTATGAAAGACTTTTGTGTAAAAGTAGACGGCCACACGCTGTCTCACAGAGGCTCCATGCAAGGCCCTTTCTCTGGAAAGTAATCAAGCTGTCTCGTGCTTCGTGACGTACCCTGAGAATGGCTCTCACATTGTCTCCTTTCTTTTCCTCAAACTCCACTGTAGGAAGTTGTAATGCCAGCTAGTTCAAATACCTAGAGACACTTGTTTCCCCCATGATGTTCCTCTTCCTCATTTCTCTCATTCTTGCCACTTCTGTGGGAGAGCACATTTTGAATTCCAAATTATTTAAAAGCAAACATCTAAAGAAAATGAGAATTTTCTTCCTAGACTCAGGGAACTCACATTGTTATTTATTTTAGTATACCTTTAGTCATCTTTTCACACCTGCAGGTATTGAACACATGAAAAAATAAAAAGAATTAATATATGTTCTAGTAAATACATATCTAGTATCCTTATTTATTTATTATCCTTATAGACCTGGGTCTGTAAATTCCATGAGAACAATCACCTCACAAGTATGATATCAAGAATCCAGTTGAGCTTTTAAAAAAGTTTTATTTTACAATTGCTTATATTCAAACAGAATTATAATAACTGATTAATAACCCCTTTCCAAAAGAGACTGGGGAGGAGAGAACAGGGAGAAATTCAGGACAATGTTTCACTGTTTATAATGTTTGTGTCTTTGTTACAGCGAGTGTGGTTTCACTGGGACTTAATCACTGGAGGGTGAGAAGGTAAAGGAGAGGTGACAGCCTCTGAGTGACCCCAAATAGCCAACTCAGGGTTCAGGTGGCCACAACATTCTTTTCAGACCTCTTATCCCATTTTTTTCTCTTTTAAACATAATGGTAACCACTCCAGCTCCTCCTCCACCTCCAGCCCACACCAATGTCAGCCACAGAGGTGTGGGGTTTTTTTTTTTTTTTTTAGATTTTTTTAATGGGAATCATTTTTAAAGTCTTTATTAACTTTGTTATAATATTGTTTCTGTTTTACATTTTTGGGTTTTTTTTGGCCGTGAGGCGTGCAAGATCTTAGCTGTGTGTGTTACTCGCTCAGTCATGTCCAACTCTTTGCAACCCCATGGACTGTAGTCCACCAAGCTCCTCTGTCCATGAAATTCTCCAGGCATGAATACTGGAGCACGTTGCCATTTTCTACTCCAGGGGATCTTCCCAACCCAGAGATCAAATCCACACCTCCTGCGTTAGATGGTGAGATCTTAACCACTGGACGGCCAGGCAAGTCCCAGCCACACCGTTTTGACTGTTCAAATAGTATGTTTACAGGGCAACAGACAAGATGCCCCTGAAACTTAAACTCTTTAAATTCTTGAAGATGGGCTTTCACATGAACCAAAGGATTTTCAAGTGTATAAATCTTCTCCCTTCCCATTTGCAAATACCTTAGGGCTCACCCTATTTGCAAGGGTCTGATCAGGAAAACACTCATGTCCACTCTGCCCGGATGGGTGTTGCTGCCATTGTGTCTCACTGGCATTCAGTATCTTTTTCTGAGGCTGGCACTCCCTTGTCGCAGGTGGTCACAGTTGCCCACTGAGTGATTGTACCCCACAGATCAGGTGGGACCCAAGCCTAAAGTGATCCTTTTAATCAGGACTCTCCTTGCCTCAGCCCAGGCTTAGCCAAGGAGGACCCTCAGTGGGGTGAGCCCAGTGCAGGACACCCCCACCCTGGAAGCTCTGTGTCATGGCTGGTTCTGGCATTCACCTCTTGGGGACCAAAACCACTGCCCCCACTCCCTCCCAGGCTGCTCAGTTTCCCTTCTCCAGCTCTGGGAGCAGAGTGGACAGATGACCCTACTCCCCTGGACACAGTGTTCTGGGCTCACTTTCCTGCAGACACCCACGCTCGGAAGCAGGCATCTCCAGACCACCCTGGCATCTCTCGCTCTAAAGTTGGAAGAAAAGTCATTTTATCTTCAGGGACACACATGGCAGATAAGCTGCTGCTGCAGGAACTCATTTTAACTATCACACCTCTCCTCAGCCACTTTACTCAAGTATCACTCCTCATTCTCATTCCCCAGCCCCAATACTTGTTTTGTTTCCAAAGTTTCTCAGTCCTTCAAATCTCAGTGGGGTATACTAAAAGATATTAAAAGAAGCAAATGTGAGTGAAAGTGAAATAAATATAAACCTACAAAATTTAAAGTACTGTAGAAATAAAAATAATTATTAATAGATTTAGGTTATATACCAGAAGGGTAGTTATGTGTGTGCATGTGTATGTGGTTATTATTGTGATAATTTCTCTCAAACTAAACAACATAAATGAACAAGAGTACTATTGCATAGGATTCAGTTTACCCACAATGGATACAACTCAGTGGGTAAGCATTCACTAGCTGCCATTATTATGGTGAACATTATTATTAGCACGGCCTTTGAACTATAAAATTTCTACCTGGCAGAAGCCCCAGCAAGAACAATCACTTTGGTTTGAGACTTGGTTTAAGTCCTAACCATGCTGACAGAATTTCAAGATGAAAGATCCTTAACAGTGGCTGAGTTTCTTCTGTTCTTTTCCATGGGAAGATTGACATTTTCCTTTCTTCTTGAATTGGGTCATTTATTAGCATCTTTTTCATTTAGAGTCACACTGCCCAATATAAAGGGTAACATTAACGTAACCCATTTTCTTCATGATGACTAAAGCTTTTTGTTTGGTGACTGTGGTCTGGGAAGATCAGTAGAATCTTGAAAGGACTTACTGAAGAGCCTGCCTCAGACCTTGTGTTACCCACATCTCCACCTCCTTTACTTGGGCCTTATTTCACAGTCAGCCTCGAAGGAAACAGTGTACCTGTTTGTTTTGGGAACCAAATGACTTGGGTGGAAGAGGGATGAAAATGGAATGAAGTCAGGAAAGAAGGAGACACAGGGATCCTGAGACCTTCCCTCCTCTGCAGCCCTGGACCTCACTTCTTCCTGCTGAACACCAAATATTAGGGGTGGGGGAATTCAGGTTTGCTGCCCTCTCCAAATTTGGAATTTTTTAAAAGACATTACTTACATTTAGTTACATTCTTATTTCCTCTAATGCAGATATTTGTAGTCGTTGCTACAAATTTGAACCTTCATCATTTGCAAAGGAGAAGAATTGTCTGTCTTTGCAGAATTGCTGGGATCCAAAGAGCTATGCGAGTACCAGCCTTTGGAGCTGGAAGGGAATGCCAAGATCAGGGCTCTCATTTGATGATGAGAAGACTGAGGTGGTTCAGTGGGTTAGTGGCATGGCTGGGACCCAAGTTTCTCCTCCCCAATTTTAGTGTTCTGTCACAATAGCTGACTCATTCTTAAATAAGTATTTGGGTTCTTATTATGTGTCAGACACAGTGCTTTTTTGAAAATAATTTTTAAAATATTAAACATTTTCATATTTTAAATATTAAATAATTATAATAATAAAATAATTATAATTTTAATAAATATAATTGTAATAATATTTATTTATTTATTTATTTTTTCGAGGGTCATTACTTTACACCATTGTATTGGTTTTGCCATACACTGACATGAATCCACCATAGGTGTACATGTGTTCCCCATCCTGAACCCCGCCTCCCACCTCCCTCCCCATCCCATCACTCTGGGTCATCCCAGTGCACCAGCCCTGAGTACCCTGTATCATGCATCAAACCTGGACTGGCGATTTGTTTCACATGTGATAATTTACATGTTTCAATGCCATTCTCCCAAATCATCCCACCCTCACCCTCTCCCACAGAGTTCAAAAAACTGTTCTATACATCTGTGTCTCTTTTGCTGTCTTGCATACAGGGTTATCATTACCATCTTTCTAAATTCCATATATATGAGTTAGTATACTGTAGTGGTGTAGATGGAAAATAATGGGGGAAAAATAGATGGGGAAACAGTGGAAACAGTGTCAGACTTTATTTTTGGGGCTCCAAAATCACTGCAGATGGTGACTGCAGCCATGAAATTAAAAGACGCTTACTCCTTGGAAGGAAAGTTATGACTAACCTAGATTGCATATTCAAAAGCAGAGACATTACTTTGCCAACAAAGGTCCATCTAGTCAAGGCTATGGTTTTTCCAGTGGTCATGTATGGATGTGAGAGTTGGACTGTGAAGAAAGCTGAGTGCCAAAGAATTGATGCTTTTGAACTGTGGTGTTGGAGAAGACTCTTGAGAGTCCCTTGGACTGCAAGGAGATCCAACCAGTCCATTCTGAAGGAGATCAGCCCTGGGTGTTCTTTGGAAGGAATGATGCTAAAGTTGAAACTCCAGAACTTTGGCCATCTGATGCAAAGAGTTGACTCATTGGAAAAGACTCTGATGCTGGGAGGGATTGGGGGCAGGAGGAGAAGGGGATGACAGAGGATGAGATGGCTGGATGGCATCACTGACTCAATGGAAGTGAGTTTGAATGAACTCTGGGAGTTGGTGATGGACAGGGAGGCCTGGTGTGCTGCGATTCATGGGGTCGCAAAGAGTCGGACACGACTGAGCGACTGAACTGAACTGAACTGATACTGTATTGGTGTTTTTCTTTCTGGCTTACTTCACTCTGTAAAATATTAAACATATTTTAAACATTTAACCAGGTCTTAGTAGCAACATATGAGACCTAGTTCCCTGACCAGGGATTGACCCTGGACTCCTTGAACTGGGAGCACTGAGTCTTAGCCACTGGGGAGTCCCACGCATAGTTCTGGGCTTTGTCCCCTTCCTCAGTGAATTTACGTTAGATGGTGAAGAGTGCTGTCTTCAGGGAGGTACCGAGTGCTGTGTAAGGGGTAAGGACGTCTAGAGGTAGACTTCTAGGTAATAATGACAAGTCATTTTGGTGTGATTGGAACATGAGCAGGAGAAGGTGAGAGGAAGTGAGATGGCTAGCAAAGAAGGCAGGGTCAGCTCTTGAAGAGCTGTGGAAGCTGGTGGGCAGCCATACAAGGATTCTGAACACAACAGCAAAATGGTAAAGTCTGTATTTAGAAAGGCCTCCCTGGCAGCAAAAGGGTGAAAAAATTACTCCAGAGCTGTCTGGTGTGGCATGAATGGCTTTGAAGTAAGTCCAGATTATGAACCTTTAGCCTCTGGGTCAATAGGCAGGACCTGACAGCTTTTTCCAGTGGCTTTGAATGGTTGTCCCAGTGTCCTGTACAGAAGTTGTCATTTTCCATGTCACTGTGATGAGAGACAGACTGCAAAACACTGCCATGGAGGAGAGCAAAACTCTAGGTAGTGAGCGGCTTAGATAGGAAATCTGAGAAGTAAACATATTGATCTGGACCAAAAGGTGAGGACCTGACTCCAGACTTTGGTTGTAGAGAGTGAGGGGAAAGTAAGAAACCCCTAGCCTTAGGCAACAAGAAGGGTAACGGTGCCATTCACTGAGATGGAGAACACAGGCAAAGAGCTCATTTGTGGGGAAGGACTATGTGTGGGGACACGCTGCTTCTCTGGTGGCTCGATAAAGAATGTGCCTGTGATACAGGAGACCTGGGTTCGATACCAGGAGACCCGGGTTCGATCCCAGGAGACCTGGGTTCGATCCCAGGAGACCCTGGGTTGGGAAGATCCCTTGAAGAAAGGAATGGCAACCCACTCCAATATTCTTGCCTGGAGAAATTCCATGGACAAAGGAGCCTGGTGGGCTATAGTCCATGAGATCTCGAAGAGTTGGACACGACTGAGTGACTAACACACACACTGATGAGGTAGCTGAAAGACATCCAAGAAGAGATATCCAGTGAGCAGGAAAGTCTGTGGCTCTGGAGCAGAGAAGGGGTCTAGGCTAAACTGTAGACTTGGGGATCCTCAGCCTGTCTATGAGAACTGAAGATATGACAGTGAATAAGATGGCAAGAGAAATGTATGGAGTAAAAGGAAAATGGGGTCCAAGAAAGGAGCACCAAAATAGTGTTGTTGTTGTTCAGTTGCTCAGTTGCGTCTGCCTCTTTTCTACCCCATGGACTGCAGCACGCCAGGCTTCCATGTCCTTCACTATCTCCTGGAGCTTGCTCAAACTCATGTCCATTGAGTCGTTGATGCCATCCAACCATCTCATCCTCTGTCAACCCCTTCTCCTCCTCCCTTCAATCTTTCTCAGCATCAGGGTCTTTTCCAATGAGTCAGTTCTTCACATCAGGTGGCCAAATTACAGGAGTTTCAGCTTCAGCATCAGTCCATCCAATGACTATTCAGGACTGATTTCCTTTAAGACTGACTGGTTTGATCTTGCAGTCCAAGGGACTCTTAAGAGTCTCATCCAACACCACAGTTCAAAAGCATCAATTCTTCAACACTCAGCCTTCTTTATAGAAAGGGCTTCCAAAAGAGAAGATGTGGCCAGAGTGAAGGAGGAAGGTCAAAGTGTGGGCTGTCCTGAAAGTCAAAAATAGAGCCTTCTAGAAGATAGAGAAGGTTAGGGGCATAAAATGCTATAAAAGCTTGCATTTTGTGGGGCTGTAAATGACCTCTAACCCCTGGTTTGCATTTGTATTCTCAATATGCATAAGACCACTGGAAAGAGAAAAAGGCAAAAAAGTAGTACCATGTGAGGTGATGTATGTCAACTAGCCTTATGAGGAAATTGAAAAGATGAGGTCATCATTGAAATTGTTGGCCATCATTTCACAATATACACATATGTCACCTGTCACCTTGTATGCCTTAAATTTACACATCATTTGCCAATTATGTCTCAATAAAGGGGAAAAAGACATTGTTGCCTGGGTGTGTGGGAGAGAAGGAGAAAGATAAGGGAAAAGGAGACCCTGAGAAGGTCAGTCAGAAGCTGCAGGGACTGGGTAATGAGGGGCCTTGGGAGACTTTGGGTCTGAGGGATAAAGCACTGGAGACCTGGGTCTCACTCCTATGCCATACCAGGACCACTGTCTGCCTGGGCCCACAGGGTAGAGGGTCCGGCTTGAGGGTAGCATCAGGACCAGCCTCTGCTGGCTTAAAGAGGCAGTGCTCTCTATTTAAGATCTTGGAGAGAAGAGCAGGAGTACATGTGAGTTTTCTCTGGGGCCACGACAAATCACTGGGGAAACTAGGGGTGGTGCTGAAGTTTTGCTGGTGGGGTGAATGAAGGAGCGAGAACAGAATGTCTTCTCTGTGTGCACACTGATGAGATTGGGGTCTCCCTAAGTGTGGGAGAAAGAGCAGCATTCTTAATGAGAGCTGCAGGAAACAAAGTTGCTCAGGGAAAGGCCAGCTTTCAGAAGTGGATGGAACTTTCAGAGGAAAGATAAGAGTATATCAGGGAGTTTGTTTTCTTGGAAACAAGTTTTAGAGGCCTCCATGGGGAGAAAGGTTTAGAAGGGAGTGGAATGGTAGAAAACTAGGTCAAGGAAAGAAAGACTGGAGAAATACGGGGTTGAACGTGCATAGAGGAAGTGTGATGAGAAATGGCTCTGACTAAAGATAATCAGGACTGGAGGGGTGGGAGAGACAGTTTGGAGGTGGGGTGGGAAAGTGAATTCAGATCTCACAAAAAGCCAGCCATGCTTCCAGAAGGGCCTCAGCCCAGGGAAGTCTCAGTCTCTCTCCATTCTTTGGAAAAGGCATCAGACTCTGGGAAATCAGGTATTGCCTCCTTCCAGGGAGAATTTACTCGTGACTTGGTCTGTAGACTTGCAAGGCAGGGTGAGGGCTGTTGCATGTCTTTTCCCTTCCCGTGTCTCCTTTGTCCACAAAAGTAACTCAAATCCTCTAAGTTAACTACCTGTTGGTAGTAAGAGCGCCTCTAGTTTATGTTAACCTTTCAACCTCTCATCTTAGAGTTTGCTTTTTGCTAGTTAATTCCATGGGCTTCCCAGGTAGTTCAATGGTAAAGAATCCGCCTGCCAATGCAGGAGCTGTGGGAGACAGGGGTTCAAACCCTGGTTCGGGAAGATCCCCAAAGTAGGTAAAGGCAACCCACTCCAATATTCTTGTCTGGAAATCCCACAGACAGAGGAGCCTGGGCTATATAGTCCATGGGGTCACAAAGAGTCAGACATGACTGAGTGACTGAGCATGCATATAGTTAATTCCTTGCATACCTGGTTCTCACATGCTTTTACTCGTGAGGACCTATGTGTCCTGTTGTGATCCCCTCCCTGCCTATCAGACACCCATAGGCTGGACCCACCCAGGTTCCTCTGGAGTGGCTTAGCAACTCAGTGAGTCAGGCTATGGTCAAGGCGATGGCCAGGCCCCTGGCTCCACCTCGGTGTTCCATAACAAGGAAGAGAAAGGGTTTGGTCAGAAGGGAACGACAAGAAAAGCAAGAAACAAATATAGTATAACGGATATAGTGTGCAGTAAGATAAGGACATATTCTCAGTAGGTGGGTGAGATTTCTCTTTTGGTATATGGGGTGCTTCTTCACCCCATATACCAAAAGAGTTACTTCAGAGGCAGGTGTGGGGCAGAGTTTAAATCTTGGATCTGAGTGCAGAAGTTCTTAAACTTTAGCAGATGTCAGAACCCCTGGGCGGGGTTTATTAAACCCCTGAATTGCTGGCTCCCTGCGGAGTTTCTGATTTGGTAAATCTGGGGTAGAACCTTAGAGCTTGCATTTCTAACATTTTCTAACATACTCTTGGGTGGTGTGATGTTGCTGGTTTGGAGATCAAATTTGGTAAACCATTAGCTTACAAGAAACAAGAGATTGCCTGGATAACTGAAGAGGAAGAATTTGGAGCTGAGGAAAGGAAAGATCCAGGAGGAGAGAAGATAGAGGCAAAGGGGATGGCGGAAGGCTGGGTGCTGTTCTTTGTAATTCTCCAGGCTCTGCTAAAGACCTTTCGAATATAACACGCTTGGGGCAAAGGGATTTCTTGTGGAAACTGGAAATGAGGTTGAGCTCTGCATTTGGGGGTGAAATGAGGGTGAAATAGAGACATCACCCATGAGCCAAAAGGACTTTAAAACCCACAGAATGTTTCAGAAATCTCAGGAGAATGCTTGAGAATTTCCCCAGGTGATAGAAATGGAGGGTGAGAGGTGGTTTAAACGAATTACACTTTATTTATTTATTTTTTATTTTATTTATTTGGCTGCACTGGACTTTAGTTGCAGCACGAGGGATCTTTGATCTTTGTTGCAGTATGTGAACTCTTAATGACAGCATGCGGTAGGTAGCCAGTTCACAGGCTAGGTAGGGATTGAACCCAGGCTCCCTGCATTGGGAGTGCAGAGGCTTAGCCACTGGACCACCAGGGAAGTCCAGAGGAATTGCACTTTAAAACTCAAGGGATGGATAAACAAACAAATAAATAAAATTCAAAGGTTGAGAGCCTGGGTTTTCACACTCCGGCTGAGGTCTACACTGCGCGTCTTCTAAGAAGTAGTACTCTCTTGGGAGAAAGAAAGGTTCTGAGAGAGAATGTTACACATTATCTTTTCTTGGGGAGAATGTGATAAAGACAATGTTCACAATCTATCAAATGTTAGCAAATATACAGAATGCCCAGAAAATATAGAAGTTGCTCCACTTAATAAGAAAGGATTCAAAAACCTTTTAATAGGGCCAAGTGTTCATTAAGTCCAAGGTCACATTACTATGCAGATGTCCACTGACTGCATCCCTTGGTGACTGGGAGAGACAATGAAGTTTTTACTCTGATGTATCTTTCTCCCATATTTGCGGAAGTTTGAAAGAGGCAACTTTTTACATTGTCACATTACAGCTTACCACATTGTTAACAGTGGTTACTCTAAACAGTGGGATTATTACATTCTCCACTTTCTCCATTTCTGTACCAGTTTTTAAAAAATAGGGAGTTGCATTATGTTTGTGAACATTTTTAGAAAGCAGATTTATTTCATAGTTCAACTGTTCATGAACCTGATTATCATTTCATATCAATCACTTTTGTGATTATCATCACAAAAGGGGGAAAAGGATAAAACAACTTTATTGTAATGATGACATTGAAATAAAATTTAAATTTACAGTGTTGATACTCAACAGGTATAGATGATCCCTTGCAAGTGTGTATTTGAAACTCAACTGAACTAACCTGTCTGGTAACAAGTTTATTTTAACAAGCTTCCGACAGAAACCTGTGATGAATGCAGCCATGTGGACACACAGACTGCCTTTCTTGCCTTTGTTTCACTCCACAGCCCATATTCAGACATCTTCTCATCTGGTCACAAGTCAGGGCTAACCTGCTAACAAAGACACGCCATTTTAGCAATGTTCAAAATTGGCAACTGTAGCTCAAACAGTAAAGAATCTGTCTGTGATGCAGGAGACCAGGGTTCAATCCCTGGGTTGGGAAGTTCCTCTGGAGAAGTGAATGACAATCCACTCCTGCATTCTTGCCTGGAGAATTCCATGGACAGAGAAGTCTGGTGGGCTACAGTCTGTGGGGTCTCAAAGAGTCAGACACGACTGAGCGACTAACACCCACACACACACACACACACACACACAAAACTGTCAACGTAGTTGTAACATCAGGCAGTTAACAGTGTACAAATGCAGTTCAAGCAGGGACAAATGCTGACCTTGCTCTTTGTATTTCCAACTCCTTCAAATTGACCTTTTCAAAGTTTTATTATAAGTAACAACATTTGTTTCATTATGTATTTATTTTTTAAATATTTTTCTTTCTTTCTTTCTTTGTCTGCACTGGCTCTTAGTTGCAGTACACAGGATCTTCTATATTCATTGCACCTTGCAAACTCTTGGTTATGGCATGTGGAGTCTAGTTCCCTGACCAGGGATCGAACCCCGGGCCCCCTGCATTGGGAATGCAGAATCTTAACCACTTAACAACAGGGAAGACCCTCATTACATATTTAGTTTCTTTATCAAAAGTCCAGATGACGTCTCATTCATAGAATAAATAGCCTTCTTTCAAGAATCACTGGTATTTCATTGCATTTATAGGATTTATTTTTGTATATATATATATATTTAGAAAACAATTCTGGCAGGGCTATTAGGGCCCATCCCAGCCCCCTTGATGTCATTCTGACTAAGAAGAATGCTGAGGAGCTGCTGGAAGAGCTTTTCTTTCCTGATGAAAGGAGCAGCTGTGGCTGGCACCTCCTTTCCTCTCTTCCTCCTTTTCTAAAGGCAGGCAGACTTTATGTCTGGAGCCTGAGACACCTTGCTGCCCAAAGGAGAAGCTGAGAGGACTGCAGAGGGCAAGTACTGCTATCGCTGAGCTGCTGAACAAACAGGGGAGGACTCACCTCAGATTTCCTGTTCTGTGAGAAAATGGAACCCTTATTCATCTAACTCTTGTTACTCCTTACTTGGGAGCTGGTTTTCTCTTTATTTGCAACCAAAATAATTCCTAATTTATTTAGAGTCCCATCTGGGTGTCATGGCAGTGAGAGTGCAAATGCGCAATACATGCAGAGCCAGGCGGCAGGGTGTTCGTACCCGGAAGCTGAGTAGCAAGTTGAGCTGCCCCAGGATGGAAGCTCAAGGGCGTCAGCAGAGTAGGAAGCAGAATTTCTCTGTGGAACTGGAACCCTGATGTGTTATCAAGCCAGGGCTTCAGGGTAAAAAAAGACAGGAACATGCATATGGGCCTAAACACAGGGATGAGGTGCTAGAGTTAGAACCAAGGGAAAACTCACCGCATGATACGATTCTGAATTCTAGTTCTCTTTAAGTTCTTTAGGACTTAGAGGAGGGCTGGCTGTAGATATTCGGATGACTGGAAGAAGGTAGGAGTTGACTGTTCCATTCATTAGTCAGTGTCTAGTTCAGGGCCCAGGATCCGATAATGCCCAGTGAATTGTTTGTGGAATTGTTAACTGCATTGTAATCATCATGGGTTAGCCATCTTCTTTAAACAGTTCTAGTTTCTAAAGCTGTGTTTTGGACACTGTTGGTATTCAAGGATAAGCAGGGTTATTTATGACATTTGTTACCACACTGATTTTAGAGTTATTTTGTGCTCAGGACTCATTTAGTTGTAAGCGACAGGAACTCAGGGGGGAAAAAAGTGGACTGATGGTTTTTATAATTGACTGACATACAAATGCAGTTCAGGAACAACTGGATCCAAAAATTAAAATAATGTCATTTATTCTGTCTTCCCATTCTGCTTTCTTCCGTAGTGATTTTATTCTCATGGAGGCTCCAATAGAGGCAGAGACCTCAAGACTCTATCACGCCAACGGTGGGGGATGGGTGGGATTTTTTTCTTATAACTCCGGCACAAGAATCTTCCTGGGAAGGATTCTGATTGAACTGACTTGGGTTGTGGACTTGTACTTGAATTGATGAGTCTGAGTCTAAGGGGCAGAGAATGAAATGCTCAGCTTGGGCATGCCCAGGTCTCAAATCTATTCTTCTAGTACACAGGGGAGGTAAACAAACACACAGTTCATGAGATCACTCATTCTGTATTTCATTATGAATTCTGCATTGCCTCCAGCTATTTCCTTCATCTTTGTTTCGGAGTTTTACTGTTTATAGTTAACATAGAATAGGGATGTCCTTGGCAGTCCGGTGTTTAAGACTCTACATTCCCCTTGTAGGGGGCATGGATTCAATCCCTTGTTGGGGAACTAAGATCCTGCATGCCACACACCAGGCCAAACAAAACAAACAAAAAATCCAATACAGTAAACTATTTAAAGGATGCAATTTGATGTTTTAATGTGTATGCACCTGTGAAACCATCGCCACAATCAAGATAAGAAACGTTAAGCTGTCTTGTCTTCTCAGTTACTTCCAATCCGTGACAGTCTCTGTCTCAGTCTTCGTTTTTTATGACATTGACATATTTTTAACTTTTATTTTTGGTTTAACTTTAGACTTACAGTTAAAGGTTTTAACTTACAGTTAAAAGTCTACATTTTTAGACTTTTAAAAATGTAGTTTAAAAAATGTCCATATATCCCTTGCCCAGCTTTGTCTCCTAATGTTAACATATTTGCATGACCATGGTACAAATGATTGAAACCATGAAGTTAACATGGGTATTAACTGTTACCTAAAGACCTTTATTCAAATTTCACCATTCTTCCCACAACTGTTCTCTTTTTGTCCCAGGATCCCAGATTGCTTTCAGTCTGCCTTCTCTAACCATTCCTCAGTCTTTCCTTATAACCTTGACTTTTGAAAAGTATAGTAGAGTTATTATGGATATTGTCTCTCAATTTGAGTTTATCTGATGTTTTCTCTTCAGGGCAAGATTAACATAGAATGATTCTGTGCCCTTCTCAGTGGACTGCAACCATCATGTTGCTGTCTCACTACTGTGATGTTAATTTTGATCACTTGGTTAATGAGGCCCACTAGATTTCGCCACTGTAAATTGACTTTCAGACTGGGAAAATATCCTGTTTCTCATCATATTTCCACTTGAATTTTGGCAGACGTTGAGGACTTTTGTCAGTAGCAATTATTCCTGTGGTTGTTTGCCAAATGGTGATTTTCTGTTTCCATTATTTCTTCTCCATTTATGAATTGGAATTCTCCTGTATTGAAGGATGCTTACTCCTTGGAAGGAAACTTATGACCAACCTAGATAGCATATTGAAAAGCAGAGACATTACTTTGCCAACAAAGGTCCATCTAGTCAAGGCTATGGTTTTTCCAGTGGTCATGTATGGATGTGAGAGTTGGACTGTGAAGAAAGCTGAGTGCCAAAGAATTGATGCTTTTGAACTGTGGTGTTGGAGAAGACTCTTGGCAGTCCCTTGGACTGCAAGGAGATCCAATCAATCCATTCTGAAGGAGATCAGCCCTGGGTGTTCTTTGGAAGGAATGATGCTAAAGCTGAAACTCCAGTACTCTGGCCACCTCATGCGAAGAGTTGACTCATTGGGAAAGACTCTAATGCTGGGAGGGATTGGGGGCAGGAGGAGAAGGGGACGACAGAGAATGAGATGGCTGGATGGCATCACTGACTCGATGGACGTGAGTCTGAGTGAACTCCGGGAGTTGGTGATGGACAGGGAGGCCTGGCGTGCTGCGATTCATGGGGTCGCAAAGAGTTGGACACAACTGAGCGACTGAACTGAACTAAACTGTATTGAAGAGCTATTGCTTCTCTCCTATTTATTTAATTATTCAGGTATTCATTTTTATCAGAATGGATATATCCAAAATATACAAAGAACTCACACAACTCAAAGTTGAAAATAAACAACTTGATTAAAAATAGGCGGAGAATTTAATTAAACATTTTATTTCCAAAGAAGACATACAGATGGCCAACAGGAAAACATGCTCAACATCACTAATCATCAGAGAAATGCAAATCAAACAAAAATGAGATACCACCTCACACTTGTCAGAATAGCTATGATAAAAAAAGATAACAAATAACAAGTATTGGCAAGGATGTTGAAAAAAGGGAACTCTTGTGCTCTGTTGGTAGGAATGTGAATTGTGCAGCCTCTATGGAAAAAAGTATGGAGAATCCTCAAAAAATTAAAAAGAGAACTACCATATGATCCAGCAGTTCCAGTCCTGGGTATTATCAGGAGAAAATGAAAGCACCCGTATGTTCATTGCAGTAGTATTACAATGGTCAAGACATGCAGGCAATCTAAGTGCCTATCAATAGATGAATGGATGAGGAAAATACGGCACACATGCCATGTACACTCAGTTATAGAAAAGAATGGAATCTTAGCATTTGCAAAAACTTGGTTGAAACTAGAGGATACTATGCTAAGTGAAATAAGTCAGAGAATGGCAACTGCTGTATGACTTCACTTACATGTGGAACCTAAAAAACCAAACAAGTGAACAAGCATAATAAAACAGAAACAGAGAACAAACAGGTAGAGGGGAGAGGGACAGGGAAGAGGAAAGAAATAGGTGAGAGAGATGTATGAGTTACAAATTTCCAGTTGCAAAATAAGTGAGCCACAGGTATGAAATGTAAAGTGTGGGGAATAGAGTCAATAACTATGTAAAAAAAGTAAAGTGAAAAATATTTGCTGAGGAAATATTTTGAAAATAAAGTTATAATAATGTTTGAGAAAATTTGAAATATTTTGGAATATTGCAATCAGACCTAGGAATTGTTTCAGTAGGTTATGTTTTTGCCTGTGATAACTATCTTGTCAATTGCAAATAATTCTTCATAAATCTAGGATCACTAGACTTGTAAAGATAACCCCATCAGCCATTTCTGACTTACTTAGTGGAACATTCTTCAGTTGAATAATTTTAAGTCATAGAAAGCTTCCCAGTTTTATGAAACACAGACCCTTGTCTTGTTGGAAATGTCACCAAATAAATTATTGTTGGTAACCTGGCCACTGACCTGGGACTACCTACTTTTGTCAGTGCTACAACTGAACTGAGTAAACCTTGTGAATAAGAATTCAGAAGTTGTGAGTGAATATGAAACTTATAACTGCCTAATAACCGCTAGGAGCCAGAAGTATTGAACTGTAGTTAAGCAAAATTCTCACCATCCATGTGAGTTTTGTGGTTTTGAATGCTACAAAATTTTTGCTGAAAAGATTATCATTCTAAATACACACAGCAGATAATCTTTATAAATGCACAACTCATTTAGGTTGCTATCAAATGGGTGCAGAATGAAAAGTATAGAGTCTCTTCAATGCCAGAATCTCTTGTAGAGAAAGAATGTTTTATTATTCGTTTTAGGAAAATAATTTGGACCCTGTGAGTAGGGAAGTAAGGAGCTTATCTACACAGGAACGTGAATAGACTGTTTTGCTCCATTGGGAGGGGAGTCAGAGGAGAGGGTCTGTGAAATGAGGAGGGCAGTGCTGAACAGTGGCCGTCTGCTGAAGCCGTCACAAGCTGGGCCCCATCTCTGCCAACATTGTCTCACTGTAACAAACATCTTCTTGTTTAAGAATAATAGATCTCCCACTGTTCATTGACAGGTGGTAGAGGTTGGGACTTTTGTTTTCAACACAATATAACTGGTAATTTTGACAAGGACATATCAACTCCATAGCATCTTTAATTCTGTTCTTCCATGGTTCCTTTGTAATATACTCCATGCAGAAAGTTCTTCCCTTGATTCTGGATAACAATAACAGGAAACCTGATTTCTTTGGTCTCTGTTGGGGAACACAGCAAAGTCCTGAGGCTTCTTTAAATTGCAGAACACAGTCTCATTTCAGAAATTAGTCCCACTGTCTAAGCTTCTAACTTCTAACTTCACTGAAGCCACAGGTACTGCTTCCCCCTCAGGTAAGGAGGTAAGACCTGCTACAAGAGGGTTGCTGACTCCTGGAGAAGGTACAAGGTTGGCCATTTCTGAATTGCTTCCTTTCTGGTTCCCCCACCCCCACACTCCCATTACCTCAGTCGCTCCTGTCTCTAGTCAGGACATTTTTAAAAAATAGAACTACATTAAAAAAATTTTTTTTTTGCCTGCACTGGGTCTTTGTTACTGCACACAGGCTTTCTCTAGTTGCAGCATGTGGGAGCTACTCTTTAGTCAGTGTATGTGGGCTTCTCATTGTGGTTGCTTCTCTTATTGCAGAGCAAGGGGTCTAGGCACATGGGCTTCAGTAGTTGTGGCACATGGGCTTAGTTGCCCTGAGGCCTGTGGGATCTTCCCAAACCTTGTCCCCTGCATTGGAAGGTGAACTCTTAACCACTGGACCACCAGGGAAGCCCCCTGAATGCTTTTTTATTCCCAGATAAAATGACCTCAAAGCTGTTGGGTAAGTTCTCTTAGTTCGTCGCCCTTGATTCACTGCCACTGTAATCATGGCACCAGCTGTGGCTGAGCTTTCTTTGATGTCCTGGATATGAACAACCACAGGTGCCTTATAATTTGGAAAACCTTACATTCTCTTTCCTATATAATTCCATGAGGTCAACGTGCTGGGAGACAGAAGAGGGGTATTTAAACTTGGTAGCTATTGAAACCCCAAATCAGAATGTGTTTAGCTTGCTTACAGGGCACCTTCCTGTGACTGAGGCCTGTTTTGTTTCTTGAGACAGAGAATATCTAAGTCAGGAGTCTGACCTGAGCACCAAAGTTTGTCATAAAATTCATGCTTTATTGCCTCCTCTTGTGTCACCTGTTAATAACTGCAAAACATTTCTCATCTTTTATCCTTTCCCTATATTCTATCAAAAGGAGATTGTTGCAAGTATATAAGCATAGACCCAAAGCAGCTGAACTTTCTCCCTCCCCACCATTTTTGGGGGTAGCTGAGCAATTTATCACCTCAGATTTAAACCTTTTTTAATTGGAGGATAATTGCTTTATAATATTGTGTTGGTTTCTGCCACACATCAACATGAATCAACCACAGGTATACATATGTCCCCTCCCTCCTGAACCCCCCTCCCATTTCCCTCCCCATCCCACCCCTCTAGATTGTCCAGAGCACTGGGTTGAGCTTCCTGTGTCACACAGCAAATTCCCACTTGCCATCTGTTTTACGTATGGTAATGTATAGGTTTCCACGCTACTCTCTCAATCTGCCCCACCCCCTCTTCCCCCACTGTGTCCACAAGTCTCTTCTCTATGTCTGTGTCTCAACTGCTGCCCTGCAAGTAGGTTCATCAGTACCATCTTTCTAATTCCATATGTATGCATTGATATACAACATTTATCTTTCTCTGACTTACTTCACCTTGTATAACAGGCTCTAGGTTCACCCACCTCATTAGGACTGACACAAATGCATTCTTTTTTTATAGTTGAGTAATACTCTATTGTATACATGTACCACAATTTCTGTATCCCTTCATCTGTTGATGGATATCCAGGTTGCTTCCATGTCCTAAGCACCTCAGATTTTTAAGCTTATGGATTTTGAGCATGTACTTCTGCATCTGAGAGTTATCTTTCTGTCCATCCTTTCCAGGCAAACATTATCTTCTGTAGCATGCATGGATCACAGTCCACAAACCCCAGTATATCAAGCGGACTGTGATGCTGAGGCTGCCACTGTTTTTGTAGACTCCTGTATCTCTCTGATCATGCTGGTTATAGAAATCTTTGGTCAAGTTGGGAATCCATGGGCCTCTAAGCCAGTCTCTTTGTAGAAACAGAAGTAGCGCTTCCTTTTAGGCATCATAGCTTCCTTCCACTAGGACCTGATTAATCTTTATTTGGGGGCTTCTTTTTACTTCTCCCAAACATTCAGCCTCTTCCGTCAAATGTTATTTACCTCAGTGGATTGAGGCTTTTGGAAAACAAAAGCCAGATAAGTCTAGGGAGAGATTACTTCTGATTTCTTGCTACATACATAATTCTTTAGGTAAGGAAGGGAAGGGGGAAAACACAAGTGGAAAAAATTAGAGCTTAAAGCATTAGTCAGCCATATTCATTCATTCTAGAGGCAATTACACTTAAAATTTAAAAAAAGACTTTAAGAGCAATTTTAGGTTCACAGCAAAATCAAAGGGCAGGTAGAGATATCCCATATATTATTTCCTGCCCCACGCCATGGATAGTCTCCCCCATTATCAACATCCTCCACTAGAGTGGTAGATTTGTTACAAGTGATGGATTTACATGGACACATCATTATCACCCAAAGTCCATTGTTAACATCACCCTTACACTTTTTTTTTTCAAAAAAGAGAATAGTTTTATAGAAGTATGTTATATTTATTGCCATGGAAAAATATTCACAACATATTGTTTCGACAGCAAGTTAAAAACTGTTTATCAGAATGACTCCAATGTTGAAAGAGAAAATTCAACTATGTGCATGCTGCTGCTGCTAAGTCCCTTCAGTCGTGTCTGACTCTGTGCAACCCCATAGACGGCAGCCCACCAGGCTCCCCCGTCCCTGGGATTCTCCAGGCAAGAACACTGGAGTGGGTTGCCATTTCCTTCTCCAATGCAGGAAAGTGAAAAGTGAAAGTGAAGTCGCTCAGTCGTGTCCGACTCTTAGCGATCCCACGGACTGCAGCCCACCAGGCTCCTCTGTCCATGGGATTTTCCAGGCAAGAGTACTGGAGTGGGGTGCCATTGCTTTCTCCGAACTATGTGCATAAGTTCAGTTCAGTTCAGTTCAGTCCCTCAGTCATGTCCGACTCTTTGTGACCCCATGAATCAAAGCACGCCAGGCCTCCCTGTCCATCACCAACTCCCAGAGTTCAATTAGACTCACGTCCATCAAGTCAGTGATGCCACCCAGCCTTCTCATCCTCTGTCGTCCCCTTCTCCTCCTGCCCCCAATCCCTCACAGCATCAGTCTTTTCCAATGAGTCAACTCTTCACATGAGGTGGCCAAAGTACTGGAGTTCCAGCTTTAGCATCATTCCTTCCAAAGAAATCCCAGGGCTGATCTCCTTCAGAATGGATTGGTTGGATCTCCTTGCAGTCCAAGGGACTCTCAAGAGCCTTCTCCATCCCCACAGTTCAAAAGCATCAATTCTTCAGTGCTCAGCCTTCTTCACAGTCCAACTCTCACATCCATACATGACCACTGGAAAAACCATAGCCTTGACTAGACGGACCTTTGCTGGCAAAGTAATGTCTCTGCTTTTGAATAGGCTATCTAGGTTGGTCATAACTTTCCTTCTAAGGAGTAAGCGTCTTTTAATTTCATGGCTGCAGTCACCATCTGCAGTGATTTTGGAGCCCCCCAAAATAAAGTCTGACACTGTTTCCACTGTTTCCCCATCTATTTCCCATGAAGTGATGGGACCAGATGCCATGATCTTCGATTTCTGAATGTTGAGCTTTCAGCCAACTTTTTCACTCTCCTCTTTCATCAAGAGGCTTTTAAGTTCCTCTTCACTTTCTGCCATAAGGGTGGTGTCATCTGCATATCTGAGGTTATTGATATTTCTCCCAGCAATCTTGATTCCAGCTTGTGCTTCTTCCAGTCCAGCGTTTCTCATGATGTACTCTCTAAATGGATACATGTCACTGTGTAACAGCGGATAGCTTGGATAGCACTGGAATTCACACAGTGTAAGTAACCCTTTGAGTAGTTAAACTGGTGAAGACATCTGAGATTGATTCAGGACTCACTGATACTAAATTTTGTTTAATATTTTTCTGTAATTTACTGTAAAAGAGCCTAAGATCTGAAAGTACTAGCAATACATAGTATACTGAGATCCACATCTTTATTTACTACAGTAAATAACTTCTAACTACATTTTAGAGGGAAGTGTGATGAGAGTGTATCTTGAGATATAGCTGGATAAAGTTTCTTATGAGAAAGGACTGAACTGTTTGTTTTGTAATTCTAGGGGTTAAGAAGGTGAAATAGGAATTTGGCGGAGAAATTACACTGGAAATCAGGAATTCTGTGCAATAGTCATATCCAGACAACAATTTCGTATCGTGGAGACGCGGCGGAGGCGAGACGCAGAGTAGTAGTAGTAGGGCGAGATGGAGGGAAATGGTCCTAAATGAGCCTTAAGGTCCCACTACCCCTCAGAGTTAGTTCTCTTTAAGTACTAGAGAATTCTCAGTCATCAGAAGCCCTCTCCTACGCGGGAACAAGTATTCTGATGGGTTTGTCTCTCCAGACGCTGTAAACCAAAGCAAAGTCGGGCTCAGGCGAGGATGGCGCTCGCTCACTGGGGTGCTAGTGCGCTCAGGACGCCTCAGGGTGCTGGGAACCAATGAAGTCACAACGGAAGACGCTGCGCTTTAAAGTCTAGAATTAGGACATGCCGACTTGGCGCCACGTTAAAATAAAAAACAGAAGTAGTTCTACGAATCTTTTGTAGAAATCATAGGCCTCCGCCAGGCCCCGCCTCTCCCGGGACGCCTTCCAGAGGCCCCAACAGGGACTCCAAGTCAGACTCACGGCAGCCAGAAGCGCCCCAGCCAACTGAAGCAACCCCCGCGGCGCGCCTCGGCAGCGCCAGAGCTGCACCCGCTCCCTAGTGCGCAGGCGCAGAAAGCTCGCCGCCGGCCTCGAGCCGAGCCCTAGCGACCGTGCCCCGACTTCAGCCCCAACTGTGGGCAGTTTACTTTCGAACCGCGGCCCCGCGCTCTTTCTCATTGGCTGAGGCTACGCAGTTGAAGGTTGCCGGGAGACTGCGCCTGCGTCGTGAGGCGCCCGAGCTCCGCCTCTTCTGAGCACCTGAAGGCCTCAGTGCAGAGGAGGGCGGGGACCCCAAGCAGTCCTTAGCATCCGTCCGGAGGCCGTGCAGCTCTGTTGCTGCTAGTGGAGTTGCCTGGTTTCCCGTCCTCAGGGTGAGTTTAAGGAGCATTTCTTCTGTCCGAAAAGGCGGCTCTGGGTCCCTCCTCTTTGCTTGTAGCCCAGGCTGGTGTACTGTGTGTGTTTGAGGCTTGGTAATTCCGAGGGCTGGCTTGGGTCCTGCGTCTCTTTCCTCTTGTCCTAGGTGAAGAGTTGGGGGAACCTTGTTTTCCCTCCCGCCAGGATGGAGCTGCATTTCCGTGAGAGAGAAGGCCCTCTGTGGTGGGGTGGGGAAAGGGGCCGGACTCCGCCGAGCTGGGTGAGACCACTCGGGGGTCGGAGTGGATGGAGGACCGCGAGGCGCGTTGGGAGAGAGGCCCGGAAGGATTTGTTGGAAACCTTCGAGAAAGGGAAGGTGAAGGGCCTTGGTGTTTGAGCCCTTTCTCTGGCAGACGTTCTCACC
This sequence comes from Bubalus bubalis, assembly GCF_019923935.1. Taxonomy (NCBI): domain Eukaryota; kingdom Metazoa; phylum Chordata; class Mammalia; order Artiodactyla; family Bovidae; genus Bubalus; species Bubalus bubalis. The sequence goes on from NC_059157.1 coordinate 152,059,745, forward strand.
GGAATTAACAGGGTAGGTGTAGTTACACCCATCTTACAGATGTGAAACGGCAGTTGTGAGAGGCACTAGGTAAAACACCTCCAGGGATTCTCAACATTTACGTGGCAGAACTGAGAGATTAACAGACGTACTGATGGGAATAACTGAAATCAAGACTTGTGATCTTTAACTGGCATAACCTTTCACTCCTATGAGTGCTTCTTGCCTTCCATTTAACTCTCAGCAGTCCAACAGGACCATGAAGGTTTACTCCGTCATCACCATTGTTAGCTAATGTTTTCGAGACACTTGACGCTATAAAAAGAGGGCCTTTGTGACAGTTTATTTAGTTACAGATTTGCTGGGATTTTCAAGTTACAGTAATACCTCTCCTGCTACTCCACAGCTATTGATATTTTTCACTACTTTAAAACACACACACACACAATGAGGCTCAGGGAAGGTAAGTATCAAAGATAGTGGTATTTCCTATCATGTACTTAACTTTTTTTTGAGAATTTGAATCTAGAACATTAAGATAAAATAATTTTATTTCAGAATAAGGATAAAAGAATCCGAAAAAGTTAAAGAAGATATATATTCAGTCTCCAAACCAGAAAGTCAACTAAGTGGTAAGTTCTGGGAGATTAAGTGAATACCAAAGAGATTTTCAGTAAATTTTTAAACTGTAAGGTGATTTAAATTTTTGAATCTTTTCTTTAAAAAAGGAGTGTATGTTGGTGGTGTGTAGAATTCAAACCATGTAGAAGGATCTTGAAATGAAAAGTAAACAACTCTCTTATCTGACCTGTACCTTAAAGTTAGTCACTGTTAACTCTTGTTTACCCTGCTGCTGGAAATTTTACAAGAATGTGTGCATCTTAATACAGACACACACGTTTAACACTTACAGATCTGCAAGTTGAATTTATTAAGTTGTTGGGGTACCTTTTTACCATGCATTTACATATCGTTGCTGCATTCCTTTTTTTTTTTTTTAAGGTTTTTTTTTTCAGTGTGGACCTTTTTTATAAACTCTTGATTGAATTTGTTATAATATTGCTTCTGTCTTATGTTTTGGGTTTTGGCTTCAGGGTATGTGGGATCTTAGCTCCTGGACCAAGGATCGAAACCAGCATCCCCTGTATTGGAAAGCAAAGTCTTAATCCCTGGACTGTCAGGGAAGGCCCTGCATTCCTTTTTTATTTATTTTCATTTTTAATTGGAGGATAATTGCTTTATAATGTTGTGTTGGTTTCTGCCATACAACAGTGTGAATGAGCCATAAGTATGTGTATAAATACACATACACACTCCCTTGTCATCCTCTCTTTCCCCCACTGCATTTCTTTTTAATCACCAAGTAGCTATCATTTGGGGCTTCCCTGGTGGCTCAGCAGTGGGGTAGGGGGGCGGGGGTGGGCGGTAGGGGGTGGTGGGGGGAAGTGGAGAAAAAAGAGAGAAATCTGCCTATAGTGTAGGAGACACTGTTCAATCCTTGAGTCAGGAAGATCCCCTGGAGAAGGAAGTTGCAACCTGTTCCAGTATTCATGCCTGGCAAATCCCATGGACAGAGAAGCCTGGCAGGCTACAGTCCCTGGGGTGGCAAAAGAGTTGGACACAATTTAGTGACTAAACAACAATAACAATAGCTATCCTTTAAAGTAAGGGACCATAGTTTAGCTACTCTGGCAAGATGAAATTTTGATCTTGGTTGATGTTAGATTTAACGTTGCTTTTTTTCCCACCAAATATGTATTTTCACTTTGAAAAATATTTTTTAAAAAGGCAAAGAAAATCTTAACTCCTCATATCAGTTCCTTGTTAAATTGCATTAATGGGCTTCCCCTGGTGGCTCAAATGGTGAAGAATCTGCCTGAAATGCAGGAGACCTGGGTTTGATCCCTGGGTCGGGAAGATCTCTTGAAGAAGGGAATGGCTACCCATTCCAGGATTCTTGCTTGGAGAATTCTGTGGACAGAGGAGCCTGGTCTTTTTTTAGTTTGAGGCAACAGGTTGATGTCAAAATGCAGGAAAACATACAAATGGGCAGAGTTAAAATCAGATCTGACCATAGAATTTTTTTTTTTGTTTTGAGTTAGGTGAGCCTTCATTATTTTTGTACATTTATTCTTTTTTTTTTTTTTTTAATCAGGGCCACAAAGATGTGAGACCCAGACTAGGTGGTGGCACTTCTTGAATTTTCCCAGACTTACAGCTGACTCACTGTCTTAAGTCCTAGAGCAAGTCATATAACTATAATGTAGCAGATTTCTCTTCAGAGGTGGTAAACTGTAATGAATGTTTTACTACCATTCATATTTAGAGATGAAAGACAATAATGCATTAGGGAATTAAGGCTTTTAAAAAATAGTTTACACAGGAGAATGATATTTTTGGTATGCCCAGTTCTCCATCATCTGCTGTCAGTGCTGACCATACATAATAAGCTGGTTAGACACTGTGGAGATTCCATAGAAAATCAACTTTCTGGAGAAAGACTGCATAAAAACTTTAGAGGTTCAATAATGTGTTTGTTTTTACACTTAAGCACAAGAAATCTGAGAAATAATTTATAAGTAGATGATTTAGCTTCAGGTTTATTTCTGAAAAGATTTCTTTTTTATATTCATATTTCTTGGTGACTTTTAAAAGGGAAGCAGGAAATCTTGACCTAAGTTATCAGTTTGTTCTTTGTCTCTTAGTCCCCGCTGGAGGAAAATAACATTTTACATGGGTCATTTTAATTTTTTTGCTTTTTAAAATTATAGAATAATAGAAATTGATTTAAAAATTAATTTGGCAGGGGTGACCCTGGCTGGATAATAGGCAAGACACTTAAACATTTTTAAAGTTTTTTTTATTTTTTTTAAAACTTACAGATAATTTACCATTTTAACCATTTTTAAGTGTATAGTCAGTGGCATTAAGTACATTTCACATTGTTGTGCAGCCATCACCATCTGTCTCCAGAACATTTTCATCTTCCCAAAGTGAAGCTGCACTCATTAAACAATAACTCTCCAACTCTCCTCCCTCTAGCCCCTGGCAACCACCATTTTACTTTGTCTTTGTAGACTGTGCTTATTGGCTTTTATATTCTGTGCATTTTTCATGTCTAATGTGATCATACATTTTTTTCTCTGCTGACCTAATTGAGTAATTTTCTGTTACTGAGTTAACTTTACATTTCTAGAAAGAACTGAATTTGGTTCTGTACTGTATTCTTTTAATGTGATCAGGATTTGTTTTTGCTAATACTGTGTTCAGGATTTTACAGTAGTATCCATTTTTGTAATTGTTCTATTTTTAGTTTTGAGTTGTCTTTGTTAGGTTTTGCAATTGTGTTATATACTCTCCTCAAAACAGTTTGCAAACTTGCCATCTTGTATTCTCCAGCAGTAGTACAAGTAATTGTTTCTTAACCACTTGGATGAACCCACTCGAGAAGCTTTCTCCCTTTCCCACCTTTTTTTTTTTTTCCCAGAGCCTTTTTTTCCCCCCAGAGTAGCTGGAGAAGGCAATGGCACCCCACTCCAGTACTCTTGCCTGGAAAATCCCATGGATGGAGGAGCCTGGTAGGCTGCAGACCATGGGTTCACGAAGAGTTGGACACGACTGAGCGACTTCACTTTCACTTTTCCCTTTCATGCACTGGAGAAGGAAATGGCAACCCACTCCAGTGTTCTTGCCTGGAGAATCCCAGGGACAGGGGAGCCTGGTGGGCCGCCGTCTATGGGGTTGCACAGAGTCGGACACGACTGAAGCGACTTAGCAGCAGCAGCACTTTTCCAGCTTGTGAATTTCTCTCATGGTTTGCTTTATCTTCTCTGGTCAATTTTGGTATTGGAACTGACAGTAGAGAATAGTTAATTTCTTGTAGACTTTCAAATAGGTATTCTCTGTAATTTTGGCTTTTCCCATATTTGGCTTATTTTCCTTTTTTTAATGCTAAACTTAGTACATTCGTTGTTTCTTTCTTAACCCTCTTGTTTGCGTTGCATTGCACGCTTAGTCGCTCAGTCATGTCCAATTGTTTTGCGACTCAGTGGACAGTAGCCTGCCAGGCTCATCTGTCCTTGAGATTCTCCAGGCAAGAATACTAGAATGGCTTGCCATTTCCTACTGCAGGGCATCTTCCCTACCCACGGATCGAACCCCAGTGTCCTGCATTGCAGGCAGATTCTTTACCATCTGAGCCACCAGGGAAGCCCCTTATTGCTGCATAACCAATCCCACATTTTAGCAGCTTAAAACAAAAATTAAAACAGTTCCCTTGGGTCAGGAATCTCGGAGCAGTTTAGCTGTCCGCTTCTGGCCCATGGTCTCTCATGATGTTGCAGTCATTGCCCGATTTTACTGGACCTGAAGTATCTGCTCGTTATGTAGTTGCTTCAGTCTTCATGTTCTTGGGGGCTGTTAGACTAAGGGTCATAGTTTCTTGCCACAGCGGTGGACCTTGGTCTGCTTGCAATGTGGCATCTTACTTCCCTTGGTGAGAGTGATATAAGAGAGCTGAAGAGAGCCAGAGTATTCCAGACTAAAGCCTGGTCTTACAAAATCTTAAAGTTACATCTGCTGTATTGTTTGTTAAAAGGGAGTCACTAAGTCCAGCCACACTCAAGAGAAGGGAATTACAAAAGGATGTGACAACTGGGAGGTAGAGGTCTGTCTTGGAGGCTTCCTGTCATAGATAGCTAAAGGTTTGTTTATTTAAAGAGCCAGGCCTCGGGTTTATCAATTCTTACAGTTTTCTGTTTTCTAATTCACAGTTTTCTTCATGAGTTAGAATTGTTCTTTTCTTTTGCTTTTCCTAGGTTCATTTTCTTTTTTTTCCCTTAACTTTTTAAAAAAGATGAATCCTTTTTATATTACTTCTTTAGTTTATTAATGAATGAATAAATTGTATCTTGGCTGGGTAGAGAATTCTTAGGTCATATCCTTTTTCTTCCTGACCCCTGTGGGTATTGACTGCTACATTGTCTTTTATCATTTCTAGTTGCTTTGGAGGTGTTCTGTTTATCTACTGCTGTGTAACAAATAGAAGGTTGGATGCCTGATGTCCAAGGTGACTTTTTCACTCACGTGTCTGGCACCTTGCTGCTCCTCCACTTGGCCTCATCAGCAGAGCAGGATAGAATTTTTACATAGCAAAGAGGCAGCATTCTGCTAGGCTTCCTAAGGGTTATATCCAGAACTGACATCGTGTCACTAGTACTGTATCCGGTTGGTCAGAGCAGTCACACGTCTTGCCCAGATCTTTTTGAGGGGAGAATAGATTTCATCTCTTGAGAGAATACCAGCAAAGTCACATCTCAGAATAACATATCTGAGAAATAACTTCTGTGGACATCTTTAGAAATTATAGTCTCCCAGAGAATTTTGAGATCATTATGTTTTTATTTTCCTTTTTTTAGAGTGTCTTTTCTGACTAGATGCATGTGGGATTGTCTTTATTTCTTTATTTAAAATTTTAATATTTTAAATTACCTGTTAATTTGTTGAAAGTAAAAGACAATTTAGGTTTATAATGGAAAGCAGCAGCCTCCTGCCCTCATGTTCCCGAGTCTTGATTCCTGCTCTCCAGAAGCAATCATTTCATTCCATTTAAATATTTCTTTTGGAATTGCTTCTATATTTCTAAATAATTGGCTTTTGATGTGATTTCTTGATTTTTCATTTTTAGGTATGTATTGACTTCTTATAAGGGAAGATTAAGATAAGTTCTTAAACACTGTTTCCTTCCCTATTCCCTCCCCCCAGTATAACTTTTTCATTTTCTTAATTTGAGCTGTTATAACAAACTTAGCTTAAACAACAATCATTGATTTCTTAAACAACAATCATTGATTTCTTGCAGTTTTGTAGGCTAGGAAGTCCAGGATCAGGATGCTGGCACAGTCAGGTTCTGGCCAAAGCTCTCTTCCTGGTTTGCAGATGGCCATCTTCCTGCTGTGCCTTCACATGGCAGAGAGCAGAGAAAGAGAGGGAGCAAGCTCTGTATCTCTTCCTTTAAGGGGCTCATCTCATTCATGAGGGCTCAACTCTCAAGACCTAATTACCTCTGCCTCATTTATACTATCACATTAAGGGTTAGGATTTTAACATATGAATTTTCAGGAGACACATTCAATCCCTAACAGTCAGGTAAAATCAGTGTTAATATTTATAATGTTATGATTAATGGGACAACTGAGTTATATAGTGTGCTGTAATATTTCGTCTTTTCATGATTCCATCATTTTCTCCTACATTTAGTTTCCTCATTACCTCTCAGTATGTTCAGACACATGAAATATTGTCTGTTCCATTAATTTACTTAAAGACATTGCTTCTGGATTTCTGTCTTCTTCCTCTAGACTTCTTCTCTAGGCTTGCTGCACAGTTGTCCAGGATTCCATTTCACAGTTACCCTGGTGAAAATTCTTATTTTTCTTGTCTTCCTGCAGTAGTTTTGTTTTCTTTCTTTTTTTTTTTTTTTAAGAAATGGCAAGTAGTGGGTGTTTCAAAACCCTGGTAGTGGGTTTTGAGACCTCTTGTGTCAAACTATCTTTAGACTACTTTCAAAATTTACTTTTTCTGGGTGTAGAATTTTAGGTTGGAAGCCATGTTTTCCTATTAAAGAATTGCTTCATTGTCTTCTAGTTTCCAGTGTTGTTGTTACACACAACATAGCTAAATCCAAGATACTCAACCCAGAAAATACTCATTGGAAAAGTTTTTTGCTCCTTTTCCCCCCATCAAGAGTCTAGGCTGGTTATGGAAAATTTCTGGTACATAAAATTTCATACTAGTTTCTGGAAGAACTAGCCCCTAAGCATGATAGCCACTTTAATCTTCTGTTTCTCAGGCAGCACCCAGAATTAGGAAGTTCCTGACCTTACATATAAATAGTTATTTTCAATCAGGCTTACTTCTGTTAGCCAGTCTTCACTTCTCATGAATGTGTTGGCTAAAATCAGTTTTTCATAACAGCTAGAAGAAGGTAATCTGAGAGTAGATTTGATTTCTGTATCTTTAAGTTATCTACACATTTCTGATTAAATTTTATTAAAAACATATGCTATTAGTTGTTCAGTCACTAAGTCATGTTTGACTCTCTGCCACCCCATGGACTGCAGCACGCCAGCCTCCTCCTCTGTATTCCACTATCTCCTGGAGTTTGCTCAGATTCATGTCTTTTGAGTTGGTGTTGTTATCTAACCATCTCATCCTCTTTCGCCCCCTTTTTCTTTTGCCTTCAGTCTTTCCCAGCATCAGGGTCTTTTCCAATGAGTTGGCTCTTCGCTTCAGGTGGCCAAAGTATTAGAGCTTCAGTTTCAGAATCAATCCTTCCAATGAATATTCAGGGTTGATATCCTTTAGGATTGATGGGCTTGATCTCCTTGTAATCCAAGGGACTGTCAAGAATCTTCTCCAGCACCATGATTTGAAAGCATCCATTCTTCAGCACTCAGCCTTCTTTATGGTCCAATTCTCATATCCATACATGACTACTGAAAAAAACCATAGCTTTGACTGTATAGACCTTTGTTGGTAAAGTGATGTCTCTGCTTTATAATATGCGGTCTATGGTTGTCTTGAGCTTCCCAGGTGGCTCAGTGGTAAAGAATCTACCTGCCAGTGCAGAAGACTTGGATTTGATCCCTGGGTCAGGAAGATCCCCTGGAGGAGAGCATGGCAACCTACTCCAGTATTCTTGCCTGGATAATCCCATGGACAGAGGAGGGCTACAGTCCATGGAGTCGTAAAGAATCAGACGTGACTGAGCACGCTTGCTTGCAGTAGGTTTGTCATAACTTTCCTTCCAAGGAACAAGTGTCTTTCAATTTCATGGCTGCAGTCCCCATCCACAGTGATTTTGGAGCCCAAGAAAATAAAATATGTCACTCCTTCCATGTTTTCCCCTTCTGTTTGACCGGATGCCATGATCTTGGTTTTGTTAATGTTGAGTTCCAAGCCAGCTTTTTCATGCTTCTTTTTCACCCTCATCAAGAGGCTTTATAGTATCTCTTTACTTTATGCCTTTACCATGGTATGATCTGCATATCTGAAGTTGTTGATATTTCTCCTGGCAATCTTGATTCCAGCTTGTGCTTCATCTGTTCCGGCATTTTGCATGATTTACTCTGCATATAAATTAAATAAGCAGGGTGACAATACCTTGTGGTACTCCTTTCCCAATTTGGAACCAGTCAGTTCCATGTCTGGTTCTAACTCTTGCTTCTTGACCTGCATACAGCTTCTCAGGAGACAGGTAAGGTGGTCTGGTATTCCCATCTCTTTAAGAATTTTCCAGTTTGTTGTGATCTACAAAGTCAAAGGCTTTAGCATAGTCAGTGAAGCAGAATTAGATGTTTTTCTGGAATTCTCTTGCTTTTTCTATTATGCAGTGGATGTTGGCAATGATCTCTGGTTCCTCTGCCATTTCTAAACCCAGCCTGTACATCTGGAAGTTCTCAGTTCATGTACTGTTGAAGCCTAGCTTGAAGGATTTTTGGGCATTACTGTGCTAGCATGTGAAATGAATGCAATCATATGGTAGTTCGAACATTCTTTGGCATTGCCCTTTTTTGGGATTGGAACGAAAACGGACCTTTTCCAGTCCTGTGGCCACTGCTGAGTTTTCTAAATTTGCTGACATTTTGAGTGTGGCACTTTAACAGCATCATTTTTTAGAATTTTAAATAGCTCAGCTGGGGTTCCAACACCTCCACTAGCTTTCTTTATAGTGATGCAGTGATGCTTTTAGAAAGCATCACTTAGAGGCCCACTTGACTTCACACTCTAAAGATGTCTGGCTCTAGGTGAGTGACCACATCATTGTGGTTATCTGGGTCATTAAGGGCTTTTTTGTATAGTTCTGTGTATTCTTGCCATCTCTTCTTAATCTTTCTGCTTCTGTTCGGTCCATACTCTTTCTATCCTTTATTGTGTCTATCTTTGCATGAAATGTTCTCTTTGATATCTCCCATTTTCTCCAAGAGATATCCAGTCTTTGTCATTGTATTGTTTTCCTCTGTTCTTTGTGTTGTTCTCTTAAAGGCCGCATTCTCTCTCCTCGCTCTTCTCTGGCACTCTGCATTCAGTTGGGTATATCGTTTCCTTTCTCCTTTGCCTTTCACTTTTCTTCTTTCCTCAGCTATTTGTAAAGTCTCCTTAGGCAGCCACTTTGCCTTTTTGAATTTCTTTTTCAGTGACTTTGGTCAGTGCCTCCTGTACAGTGTCATGAACCTCCATCCATAGTTCTTTAGGCGCTCTGTCTACCAGATCTAATTCTATCTTTTCGTCACCTCCAGGGACTACCCTATAGCTCAAATGGTAAAGAATCTGCCTTTGAGGCCGGAGACCAGGGTTCGATCCCTGGGTTGGGAAGTTCCTCTGGTGAAGGGAATTGGAATCCACTCCTGTATTCTTGCCTGGAGAATTCCATCAACAGAGAAGCCTGGCGGGCTACAGTCTGTGGGGTCACAGAGTTGGACACAACAGTGACTAACACACATTCGTCACCTCCACTGTATAATCATAAGGAGTTTAATTTAGGTCATACTTGAATGGCTAGTGGCTTTCTTCAGTTTAAGCCTGAATTTTACAAAAAGCAGCTGATGATCTGAGCCAGTGAGCTCCAGGTCTTGTTTTTGCTGACTTTGTAGAGCTTTTCCCATTTAGTGATGTCCATGTGTAGAATTGTCTCTTGGGTTGTTGGAAGAGGGTGTTTGCTATGACCAACATGGTCTCCTGACAAAACTGTTAGCCTTTGCCCTGCTTCATTTTGTACTCCAAGGCCAAACTTGCCTGTTACTCCAGATATCTCTTGACTTTCTCTTTTTACATTCCAGGCCCTATGATGAAAAGGACATCTTTTTTTTGCATTAGTTCTAGAAAGTGTTGTAGATATTCTATATTTGCTATAGAAGTAACTTTTGAGACCAGGATATCTAATGCTTACATTTTATGTAAGTTTAAGAGATGATATTTTCTTTACAATATGGTTATTTTGAATATCCTCCTTCTAAAAAAAGTTGAACTTTTGGGATCCTTAAATGGGTTCCCAGGGAAAATGTTTTCTAACTTTTTAACAAGTATAGGATTTTGGCGGGAAGCTTTGGAGGGAAATATTGTGTTCAGTTTTAGGGTTACTTTTTGATACTTGCATTAAATAACTCTAATATTAAATCTAAATTGAATATGTGTCCTTTGTTCAAATTTTATTCCTTTGCAAAATATTATTGTTTATTTCTTCATTATGAATTCTGACATCACTTAAACTGAAAAAACGTTTTGTTTTTCTTGGGTGGTTTTTTGATTTCAGAGCTCTGTTAGGTACAAGCTGATCATAAAGGCTTCCCAACATGTAGGCGCTTGAATTTACCTGCAGTGAATGTCACCTTCTGTTCTGTTGCCCAGTTACTTTTGTTTCCTGGAATGCTTCACAGTTCAGGCTGATTAGTCTCACACATCCTGGCTCATTGTAGTTCTTAATGCTGTTAGTCTGAATGGCGTATTTTCTGTTTTCAGATGTATTCTTGATAGAACTTTTCCTAAGCAGAAATTTTGCTGTTTTAAAATAAAAGAACCCTAAAACTAAGGTCTGACATTTTATCAGCATTGGTCTCTTAAGGGGCAGTGTTTATTCAACCAGTGTTGAGTGAATGCCGGTTGTGTCAGGTTCTGCACTTAGACACAATGTCTGCACTTACTGCAGGCATATATTCTAATGTATAGAAAAATGTTACAAAATCCTTTATTATTGTTCTTTTGGCTGTGCCACACAGCTTGCACTATCTTAGTTCCCCAACCAGGTGTCAAACATGGGCCTTGGCAGTGAAAGCACCAAGTCCTAACCACTGGGCCACCAGGGAATATCCCCACAAGTCTTTTAAATAAAGTCCATCTAAGAGCTAGAAAGTAGAAGTGCAGTGTTCAGTGAGATTAACAGGGGACCAAATCTGGGGAAGGAGGTGGGACTCAAGTTCAGGCTTGAAAGAGTTTGGTTTTGCACATGGTGAAGAGGGGGCGCAGACTGAAGAGGTTTTTATGTTTATTAAAAGTACAATTAGTTATTTGTAGATGTTGTTTATTGAAACTCCTAACAGTTTTTATAGAGGATGATTTGGTGAGCTTTAGATTTTACAAGAATGGCACTTGGAAGGCTTGTTGGAAATAACCAGTAATAGCTTGCCAAGAAGTGAAGTTACTTGTGTCAGAGAGGATCTCTGAACTGTTGCTGGATTTCTTTCCTAAAGCAAAGATAACTAATGGCGTTCTTTAGCACTATGCTCTGCTGCTTCTGCTGCTGCTGCTAAGTCACTTCAATCGTGTCCGACTCTGTGCGACCCCATAGACGGCAGCCCACCAGGCACCCCCGTCCCTGGGATTCTCCAGGCAAGAACACTGGAGTGGGTTGCCATTTTTCTCCAGTGCATGAAAGTGAAAAGTGAAAGTGAAGACGCTCAGTTGTATCTGACTCTTAGAGACCCCATGGACTGCAGCCCACTAGGCGCCTCCATCCATGGGATTTTCCAGGCAAGAGTACTGGAGTGGGGTGCCATTGCCTTCTCTAGTGGTCAGTAATTCATAATTACCACTATCAACACTTCATCTTTCAAACTTTATTGCCAGGACTAATTCAGAAATGTTTTCCCTTTCCAAATCTTCAAATTAACATTACTTTAGAATATTACACTGTGCTGATTCAGGGCTTTAAGCACATACACACTAGAATTCCAATTCAAGAACCTGAGAAATTTATAGAACAGTTAGAAATTTAGTAACTTACTTTAGAAACTGTGGTTGAGTCAACTGGGAATATGAATTGAAGAATGTAATTTTGCTAAGAATCAACTTGTTATTTAATATTTAGTTCTATCTATTCATTACTTGTGTATAGTTTTGATTTTAGCATCTTAGAATGTAAAAAGTTGCTCAGACTATTTATAGTCATTAGGTAGACTTCCAACAGAACACCCCAAAGTGACCTCTTAAAGGTTATCAATAATCAGTATTAGGAATTAAATTATATCAAGTCATTTTTGAAATCTTAGTAAATATCCTCTTGTAAATGACAAGTACGATATATTAAGTTTGTAGGTTAACACTTAAAACTTTATATAATGTATGCAAATATGTCTTTGTTATATGTAGAATTAAAATACTTTTTTCTCTCGACAGGAAATGCACAATTTTGAGGATGAGTTAACATGTCCCATTTGTTACAGTATTTTTGAAGATCCTCGTGTACTACCGTGCTCTCATACATTTTGTAGAAATTGTTTGGAAAATGTGCTACAGGCAACTGGTAACTTTTATATATGGAGACCTTTACGCATTCCACTCAAGTGCCCTAACTGCAGAAGTATTATTGAAATTGCTCCAAGTGGTATTGAATCTTTACCTGTTAATTTTGCATTAAGGGCTATTATTGAAAAGTACCAGCAAGAAGACCATCCGGATATCATCACCTGCCCTGAGCATTACAGGCAGCCCTTAAACGTTTACTGTCTCCTGGATAAAAAATTGGTTTGTGGTCATTGCCTTACCATAGGTCAACATCATGGTCATCCTATAGACGACCTTCAGAGTGCCTATATGAAAGAAAAGGACACACCTCAGAAACTGCTTGAACAGTTAACTGACACACACTGGACAGATCTTACTTGTCTTATTGAAAAGCTAGAAGAACAAAAATCTCATTCAGAGAAAATGGTCCAAGGTGATAAGGAAGTTGTTCTCCAGTATTTTAAGGAGCTTAGTGATACATTAGAACAGAAAAAAAAAATTTTCCTAACAGCTCTTTGTGATGTTGGCAATCTGATTAATCAAGAATATACTCCACAAATTGAAAGAATGAAAGAAATGAGAGAGCAGCAGCTTGAATTAGTGACACTGACAACATCTTTACAAGAAGAGGCTCCACTTAAATTTCTTGAAAAAGTTGACGAGGTCCGCCAGCGTGTGCAGATCTTGAAACAAAGACCACTTCCTAACGTCCAACCTGTTGAAATTTATCCTCGAGTAAGCCAAGTATTGAAAGAAGATTGGAGCAGAACAGAAATTGGACAAATTAAGAAACTTCTTATTCCTGAAATGAAGATCTCTTCAAAAAGGATTCCCTGTGCCTGGCCTGATAAAGAGGAAAAAGTTGAATTTTTTAAGATTCTAAACATTGTTATAGTTACACTAATTTCAGTAATACTGATGCTGATCCTCTTTTTTAACCAACACATAATAACCTTTTTAAATGAAATCACTTCAATATGTTTTTCTGAAGTCGCTCTCTCTGTTTACCAAAGTTTATCTAAGAATGTGCACAATTTAAAGAATATACTATGTCACACTGTATATTTACTGAAGGAATTCATGTGGAAAATAATTTCTCATTGAACATTCTAATCTGGATTATTTAAGGCTTATTCTGTACAGCAGAGGCTAATGACCATCGCTAAATAGAGGAATATAGGGGTAACTTGGATAAATAAAATAGCAGGCTAAAAGTTTGTTAGAATTGCAACAGAATAATCCCTCTTATGCTTCTGTTGAATAGAAAATGTGTCATCAGAAATTAGAAATGAGACAATGTCTGATTTTCTGAAAACCAGAACAAACTCTAGTGATAACTTAAGTATTAATACATTATCCCATTTTTATTGGTTTGTAAGGTTGACTGTTTTAACATTCTTATACCAGTAGTGTTTTAGCATTATGTACTGCAGTGGTTGGCTTTGCAGTTGTGTATACATAGTTTTTAATTAAAAGATGTCAAAATCCTGAAAGATACAAACTTGACACTTTTGAATGGGCAAATAAAGATGGTGAGAAGAGGTTTTTATATTCAAGTAGCTAAGTCAAAGTGATAGGGGATTGCTGATGTTAAAGATATGTTTGATCAAATGTACCTGATCCACACATTAGTATTTAAGAGCCTACAGTTTCTGTAACATTCATTACTAATAAAACTGTTGCTTAAGTGTTGTTAGGGACAAAATAGTAACATTTCCTAGCACTTACTGTCCTATGATTCATGTAAATTTATTTTAGGATTGTATTGATATTTGACTTTTGTGTAGTCTTTGTCTTGTTAGTAAAATCAGTTCGTGGGAAATATTGATACGTCCCACCCTCATTACGTTTGGATGGCATCATGTTAACTGTATGTCTTTAAAATTCTTAAATTTTTCAAGTCTTTTATGCTAATGCCAGTTCAGTTCAGTCACTCAGTTGTGTCCTACTCTGTGACCCCATGAACTGCAGCACACTAGGCCTCCCTGTCCATCACCAGCTCCCGGAGTCCACCCAAACCCATGTCCATTGAGTTGGTGATGCCATCCAACCATCTCATCCTTTGTCGTCCCCTTCTCCTCCTGCCCTTAATCTTTTCCAGCACCAGGGTCTTTTCAAATAAGTCAACTCTTCGCATGAGGTGGCCAAAGTACTGGAGTTTCAGCTTCAACGTCAGTCCTTCCAGTGAACACCCAGGACTGATCTCCTTTAGGATGGACTGGTTGGATCTCCTTGCAGTCCAAGGGACTCCCAAGAGTCTTCTCCAACATAGTTCAAAAGCATCAGTTCTTCAGCGCTCAGCTTTCTTTATAGTCCAACTCTCACATCCATACATGACGCTAATGCCAAAGCACCAATAATTTGATGTTACTTTCTTGAATTGTAAGGGGAGTCTGCCTAGCTACCTAAGTCAAATCCCTTTGATGTAGTTCCCTGTTTACCAAGGACTGAATTGTAGTCCTGGTAGGACTTAGTGACACTTTTGTCCATCCAACCCTAAGTACAAGCTCACTTCCCAAAATTCCAAGTAGATAGCATGTTTAGGAGCTGAATGCTCATGGTCCTACAGAGGTGGCTGTAATCAGGGCACTAGTTCTAGAATACTCCTAAGAAGACCTTATCTGCTGAGAAAAAGTATAAAGATGGCTGGCTGTACTCAGTTCATGAACAGAGTATCAGAAGAGCACAACTAAATGTGTGAGCAAAGAACATTTGGAGGTAGAAGATATGTATACAGGTAAACACCAACTTAAGCCTGGAGTTGCACTGACTTGATTCAAGTTATAACACAAAAATGCCACATATGTTTTGGAATACATATAATTAATCTCACATTTCTGAAATAAGTATTAATCCTTGCTTTTTTGTATATTAGCAAACAGACACAAAATTGCCAAAGCCATATATTTAGTATGAGAGACCCATATGTATTTTTTAAGAGTTCACCTGTTGTGTTACCTTTAAAGAATTTAAACCAAGATTTTTACTAGGGTTTCTAACATGTCTGAATCACAGCTAAAAATGGAAACATTTTAGGTTTGACATTCATTTTTTTTTTATATAACTTGCCAGTTTTTAATAAACAATACTTTTAGATAAATCTTATGTAGTCTGCATGAATAATCCAATATACACATAACTCATACATGCTCTTCCCTTTTGTATTTTTGAGGGTGAGATTGTAAAATTTGAAGTATATAATCTTGAATCTTCATTTCTAAGTTTTTATGTATAACAAAAGTTTACATTGTAATAAACTCATTTGGATCTTTGCATTGAGTGGTTAATAAGGTGCTGAAACTCAGGAGTGGTTGATGCGGAATTTTCATATGGGATATGGGCATTATCTACTTTAATTTTTTAAAAGCACTACACTTTTCTATTGGTTATGAAAACATAAAAAATAATAAATTCATCTCTGTTCTCACCAATGAAAAGACCTTGATTATACTGATAACTTTTTTCTAGTTACCTTTCCTTTGTATAATCTTGAAACAAATGACCATACTTGAATTTTAGATCTTACTTTATTTAAGTCCATGCTAATGTATTTACATCTTACTGATTATGATACAGACTGTCTTTGTTGGGTTTTAGTACCTAAACAATGCACTATGAATAACAAGGTAATTTTAAATTTTAATTCCTCAGGCTCTCTATCTAGAAACCATTTAAATAGCTTAGACCAGACATCTGATTCAATACCAGGATTTTTCTGAAAAATGAAGTGGTTGCCAGCTTATTTCCAGTAGTATATTTTTGAGTTAATGCAGTGTAACACAATAACAAGAAAGCCTTTGACAACTTAATGGACAAACAGTACTGCATCCTAATTTCCATTTATACTAAAGAAATTAACCCTTATACACTTAAATCATTCTTTTTCTGAAGCAACTATAGTGGGTATATATACCCACTCAAGTTATTCAGACATTTGCTGGCCCTCTCACAAGTGTTTTAAACAGTCAAGCACATTGAGTTTAAGAATGTATAATATTCAAATTCTCATTCTTGCAATTCAGAATCACTGGTTTAACATGGTTTAGTTTACAACTGTACTGTTCATCAAAGTAATATACTTTTAACTCTGCATAAGGGGAAGTTATCTGATAGTCCAGGCATCTTATTTTCTCTGTAGTTGCCACTTACAAAATTGTCAGATTCTTACAATCTCTTAGAAACAGGCATAGAGAATATTTTATTAAACTTGTAACATCTCTTAATTAACAGCATAAAATAGAAACTATATGATACAATTTAAGAATAGGTATTTTATATAATTTATAACCCTTTACAAATAGAAAGTAAATACAATATGTTGAATCTATGGTAAGATTTGAAAAATCTTCAGATTAAGCAAGTTTAGCAAAGTCCTTTAGATGCAATTTCTTTTGGGTTTACTGCAACGCTTTTTGTTATATTGTATGTCTTGTAAATTCCAATAAGTCTATCTGAAATCTCAAACATATTATTTCGAAGAGAAATTATTATGAACTGGGCATTTTTTGTTTGTTCCTAAAGAGAAAAAACAGAATAAATTAGAAAAATTACACATAGATATGTAAATGTATGACTAATAAAGATCTAACTTTACTTCCCTAAAATATTTCTTGGGCAATAAATTGAACATAACATTGCTAATTAATATGAACAATGACAACATGGATAATTCATGATAGTATCTGGGTTAGAGAAGAACTCAGGTATTTGGAAGGATAGTTGCCTAGTAGAAGTCTTCTAGTAGAAAAAAGATCTGGGAAAAGAGAAAGTTCTACCTGTGTTTCTGCTACTAATTTACATTTATATTTAACTTTTCCAAAATGGAACTATTTTGCTCAAATAAAGAGGTCTCCGTGAATACCGTGGGAATAGAGAATGGCAGAAGCTCAAAAGAAGCCAAACAATTCCATGTGTAATGTTTAGGGAACACACATAATTTTCACAATGAAAAGCTCTAAATGATTACTTACATATATGTAAAATGCAACAATAGAAACATTTTTGAAATCAAGGGCTGCATCAATCTCATCCATGAAGTACAGGGGAGTGGGTTTATAGTGATGAAGAGCAAACACTAAAGCCAATGAACTAAGTGTTTTCTCTCCTCCTGAAAGGTTGAAGATCTTCTTCCAACTTTTTTTAGGTGGTCGAACACTGAAATAATTAACAAAGTCTCATCACTTAAATTACTTGTAAAGCTAAATTAAGACTCTCTGATTTGTTTCCTGTAATTGGCTTCTACCACCTTCCTTGGAAATACCTAACTTGCTTTTTCATTAATATAAATTCTTGGTGGGTTATTTTATAAAAATATTTTTGGAGGATGAACACATAAGAACATCTAACAAAAATTTAAGATTTAAACAGTAGATCAGTAAGTAATTCTTACTATTCTTCCCGTTTCCCATGAATACTGGAGTGGGTAGCCTATCCTTTGTCCAGGGGGACTTGCTGACCAAAGAGTTGAACCAGGGTCTCCTCCTGCATTGCAGGTGGATTCTTTACCAGCTGAGCTACACAGGAAGCCTGTAGGCAAACCAGTATTTATCAAATAAAATACGCTGTAGACTTAACTGTCACATCCCACCCCTAAAGAATACTAAGTTTGGAGAATATACACAGAGATGTTAACAGAATAATCCAAAACTTGGTATATGGCATCATTACAAACCTGAACGTGATTCCTTCAGAGAAAGGATCCATGCTGTCTACAAGGTCCAGCTCAGCATCACCTCCCAAAGTAAGCATTTGGTAATTTTCCTTTAATTTATTTGTTATTATATAAAAACCTGCCATGAATTCATTAAGTCTTTGTTTTCGAAGATCTTCATATGCCTGTCTAAAATTATCTCTTTCATTAGTAATTTTGTCCAATTCTGCTACCCGTTGTAAATATAATTCTTCCTATGAAAAGAATATGAGAAAAACGTTATACATCTGACATGAGAATTAAAACTGCTAATTATATAAAATAAAGGCTTAACAATTTAGGCTAAGGACTAAAGAGATTTTCTGACCATTATGAGTTGTTTACTTGTACCTTCTTTTTATAATCTGCAATGGCACCAAGATTTGGTTTCATTTCATGACACTGGGCTTCCAAAACTGCAATTTGATTTGTTATAGAATCTGGGTTCTTGATTGCTTCAAGCTCTTCTGGGCTTAGAACTGGAATCTTTTCAACATGATTATCTTCTATGGGATGCAGTGATATTTTTGAAATCTATAAAGTTAGATGAATATTAGAAAACGCAGTGTTACTTACAATTCACTGTTTAAAAAAAAACAAACCTCCCAGGGACTTCACTGGTGGTCCAGCAGTTAAGAGGCTGCCTTGCACTGGTTGGGAAATTAGGATTCCACATGCTACAGCACAACTAAGCTCAGGTGCTACAGCTAGAGAGTTCATGCACTGTGATCAAAGATCCTTCATGTAGCAACTAAGACCTGACAGCCAAATACATTAAAAACCAAAAAACTCACAAATTTAAGACAAATTACCTATCAGAATGACATATAAGCAGAAGTGGTGACTCATTTGTGTATCAACTATTTTTCAAAGGACTTAAAAAACAAATAGTTGTAGTGCTCAAGTGTTCATGTTCAATCTCTACATCAGCCCTGGGATGAAAATGTTGATTAATTCTAACTATTACCCTTATTTTTCTGTATATAATAACTCCTATATACTGTTCATTTTGCCCCCTATAAACCTGAGAAGTGATTATATAGCCTGAAATTAAGAATTACAACATACTTCAAAAACACAAACCCCAACTTTTTTCATAAAGGGTATTTTAAATTTACACTTAACAATTCTCACCTCTCTTTGCCAATATTTTATTTTAGAATTATGTTCACCAATGTGACCATCTATTTGTTCAAGTTTCAACTTAATACTAAGTGCATCTTTTTGGAGAGCATGTTCATTTTCCTGAATTACTTTTAGTTCTTGAAGTAGGTTTCGATGTTCTTTCTGGATTTCTGGTAAGGATGCCTAAGAAAACAAAAAGAGCTGCTATAGGTATGATGATCTCAGAACAGCGATTTTCACATTACAAAGATGAAGTTATTAGCACTCTCACCTCATGCCTCTTTCACTTTATAGAAAATGTTTTTATTTACAGAAAAGTTAAAATAGTCATTTTGTATTACACAGATGAAAGTTAATATAGTTAGAAGTGTAACCTACTGAATGCTTACTACACAAGGTACTGATGTCATCCACAATTCTCTGCTGCTTCAAATAGCGCCCTCTCCCCTCGCCACATCTTACCTCCGCATCATTTGTATTCTTTACAACCTCTGCTGCTTTGTCTTCAAGACTTTTTAGCTCTGTTGTTAAGTCATCTACTTCTTTCTCAGTATCTTTTATTTCTTTCTCTGTACGTAAGACACTGTCTTGTGCCTTTTTAAGATTTCTAAACAAGCAAAAATCTTATATTAAGAACCTTTCATAACATTAATGTGACATTGTTTTCTATCCTAGATTTAAAAACTTGTTTTACTAAAAATCTTTCAATTGGTTTTTATGTTTATACACACACTTGTGGGATGTTGTATATTTTATTAAATTCTCAGTATAAATTAATGAAACTTCCTTATATAAAATTTTAGTTTCATTCAATCTTAAGACTATGAAGCAAAATTGTCCATTGTATTATTATAGTCTTGTCATTTTCCTGTCAGATTGGAGGGTCTTAAATCTTTAAATCTTTAAACTATACCTTCAAATAAATTACTTCCTGGTTCAAGTCAGGGAAAATAAGTGTTTTGGGCAGAGTGAGGGGAGGAAATGGGACAAAGGACAATGGGGATGACAATGACACACACAATTATTTTTTCCCTGTGACTGATAACTGTGTTTAGGTAAAATGCTGCTTATTAGCACCTTTGAACAAAGGACACTGTAATAACCAAATAACCAGATAATCACTATGCAACCAGTTTATAATTTTAAGACAAACAGCTGTTTACATTTCAACATTTTATATACACTTTGCTTTATGTTAGAATACTTTAATACGCTAAAATTTAAAACAAGACCTGTATTATGAATGTATTAAAAACTTTTTGGGACAATGGAATAATTAAAATATTCAGTTACTAAAACAATTATGCTAACAGATCTCATCCTTCTTATTCTCCTAAGACCTAGATCTATTTAAATGAATTGCCATCTATTCCTCTAAACCAGAGAAATGAAACTCTAACTTCTATGTCCTCACAACTGGGGAGTTACATAACCACATTTTGTTAAACCATACCTGTTTTATCAGTTTTTAAAAACTAATCATTTGATAATTTATTACTGGTGTCCACCTATTAAAATCCTACTAGGTAACAATGTCAGATCTTAATAAGTAACAGGAAACATTTATTAGACATTAAATTTAAATATTAATCCCCTTTTCAGTGTGATGTAGGGAAGAGGAAGGCAGGGTAGTATGCAAACTCTACCTGTCAGCAGTCTTGATTGCCACTTGTGCTTTAGTAATAGCAGAAGCACATTCATCTAATTGCTTATTTATTTTATCAAGTTTGTCTTGTTGGGCCTTGAGTTTATGGTTATTGATTTCTACGATGATATTGTGTAACCTTTTAACCTCAGCTTCCACTTTACCAGCTCTCTCAGCCACACTGTTATACTCTGGGGGATAAAAAAAAAGTAAAATTACTTTGTGTTTCTACACTAATAAGCATCATTTGTTAGATGCATTCAATAAATCTCTCCAGTCAATACAACTTAACCTGATACATGCAAAAGAAACTTTAAACATTTGAGGAAAAGGGCCTCAAAAAAAAAGCAAAACCCCAAACACAAAACCAAAATGCCCTTTATCAAAACAAATGGTGTTACAACAACATATAGTTAAATTCTCTGGCTCAGCTGTGAACATAACCCATATTTTTTGATGGCTTCATACTGTGAAGCTCTTTTCAGAAGTTTATAGGGTACTTTGACTATTTGTTTCATAATGATCTTTTACCCTTAGACTCTGTACTCAACTATAGACTGGGGGTGAAGAAGTTGTGGTTATTTAATTCTGCTAACCTTGAATTCTCTTCCCTATAACAAAGTAGGGGAGATAGAATAAAGGGGCACTTTTCTCTGTGGCACAGAAGGCTCTTAAGTTACACTTCATAGATTCCCTTGTATCTAGTGTTCAGACATAAATTTAAGTTCATTCAATCAAGAAAAAAATCATACAATTTGGATGGCAAAAGTGATGAACTGAGCATGTTTCTGCTGCAAGTCATGGAAAAGTTTTCTTGGTGGTAGTAGAGGCTCTGATGTCCTGTCAAAAGTTTTGTGAAAACTGACAGGCAATGGCATTAACTTGATGGGGTGGATTACGACAGGTACAATGTGCTTCTGTTGTTGGCAGTTATAGTGTCATCTTCCTAATGTGATACATGGCTTTTCAACTGTAGAAAAGGCAGTATAGTTTCTTTCATGGTTCTTCAGAGTTGCTCTGGGAATTATTCTTAGCGTTTAGCCTAGAATTTATCACAATGATCCTATAAACAATCTTTTTCTCTCTTAAATACATAGTCCCACACCAAAAATCATATTTATACTAGCCAGAGTGGATTCTGTTCTCCATATCTGAACCCTAATCATTATATGTAGGAAAGATGAAAGGTAGCAAAAAGGTAAGGGGTTCACGCTATCGATACCTATGTCTAGAAAGGAAGCAGAAACAGTGCCAACTTGGCAAAACAAAACCCTGCCCCTTTCAGTCTTCTAACTCTCCCCTCTCCCTTAAGGATACTAAGATACTATATTTATCAAAGGAATTGTATCGCTCACAGTGGCGAGTCTGTGTGCTTAGCTCCCTTGTGAGGTACAGTACCAGCTGCTGTGGGGTCATGGCATCATGACTTATACTGGGATGGGCCAAGTATGCAACTGGAAAGGGTTCCACTCTTCAGAACATCATTTTCCTTATTTTCAAGTACCTAACATACATTAAATTCCCCCATTTATAGTAGCATGTCTGTTAGAAATAGGGGAAAATGGACATCATGTAATTTATAATTTCAACATCACCATTTCATATCACCTTGCTCCTTTTATTCTCCACATATTTGCCAGATTTTTAAAAATCTAAATTAATGTAAAATAAAACATTTAATCTTAAAGATATGCTTGAATAAATGGGCTTCCATATCAGACATTGAGAGTCTATTAATAATAACCAGTACTTCCACAAGAGGAGAGAGAGAGATATATATATATATATGGCTCCTAATAAAGTCAAGCAGTCTTTTTCAAATAAAATACAAATTCTTGTAGTCTCTCAACAAGAGTGTTGTTATAAACGATGAAGATTTATTTTTTATTTGACCACTAGGTTCCATCAAAGGCAGTAACAAATACTGTAGGTACCCTGGGGAAGGACTAGGGTCTGTCTGTCTGCAAGAACAAAATACAAATCCAAAATAAATGCAAGAAAAAAAAAAGGTCCTGTCAGGTTATGTCACTCTCCAGTGGCTTTTAATTTCCCCTGGAGACATGCCTATGAGGCTCTACATTATCTGGATTCTTCTATCAGTTAAGTCTAGGGATTCTGGTTTCCTTGCTAGAAACTTCTGACATACTACTTTCCTGCCCTAGGGCCTCTACTTTCTCCTCTACATTCTTCCTGGAATGCTCTTCTCTCACATTTGCACTCATACTTCCTTTGGGTCTCTGCTCAAATCTCTAGCACTAGCCTAACCACTGTGTCTATCTGAATCCCCATCCCGTTCTGTTTCCCTGGTTTTACTTTTATCACCTAGCACCACCTGTTACAGTATGTGATGTATTTGTTTAGTTTCCTTATCTCTTAAGGGTGAATTCCTTGAAATGAGGGACTTTATTTTGTTCATTGCTTGATCAATAGTATCTAAAACAAAACTTGGTCAGTAGCAGATACTTTTTGAGTGAATACCTCAATATTAAAAATATAAATAAATGACTACAAAAAATACAGGTATATATTAATATGCAATGTGCACAGTGGACATCTGTCTGCTTACAATCTTTTCACTTCTTTTTCTTTTGGAAGAAAACTCCCTCGTTTTTTAAACATGTGGATAATTGCTCCAATTCCAGTCCATCTAATACTTATGGATAAACAATCAGTACTTGTCTTCCTTTGCTCATGAACCAGACTGTAAAAAGGGTCTTTCTTGATGTGACGAAGGCTGTTTCCTGGGGTCACTGAAATACTGTGAAACTCACCGTTACCACCTCCTGCCATAAGATGCTTACCTATGTACATTTAACTGAAGCCAACATGGAAGTGGGCTTCCCTGGTGGCTCAGATGGTAAAGAATCTGCCTACAATGTGGGAGACCTCAGTTTGATTTCTGGGTCATGAAGATCCCCTGGAGAAGGAACTGGCAACCCACTCCAACCAGTATTCCTGCCTGGAGAATCCCACGGGCAGAGGAGCCTGGCAGGCCATGGGGTCACAAAGAGTTGGACACGACTGAGTGACTACATGACCTGAACATGGAAATAGAAGCGGGCTGCTCAAGTACATGACCAGAGGATTTTAATGTCAAAGCCAATTCTGACTATGAGCCTGTGAACTAATTCCCTTTCTTGTTTAAAAACTTTGGTAGAACACTTACATGTTTATATATACACATGAAGAAAAAAGTTCTGGAAAGAAAAATGTATGTTCTTTAAGTTCTCATTAACAGCACAGGTATTGTAATCAGATTGCCTTCATCCTGAATTCCTGTATCACCACCATACGTTATGTGACCTTGAGCAAATTATATAAACCATTCTGTGCCTCAGTTTTATCTGTCAAATGACATACTTAATTTATTAGTACTTACTTTACAACCTTCTGAGGATGAAATAAAAATAAAAACTGTAAAACAGCATGGTCACTTCAATATATATAATCTATTTTTTTATTCTACAAATTGTGATCTTAAATAATACAAATATTACAAACCTGTTTTTGACAATATAGGGGGAAAAGTCTGTACTTATACATACCTGTCTTGAAAGTATTAACATTTTCTTCAAGCAGTTTTTGCTGTTTTTTGTCAGGGACTGTAGCAAGTACATTAGCTTCAAGTTCCTTAACTTGGACATTCAAATATTCTTCTTGCTCTGATAAACGCTATAGAATGTTTTAAAATTCAAGGTCAATATTTTAACTTACAAACAATAATATTTGCTTTAAATTTTAAATTAAAACGGTACTTAAAATCTTTAAGAAAAACACAAAAACTAACAGGAAAGGGCAGAAAACATGAACAATAAATAAAAAAATTGAAAATGGCCAACAAAACACATGAAATGTATAAACTCATAAAGACAAGTTAAATACTATTTTTTAGTACATCTGTGTAGCAAACTTACAAAATATTGGAGAGTACTTAGTGTTCACTTAGAAAAATTATCTGCATATGCTACCAGTAGTAAATGAATTAGAACTTTTGGGAACAATTTGGCATTATGCACCAAATGCTTAAAAACATTGTATACATACTGGGTGATAATTACAATTTTAGGACTAAGGAAATAATTGGATAAGCATATTAAGGTATGCCTAACAAGCATATTTAAAACACAGTGGTGTATACAGCCAACACAGAAAAACCTTTATCAAACTGAGGTACAAACTATGTCAATATAATTGCACACAAATTACATTTGCTTGAAAAGGAAATTAATTACTGAGTCAAGAAAAGTTACTATGAGACTACAGAAATCCATATGCAAATTTAGTATGTATATCAACATCTACCACATAAACACATACACGCAAACTAGATACTGCCACTAAAAGTTAAAGGACACACACAAAAACTGAAGGTGATAATTTTTCGCGTATTTTCTAAAAACTTTCTTCGTTTTTTTTTTTTTTTTTTTTTTGGTTTTGTTTTTTTAAAGAGACTGTGGGCATGCATTGCTTTTTTAATAATTAAGAAAACTTTCCACTTTGTAAAGAGAATAAAATAAAGGGTCATTGTTAAGGGAAGACACATTTCTCTCCAGTCCAAATGGAAACCAGAAATAGCTGTGGCTGGAGCAACATTGTGACAGGACTTTTATCTATTAGTACTCAAGGAAACAAAAATCAACAGACCCAACCCAACCTCCCCTTCCCCCTTATATTTTAAAAATTATAAGCAAACAGTAAAATGCCTCTGCCAAATTGCTGTTCAATTCCAATAGTTGCAGCTTTGGTAAAAAGGTACCTGGATGCTTGCAGAAAACTTTTCTAGTGTATTCCTCATTTCTCGTTCACTATGCCTTAACCTAAGTATTGCTTCTTCCAGTTGTACTTTCTGTTCCTGAATCTGCACTGCTTTTTGAGAGTCTCTCTGCAACTGTGATTCCATTTTATTTACCTACAAAGAAAATTACCAGTGAGTTTATGCCAACAAGAGTTAGTTCAGATTAACAGCGATTTACAAAAATGATGAAAACCCAAACTTCTGATCTTAAAGACTAGAAACAGGGAGGAGACATATGTATACCTATTGCTGATTCATGTTGATGTATGGCAGAAACCAACACAACATTGTAAAGCAATTATCTTCCAATTAAAAAAAAAAAAAAAGACTAGAAACACACCAAACAATCCAGTTCCAATTCTAAAACCAATGCTTAGGAGATGGTCAACTAATTTCTGCATCATAGATTCAGGTGAAAAGACAATTTTAAGTGTTGTATAATCAATTATAGTTACAGTGAAGGTATACTATGCTAATATTTAAGAGGAAGAATATAAACTACTTCAGAATTTTCAGGAAGAAAGTAGTATAGTGTTCTGATTGTGATAATGGAACATAGGTTTTTCTGGGCATTTTGACATTCTATTTTACTTCTGGAAACAAAATATTTTGAGATAAAAATCTGGAAACATATCAGAAGTCTTTGCTATATTTACAATTTAAATAATTATTTTGAAATACAAAAGATAATTATGTAATACAGCAGTAACTGTGAAGAAACAAATGTCAAACAATAAGTTAACAGTGAAATAAATCATATGATCCAAATGTGATTACAGAAAAAGACATGTATGTTGAGTAAATGCTTTTCAATTAACATACTTTTAGAACTTTAACAGGCTTCATATGAAATCCCACAGCTTACACACTAGCCATTTATAGAAAGTTCAAACTGTTAAATTGAAAATATGATTGCAGTACATTTAAAACAGTAGAAAGTTCTACAGTGTATTATATATCAATAAAGCTGCTTTAACAAAAATGTCTTGACTATAATTTTGTACATGCTGACCTCTTCTTCTGAGATTTCAACAACAACTGATGAACCCATCCTTCCTTTCATTACTTTGCTTCCACCGCCAGTCATTGTACCTAGAGAACAGAAAAGTCAGACATAAATGTATGTATCCCCTCAACAGAAGTAAATAGACTCAACGGCAAAGGAAAAAAACTATTACCTGACTGTTCTATGATTTGCCCTTGTAATGTTACCACTCTCCATCTTCTATCTTTTTGGTAAGCTACTCGTGTGGCTTGATCTAAGCTGTCAGCTACTAAGGTATCCCGTAAGGCAAAGTAAAAAGCTTGGCGAATTGCCCCATCTTTTACTTTCACTAAATCAAATAACCGAGGCGTATTCTCAGGAGTTTGAATTTTGGTCATTTTCTTTGCCCACACTGCCATCTAAAAAAAAAAGAAGAAAAAGACGTTTCTTTAGGTATCATTTATAGACTAAACATGTTAAACATAAGGATATGTATACAAAGTTCTTAGTATCTACACAATATTACTTTATTGTTATTTAAGAAAAAGATATTGTAAAATTATCTCTATTCACAGATGATCTGATCTTATATATATTAAAATTCTGAGGAATCCTCACATGAAAGAATTATTAAAACTAACATGAATTCAGCAAAGCTGCAGAAGATCAATATGTAGAAACTGTATTTCCTTATACTAGCAATAATCTGAAAATGAGATTAAGAAAATCCCATTTATAATATATTAAAAAAGATATTAAAGAACAAAATTAAAGGATTCCTGATTTTAAAGCTTACTACTAATCTACAATGATCAAGACAGTGTGATATCAATGCAAAGTCAGACATAAATAAGAGGCCAGAAATAAACTCGTACATTTATGATTGGTTGATTTTTGACAAGCATGCCAAGAAAATTCAATGGGGAAAGAATATAAAAGGTGTCCGAACAACCCAATACTCAAAAGAGTAGCTGGACCCCCCACTAAAATTAACATGGATTAAAAAACTAAATGTAAAACCTAAAGCTGTAAAGCTCATAAAACAGAGAAAGTAAATCACAGTGCCATTAGGATTACATGGTAGCTTCTTAGATATGACACCCAGAATACAAGCAACCAAAAGTAAATAAACTAGACTGCTATCTAAAATTTGTGCTTCAGAGGATGCATCACAAGAACATGAAAAGATGGCTCACAAAATGGGAGAAAACATTTGCAAATTATGTATAAGAGACTTACATCCAAAATATATAAAGAACTCTTACAACAGCAAGACAAACCAATTAACGAATAAGCAAAGAATCTGAACAGAAAATAAAGAAATAGCCAATAAATAAGCACATGAAAAGCTGGTGTACAAAAACCTGTGTACATGAATGTTCATGGCAGTATTAACCATAAACAGCCTAAACATGGAAACAACACAAATGTCCACCAATTGATGAATGGATAAACAAAATGTGCTATAGAACATAATGGAGAAGGGAAGAGCATTTGGCAATAAAAAGGACTGAGGTGCTGATGATGCAACATGAACCTTTTTTTAAAAAAGAGCAGACAGGGAACTGGCTCTTAGTTCCTATAAAAGGGATCAAATCTCTGCCACCTGCAATGGAAGCACAGAGTCTAAACTGCTGAACCACCAGCAAAGTTCCATCATGGATGAACTTTGAACACTAAGTTAAAGAAGCCATAAACAAAAGGCTATATATTATGTTATTTCATTTATATACAATGTCCAGAATACATAAATCCAGACAAAAAGTCAATTAAAGGTTGTGGGGTGTGGGGGTGGGGTGGGTGGGAGAACAAGGGTATTGATTGTTCATGTGTATGGGGTTCCTTTCTTGGGGTAATGAATATTCTGGAATTAGATAGTGGTCATGGTTGAACAATCAATTCTGTGAATATACTAAAATCCACTGAACTATATATTTTAAAATAATGAATTTTATGATTATGAATTATATCTAAGTATTTTTCTCTCTATTTTCAAAAAAAGTAGTTATTGAAGATGGAAGTTAGCAATGCAAACTACCAGTCACTCCAACATAGGAATGCATATTACTTTAGGGGAAGCAGTACAAGTTTCTTTTTTTTTCACAATGATGTAACCCCTAGAGCCTAATATAATCCTCAAAATCTATTAGGTGGTTCACTGAAGTAACTATGAAGAAAAAGCTAGGATTCAAAATCAATCAACACCTGGCACTTAAAAACTAAAATACAGGTAGATTATAAATACCCACCTTATCCAAACCTATGAAGGTTGCAACTCCAATATTTTGTCTTTTAAGGAAGTTTACACATTCTTGGGCTGTATCAATAGAATCAACAACAATGTAGTCTAATGCATGACAACAAGATGAAATAGCAACATCGTATTTTTCATCAATTGTTCCTAAGTCCCCCTAATAAATAAGAGGAAGGAAAAAAAAATCAATGCACAATCAGCAGGGAATTAGGTACAGGATCATTTCATTACTATTTCATATAGATTTTTCAAGTTTCATTTAATTGAAGAACTAAACCTACATAGTTTACAAAAGTACAAAAATGGAACACAATGAAAAATTTAAGTGTCCCTCACATTCTTTCTCTTCTGCAGAGGCAATCACTACTAGAGCTTTTATCCACCTTTAAAAAAAAAAAACTTATGGATATAGAGTCTGAAATTTTAATGAGCACAAAAGGAACAGAACTGTTTTCACTGCATGTAAGTGAAAATGTATAATGTGAAGATTGGAAACCTAAATTATAAGCAGAATAACTTACAGAATAATACAACTTTGAATTATTGAAAACCATCTAAGTAAATCTGTTTGTCTATTAATAACTTACCTTAAGTAACATTAACCAACTAGTTTCATTTTTCCTTGAGCAAAGGAATATGATCAAATTGTGTATCTTCAAAAAACTAAGGCAGAAGTCCTTGATATGCAGACATGGAAGCAACTATGCTGGGTAATTTTCATCTGCCCTTCTGAATCACCCTCTTCTGCTTCCTTCTCTGGAAGGCTGAATCAGGGAGTGCATTAATTGGTTCTTCTGGCTTTCCAGCTTAAGACAAAGTGAGGCACGAGCCAGAAATGGTAGAATAGATGAATGGGGTATCTATTTTCCTCACTTCCTTCCAGCTACCTCTAGCCATTGCCAAATTCCCTTCCTTCTTCAGGTTCAGGAGCTCAGGCTTCAGGCACCCAGTATCCCTAGCCTTGGGTTTTGACATCATCCTTTGTGATTTTCCTAAACTCTAGTTACAACCTTCAGTATGATGGTATAAAGCTCAGAATATAATTGATCAAATTCTTATTTTTTTAAAGAAAAAAGTAGTTAAGTTTATCAGTAGAATTAGATCATTTTCTTTAAGTGACTATAATTATTCTGAACTTTTTTAATGGGTTTCTCTTATGGCTCAGGAGTAAAGAATCCGCCAGCAATGCTCCTTAGAAGACCTGGGTTCGATCCCTGGGTTGGGAAGATCCCCTGGAGAAGGCAAAGGCTACCACTCCAGTATTCTGGCCTGGAGAATTTCATGGACTGTATAGTCCATGGGGTCGCAGAGAGTTGGACACAACTGAGAGACTTGTACTTGCACTTCCTTAACTTTTAATGTGAAAGGATCCATACCACAAAGAATTTTACCATGCCTGAGTGTAAGAGCAAAATGCTTAAAAAACACTTAATATACAGTTATTTAAGAAAATTATAATGTCTGAGAAAAATATAGTTATTTATAAATAAATTTACTTTACCAGTCGTCCATATATTCCTGGAATTCTGCCAGATTTTTTTTCTTGAATTATTGCATCAAGGACTTTTCCCCTACTTCGATTCATTGCTAAGGAACTCTTTGCTTCTTCAACTTTTTGGAAAAGATCACGAACCAAACTTTTGAAATTTATTTCTTCTTGTGTAAGTTTCTGAAGTTCTTTTTCTTTCTAAAGGTGAAAGTAAAGAAAATGAATCACAAAAGCAGACACCCTTATTACAACGTAAGAAAAGGCCAACAATAAACACCAGAACCAGAACTCTGCAGTCACATTGTAACTGCTTGCTGCTTTGATTTTGAAAAATATGGATGGGTTCTCTATTTTAAGGGGCATAAATTATTTGGGTCAATAATAAGGTGAACGACCTCAATATAGTTCTAGGAGCAGCACACTGATTGATAGAACGAGTAGAGCTAGGGTTGTGGAAATCCCAGTTTTGTACCATATAATTATGCATAGTAGTAGTAGTTTAGTTCCTAAGTCGTGTCCGACTCTTGCGACCTCATGGACTGTAGCCTGCCAGGCTCTTCTGTCCACAGGATTCTCCAGGCAAGAATACTGGAGTGGATTGCCATTTCCTTCTCCAGGTAATTATGCATAAATGTTTCCTAATTCTTATATTCTTACACTAATCAAAAATAGATCTCAATATAGGACTCTAGATATAGGACTCTGGGTATGGCTATGATTAGAAAGTGGTTTGCTTTCTAAATTAATAGATAATAAACTATATAATAGATTTAATATGTATTACATTAAATTAGTGTTATATAGCATAATTCATTATTCCAATTAAACCAAGGAAAACAAAAGCACAGCTCTGAAATGAAGGGAAACGTGATGAGTGAACAGTACTGTTTCTATACAAAAATGTCAGGCTGCCAACAAAAGAGAAACCCTCTCTCACATGTACACAAAAATCCTAACTCTCAGTTTCTCAATCTACCTATTTAGCAATTTTTCCAACTGACATTCTCTTTCATTTCTTGGTTTTAAATTATTGCCTCTATTACCAGTCATACTGGTTTCAAGTAAAAGCTTAAGTTATAAACACAATTTACCCAAAAATAAACTGAATCACCAAGAAGACAGAAATCATAACTGAATATAACCTAAGTTTACATTTAAATTCTATATGGCCATGAAGTTTTCTGATGACCAATCAGTGTGCATTTACTAAAATGAAAAAGACTATTTTCAGTGTCATTTCGCTTCAAAGAGCATCTTCGATTGCAATTTGCCTAATGATGCTTTGGAAATTAATGTTATGAAATTCCTTACTCAAGGAGAGAAGATTGATGAACTAAGTAAGATGTCTTGATTAGTTCAACAACTTGCAGTCCCAACAAAAAATGTCCTTAAGTTCAAAAATAGAAAAATACACTAAGACAGTTGACTTGCATATTTGTTCACACACACATTTATTTGACTTTCCTGTATCACTGCATAAGTTGTCTACATTTACATTTAGGGAAACAAAAACTTTCTTTTGTTTAAATTATTTCCATGGGAAATAATGATGGCGATAGCAATATTATTTGCTGTTTGACACTTGAGGGGATAACACAGTTTCTTGATAGTCTCAATTTAATTTGCATCAGATAGAGTACTGAAATATTAACCCCCTTCTTTTGGGAAAGATTACACTAAACAACAGCAACAAAATCTATTTATCAGTCACACCAGATGTTGAGATTAAAAAAAAAACATGTAAATATGTATGAAAATAAATAAAACTAGGGTTGATAAACAATGTTAATGTGAAACACAGAAGTAAAGATTTACCTCCTTTAGCTCATGTTCAGTTTGAGGGAGTTTTGCCTCTATATCTCCAATTGCAGCTTTCCTTTCTTTGAGAGTCTCAGAAGCTGCCATTAGAGCTTCTTTGGCTTTACCTAATTGAGACACTGCAGTATTATG
The DNA here is from genome assembly GCF_019923935.1 of Bubalus bubalis. Taxonomy (NCBI): domain Eukaryota; kingdom Metazoa; phylum Chordata; class Mammalia; order Artiodactyla; family Bovidae; genus Bubalus; species Bubalus bubalis. Next base: position 152,091,935 of record NC_059157.1, read on the forward strand.
ACGACTGAGATAGATATCAAGTTCTGATTGAGCTACATCCATCTTTGAACGTGCTTCATTTACTGATTTGCTGAAGTCCATAAGTTCTTTCTCTCGACTCTGTTAAAATATGATAGGTCCCACTTAATCTGAAATACATGTTTTCAAACCTAAACCAAAGTGGAAACCATGCATTTTAAATTTAACTTCATAGATTATGTAAGCACAACATATAGAAATAACTCTCATAAGTGAATGGACTAACAGTTTTTGCCCAGTTGTGAATGTTTATGGTATATAAAGTCTTTCCCCAACTGATTTAATAACAGCTTAATGAGGTAGCTGCTGCTGCTAAGTCACCTCTGTGTGACCCCATACACGGCAGCCCGCCAGGCTCCTCCGTCCCTGGTATTCTCCAGGCAAGAATACTGGAGTGGGTTGCCATTTCCTTCTATCTCATTTAGAGACTATAATGACAAAAAATCAGGACCACCAACACACACACCCACACCACTGTAGAATATATGTTCAAAGTACTATCCTGAATGTTTTGTATGTATTAATTCCTTAAGCCAACAATCCTACGATCATCATTATGCCCATTTTGAGGAAACTGAGGTCAGAGTTTAAATAACTTGTTCAAAGTCATGCACTCACTCGTAAGTAGCAGAGCCTGTTTTTAGCTCCAAAGATACCTACATATGAGTCCTGGCTTTGCCACTAACCTAGGATGCCAAGGCACATGGGATTACTTGATATACATGAGATGAGCAAATGTGAAAAACTGATCTTATTCTATTAGGAAAGTGACTGTATGATACTTAGCCACTTTATCACATAGGCATCCTACTTACAAACTCTTATAGATGATATTAGAACATGTCCATATTTCAAAACAGAATCAATTTATATTAGTCGAGAAACCCCGAAACACTTCACTGAGGTATAATTTACAAAGATCTTATATGTAACTGATTTAAGCAACCAAGAATTAACACAAGAGCCATAGCTTTAAAACTATTACACAAGAGCTACAAAAGTAAAGAAGGGAAATGTCAACCTATGGTTAGTGTGGTCCCAAGCATATACAGGTAGTAACCAATTAAATTACCAAGAAAATAATTTAAGAGAAAACGTGATAATTAAATCAACATTAACAGAGAATAGCACATAAAACAAAGTATCTGATACGCATTTTCTTCTACCACTTTAAGTTCTCATTCTCAGTTAACGTCTTTTTAAAATGAGAAAGCAGAAAACAAAAAAAAGACAGTCTAGGTTGACTATTTTTGGGGATGTTAGATAAAAGCCCAAACTTTTCATTCTAACAGTTCATTTTTCACTATTACTATAAAAACAATCTTTAAGATAGGAGAAAAAAAAAGCCATCAAAATAAACACCAACTGATAAAGAAATCTTACTTCTTTTTCTTTTTGAAGGCCTTGTGTTTCCTGTTTAAGGCTATCCATAACTTCCTTTAATTTTTCTTCTTCTTTTTCTTTTTCTTTCTCAAGGGCATTGTTTTTAGTTGTTGTCTCCCTTATGATATTCTCACTCTTGGCAGGTATACTTTTAAATTCTTCAACCTAAGATTATAAAACAAATTAAAAAGTTACTAGGAGCATGTACCTTTAGGCTATCCAATACCATTAATATTTGACTTATTTAAAAGCATTTCTCAAGATCTTCTAGATCTTTGCAGTTTTCATTTTAATTAGGTTTGAACCAGCTAGCTTTAGCAAGTATACTTCCTTAACCATATGCTGCAATTTCTATATTCTCAGTCTAATTCATAAAGATAATTCTATGAATTCTTGATTCCTTACAAAAGACAATTCTCCTTGGCTGGGCATTATATCTTTCTTCCTTCTGCTCTAACTTTATGCTGTAATTAACCTTCTTCACCTACAAACATGGTCTGAGTACATGGAATTCCTTAAAGTACCCTTCCTGGTACATTACAACTTACCACATATTACCTTTACATCCCCTGCTGCTGCTGCTGCTGCTAAGTCACTTCAGTCGTGTCCGACTCTGTGTGACCCCACAGACGGCAGCCTACCAGGCTCCCCCTTCCCTGGGATTCTCCAGGCAAAAACACTGGAGTGGGTTGCCATTTCCTTCTCCAATGCATGAAAGTAAAAAATAAAAGGGAAGTTGCTCAGTCGTGTCCAACTCTTCACGACCCCATGGACTGCAGCCTACCAGGCTCCTCCGTCCATGGGATTTTCCAGGCAAGAGTACTGGGGTGGGGTGCCATCGCCTTCTCCGTTACACCCCCTAGTCTCTCTCAAATCCTAAGATCTTTCCCAACTTTACCCTTTCAGAGTCACCACATGGGACTAATTTATTCCATTAATACCTTCCAGTAATAATTACTCTTTCACAGTTGGTGTCCAAAAGCTAATAACTGTACTTAAGTTACATGTGGCTTACTCTGTCCAATTTAGGGGTTACTATGACATCCATGGTATTTTGTTTATTCTGGTTATCTATAACGGGAGAAATTAAACACTTCCCAAAATGTTCTCCCTCAAACACTGACTCATATAAAAAGTGCTACTACTGTACACACGAAGTATTTTGTGAATAAATGCATTTGCTTAAAAGGTAAAGCAGAGCCTATAAGTACCATGTAAATATATGGTACACAATTTTTTTTAGGGGAGGGGCTTTCAGTGTTGCCTCTATTAATACCTGATTAAACTGTGAATATATTTGAAATGCTCCAAATTAATTATTAGTCTGGGTCCCAGCAAATTAGGCATTCTGGTCTAAAATTCATCATCTTTTAAAACTTCAAACTAGCTAATCAACTCCTTGCTATAAATTATGGCTTCCTCTTCCCTCCTTTCTAAGGGGAAACTCCTGCTGATATTCTTAACTTGATTTCTGTAGACAAAGGTACTACTTTTAAAAGTCTATGATATATAGCCAAAAACCTCTTTTTAAACCATATATTCTAGGAAGATTATTTTGTCACCAAAATAGGATTACCGATTTGGTAAATAATTCTCCAACAATATATATCAGATACATAAGCTCTAAAACTCAAAGTCAATGGATGCAGGATTTCCATAGTGGGTGAGGGGGAGAATTAGGTTCAGAGATAAATCCTGAAGCACTTAACATTCAGAATTCCAATTCATTTTCTAAGGGGCAAGAACATTCATGAAAAATAACAAAAACTACATCCGACAGACATGAAATATTAAGAATTTCCCCCACATAACCTACCTTTTCTTTATCTTTTTGAAGTTGTTTCTCTAGTTTTTTGGCTTTACTTGTAGCATGTTTCAATTTTTCCCTAACTTGAACATCTTCCAAATCTAGTTTTGTAAATTTTTCTTTGTTCTCCTCAATAAATTTTGTAATTTTATTCAGCTTCCTAGCAAAGTAAGAAAATCATCAGTCACTATTTTGGATATTCAGATATTTTAAAGCGACTTTATATACCTTGCCTGAAACACTATGTAAATGTACCAAGTTCTTATAAAGTAGGATCCTAATACTACCTGCTTCAAGCTAGCCCATCCATATTTGAAGAACTTGTTAAAATGTGTGGTTATGAGTTATTTTGTCCTTCAAAGCTAGATTGGAAATAGTGACTATGATGTCTAGGTATATAAAAATTTGACCATTAAAAAAAACAATAGGCAAAACTCATTTTAAAGAATAAAAAAAAGAAAACTGAGTAGGTAAGGGATACTGGTATCACTGAAGATTGCCATGAAAAAAGTAATGATAAAACTTTAAGACAACTAACCTGTCAGGTTAAATGCCTATTTTTGCAATGATGTTTTGTATTATTGGGTTCTGCCACTAGGGGGTAGCATCCTCCATTATTTAAGACCAGAGTTGGGCACTCAAACCTGTGATAATCATCAACTGGATGAAAGGCAATTCAGTTTTTTGGTTGCAAAAAGAAACCATTTATAATATTTTATATGCTGGCAAATATATTGCCTTCATATGCTTGTATTGTTTATATATAGACACACACACATACATGTAATAAAATAATCTACTTTTAGTACTTTCCAAAAGATTATTACTTCTCTACATCTTTTACAGCTTTATTCTTAGCTTTCATTTCATTTGACAGTATATTGCTCTTCTCATTAATTTCTTTGGTATCTTCATTAATTTTTTCCTTTTGAGTCTCCATTTCAGCAATTCGTTTCTGCAGATCATAACTAGAGAGAGAGAAAAAGCTATCAGAGATCCTAAAGTACCATTTCTAAAACTCTCAAACTATTTTAAGTAAAATCAGCAGTTTCTAAAGTTATCTAGGTCTTTGGAGGGGGAAGGAAGAAACCAACCCAGGGTCAAAGCAATTAGGAACAAAACAGGTTCCATATAAACACAATTAGATCTGCTATTAAATGAATTAAAAAGAATTTATAAGTAAAACTATTAAGTATTAAGCATAGTGATATTTGTGAACCCAACTTCAAGTAGGATAGTTAAAAATTAACTTCACTACTATGGCAAAAAACTAATAAATTCATCACAACCACTTGCAGAATTTTTTTTTACTTCAGTCTTCACATTTCTCTAATACAGGAAAAGAGAACAGATTAGATTTTAGTGTCAGAAACTAATACAAAAGTTGATAAATTAAGGTACTTACATGTAATACTGACAAACATGATTCTTTTTTCTAAATATTTCATTTTCCAAGGTAAGAAATTCAATGGCTATGTTTTTCTCTCCTTCTAAGGCATCCTTTTCCTTTTCTACCATCTTAACTCTGTTTAACTACAAAAGTTAAAAGGATAGAAATTGTTCATATTAACTGTATTGAACAATCTGAATTTAAAATATGCCAACATTAGATAAAAACAAACTACATTCATAAACAATGTTTCTCTGAAATGTTAATAAGGAAAACGTAAAACTTCGCTTAAACAATTATGATCTATCATAACTTGAATTATCTGGCTTAGTATAATCTGTTAATCAATAAATGAAACATTCTGGTTTACAAAAGTCTATGGAAGATTCACCTTCTCTCCTCTGTGTTCATTTAATATTTCAACTCTCCGACACAAGACTTTAATAGGTTCATTTAGTCTTCCAGAACCAATTATATCTTCTAAATATTCAAGCATACCCTCATCGTGTTCAGTCTGGCCTTTTGGTTTCATCATAGCAATTTGTTCCACTTCACCCTTTAAAAAAAGTAATATTTCACACTCACTGTATATGTTTGGCTATATCAGCCTCAAGTAAGAACTAGAAACAAGTCAATTAACAAATCCAACATTAATTAGAACTAAATGATATAAATCAGTAGCATAAAGAGATTTAGTAAGATGCATAGGCATTCCCTGATGGATCAGTGGTGAAGAAGCCTCCTGCCAGAGATTTGAGTTTGATCCCTGGTCTGGGAAGATCCCACATTCCTCGGAGCAACTAAGTCCGTATGCTGCCAACTACTGAGCCTGTGCTCCAGAGACCAGCTTTGCAACAAGAGAAGCTACTGCAATGAGAAGCCTGCAAAACACTAGAGTAGCTCCCATTCGCTGCAACTAGGGAAAGCCTGTGCAAAGCAACAAAGACCCAGCACAGCCAAAAATGAATACATAAATAAAATTATATAAAAATGCAAGTAAAGATGTTCTAACTTTCTTAACAAACAAACAAGCCATTAAATGAAAAAGGAAATACTATTTTCTCTCATGGTAATAACAGGAAAAAGCCAAATGACTGCAACTAAAGGTCTTGGTACATAAAACTTTTGCTTGCAATTATTATTATAACAACTTTTAAACTATACTTAAAATCTAAGATTAACATTATATATTTGCATTTATGCAGTTCAGTTACAAAGAGAAAAGAAAAAAGTACAGTCAGTAACTTTCAAGGCTGACTGAAAGGCAGCCATTTAGCTTGATGGGGGAGAAAATTTTGTCTGAATATGCTCAGGCAAAATGCTACTTTACTTCACACCAGTAGCCTGCCTGTATTCTTTATTACAACAGAAGAAAAGGGACAGAAAAGTAGAAAAATAAAAACATACTCCTTTATTTCTGCAAAACAGCACAGACTGAAAAAAATTTTTTTAAAAAGGGGCATATATTCTTTCTCAATTTAAATATCTACAGTATTTATAAATGAAACTTAAAAATCTGGGTTAAAACTTGCTAATGACAAAGCATCGTATTACCAAAATCTTCAATATAATTATATACAGTAGAAAAAAACTGAAGATCAAACAAGAAAGGATAAAACAGCTCCTTTAAAAATCTACTTATTAGGGACTTCCCTGGTGGTCCAGTGGTTAGGGCTCCAAGCTTCCATTGCAGGGAGCACTGCAATGGATCTCCAGTTGGAGATCTAAGACTGCATAACGGGGGTGGAAATCTACTCATTAAAAATCAAAATTAAAAAAAATTTTATAGATGACCACTTTTCTGTACTTTGACAACAGCACATGATTATAAAACACAAGGTGAAATGTTATCTTAAGAGCCTGTCATTGTTTAGATTTCTCTGTAACCTTGGGTATGTATGAATTAGATTTAGCTAAATATTAGTGTTTAAACTAAAACATGTAGACATTTATATCAAATATTTTGTTCTGCTTTCAATTATCAGTTCTTTCCAAATATTTTGGGCAAGCTTTAGGTTTTATACAGAACTTAAGTCTGGAAGAGTATCTAAAGCTTTGGATCACAACAGGTGAGACTCTAGCCATTGTACAAGCCAAGACTTATTCAGTTGTTATCTAAACAGGTTTATCAACAGCAACATTGCTGACATTTTGGGCTGAATACTTTGTTGTGGGGAGCTATGCTGGGTATCATAAGATGTTTAACAACATCTCTGACCCTACCAACTAGATGCCAGCAGCATGAGGCTTCCCCTAGCTGTTAACAGCCTAAACTGTCTCCAGACGATGCTAAATGTACTGGGGGAGAGAGAAAGCAACAACTACTCCCAGCTGAGAATCACTAACCTGGAAGTAGTCAGTTTAACTCTTTTATGTCTGTGTTTATAATCCAAATATCTGACACCAAATAGTCAGCATTCTAATTTGACTTGAATAGCTGAACACTTACTATAAGATAAATGAAAATCCATGCCAAGAGAACTTACGTACCTGAGTCAAATAACATAAGGTTGTATTTAGGCATACATTTTTCAGATAACCAGAAGCTATGATTTGGTGTAACAACAATAAAAAATATTTCTAAAGGCATTATACTTTTCAGCGAAACTATTTACTGAAGTGATGGAATACTACTATTAGGAGACTGCGTAGCTTCAAATAAAGCATAGTGGTTGCTTGTTTTTGGTCACTTGTTCCTCCCTTTCCAGTTAAAATGAAAGATATATAGCTCTGATTTCTTTTCATTCTAACAAGGCTGCCCAGCAGAGAAAACATTTTCAAGTGAAAGAAAAGGACATTTATGAATCAACATTTCCATCTCAAGTCCCATATAACACTGTTTTCATTTGTTATATGGGATCTATTAAAAAACGGTTATTATCAATTAACACTACTGAATCAACAGGTCATTAGAACATTTAGGCCTCTGCCTGTCATGTAACTATTAGGACTGTTGTGGTATTTCAATGATAACCTGAGACCTTTCTTGTGGTTCTGTTCCTTGATGTTCTCTGACTGCCTTACCACCCACTACTATTTGTTTTCTTCCTTATCTTTCCAATTTGTGTCATTTCATGTATAATCTGAGGGCTGACAGTCTATGCTTAGAGGACCACTCATTTCAGAAAACGTACCTATCCCACGTGAAATTACAAAGTAGTTTTAATTTAAAGCAATAACCTCAATACATTTTAGAAATAATTTAAAACCTGAATTTAAAGTCACCTTGAAAGCTCCAAATCACAAAGAGTGGTAATATGGTAGACAAAAACCCAAACAAACAAGTTTCAAGTTGCTATAAAGCTAGCATCTGAAGCCAACAAGTTTTATAGTCCTCAATGTTATTTCTGATTTCTATAACTTAAGTAAACTAAACAAGGTTTTAAACACATTTCTTCACTGTTGTTTACTACTAACTTCCTATGTTTTAATTTATATTTACACTATATCAGAGATATTAAGCAACTGTGGAAAATACCATTTATGGTTTTTAAAATCAACATAAAAATAGCATGCATATGTCAAGAGGATATTTATAATATCCAAGGCCTAAACCTTAACTTATTGAACTGGGCAGAAAACCAAGATATTGTGACTCATTTACAGCATGCCTCAATAATCTAATTTAGAACAATACAGCTTAAAAATCTAGAAGGAATAAATAGGTACTATGCTTTATCTTTATTGAAACAGAATCCAAATTTTACCAAGCACTGAATCACAGAAAACTCAAATATAGTACATATATAATAAAACTTTTCCTAATAAGGAAGGCCTTAAGATTTAAGGTAAATATGGGTGCTTGCATCAAAATTAATGGTCCAGATTTACTACTTGAAATTTTGCCTCGGTTATATTTTTATTTTCTCCATTTTCTACTTTACTGTTAAGTTATTATTTTTATGCTATTCTAATAAATTTTTAATTTGTGAACGAACAAAAGCTAAGAAACTAATGACTGAGGTTAGTATCTGTGTAAAATAAATGCATAAACAGAAAGGACAACGCTTTAGGAGGTAGACTGCTTGGTATTTATTTTGGGTGCTTAGGGACAGCTTTCATATAGTTGAGGTGTTGAACAAGACACTTTTGGATAACTGAAGTACTACCGATAAAACTATAACAATTTCTTCTGATACAGCACAGTCTTATTTCTACAGATAAAAAAAGACCAGAATTCAAGTAAGTTTATATGTTATGCCAAGCAGGGAAGAAGTATACTGGAAAGAAAAAATGAACAGGTAACTCAGATCTTGGTTAATCCAATCTCCAAATTACTAAATAAGAAAAAAAAAAAATCTTAGTTATTTTTAAATTTTAGTTTAGATTTTAAAATATGAAGACAAAAAGCATATGAAGTTGAAAACTGACAAAATGAGCTACTGTGAAATCTTTCAGCTAAAAAAAAAACTCAATTTGTTCATACCAAGAATTTTGACAATGGGAAAACAGCTCTCAAACAAGGTATAAACAGGGAAATGTACAAAAATGTACAAAGTACAACGGCCAATTATAATCTAACACTTTTAGAAAGCATGTATAAGGACAAGAAATAGACTTCTACTATCTTTGGATCATTTATAGTATCTCAGTTTAGTCACTCATTAGGAACTCATTAAAATAGCCAATGATGAAATTTTAAATGATTTCAAATACTAGAAATGCCTACTTGAAGAACCTACTATACCATTATAAATACTATAAAAAAAATTTATCCTAATGGACTTCTAAATTTCAGTGCTTTTTAGTCTAAAAAATAAGTTTTCACTTTAGCTGAATTTCTATCACTTAGCCTGTTAATCACTACCACTGGCCAAAGAGCCTACATTTTATTCAAAGCAATCACCTATGTCTTAGAAGATGATATTCTCATGGTCCCAAGTTCCCAGTCTCCCAAACTAGTTAATTTTTAAGATAAATGTTATTTAGTGGGAGATAAGGTAATAAAAATTGTATTCTTACTTACCTTCAAATCCTTTAAATTTCTAGGGCAGGAATCTAAGATTTTGATAAGGAACTAAATAAAAATCCATAGAAACCACTGCCACTTTCCCTCAAATTTTAAAATAATTCTATCTAGTCCAGTCCCTGTTTCTTCTTCCTAACAGGTGAGCTCCTAAGAGTCTTATCTGTAAATTTAATCAAATGGAATTCAATTTGTTAATGTGGAAAGTTTACCTTGGTATTAAAAATGATTTTAACAATGTAACTGTTAAAATGATTAAAAACAAGTTGAGATTATGAGGATAAAGGGCTTAAGCATCCCGGACACTTTAGAAGCACATACTGAATATAAAATTTACAATTTAAAAACTACTCTTATCTCTTTGGGATGTTACTTTATTTAATTCCCTTTATTCACAGAATTATGTAGAAAGGCGATACCAAGGAAAAAAATTCACAAGGGTTAAAATGCAATCTATTTTGATGAGTCTACATACAGGTGTAAAACTTTGATTATTTCAGGGTGATAGTAAATATACAGCAAATAATAAGATAAACACAACAGTAAGTTCCTGCAAAATGGTATCATTATCAAATTTAGTTTTCTAACGGGGCGTAACTTTTTAATCCGTAACTAACCAAATCAAATCCCAGAACAGTTAAATTTGATTAAAAAAACACACACAGCTTTAACCCCACATTTATGTAAATTCAAATCTCATTTAGAAATATATCTGCTAATGATTTCCCAACATCCATTTTAAATTAAGTTTGGGTTATAGAAGTATACAAATGAACTGGTAGCAAGATACTAAAATAAGTCACCCCAGAATTATATTTATTTACTTTCCACATACATTATGTATAAATAACTTTTATTTTAAAAAAGAGTTGTAAAATATAGGCTAAAATGGAAATAGCGGCTAACATTTTATAAGTTTCTTACTGGGAACACTCAGCCACACTAATACAAGTTTCTCAAACCAAAATCCAGTTTAAAACCAGTAGTGCAGGACACTAAAGAATATCAGCAGCTATTTCTACATCACAATAGTTTTCCTCTTAAGCCATGCTTTTATGCTAAAAACTTTTTTGAAACGTAAAACTTAGAGAAGGGATTTTCTTACCAAGCAAATTTGGTAGAAAATATCTTTACTCAAATAAAGCACAGAGTTTCTTATAAAAATCAACACCAAGTACTTAATGTTATACCTCCTTAAAAAGACTTTAACAGTATGATACTTAAGAATGAAATATCACTTTCTAATTTTCCAGTAGTAGTGGTTCAATAGGCCATTTGAACCAAAACAAAGAGCTTGTATAAGCTTTTAACTGACCATTCTAAGTGTTTAAAAAAATAAAAAATTAAATCAGAGAAGTCTGTCAAACACCAAGTATCCACAGTGGTTCCCCCCCCCCCTTTTTTTGGAGTATATAATATTAGTAGAGATTACAAATAAGAACAAAAGTAAAAGAATTATTATTAAAAGATAACAAATCTTATTTAAAATGTTATCGTAAAGAGGAATACAAACAGAAATGATAAATAGTTGCTATGTCCCTGTCACGCTAAAGCAGCACAATAATATTGGTGTTTAATATTTATTTTACTACGCCAATATTTACGTGCTGCTAGAGCGGAACAAGTATGTCAGTCCATCCAAACAAAATGAGCATATGATCATGAAAATACAGTTTTGAATGAATTTCCTTAAATTTCTAGAGCAGCAAATAATGATTCGCATCTTGACTGTAGTATGTAAACCATGATGTGCTGCTACAGTACTTTAAGGTCTCAAAAATACAGGATTCATCCAATAGGGAAAAACCTCTTTACACGTTTACTAAAAGAAAAAAATGAGAGAACCTCTGATGTCTTAATAAACGTACCTGTAAGATTAAAAATCTATTATGGTCCAAGTCAATTCCATGACTTCGAAGAAGAATTCCAACATCCTTAAATGTAGTCTTTTTCCCACTTACGTGATAAACAGAAGTATTATCTCTGTAGGCCGTTCTGGATACATAGAAGTTACTGTTAGGAATGACTTCATAATCATCCCCTTCCTGTTTTGAGGAAAAACAAAACCAGAAAACAATTGCTGGTATTAAGTCATAAGTTTGCTTCAAATTTCACTCAATTCATATTGAAACTAATTCTATGGATTAAGAACTTTAACTGGATATGCACAAAAGCTGACAATAGTTCTTAGAATTAATTATCTTAGCAAAGAATAGAAATAATTTTCTATTTCTATGGAGTTCTTAGACTCCTTCCTCACAGATCACAAAAACCAAAAAGTCAAACCAACTACATCTTCAAGCCTAAAAACATACTTAACTGAGAAAAGAATTGAAGGGAAACAAGATTCCCACTGTATCCAAAACAAACTCACCCAAAGTATTAAACCACCTTGATAGAGAACATTAGTTCATTAAAAAAAGCTGCAAGGTATGATTCAAGGAAAAAGGGAGGGGATGGTAATGCGGTGATACAGATTAAAATGCGGTGATACAGATTAATTTTTGGGGGGGGGTGGTGGTGAAAAATAAGCTATCAATTAAAGGTAAAAAGAACTGCAAAGAACTGACAACTATATTCCCCTGTTTTTTAATCAAACAAAAAGAAATGAAGGGCAAATCTGCTTTAACATTAAAACTTGCTTTCCTTTAAAAACTATGTCATTTTGAAACCATGACTTTTAAACTTCACACAAATCAAGTGTAATTAATAAGCTAAAAAATCAAATCTGATTTACTGGCTATCTACTTTCCAACCCAAACTGTATAACAGAAAAGCACTAAGAAACAAAATTAAAATTTATACCACCATGTAGATTTATTTAAAGCTCTTTACATTAAAATTAAAAACAAGACCTAGAGGCCAAATCACATCCTCATTTCGTTATGTAATTAGTTTTCTACATTTTTTAGGTTCCAGCCAGTTTTGAACTAGGAATTCTCAAAGCTGATGATTAAACAGAAGAGAAAAAACCCCAGTACCAACAAAGCCATGTAAATAACCCAAATAGGCATTTTATGTCTAACTGTCTCCTTTTAGAGAAAAAAAAAAAAAAAAGTTAGCTTATCCTTCTGCTGTTTTAAAAGGGTAGCTGATATGAAAGCAAAGTTCTTTCATATCACACATATAGATTCCTACTAACTTTAACGTGAATTGAAATAACGGAAATGGTAAAATTAGTCAACTTACATTTTCAAGTTTAGGTAACTTATCTGAAAGCAATGAAAACATAACTTTAAAAACAAATCCAAAATTTATAATAAAAGAACGCAAAATTGGTACTCAAGATACTAGAACTGCTCAAAAGGTATTACTATGAGCTACTTATAATTCATTTCCCTAACTAAATTTTAATATTTTAACAGCCACCATCACACCTCAAAAAGAAAATATGATCACGGAGGCAATGAAATCAATATTGGTTCTGCTTTAACCATATACTAATTTTTACAAGCTAATTTAAGCCCAAAATAAATGTGTAATGCACTGAAATTCTGTCTTCCTTACTTGGAAGATGCAAATAACTAAACAAAATCCCTTACCTTATCAATTATCTTTTGAAAATGAACAGCTACAGTGCAACTCTGAATATCCTTATGTTCATCAGAATTGTGTATTAGAACTGAGAGTTTTTTAGATCTTATTTTTTGTGCTCGATAGCCAAACACAAAAAGCATAGAATCAATAACATTGGATTTGCCACTGCCATTTGGCCCAATAATACAGGAAAATCGCTGCATAAAAAGAACAGGAAAAAAAAAAAGTTAAAAAGGTTATACTACTGATTTTAATTTAAAATGATTTAACTTGCAGCAAAACTACAAGTATTTAAAAAGCTTTTGCAGCTAGAAGATAGTTTTCATAGATCATGTATGTTACAAGTTTCAACACTTTAAGATCATGTTCTAATTTTGACTCAGACTTTTTACAAAATTCATTCTTACAGTTAAAAAGAAAATATTCTTTTCAAACATAAAACCCAAATTCTATTCAGTGAGGAAAACTTTATAAAGAAAGGTACCAAAAGATAATCAGATAAACAAAAGCTAATTTCAGTAGTTAAAAGCACAGAAACCACACCATGTATTTATCAATCAGGATATACAATAACTACAAAACTGAAACAGTTTGTAATAAAGATGCATTACCTTACAACAGCTATTTAAAAATGGTCAAATACCTTATGGAAAGGTCCCAGAATTTTTTCCCCAGCGTAAGATTTGAAGTTCTGGTTTACAATATGAGTTATCATAAGACGAGGAGCTCCAGGTTCATTGGTCATTGCAGGAGGTGGGGGAGGAGGGATGCTATTCAAAATCTCTTCTAAACTTCTATTATCAATTTCCTCACTTGGAGTTTCTAAGTCAGTCAAAGGAAAGGAAAAAAAGGGGGAGAGGGGAAGCCTGCATCAGTGCAATTTGTTAGCCTGCTAATCTTTGGAGACGTCATTTATGAAACCTAGGAATCTCTATTTTCCACTCAAATACAGTATTATCTTACATTCACAAAGGATAACAGTCTTTAGGCTTTGTCTTATGACAAAAGAAAATTTTTGAAAGAAATGCCATCAGTCACAAAATTCTATAGAAATATACCTTTTAGGAGTCAATACACTACATCGTAATGCAAATCTGGAAAATCCACAATCACTTGAGTCCCTGCCTAAACAGGTGGTCAAATCCTACGGCTCTAGATCCAACTCTCAGTATCTGTTAAGCATCTGGAACCCTAACTTTGGACACTGGCGAGCTCCCGTGACAGTTACAGGGGTTTCATGTCACTCAATTCCTGGACTCACAAAACCCACGGCGCGTGCGGGCGTAGGTGCAAATTATCTTCTCTTTGCAATTTAAGATCACCGAGGTGAAGTTGTACGATCAAGCAACTTTTCATATTAATAAACAGTCACGCTGACACTGAAAAAAGTCCACTCTGGCTGACCGTGTCGATTTCCGCGGAAATATAAGACAATGAACATAAGTTCAGAATTTTAGCTATTTACTAGCCCCCATCCCTCCAGCACCATTAACCGAAATTTCACACTGTCGAATCTGTGAAAATCGCTTTCTTGACCTTCGGATGTCAACCCCGCAGCCCTTCTCGTCCGCGCCCTGGAATACCAACCGTCCAGGGTTGGGTGCCGGGTCTCCACGCGCTTGCCCTTGGCGTCGCGAAGGGCTACTCACCTGCGGTGGCCAGCGCCTGGCTCCTCGCGCGGCCGGGCGGTGGATCGGGCTCCGCGTCGCTGCTGGTGCCGTCCGGGGACCGCGGCGGCCCTTCCTCTCTGCGATGGGCAGTGGAGGGCTGGGTGCCTTTACGGGGCATGGTCGCTGGAGCCGAGGGAAAGCCGGCAGCAAGTCAGCCCGCGGGCCCCCGGCCGTGCCGTCAAGTTCCCCGCCGGCCCGCCACCCGTCCCACTAGGGGAAAACTTTGTCCACCCGTTTTCTAGGGCTCCGTTTAAAAACCCCGCGCAACGCCAGCGAGTCCTAGGGAAAGAAGGCACAAAAAACTCAAGTGCCAGGAAGGCGGGATTCGCTCTCTCAAGTTCTAAGCAAGTTCCTAGACGTGCTTTGCGGAGCCAGCAAAGAGAGCAACTGCTTAGGTTCTTTTTATTTTTTTAATGTCCCCCTCCTTCGCCCACAGTG
Organism: Bubalus bubalis; assembly: GCF_019923935.1. Classification (NCBI taxonomy): domain Eukaryota; kingdom Metazoa; phylum Chordata; class Mammalia; order Artiodactyla; family Bovidae; genus Bubalus; species Bubalus bubalis. The sequence continues at coordinate 152,107,144 of NC_059157.1, forward strand.
TAAATGTGTGAGAATACTGTAACGTCATTTCTAAACGAAGTTATATCCCGCACGCCGACATTTGCGGACATTCCCACGCTCTCGGGGCTGGGGATCAAAGCGCACAGATTCTTGTCTCCGAGTCCGTAATAGCTTTAGGTTTGAGGGGTTCTCAACTCTTGGCAGAGCAGTCGGGAACGAAGCGGCGCTTCGCCGCCCACCTTCCTCGCCCCGCCATAGCCCTTGGCGCGGCTGGCGGCCCGGGGGCTTTGAGGTCTCCTTCTACTCGCCGGCCGGGGACCGGCGGCTGGGGTCGACCGCTCGCGATTTTCAAATCGGAAGCCGGCAGCGCCAACTCCGCTTCCATCACCTTGGGGTGGCAGGGGTTTGTCCCTGAGGTCCGCGGCGAATCCCGCTGGACAATAAACTACGAAAGGCCATCAGTAAGGGCTCAGACCTAGTGGTTAGTCCCTCGGGAGAAGAGAAACGGGTAGAGGGCCGGGACAGGGGGCGACGCCGTAGTCCGACCAACATTTCTGAGAAAAGGTCCGCGAGGGCTGAAAGGGCCCCCAGCCCCGCGGCCCCAGTCCCACCAACGACGCTTAAGTAGCTCAGAGAAGTGGCGCCCGGGAGAAGCGCGCGGGAGCTTCGACCGCCGGGGAGCGACTGAGGGGGGAGGGGTGACAGCGAGCGAAATCTCCCCGAGGCAGCCTCAGCCTAGACTTCGGCTGCTCCAGCTCAAGGCCTCTTTCCAGGCGCCTGCGGACCGGGCAGGAAGTGAGAGTGTGACAACCGATCAGGAAAAGACGTACTTTACCTGCGGGATAGTCCACTCAGACCGAGGCTGGAGACGGTTGGATAGGCCCCCCGGTTCCTACCGGTGTTTCGGCTCCGGGTCCTTCACTCGAAAATGGCGCCTAAAATACAAACTCGAACGGAAATTCGTTACAAACGCGCGCAATGCTTTCTGGGAACCACTAATTTGAAAAAAATGCGGCGATTATCGCCATCTTCTGATACCTTACGCGCATGCGCGAACTCCTGGCGGGACCCGAGCTGCGGGGAACGTTTTCTACTAGCTGAAAAAAAGCGAAACAATGTTTTCCGTGGCCCTACGGCAATAGCACTCTTATAAATTTTTTTTTTTTAAAACCTTGCGAATTTTGAGAAAGATAAGTGGAATTCGCCCTACAGTTTAAGTCAAGGATCAGTCGTCCAATAACGTCCCTTTAGAAGAGGGCGGGCCCACTGCGCGGGGAGGGAGGGGGGGCGGGTCTCAGGCCCGCTCGGGTGACGCGCTGAGGGGAAGTATCGCGCGAAGAGGGAGTCAGCTTAGCTCTTAGAAGTCGCTATGGTGACAGGGCGGTCCGCTGCTTCTTGGTAACCGGTCTCAGTTCTGTGAGAAAGATCGACCCCTCTTTCCTGGAACTTAAGGTAAGTCTGTTTACTTCCAAGCGAGAGTTGAGGAAAGGATTTGGAAGTTGTGGCCTTTACTGGATTCACCTTCCCTGCTTTGACAGTGTGTGCGGCGTGGAGCATCGGTTATTTCCCGTCTCACTGGGCGCTCTGGACTTAGCTTTTGGGATGCGAAGGAGGAAGCCCTGAATTTGGAGGGAGCAGAGGGGCAACACGGAGGAGAGAAGATCTGGATTGGTGAATGATCGTGTAGTGAATAGCAAATAATGATTTCGAGTTATTGGTGTTAGGTCATTAATGTTACTAGTGAAAAGGGGTTTTGAGTTTTTAAAATCATTCGACTGGAAGACTCTGTAATGGAAGAAACGATTTGCTGGTGTCGTCTGGTTATGGGGAAATTATTGATCAGCAGATATTTCTTAAGTAGCTTCTGTACACACTGCACTCTCGGGCATAATCAGGATTATTGAGCAAGTATTCCTGTTCCCAGATAATTTAGTTTTGTTAATGGGTTTTTAACTAGGAGTTTGTGGATCTGGTAGTAGGTGATTGGGGTTCAGAGAAGTTCATACCGCTTCTCCGCTACCCCAGCCCCCACCCACCCCCGGAATTGAATACAAAATTCTGTGTGCTTGTGAATTTTTCTGGGGAGTTAGTTTTTCCAGAACTTTGATCAGATTCTTAAACTTGGTCCTATCCCATCGCACTGTTAACCATTAATTGATCTGAATACGTCCAACAAACATTTATTCAGAGACTCTTAAGTACTTGACTGAGAACTGGGAACCTCTTTTATTCCCCCTTTTAACTTTTGCATACTTAGGACTTGGCATACTTAGGCCCCAATAAATCTTTATTGAGTGAATTTACATTGTCATTCTAAGTAAGAAAGTATGATTCTTCCCCTGAGGAGCATCATGTTAAGGTTCAGTGATTCTCAAGAGTTGAAGGTGTGGAAGACACTCCCCTCAAGTGTAAGAATTTGGTGAGGTTGAGAGACTAAAGTGATTTGAATAAACATTGACTCAGTATTGTAATACACTTTTTTTATTTGTAGTTGAAAAAAATTATTTTCATAAGACAAACTGCAGACAGTAAAGCTCAATGAAAAATTTGGTTGGTAGCTGTACCAGAACATGTACATCAGTTCTGTTTGAAATCATCTGGAATCTTTTGGATTTTCAAGTCTGTAAAACACTACTAAACCCAAGTTGGAGAGATATTAACCCTGAAAAAAAGCAAAGACTAGACCAAATTGAGTAATGTATATGGGAGACAGAGCACCATGTAGGAGAAGGATATAACAGATAACAGAATCCTAAGTCTCATCATTTTTTTAAAGCTACCTACTTAGACAATGTACTCAGTTTGTCAAACTCTGTTTATTATGAAACCAGCATATAATACCTACTGCATAGGATCGTTTATGATTGTTCATCTAACATACACACTGCATGCATTTGATATTGCTGTGTTTATAACATAGACCTTGTTAGGGTATGTGCTAAGGTTGAATAATGGGATGTCAAGTTAGAAGAAGGTTAGTTTATGAAGAGTCTTGAAAACCAGGTCAAGGATATTAGATTGATACATCTTCAAAATATTAGAAAAATTTTGAGCTATGGAGTGACTTGGTTAAAAAAAAAAGTTAACAGTTATGTGGGATATGTGAAAAGAGAAAGAGACTGAGATCAAGCATGACTTAGATTGTTACTGTCCACTTCTCCATGTAGGAGGTAAGAGGTGCCTATGCAGTAGAATGGTAAAAATCTGGACACATTTAACAGTTAATAGTCTGAGCTCTTAAAAGTTAGATAGTATTCTTTGTGAATCTCTGGATTAGTGATGAGGGGATAAGAAAGATAAGTCACAAATATTAGTTTTACTACCTTTGATGGTTGTTGTAAATAATGTTTAGTCTTAGTGACTGATCAGAAATGTAATTTCAGAAAATCAATAAAGTGACCAATAGCTTTAGATTTAGTTGAACCTAACCATAAATACTTTTTAAACAGAATAAATACTTTTTAAACAGGCTTAACTCAGATTGATAATGTAGGACAGACATTGATAACCAACAGCTATAGTGAAGACAAATCTAGAGTGAAAGTAGCACACTCAGAATAAGTGAAGAAGTGATCTAAGAAGAGATTAGGGTCACGAGAGGTAGACTTACTCCCTCTTGATTGATCCTTACTAGTACTTTGCATAAAAAGGAGCTGGTTCTGTTGGGATGGACTCAAATTAAAACCACCTTGGAAAGTATAACCAAGTCTCATCTTTCTGGTCCAAAATCATCTACTAACAGCCATTATCTATAATTTCAGGCAGTTTGAGAAGAGAACCCTACTTTTTGTATTTTAAAAAGATGTACCCCATGGGAATAAATAAGTTGAAGGGGAAAAATTGGAATAGAATTAAAATTAACATCTGCAGTTCTTTAAGTGCATAGTTAAATTTTGTCATCATTATAATAATATGTGACAGAAGACCAAATCCAATTTGTCTTGAGGAAAAAAAATAGCTTCCATAAGCAAGAAGTTAGGTGAGTATAACTGGATTCCGTATTCAAAGAAAGAACTAGGACTGTGTTTCTTTGCTCTGCTTTATGTTCCCATGTCTTGGCATTATTCTCAGACCTCACATAGTGGCCTCTAACACCACCATGCTCTCCCCTTGGTGTAGTAAGATAGTTATAGTAACTCCTGCCTTGAATCTAAACTTGAAGACCTGGAAAGTTAAGGAGAGTTTTTCTTCCCTATCTTTTAGTTGAATAAAAGTTTCCTTCGGAAAGCTCTAATTGACTTAAGCCTAGGTCTCATGCTGACTCCACTTAAGCCATATGGGCTAAGAGGGAGTAAGTGGTATTCCAAGAAGAAATTCTTTGTAGCTCAGAACAGAGTGAATATATGAAGGGTAATGAAACACCCTTTCTAACTCAATGAAACTAAGCCATGCCCATGGGGCCACCTAAGACGGGCAGGTCATGGTGGAGAGACTGACAGAATGTGGTCCACTGGAGAAGGGAATGGCAAACCACTTCAGTATTCTTGCCTTGAGAACCCCATGAACAGCATGAAAAGGCAAAATGATAGGATACTGAAAGAGGAACTCCACAGGTCAGTAGGTGTCCAATATGCTACTGGAGATCAGTGGAGAAATAACTCCAGAAAGAATGAAGGGATGGAGCCAAAGCAAAAACAGTACCCAGTTGTGGATGTGACTGGTGATAGAAGCAAGGTCTGATGCTGTAAAGAGCAATATTGCATAGGAACCTGGAATGTCAGGTCCATGAATCACGGCAAATTGGAAGTGGTCAAACAAGAGATGGCAAGAGTGAACGTTGACATTCTAGGAATCAACGAACTAAAATGGACTGAAATGGGTGAATTTAACTCAGATGACCATTATATCTACTACTGTGGGCAGGAATCCCTCAGAAGAAATGGAGTAGCCATCATGGTCAACAGAAGAGTCCGAAATGCAGTACTTGGATGCAATCTCAAAAACACCAGAATGATCTGTGTTCGTTTCCAAGGCAAACCATTCATTATCACAGTAATCCAAGTCTATGCCCCAACCAGTAACGCTGAAGAAGCTGAAGTTGAACGGTTCTATGAAGACCTAAAAGACCTTTTAGAACTAACACCAAAAAAGATGTACTTTTCATTATAGGGGACTGGAATGCAAAAGTAGGAAGTAAAGAAACACCTGGAGTAACAGGCAAGTTTGGCCTTGGAATACAGAATGAAACAGGACAAAGACTAAGAGTTTTGCCAAGAAAATGTACTGGTAATAGCAAACACCCTCTTCCAACAACACAAGAAAAGACTCTACACGTGGACATCACCAGATGGTCAACACTGAAATCAGATTGATTATATTCTTTGCAGCCAAAGATGGAGAAGCTCTATACAGTCAACAAAAACAAGACCAGGCGCTGACTGTGGCTCAGATCATGAACTCCTTACTGCCAAATTCAGACTGAAATTGAAGAAAGTAGGGAAAACCATTATATCATTCAGGTATGACCTAAATCAAATCCCTTATGGTTATACAGTGGAAGTGAGAAATAGATTTAAGGGACTGGATCTGATAGAGTGCCTGATGAACTATGGACTGAGGTTCGTGACATTGTACAGGAGACAGGGATCAAGACCATCCCCAAGGAAAAGAAATGCAAAAAAGCAAAATGGCTGTCTGGGGAGGCCTTACAAGTAGCTGTGAAGAGAAGCGAAAAGCAAAGGAGAAAAGGAAAGATATAAGCATCTGAATGCAGAGTTCCAAAGAATAGCAAGAAGAGATAAGAAAGCCTTCTTCAGCGATCAATGCAAAGAAATAGAGGAAAACAACAGAATGGGAAAGACTAGAGATCTCTTCAAGAAAATTAGAGATACCAAGGGATACCAAGGTAACATTTCATGCAAAAATGGGCTCAATAAAGGACAGAAATGGTATGGACCTAACAGAAGCAGAAGATATTAAGAAGAGGTGGCAAGAATACACAGAAGAACTGTACAAAAAAGATCTTCACCACCCAGATAATCACGATGGTGTGATCATTCACCTAGAGCCAGGTATCCTGGAATGTGAAGTCACGTGGGCCTTAGAAAGCATCACTACGAACAAAGCTAGTGCAGGTGATGGAATTCCAGTTGAGCTATTTCAAATTGTAAAAGATGATGCTGTTAAAGTGCTGCACTCAATATGCCAGCAAATTTGGAAAACTCAGCAGTGGCCACAGGACTGGAAAAGGTCAGTTTTCATTCCAATCCCAAAGAAAGGCAATGCCAAAGAATGCTGAAACTACCGCACAATTGCACTCATCTCACACGCTAGTAAAGTAATGCTCAAAATTCTCCAAGCCAGGCTTCAGCAATACGTGAACCGTGAACTTCCAGATGTTCAAGCTGGTTTTAGAAAAGGCAGAGGAACCAGAGATGAAATCGCCAACATCTGCTAGATCATGGAAAAAGCAAGAGAGTTCCAGAAAAACATCTATTTCTGTTCTATTGACTATGCCAAAGCCTTTGACTGTGTGGATCACAATCAACTGTGGAAAATTCTGAAAGAGAATGGAATACCAGACCACCTGATCTGCCTCTTGAGAAATTTGTATGCAGGTCAGGAAGCAACAGTTAGAACTGGACATGGAATAACAGACTGGTTCCAAATAGGAAAAGGAGTACGTCAAGGCTGTATATTGTCACTCTGCTTATTTAACTTAGGCATGCAGAGTACATCATGAGAAACACTGGGCTGAAAGAAGCACAAGCTGGAATCAAGATTGCCCGGAGAAATTTCGATAACCTCAGATATGCAGATGACACCACCCTTATGGCAGAAAGTGAAGAGGAACTAAAAAGCCGCTTGATGAAAGTGAAAGAGGAGAGTGAAAAAGTTGGCTTAAAACTCAACATTCAGAAAACGAAGATCATGGCATCTGGTCCCATCACTTCATGGGAAATAGATGGGGAAACAGTGGAAACAGTGTCAGACTTTATTTTTTCTGGGCTCCAAAATCACTGCAGATGGTGACTGCAGCCATGAAATTAAAAGACGCTTACTCCTTGAAGGAAAGTTATGACCAACCTAGATAGCATATTCAAAAGCAGAGACATTACTTTGCCAACAAAGGTTCATCTAGTCAAGGCTATGGTTTTTCCAGTGGTCATGTATGGATGTGAGAGTTGGACTGTGAAGAAAGCTGAGCGCTGAAGAATTGATGCTTTTGATCTGTGGTGTTGGAGAAGACTCTTGAGAGTCCCTTGGACTGCAAGGAGATCCAAGCAGTCCATTCTGAAGGAGATCAGCCCTGGGATTTCTTTGGAAGGAATGATGCTATGGCCACCTCATGTGAAGAGTTGACTCATTGGAAAAGACTCTGATGCTAGGAGGGATTGGGGGCAGGAGGAGAAGGGAACGACAGAGGATGAGATGGCTGGATGGCATCACTGACTCGATGGACGTGAGTCTGAGTGAGCTCCGGGAGTTGGTGATGGACAGGGAGGCCTGGCGCGCTGCGATTTATGGAGTTGCAAAGAGTCGGACACGACTGAGTGACTGAACTGAACGAAACACCAGTTTTCACTACAAATAGCAAATAGTTAAGTTCTTCCTATGTTTCAGGCAATCTACTGTACATTTGTAAGATATCTTTTTTTTCCCCCAATCTCATGTCTACTCTATCTCATTTAACATCATAACCAACCTGTGAGGTAGGTATTATTTGCCTCATTTTATATATAGAAGAAAACAAAGTACAGTGTTTGGAAGATCAAGGAGTGAAGGTTTCAGTAAGAAGTGTGTCAAATGCAGTAGAAATTGCAAAGAGAATGGGAATAGTGGATCTTATGTAAAATAACATTTATTTTTTTTTAATGCAGAAATGCTTAAGGAAAAAAGCAAAACTAAGCCATGAACATATCATTCAGATATTCCTATGTTAAAACTATAAATGTATGGATAAAATATTATGAACATGATAACTTCAAACAATATAGAATATTATGAAATGAGGATTAAAAGCTTCCCTTTTCTCACCAGTGTCTCTACCCTTACAAAGCCTCCATTAAGTGTCTGCACATCTTTTGAGAAAAACATTTTAGTATCGACTAACTTGAATATATATCTCCTCCCCTCGTATTTTTTTTTATCACAAAAGAGATTGAGTTGCATAATACTGCTGTATAGTTTGTTTTTGTCATTTAAGATATTATAGACATCTTTTTGTATCGATACATATAGATTCATCTCATTTTTTAAATAGCTGTACAGCATTCTAGTTTGTCAGTTGAATGTGATTTTTTCTCAGCTAGTTGAATTAAAAGGATGAATTAAAGATGACTGCTTATTTTTAATTTTGGGAATCACATGGTTTATTGGCTCAAAGTTATTCGGCCATCCTGGATTATAAATATAACCAATATGAATAAGATTAAAGTATAGCTAGCTCTACTTAGAGCGAGAATTGCAAGGAAATGTGAATACCACTCCATATACATACCTAGGAAGCCCCAATACATACACTTCAAATACATACAAGAGTTGGAATAGGGTGGGGGTTGGAGGTCTTTAGTAATTGAACTATACTGCCAAGCCTGTTCCCATTGTTTATTAGGTGTTTGAATCGGTCCCTGGAAATGGTGCATCTTCCTCTGCCTTCCCTGTTATATAAGAGATCCCAGCTCTAGTCTACAAGTGGTTCTAGGATGGAACCAATCTGAGTAAAGATCTGCTTCTCTCTCACTCCTGTCTTTACTGGAAAAGAGGCTTAGGAGTCTAATCAGAGGTATCAATTTAGAAAACTGTTGATAAGAATTGTACTTTTAAAAACAGAGCCTTGGGTAATCGTCAGCAAACCATTAATTTCAACTGTTAGTATCAATAGCCATGGGTTAGCTAGTGTGCAAATGACCCAAACAGAACCTGCTGGAAACAAAGTTGTGATCTAATGCTTGCATTTGTTATCTGTCCTTCACTTCTGAGGCTCTCTGCTATGTTTTATCTATATGTATATTCTTGTTGACAAGTCATACCTTCTCTCTTTCCCTCCTAAAATTTTTCTCATTTTCTTAGTGCTTTTACCTTTTAGTTTTCTTTCTTAAATCTAATTTTCTTTCTTTCTTTCTTTCTTTTTTTTTTGTAAACTATCTTGGCTTTTTAAAGTGTACCATTCAGTGGCATTACATACATTCATATTGTTGTACTACTTTCACCTCCATCCATCCACAGAACTCTTCCTCTTGCAGAACTCAATCTCTGTCCTCATTCCTCCTTCCTGCTAGGTAATCACCATGCTACTTTTTGTATCTCTGTATTTGACTACTTTAGGTATTTCATATAAGGGGAGTTACATAGTATCTGCCCTTTTGTGACTGCTTTCATTTAGCATAATATTAAGTCTAATTCTTAACATTAATTCTTAATTCTATTCCACATTAAAAACACATGTATCTGGAATATGAGTGTATAATCTCTGATGAATATTTAAATTTCTGGGTTTTGATAGTACTATATAGAATTCTGTAATAAACAAGCTTGTATAGTTTGTGTATGTCTCTTGGTATACATTTACAGGTACTGCTGCTGCTGCTGCTAAGTCGCTTCAGTCGTGTCTGACTCTGGGCGACTCCATAGACGGCAGCCCACCAGGCTCCCCCATCCCTGGGATTCTCCAGGCAAGAACATTGGAGTGGGTTGCCATTTCCTTCTCCAGTGCATGAAAGTGAAAAGTGAAAGTGAAGTCGCTCAGTCGTGTCCGACCCTCAGCGACCCCATTGACTGCATGCAGTCTTCCAGGCTCCTCCATCCATATACTGATATATGACAAAATCCTACAACTAGGAATTCTTCCCAGGCAAATTCCTTATATATACCTACTTCAAATCAGTATCCTCTAACTCAAAATATGGCATAGATGTGTTAGATTGGCAAAACCTAGGTAATTTGCCTGTGTCCTAGCTATAAGGATGGCTACAGAGGAAATAATTTTTTTATTTGTAAGGTAGGAGATTCCCCAGAGCTGGAGAAGGAAATCAAAAGTGTTGAGGGGTGGGGCAAAAAAACAATCAATAACCATTATTACCGATTTCTGTTCTTCACTAATGTATGTGACTATGTTTCTGTATGTCAGTGCTGAGTTCTGGGTGTTTTGTATTTGGTCACTTGGACAACAGGAAATGGTATCCAGTTTTTTTCATTTTCATTTCTTTAATTAAAATTAAGGCTGTGCCTTGTTTCATGTTTTTGATTGCCCACTGACCATCCTTATTTATGTTTTTGTGAACTGTCAGTCTACAAATGGAAGTGCTCCATTATCAGTGTCCTTGATCAGATGACTTCTTGGGACCATGCTGTCTTAGTTATCTTCTGTTTCTGTTGTATTGCCAATTGATCCCTGTCCACTGGTTTCTTCTCCTTTGCCCCAAAACAGACTTCTTACATGGTATGTAAGAAGAAAAACATAGAGGCTAGTGTGACTGGAGCAGTTTGAGTGAAAAGAGAGGAAACAGGAGATGAGGTCAGAGAAATGATGTGTCTATTAGGACTCTGGAGAAAGAAGAGTTAATGTTGAAGCCTGTAGTCTTAGAGCTGGAAATTTGGGCAGAGTTACATGTGCTTCTAGCAAGACTTCCCTTTTCTCTCTTACGGAACTTTTCCTCAGCACCACAAACCTCCTAAGAAAACCATTCCAGGAAGAAGGCAATTTAAACTGATTATCCGCTTTCCTTTATTTGACCATGGGGACTATTTCATCATTCATTACATCCCTGTTTACCTCAGTTTCCACATTCAAGACTATTAATCCCCTGCATTAGTTCACTATTAAGTTTTAACTATTGATGACACTAACTTAAACATTTATTTTCTATCACTTAAAGTTTAGATAGGACTGGTAGGACTCGCTATAAGGTCAAGAATCTTGGTTCCTTCTGTTTTATTGCTGCATTATATATGTCTTGATGCATGGCAGGGAGCATGTTATTATTTTCCAAGTTTTTATTTGCCAGTTATATTGATTTGTATTGCTTTTATAAGAGGTACTTCATTTATTTTTCATATTGTCACTGTGGGTAACCATTACTGTTGGGTAGTGTTAATCTATTGCCCCCACCACAAGATATAAATCCCAGATTGGGCCATGAGGTTGATGATTTTGTAATATCCCCATTGGGTTTAAGAATTGTTGATGTCCTATGTGGCTCCACCCAGTTTTGAGGGCAGTTAAGAAACATAATCCTTATTTTGGATGGCTAGGAATGCAGCAAAAATTTAGATTCTCCTACCACAGAGGCAGGGAAGAATGAAGGACAGCTGGCTCTTTTTTTCCATTTTCCACCATCTGTCCTAAACTTAGCTCTTCCCCATCTAAATCCTACCACTCTACCTTTTGGAACTCACAGTATGTCACTGACTAAATCTATATTCTCAGTGTTTTGGAGTAAACGTTATAGTTTTGTCTTTTAACTTCTTAGTCTAATTTAAATCTGGTTGTTTCCTAAGGAAACTACTTTCCTCTTGGCTGTTTCAGGTGGAGGCAGTTTTGCATTTCAAACCTCCATGTGTCAAAGGACCTTGTTTCTCCTTAGGGTTCTGCACAATTGATTGTGTTTCTCTTTCCTCTTGTCCCTTTGAGACAAGTCTTACGAGATCAAACCATACTCTTCTTTGCCTTTTTGCAAACATCTACAGATCTCTTTGCTGTTTTTTCTTCATTCACTGAATAGTATTTTAGCATCTGGGTACTGTGTCTATCTCCACCACTATTCTTGTCCTTATTCGCAGTGATTTAACATCCCCAAATCAAGACCTTGGCCACCCACTTTGACAGTCTTTACCTACCTCATCATTAACAATATCTATACTTTCCCAAAATCTGTTTTAAGTATCTCATTGTCTGTCTCCACTTGTTTTTCTCTAGCTTACTTACTCTAGATCTTAATGCTGACAGTTCTTCAGACTTCAGTAGGACTTCTAGGCTGTTGAAGCTACCACCTGTTCAAGTTCTGCTGGGTAGTCCCATCCCATGGCTTTGAATGTAACCTTTGTGCTGATAACCCTCAAACTGAGGTCTCAATGATATCTCCAGCTCTGCCCTCTCCCTTAACTCCAGACTTATATATCTAATTTCTCCTTGAATTCGTCATTCAGATATCTAAAGTCACCTTAAAGTTAGCCAACCCAAAACAGAACTTTTATATCCCTTCCAACCTGTTCCTCCATTCAGTTCAGTTCAGTCACTCAGTTGTGTCGGACTCTTTGGGACCCCATGAACCGCAGCATGCCAGGCCTCCCTGTCCATCACTGACTCCTCGAGTCTACCCAAACTCATGTCAGTGAGTCAGTGATGAGTCAGTGATGCCATCTAACCATCTCATCCTCTGTCGTCCTCTTCTCCTACCTTCAGTCTTTCCCAACATCAGGGTCTTTTCAAATGTGTCAGCTCTTCGCATGAGGTGGCCAAAATATTGGAGTTTAACCTTAGACATCAGTCCTTCCAATGAACACCCAGGACTAATCTCCTTTAGGATGGACTGGTTGGATCTCCTTGCAGTCCAAGGGACTCTCAAGAGTCTTCTCCAACACCACAGTTCAAAAGCATCAATTCTTCTGAGCTTAGCTTTCTTTATAGTCCAACTCTCACATCCATACATGACCACTGGAAAAACCATAGCCTCGACTAGACGGACCTTTGTTGGCAAAGTAATGTCTCTGCTTTTTAGTATGCTGTCTAGGTTGGTCATAACTTTCCATTAGTCTTTTTCATTTCAGGAAATGGCAACTCCATTGTGCCTGTTGAAACTTGAGTCATTTTGGTTCCTCTTTCTCTTAAACAAAATTCATCAACAAATCCTGTATAATTTTATTTCAAAATATATTCAGAATATGACTCATTCATATCATTTGTACCCCTACTGCCTTCCTCTTCAATCCACTTTTCGTTCTCTCCTGGGTTATTGAAATCCTAACTGACCTCTTTGCTTCCAGTCTTGTTCATTTTTGCTTTTTTTTTCTTCTTCTTATACCATCTGTAGTGTCATCCATAGTGATATTTTAAAACTGTATATCAGATAACATCATTTCACTGGCTTCTCTGTTTATTCAGAAGAAAAAAGAGAAACTTTTATTGTGGTTTTCCAACCTTTATGTGATCTGTGTCCCTCCCTCTTCTTCCCCAGTTTATTGCCATCCTCTTCACTCACTCTGTAATGGCCATACTGGCCTTATGATCTGACTTAGCTTTAGCAGCATTACTAGCTACTGTATTTAGCAGAATTTGAAGGATAAATGTAGGATCAGGAAAATTAGTTTTGGAGCTGTGACAGTACTTGAGGATGATGATGGCTTTAGACTTATGTTAGAGGTACTGAGAAGTGGCCAGATTTGGAGTACGTTTTGGTAGTTTGGTGATCAGGATTTCCTGGGGACAGTTTTTCCTCTTTAGCCCTGTGACTGTTGACTCATGCTAGATCAAAGACAATTATAAATGATTTTTAGTAGCAGAAGCATAGTTGCTCCTGTCTGCTTCCTGTATAATGTTGCAAAATAGATTATTTGATACTCTAGAAATTTTCTGTTATTTCCCCTCCCATGCCACTTACCACTGACTAGTCAGATCCTTGGTCATCAATCCCTTTGGACAGCTAAAAACACCCCAATGCACCCCTCAGGCAGCTTTGCACTTCCCTGAATTGGCTGTGCTCTAATTTGTTGTTGTTGTTCATTAGCTAAGTTGTGTCCTACTCTTGCGGCTCCCATGGACTGCAGCATACCTTACTTCCCTGTCCACTATCTCCCTGAGTTTACTCAAATTCATGTCCATTGAGTCACTGATGCTATCTTACCATCTCATCCTCTGCTGCCCGCTTCTCCTTTTGCCTTCAGTCTTTCTCAGAGTCAGAGTCTTTCCCAGTGAGATCAGCTCTTCACATCAGGTGGCCAAAGTATTGGAGCTTCAGCACCAGTCCTTCCTGTGAATATTCAGGGTTGATTTCCTTTAGGATTGACTGGTTTGATCTCCTTGTAATCCAAGGGACTCTCAAGAGTCTTCTCCAACACCACAGTTCAAAAGCATCAGTTCTTTGGCACTCAGCGTTCTTTATGGTCCATCTCTCACATTCATACATGACTACAGGAAAAACCATAGCTATTCACTTATTCCTCTATTCATTCTCACATTAGAATGCACACATGCTTCATGCACATGATCTTCGCTCAATAGGATGTACAAAGAAGTGTTTTCTGAGCAAAAGAGAATCTTCCCAGTGTTAGGATGCCACCCTCCTCTTTCTCTGATTCCTTGGCACTATATTTCTGAACAGTTGCAAATTACTTTCTCATGAAAAACATTCTGTCTTTACTATCTATATGGGATAATGATTTCTTTTGGTAAGGAATGATTCCTAATTATTATGGATTTCAGCAGTTGGAGATATTTTGATGTAGGATACACCATGCCTTTGCTAAAGATCTTTAAAGTTTCTGGTTAAAACTGTGTATTCACACACATGAATTCTTGTCTATTATGTTGCTTCTCATTTCCAAAAGCAACAGTTTATCTGCCTTTATTCTTTTAAAATCCTTATAAGCTGGATGAGTTTGAATGTGAAACAGCAGCATGTTTTTACTTTTTTCCCCCCTCTAGTTAAAGGAGGTCTGATAGAAGGGAGGAAGTAGTTTCAAGAAAGGTGCTAAAACTCCTAAGGACCAAAAGTGAGCCTTAGAAGTGTGACTAGGAGAGATTATTTTCTTGCTCCGGCTGCTATACACAGATTATACTTTCAAGTTATACAGAAATCTTCTTAAGTGAACTGGAGCGGGGAGAAAGAAGATTTCTGACTTCCTAACTGTATATTAACTGGATAAAAAACTTCAGATTTTTTTCTATGGTCAGTACTCTTGCCTGGAAAATCCCATGGACGGAGGAGCCTGGAAGGCTGCAGTCCATGGGGTCACTGAGGGTCGGACACGACTGAGCGACCTCACTTTCATTTTTCACTTTCATGCATTGGAGAAGGAAATGGCAACCCACTCCAGTGTTCTTGCCTGGAGAATCCCAGGGATGGGGGAGCCTGGTGGGCTGCCGTCTATGGGGTCGCACAGAGTTGGACACGACTGAAGCGACTTAGTAGCAGCAGCAGCAGCAACTTTCTACACATCCTCACAAATTTATGAGTAAGTGAAAAAGGTGCTTTGAGGTATAGCTGTATTTTTGCTAAGCTAAGTCACGTCAGTCGTGTCCGACTCTGTGCGACCCCATAGACGGCAGCCTGCCAGGCTCCCCCATCCCTGGGATTCTCCAGGCAAGAACACTGGAGTGGGTTGCCATTTCCTTCTCCAATGCATGAAAATCATTACCTCTTTCTTAGATAACTTGCTTATTTTTCACTTTGCCATCGTGGCAGCCATAACTGGTGGGCAGTCTGTTTACCTCCAATATAATGTAAATCTTAGATTTGATCTAGGTTGATGATGTCATAGTATTCCCATGTGGGTTCCATAATTAAATCCCATAAAAATGTATCTTAGCCTTTGATGAGACCTTTGGAATTTATTTTAATGTATATCCATTCACTGGAAAAGGTCAGTTTTCATTCCAACCCCAAAGAAAGGCAATGCCAAAGAATATTCAAACTATTGCACAATTGGACTCATCTCACACACTAGCAAAGTAATGCTCAAAATTCTCCAAGCCAGTCTTCAACAATACATGAAGCATGATATACTGGATTTAGAAAAGGCAGAGGAACCAGAGATCAAATTGCCAACATCTGTTGGATCATCGAGAAAGCAAAAAAGTTTCAGGAAAACATCTACTTCTGCTTTATTGACTACACCAAAGCCTTGACTGTGTGGATTGCAACAAACTGTGGAAAATTCTGAAAGAAATGGAAATACCAGACCACCTTACCTGCCTCCTGAGAAATCTGTATGCAGGTCAAGGAACAACAGAATTGCACGTGGAACAACAGACTGGTTCCAAATTGGGAAAGGAGTATATTGTCCAAATCGGGAAAGGAGTATATTATTGGGAAAGGCTGTATATTGTCACTCTGCTTATTTAACTTATATGCAGAGTGTATCATGTGAAATGCCGGGCTGGATGAAGCACAAGCTGGAATCAAGATTGCTTGGAGAAATATCAATAACCTCAGATACACAGGTGACACCACCCTTATGGCAGAAAGCAAAGAAGAATTAAAGAACCTCTTGATGGAAGTGAAAGAGGCAAGTGAAAAAGTTGGCTTAAAGCTCAACATTCAGAAAACTAAGATCATGGCATCCGGTCACATCACTTCGTGACAAATAGATGGGGAAACAGTGAGAGACTTTATTTTTTTGGGCTCCAAAATCACTGCAGATGGTGATTGCCACCATGAAATTAAAAGACTAGCTGTGACCAACCTAGACAGCATATTAAAAAGCAGAGACATGACTTTGCCAACAAAAGTCTGTCTAGTCAAAGCTATGGTTTTTCCAGTAGTCATGTATGGATGTGAGAGTTGGACTATAAAGAAAGCTGAGCGCTGAAGAATTGATGCTTTTGAACTGTGGTGTTGGAGAAGACTCTTGAGAGTCCCTTGGACTGCAAGGAGATCCAACCAGTCCATCCTAAAGGAAATTAGTCCTGAATATTCATTGGAAGGACTGATGCTAAAGTTGAAGCTCCCATAGTTTAAAAAATCTTTTGATTAGGCCTCAGGACAGCCCTTGGAAATTATTTACCTGGCCAGATTTACTGACATTCTGTACTTGTAGGACTGTTTTAGGCAGGTTGCAGAGAACCTCAGAAGTCCCACCTAAAGCCTCCAGTCACCCATTGGCTGAATTAGTCCACTGACTAGTTTTCTTCCTCTTTCCATGTATTTGATGCCAGCAGGATTGAAAGTGCTTCAGTCATCAGGGTGCTAAGATGTTTTGTTTGCTTTTAATTTTTTGTGTATGTATATTTGTTTTTAATGTGTATTCTGTATTTTCCTCCTTTTATTTTTACAGTGAATTCAATCAGGTGGCATTTAAAAAATTTTGCTGGAAGGTGGAGACATGAGACTGAAGATATCTCTTTCAAAAGAACCCAAGCATATCCTTTTAATACTTATAAACCTTATTGTGATCTCCTTATTGTAGTATTATTAAAAGTTTTCTTCTCTTTTGTAGTCTAGTTGGAGAATGGATTTTTTCTTCATTCCTTTAATGATAGTTTTGTAAATTATTTCTGAAATATTTGAGGTCATATGTTGCAGGTATTTTTCCAAAGCAAATTATTTGCTCTAAATCTTACTTTCAAATATTTATTAACCTTTTTCTTACTTTACTTTAGTACTACTGTACTTAAGTACATAAAAAACGGTTGGTTTTTGTTTAGTCTAAAATCTTAAAAAGAAGTTTTTTTTTTTTTTTTTTTAAAGTAATTTCTCTCTTAATAAGACCTAGTATGTTTTCACTGAATTCTGTTCTGTTTTTTCATACTCATAATAAAATGGAGGGTAAGCTGGGGAAGTCTGAGCAGTCAGACCTTTATTATTTCATGTGTGAATGTGGCAATTATAAATATTTTATCAAATGCATGACCCTGTATTTTGTCAGCAAGAACTCCCAATTATATGTCAGAAAGATTGGTAGGCCCCTTTACCTTCATTCGTAGTTATTTAGACCAGTGCTTCTAAAAGTATCATCTTCAGACTTTATTACAGGCCTGTGAAGGGATAAGAACAGAAATTGAAAGTGAGAGGGAAGAAATTTTTGTAGCAATTTGACAGTCACAACATCCAAATGTAAGATCATTTTCCTAGCAATTCATTTTTATTTTATCTTACAAAATGTTGCTCTTCGACAGGTTTGAAATAAAGAAAAATGTGATCCTTCAGCCATAGAAAAGCAGCGTTTTAGACATTTGATCAAATGTTTTGAATTCGTATTACTTTTTTTTTTACTGTTTGAGTGAAGATGTAATTCCTTTTATTTCTCATTGAATCACTTTTATTCTTTTTTCAAAGTGTGCCCTCAGGAGTTCATGCTTTTTACAGTCTTATAGATTTTGACTGTCTAGTGTCTGCTTTTACCTTTTCAAGCTGAAGAATAATGATCCTTTTAGACTTTCTTATTCTAGCAGTCCTCTTATTTCTCCCATAATTTTAGTTGACGTAATAGTTTGAAGACACCTCGCATATGTCTGCTGGGTACTTACATCTGTTTTTATGAGGATAAAATTAATGTTTTTTTGTTTTGGAGTGTGTGTGTTTATTTTCTTTCTAGGTTTTAACAGACACTCTCCCTTTGTATAATAAAGGTTTTAACTAACAATGTTTAAGCCATGACAGTTATACTGGAAGAATTTTTTTCAGTAATGGTCTAGTGATATCAAGGTTCTTTTGTTTAGATTTTACTTGGAATTCTGAGTATTCCAATGCCACTTTGTTACCTATTTGTGCAGACTCATCAGACCCTTCTATAATTTCATTTTTTACCTTTCTGGTTATTTGCTTAATCTATCATATTTCGAAGTATTAAAAAAAACTTAGAACATCCCAGAATAATTATGGCACATAGTCTCTTTCTTTTTTCTTAGAGTTTATTGATTGCTTGGATAGAAAGCATTGATGAAAAGAGAAGGAAGTAAAATGATTATACAATAACAACAAAAGAGCAAACAACCCAACTAGGATGATACGGTAATATAGAAATCCGTATATAAACAGGAGAAAGCATCTCTCATAAAAGACAATCTAAAGTTCCTTCTGTAGGATACACAACTCTGCTAGGGTAAGTGCCTGTTCTAATGGAGGAAGTAAGGGCCACTTTAGCACCTCAATTTATAGAAATCTACTTGATAAATCAGAGACCAAAAAATAGGTTAAAGTAAGAATTTTAGGGTTTATATCTTATCCATATCACCTTGTGTGGGCAGTAAATTGTAACTAAATTACTTCCTGAATTTAATGTCAGGAAGTTTGGTAGGATTTTAGTTTCAGCTATTAAGCTGTAAATTTTTTCCTGGGTAAATTATTATGTCATTTAAGCAGGTATTTAACTGTTATATTTCAGTGTTCTTCTAGCAGTTGATTTTTAAAAACTTATCAAAATGATACATGCTTATTCTAATAACAGTACAGATATAGGTAAATAAAAAAATACATATTTCCCTTTTCTCCCCACTTATCCTGCAACAGATTAGGTCTTTCATCCCTTTTAATCTGTTAGGTGTCTTTCTGCATCTTTTGGCCTTGTTTATAGAATCTTTTGTAACACATTTAAAAATTTTTCATGTATTAAATCTTTCTTTTTTTCTCTTTTGGCGCCTGGGTTTCTTATCCTGCTTTCCATTCTTACAACTGTTTTGATAGATGCTTATTTTCCTTTCCTTATATGGAAAAAATATGAAAGTCCTACACTGGAAAAGTAGGTTTTGAAGCTTGAAACATTTGACCTTATTTTATACTGTTCTTATAATCTGCATCTGCAAAATATTGTGTTTGTTAAAACTGAAGACTTTTGTGTGTTTTATGTCTCCTTAATATGGTGACACATCAAGAATTAGTGAGCTGTGTGGGCTGGACTACTGCTGAAGAGCTGTATTCATGTAGTGATGATCACCAGATAGTGAAGTGGAACTTGTTAACCGGTGAAACAAGTCAAATAGTAAAGCTGCCTGATGATATTTACCCAATAGACCTTCATTGGTTTCCAAAAAGTTTAGGCATAAAGAAACAAACTCAAGCAGAAATCTTTGTCCTCACAAGTTCTGATGGTAAGTTTTTAATAAACATTATTTGCTCATCTTTGTTTTTAAAAGACACTGCTTCTTATTATAACTTATGTTTTGAGTTGTTTGTCCATTTCCTGTGTGGTCAGTTGGTCTGTGTATAGACTGTAAGACCAACTGTCATAGAAGAAAGTGAGTTAAACTGGCATATACTGAAATCGAGTGTGAACCTTGGGCTTTACTTTTTCTGTGTTCACAGATATTGTTGTGCTTTTAACAGTTTTGGTTTCTAATTTCTTAAAGTTTAACTGTGTAAAATAACCACACTAAAAATAGGTATAACACACATTCATTTAGTAAGGTCTCTATTAAATAAAGTCTTTATTTTCTAGTACATGCTAATTTGGGCTTCCCAGATGGCACTAGTGGTAAAGAACCCACCTGCCAATGCAGGAGATGTAAGAGATGCAGGTTGGACCCTGGGTTGGGAAGATCCCCTGGAGAAGGACATGGCAACCCACTCCACTGTTCTTACCTGGAGAATACAATGAATGGACAGAGGAGCTTGGCAGGCTACAGTGCGAAGAGTCAGATAGGACTGAAGCAACTTAGCATGCACACTAATTTTCACTTACAGAGGTGGAAAGTAGTTTGATCATAGTCTTATTATTGGTGAGTGAAAAGCACCATTTTTCTACTTTTTAAGGCGATGTTTTTGTTTCTTAGAAATAACTTGAACTGTTTTCTGTCTGTGCATGCGCGTGTGCTAAGTTGCCTCAGTCGTGTCTGACTCTTTGCGATCCTATGGACTGTAACCCACCAGTCCATGGGGATTCTCCAGGCAAGAATACTGGAGTGGGTTGCCATGCCCTTCTCCAGGGGATCTTCCCAACCCAGGGATTGAATCCACGTCTCTGATGTCTCCTGCAATGGCAGGCAGGTTCTTTACTAGTGCCACCTGGGAAGACCTTTCCATCTGTATTACACTTTATCTATGGTGTCAGTTAGGAGTACTTTCATCAAAGTAACAGAAACTCATTAGGCTAACAACTTACTTACGCACAGCTGGAGTTTTCTGGTTTACCTAGCTCCTGGGGAAGCTCTTTAAGCACAGAGGCAGCAGGCCCCTGATCCTTACCATCTCTTGGACAGACTCTCCCCAGGTGAGCATGAATGGCAGCCAGCAGCCCAAGGCTTAACTTAAAAGAAGAGGAAAGTCAGCAGACACAGTGCCTCTTCCTCAGTCCCTCTTGTAGTCAGCTTGCAGAAAGGGTCCTGGACAAGCTTGGGTCGTCTGCCCATCACTGAGTGAATCATTTTAGTCAAGGGATTGGGACACTGATTGCCTGAGCATGGCAGGCCTTTGGCCACTGTGGAAAGGGAAAGAGAAGAGGGCTTTTGTAGCCACAAGAAGAAAAGGATGTTATGGCAAACAATCACATCAGATCCCAGTTCTTTTACAGGCAGAATGTATGGCAGTTTTTAATCTTACTTCCTGAATCTTGATTAGATGAAATATTGTTTGAAAGTATTTAATACAGTGCCTAGTGCTTACAAGATTGACTCTGAAAAGAGCTAGACTTGTTTACCTCTGATGATAATATGAAGGGTTGACTTAAAAAAACGTAATTTTGATATAATTTCACGTTTATAGAAAAGATGTAAGAATTGTAGAGATAATTCCTGCATTCTTTATTCATATTCACTTAATTGATAACATTTTGTCCCATGTACTTATCATTGCTACTCTTTTCTCTCTCTCCTGCCCTCCACACATACTTTTTCCTGAAACATTTGAGAGTAATTTACAGACATCCCACTTTAACCATATATCAGTTCAGTTCAGTTCAGTCGCTCAGTTGTGTCCAACTCTTCACAACCCCACGGACCACAGCACACCAGGCCTCCCTGTCCATCACCAACTCTGGGATCTACTCAAACTCATCTCCACTGGGTCGGTGATGCCATCCAACCATCTCATCCTCTGTCGTCCCCTTCTACTCCTGCCTTCAATCTTTGCTAACATCAACGTCTTTAACAATGAGTCAGCTCTTCGCATCATGTGGCCAAAGTATTGGAGTTTCAGCTGTAGCATTGGTCCTTCCAATGAACACTTAGGACTGATCTCCTTTAGGATGCACCGGTTGGATCTCCTTGCAGTCCAAGGGACTCCCAAGAGTCTTCTCCAACACCACAGTTCAAAAGCATCAATTCTTCTGAGCTTAGCTTTCTTTATAGTCCAACTCTCACATCCATACATGACTACTGGAAAAACCATAGCTTTGACTAGACAGACTTTTGTTGGCAAAGTCATGTCTCTGCTTTTTAATATGCTGTCTAGGTTGGTCATAACTTTCCTTCCAAGGAGCAAGTGTCTTTTAATTTCATGGTTGGAATTGCCATCTGCAGTGATTTTAGAGCCCCCAAAAATAAAGTCAGCCACTGTTTCCACTATTTCCTCATCTATTTGCCATGAAGTGATGGGACTGGATGCCATGATCTTAGTTTTCTGAATATTGAGCTTTAAGCCAACTTTTTCACTCTCCTCTTTCACTTTCATCAAGAGGCTCTTTAATTCTTCTTCACTTTCTGCCATAAGGGTAGTGTCATCTGCATATCTGAGGTTATTGCTATTTCTCCCAGCAGTCTTGATTCCAGCTTGTGCTTCATCCAGCCCAGCATTTCTCATGATGTATAAATTAATTAAGCAGGGTGACAATATACAGCCTTGACGTACCCCTTTCCTTTTTTGGAACCAGTCTTTTGTTCCATGTCCAGTTCTAACTGTTGTTTCCTGACCTGCATACAGATTTCTCAAGAGGCAGATCAGGTGGTCTGGTATTCCCATCTCTTTCAGAATTTTCCACAGTTTATTGTGATCCACACAGTCAAAGGCTTTGGCATAGTCAATAAAGCAGAAATAGGTGTTTTTCTGAAACTCTCTTGCTTTTTCCATGATCCAGCGGATGTTGGCAATTTGATCTCTGGGTCCTCTGCCTTTTCTAAAACCAGCTTGAGCATCTGGAAGTTCACAGTTCATGTATTGCTGAAGCCTGGCTTGGAGAATTTTGAGCATTACTTTACTAGCGTGTGAGATGAGTGCAGTTGTGTGGTAGTTTGAACATTTGTTGGCATTGCCTTTCTTTGAGATTGGAGTGAAAACTGACCTTTTCCAGTCCTATAACCACTTCTGAGTTTTCCAGATTTACTGGCATATTGAGTTTCAGCACTTTCACAGCATCATCTTTCAGGATTTGAAATAGCTCAACTGGAATTCTATCAGTTGCACCCACTTGACTTGACCTCCAGGAAGTCTAGCTCTAGGTGAGTGATCACACCATCGAGATTATCTGGGTCGTGAAGCTCTTTTTTGTACAGTTCTTCTGTGTATTGTTGCCACCTCTTCTTAATAGCTTTTGCATCTGTTAGGTCATACCATTTCTTTCCTTGATTGAGCCTATCTTTGCATGAGGTGTTCCCTTGGTATCTGACTCTAGGTGAGTGATCACACCATCATGATTACCTTTGTCATTAACCATATGTGCTGCTACTGCTGCTGCGGCTAAGTCGCTTCAGTTGTGTCCGACTCAGTGCGACCGCAGCCCACCAGGCTCCCCGTCCCTGGGATTCTCCAGGCAAGAGTACTGAAGTGGGTTGCCATTGCCTTTTCCGTTAACCATATATACTTCAATGCATTTCCTAAGAATAAGGATTTTTCTGTTACTTAACCACAATACATTGATCAAAATCAGGAAATTTAACACTGATATAATATTGTTACCTAATCTACAGTTTGTATTCAAATTTTAGCAAGTGTCCTAATTATGTCTTTTATAGAAATTTTTTTTTCTTGTAAAGAATAACATTGTTTTTGTCATATCTCACTAACTTCCTTTAATCTGGAGCAAATCTTCCATCTTTCTTTTATGATCTTGACTGTTTTGAAGAATATGGGCCTGTTATTTTTATAGAATATCCAATCAATTCACTTTTGTCTGATTTTTCCTTATGATTAAATTGAGCTATACATTTTTAACAGTAATACTTAAGGCATCAGAGTGGAAAATTCATAATTCTGGTTTGACCCCTTACTGGTGACATTAACTTTGATTACTTTGAAAGGTTGTGTTCACTAAATTAATCTACTGTGAAAGTGAAAGTGAAGTCGTGTCTGACTCTGTGACCCCATGGACTGTAGCCTACCAGGCTTCTCCGTCCATGGGATTTTCCAGGCAAGAGTACTGGAGTAGGGTGCCATTTCCTTCTCCACTGTAAAGTTAATGTTTTTCCCTTTTAGTACATAATTTCTAAGTGGATACTTTCAGACTATATAAAAATATTCTCTTCCTCCTCAAATTTTCTCCCACTATCTTAGCTGAGTCATTTATTACTAAGATGGTTGCCGAATGATATTTTTTTAAATGCCATAATATCTTTTATATTGATTAGTTGGTATTCTTCTTCAAAGAAGAGCCTTCTGTCTCCCGCCCATTTGTTTATTTGTTTACTTACATCAGATTAGACTCATAGATTCTTATTTTATTTCATTTTTAAGTTATTCATTCTTTTTTATAATTAGCGAATAATTGCTTTACAGTGTTGTATTGGTTTCTGCCATATGGCTGCTGCTGCTGAGTCGCTTCAGTCGTGTCCGACTCTGTGTGACCCCATAGACAGCAGCCCACCAGGCGTCCCCGTCCCTGGGATTCTCCAGGCAAGAACACTGGAGCGGGTTGCCATTTCCTTCTCCAATGCTTGAATGCCATATGACAACAGAAATCAATTATAACTATATATGTGTGTGTGTGTGTGTGTGTGTGTGTATATATACACATATATATATCTACTCCCTCTTGAATCTCCCTCCCACCCCACACCCCATCCCATCCCTTGTTTTATTTCTTGAGCATCCTATTACTATCATTTACAAATTTCAACGTTAAAATTGCCACAGATTTGGCCAGTGGGAGCTCCATGAAGCCAGGTCAAATGAATTTTTGTTTTGCCGTGGGGGGTGTGTTTCCTCATCTTTTGAGCACTTTGCTGGCACAAGATGTTCCAGGTTAATTTTGTACTTTCCCAGTCCCAACTTCCAAATCAGCTGTTTCTCCAAGGAGACTTGTTCTTTTTTTGTGTGCTTGATGATATCTAAAAGCCAAGATGACAGTGCTAGGTGTGTGCATTTCAGTGGGATATGTTTGCTTCAAGGCCCTCTCATAGAATGGAGCTAAGAAATATATGTTGAAAACATACACATCTACAGCTATTTCTTCCTCCCTCCCTCACTTCCTTTACTTCCTTTCCCTTCCTCCTGTGTTTCCTCCCTCCCGTGTTTCCTCCCTCCCTTCCTTCCATGGTTCCTTCCCGTGACAAAAGCCATAAGTTAATTTTGATACTGCCAATTCTAGTTCAGCACTGCAGGGTTAATTCTAGTCTTTTTTCTCAATACTTGGAAACAGTGTGGAAGCTTGGCTCCCATTATTATCAGTATGTTTACTCACTTGTTTAATTCTACAATACATAGTAGGTTGTTTTAGAATTGCTAATCCATACAATTTCAAAAAAAAAAAAGTTTAATATTTGTTTTTGTGCTTGTGTGCTTAGTTGTGTCCGACTTGTGACCCCCTGGACTGTAACTCTCCAGGCTCCTCTGTCCATGGAATTTTCCAGCAAGAATACTGGCATAGGTTGCCATTTCCTTCTCCATAAGAAACTGTATTTTATTTTTAGGTTTATTACAAAGTAAAAAAAATAAGGTAACCTAGCATAACTAGATGTGGGAAGAAGAGAGAACCAAAGCAGAGTAGTTGAGTCTTTTCTCCTAGGTGAAATTACGAGTATCTTGGATCTTGTGAAAGAGAAAGCAAAAGATGATAGTTCAAAGGAAAAAAGTGGAAGAGTGAGACTAGAAACAGAATCCAGAAGTAAAAATGAAAAATGAAATGAAAAAGAAATATTCAAAAACAGAAGAAAGTGGATGCCATTCGAAGGTGGTTGGTCAAGGGTTTCCTGTCAGATAAACATCTGAGATCATTTTATATATGGATGCTGTGTTCTCTGTTAATCAAATACTATAAAAAGAAGTATTATTCTGGTTTGAAAATATATGTAATATGAGATCTACACAACACATTTTTAAGTGTATAGTACAATATTTAATAATTTTATATATATATAAACATGGAGACATGTATAAACTTGGAGAAAATATATATATATTTATATAATTTTGCGTAACCACAATGTTGTACAGCAGATCGCTAGGTTACAGATTTTGGAGTTCATCACTATTCCCTTTGTTATACCCTCTCCATCTTCTGTGTTAGTGGTAACATTAAAAAAAAAACAACAAACATGGGATTTGGGGGTCAGATCCTGAAGTACATAAAGCAGACTCTTGCCAAGTATTTTGTCTCACCAATAATTCTCTCTTCACTGTTATTACCTCTTTTTTGAATATTTCATGCAGCTGTATCCTACTTTTTAGAGGTGATATTTCTTTCACGATGTGTTAAAAGATTTATATTCAAAGAAGAATTATTTGAAATGCATTAGGGGAACTGCTTTGTAAAGGAATTCTGGTATAAAATCTCCTGTAAATCCAATAAACACTCCTTAAATTATATTTAGTGAAAGTTGAATTTTTTATACATTGTTAAATATCTTAAAGTAAGCCTTTTATTCTCTTATTAGTTAATAAGTACATTTAAAATCCCACTTTAAAAAGAATTTTTGTGTTCATTTGTTTTTATCAGAAGTTAGTGGTTACTGATCTCTTTGGCTTTTTACAACCATCTGCCAAAAGATTTCTGCTATAAAGCAGTCTGCAGAAGTGCTCATGTGACCTTTTTTCTAATATCCTATTCCAAGCTGCCTCATGTTTCCATGGACATTTCTTAAGGCATTTCTAACCTTGAAAAATGTGTTTCATATAATTTTAATCTACTTCCTCTGTTCTTTTAAATAGCATTTTCCTCTTTTTAGTTTATCTTTAATAATAAAAGATTAATTTTTTACATTTGGCTGTAAATATCCATGTTTTTTACCCAAATCATCCACTGTTTAATCAATGAATTGCTATCAATTAAATAAATGAATGAATTGTTTATATCTCTTCCCAACCCTACCCTTAGCAAATAATTAGAGGTAATTTATTTGGTCTCTAGTTTTTTGGTCTAGCACTTTAAAAAGTTTATAGAAAAGCTGAAGGGAAGAAGAACTAAAATTGTTAAAGGAATAATTATGTTAAAAAATTGTTTTTGATATATGTAGTTTTATACTTAGGCTTTACTTGGGTTGTGCTATTCAAGCAATGTGTAACAATCAGACAAACTACAAAGGTCAAAGATTTATTGAGTGCCAAGTCTATGCAAAGAGCTAGCCTTAGTTGTCTCAGTGTGTGTCTTCTGTGAGGTTGTGGAAAGTAAGAATTCAGCATTTGTCAGAAAGTCAGATTACATATTTTAGGATAAGAAATATCTGATCAAAGTACATAAAATTTCTAAATACGTTGAAAAGAAATTTATGGACCTTTCATTTATGGTTCACGAGTTGCTTGGTTAATCTATTTGATAGATTCGTTCATGACATGTAGCAATTTAGTATGTGGATATTTTGTGTTAGGCAGCATGCTAACATTTAGTGAAATAGACTTGGATAAAGTAAATATTGGCCACTCACTATATGTCATCTTTCTAGTTTCCTCTTTTGAAATTCACCCCCACTCATATTTTCTCTGTAAAACAATGCATTAAAAAAGTATATCCAAATTAATTTTTTTAGTCTCATAAAGAGAGTACTAGTACAGTTGAATTCAAAGTAATCTTATTGCATTGAAAAATGACCCAGAGGCAAATATAAAATTAAAAGGAAGATATGAGGAAAAGTAGATGGCACTAGTGGGTGGTTAGATGAAGGAAAGGAGTAGTTTATTGATGAGGGCCTAGAAAATAAATGATCAGATTGAATGAGAAAAAAAAAGAATGTCAAAGTCTTAAGTTACTAAATATGGTTACTGAGTTGGTTGAACTTAATGAATGCTGTTTATGTAAAAGCACTATTGCAAATAAAACTATGACTAAGACATGGCCCCTTGAAAAGAATTACAGCCCAATTAAAAATGCTGCAACAGAGCTACAAATAATATGCAATGTGTGTAAAATGGAGGAATGATTTTCTTGATGGAAATGGTTTGCTGGTCAGTGAAATAACCACAAGATGCTAGGTATAAAATATTTGAAAACCATCTGTATTAGAATTCTCCAGAGAAACGTTTTAAAGCCACCTAAAGCATCTGACTTAAATATATTTTTAATGAATTGTTAGTAAGAATCTTGAGAAGTCTTAAGTTAAAAATGAATTCAAACAAACCCTTTGAGGCAAAATCTGATTAGGCAAGCCACATTATTATTTTATAGCAAAAAAAGATATACATTTTTTTTGGGGGGGAGTGGATTTCTAATTCCACTTACAGTTAGTTGGCTCTCAGTATCCAAAGGGGTTGGTTCCAGGACCCCTGTAGATACTAAAATCTACAGATGGCCAAGTCCCTTGTGTAAAATGGCATAGTATTTGCACAAAACCTACACACATCCTCCCATATACTTTAAGTCATCTCTGAAAGTGAAAGTGAAGTTGCTTAGTTGCATGGGACTCTTTGCGACCTCATGGACTGTAACCCACCAGGCTCCGCTGTCCATGGGATTGTTCAGGCAAGAATACTGGAGTGGGTTGCCATTTCTTTCTCCAGGGGATCTTCCCAACCCAGGGATCGAACCTGGGTCTCCCGCATTGCAGGCAGACTTTTTACCCTCTGAGCCACTAGGGAAGCAAGTCATCTCTAGACATCTCTAGACTACTTATAATACCTCAGTTCAGTTCAGTTCAGTCACTCAATTGTGTCCGACTCTTTGCGACCCCATGAATCGCAGCATGCCAGGCCTCCCTGTCCATCACCAACTCTCAGAGTTCACTCGGACTCACGTCCATCGAGTCAGTGATGCCATCCAGCCATCTCATCCTCTGTCGTCCCCTTCTCCTCCTGCCCCCGATCCCTCCCAGCATCAGAGTCTTTTCCAATGAGTCAACTCTTCGCATGAGGTGGCCAAAGTACTGGAGTTTCAGCTTTAGCATCATTCCTTCCAAAGAAATCCCAGGGGCTGATCTCCTTCAGAATGGACTGGTTGGATCTCCTTGCAGTCCAAGGGACTCAAAGTTGTAAATACAATGTAAATGCTATGTAAATAGTTCATGGTGCAGGGCAAATTCAAGTTCTGTTTTTGGAGCTTTCTGGGCTTTGTTTGTTTGTTTTTTTTTTGGTAGGTTGAGTCCAAGGATTTCAGAACCCTTGAATATGAAGGACCACCTGTACTTAGTTATTTTATCAAAAACTATATATTACTAGACTTCATGATCATTCAAAACAACACTGCAGTTGTTTTGGCTTCCTGTAGTACTTACTCTTTGTATAGTTGATTTGTTCCCTTGACATCTCTTACATACTTTGCTTAGGTCTTGTAAGTTTTCTGCTGTTCGCCTATAAATGTGTGAACTTTCAATGACAGCAACCAAATAACCTACTTCTTTTTGTCTACCTGGTGCCTGGTACAGTGTAAAATAAGGCAAGGATTTAAAAAATTGGGGCTTGTCCTTTAAATTAAAGAAGGAGGCCTTTAGACTTGAGGTGACTCTAATGGTGTATATACGTCAGCAAGTCAAAATCTAAGCCTGTAAATGAATGCTTCAAGATTACAAAATTGAAACCAAAGGACAACCAATCACAGACAGCCAACTAGGCTTTAAGCTATAGTCAGTCAGTAATATCCTTAGTTTTGTCATTTCTCTGTACCTGAGCTCCTGTCAGTGGAGCATTCCTAACCATTTAAGGTTTGGCACTGCTGAATTGGAATTGATTTCTGTGCAAATAAACTCAGTATTTTTTAATATGCCTCAGTTTTTAAATTTTTTTTTAACAGTGTTCAAGTATTTAGATCCTCTCTTCGCCATAATTCCTTCTACAACCTGTTTTTAAAAAAACAGGTTATATAACTTTTTCTAGCTTTTCTATCGGAGAAGCAATGGCACCCCACTCCAGTACTCTTGCCTGGAAAATCCCATGGACGGAGGAGCCTGGAAGGCTGCAGTCCATGGGGTCGCTGAGGGTCGGACACGACTGAGCAACTTCACTTTCACTTTTCACTGTCATGCATTGGAGAAAGAAATGGCAACCCACTCCAGTGTTCTTGCCTGGAGAATCCCAGGGACGGGGGAGCCTGGTGGGCTGCCGTCTCTGGGGTCGCACAGAGTTGGACACGACTGGAGTGACTTAGCAGCAACAGCAGCTTTTCTATAACCATTTTTTTAAAAAAAGCAAAACTTCAAAATTCTGCTTAAACAGAAGGCTTTGTTGATATTCCTCTTGGGTTCCTTTGACCATATTCCAGTAGAATTTTATTGTCCCTCTGAACTATCATAGTATCATATATATATTCTGTCACCCCACTTGTTTCAAGGTTTTATAATTTTGCTTTTGTGCCTGTTTTCCAATAGATTTATGCACTCCTCAAGAGTAAGAATAATTATATAATTTGCCCTGTATCTCTGATGCCTAGCACCATGCTGACTAGTCTAATAGTTGGTTCTCAACAGATACTTGTTGATTGGATAAATTAATTTAATAAAATAGATTTCTCAAGTATAATTTCTTTTAGGCAAATTTCATCTGATTTCTAAGTTAGGAAGAGTGGAAAAAAGTGTGGAAGCTCACAGTGGAGCAGTGCTGGCAGGACGATGGAATTATGAAGGAACAGCATTAGTTACAGGTAAGTTATCTGCAGAAATGACATTTAAAATGAATTTTTTAAAGAAAAATTTCCAGAAGAACAGAATGTTTTAATTGAGCAGTAGTGTCTTTCCTTGTCTAATAGCAAGTAATTGGCACAGTATTGATCTAGACTGTTATATAATGTTATAATTCAGAGTGTCATATTAGTTTTCTTACATGGCTAGTGGAGAACATTCTGTCAAGAAGGTTTTGAAATAATCAGATATTGAGTAAATATGTTTAATTCTTCAAAATATTCTCATTTAAATACGTGTGTGTGTGTGCCCGTGCGTGCACACGTTAGTTGCTCTGTCATGTCTGACTCTTTGCGACCCCATGGATTGTAACTTGCCAGGCTTCTCTGTCCATGGAATTCTCCAGGCAAGAATACTGGAGTGGGTTGCCATTCCTTTCTCTAGGGGATCTTCCTGACCCAGGGATCAAACCTGGGTCTCCTGCATTACAGGCAGATTCTTTACCATCTGAGCCATCAAAATTCAAAATTTTCTCATTTAACTTTACTCCTTTCTATCTCTCTTCCATCTCCTTCCCTATTGAGGGTTTCTCATCTTCACCTGTTATATTAGATATCTATTGTTGTATGACAGATTATCCCAAAAGTTAGTGACTTAAGATAACATGTATTAGCTAACAGTTTCTGTGAGACAGGGAATGTTTAGCTGGGTGGTTCTGTCTCAGAATCAAGAAGTTGGATGGGGCTGCAGTCATATGAAGCCCTCCTGGGGCTGGATAGTTCAAGATGGCTCACTCACATGGCTGTTGGCAAGAGGTCCTACTTCCTCTGTGACTCTATGACTGAGGCCTAACTTAGTTCCTTACAGTGTGGACTTCTCCATAGGGCTACTTGAATGGTCTTACAGTAAGCATGACCGCTGGAGATTCTCCCTGGGTGAATGATCCAAGAGAGAAGGATGGAAGCCACAATATATTTTATGACCCACCCTTGGATGTCATACTCCATCATTTCCACCATATTTTATTAGAAGCAAGTCACTAAGTATAGCCCAAACTGAAGGAGAGATAAATTAAGCTTAACTTCTTAAAAGAGAGAATAACAGAGAATTTGTAGTTATATTTGAAAACCATGACACCTGTCCCCTGGGCCTTTTGTAGGACTTTTATCAGTGAGTTGTCTCTTGTCTTGCCTGTTTATTCAACTTCTCCTTTTCCAGTGTTTTTTTTTTTTTTTTTTTTTTCTTTTTCCCAGCATGTAAATGTGTTTAGATGCTGTTTATCTTGAAAATTGAGGAAAAAGAAATAAAAATCCTTCCTTTAATAAATAATTCTAGCTACGATTTCCTCTTTCTTTCTTTGCTTTTCAGGCAAACTGTTCAAAAGAGTAGTCTGTTACTTCACTCCATTTAGTCCCCAACTCCCTGGAATTTGGCTTTAACTCTTCTTATCACGCTGAAAACACTTTTCTTAGAGTGCTTCTCGGATGGAGATGTCAGTGAAAATGAGAGCATTATTTGAATAATATACTTACAAATCTTCTAAGATTAAAGGAAAAACAATTATTGTCATGAAAGTTAGGCTACTTTGATAAAATTGTTTCAAAGTAATTTCAGGTAAATTTTTTAGTTGTGAAGCAGTGACATGTAATTAGAGAAACTTGTGTCTGAATTTTAAATGTGCATTAGTGTAGATAGAGTTGATTTTTATATGTAAATGTAATGTTTACATATATTTCCTATAGGTAAAATGTCAATTATTATTTTCTTTTTATAGTTGGAGAAGATGGACAAATAAAAATATGGTCAAAGACGGGAATGCTAAGATCGACTTTAGCTCATCAAGGTATGTATTATAAATGTCTTAACATTTTCCTATAAAAACAGTCTAATGTAGTTCCTCAGATTGATTTTGGTCAGGTTCAAAACCTGAAACCTCTTACTTCTATTTAAACTTTTTCCTCTTACTTTCATGTTTCCTGATGGGGCATGGTGACTTATTTGAGCCCAGAAATGTAAGAAATACTCAAGGACTTTTTCTTTGTTAGTGAATCTATAAAAATAGAGTTATAGGCTGGTGATTCTTTTTAATATAACTCTGAAGCATTGTGTGCATATTCTATCTGAAATAGCATGGGGTGTCTAATAATAATAGAATACATTCAATCTCCATACTTAATAATTCTAATAACTTCTTAATATTAGCACCCTTTCTGAATTGTGTTGCACATTTGATTTCAGTACTAACGAAGGGGAACAGATACTTTCAATGATCCAAAACTTGGTAAAATAAAACTGCTTAGAACAGCATTTTTGTTTTCCATACTCAGTGGGAAGAAGTGCCTATAAAATCAATCCAGAAGTCAGATTAATGTTGTCTTGAGCACATATCTGCTTCAGAGATAGATTGCCAAAAAGGTGGTAGACTGTTTTACAGAATTATATGATAAAGTCATATTGTGAAGCATCTCCAACAAATGACTTCCAAAAATTTTCAGATTTCATTTTTTAAATTATGTTCACTCTTAGGATAGTGTTAAAATAGCTATATTTCTTTAGCTACACATTAACCAAATGTTAGCAAAAATAACCATAAGTGATATGTAGTGATTATCTCCTGAGGTTAAGTCTTTGGTACAGATGCTCTCCAAATAGAATATTTATCCATGAGTAGAAAATTCAGAGTTCATAGAAACATTCATGAGCAAATTTCAGTTAGGAAAAAAATGTCAATTTATTGTTTCTTTAGTAATAAAGTATACCTTTAGAAAATAAATTTTATTTTAAGCTAATAAGAATAGGCATTTACTTTTGGCTTGATAATTTTTGTTAGTGCTAAGTATTTGGCATTCTTACCTTATGATGTCTGACTTACAAGCAACTACAGAATTCTTTTAGAGATCATTACCTCCTTGGAGCTGAGGCTGCAGTTCTTTTCAGCTGTAGCTGCTACTGATACATACCCTTTTTTCCTTTCTTTTCTTTTCTACTAAATATGTTGTCTAGAGAAGACACAGATCTAAAGAGAAATTTTGAAAGCTTATCTTATTACCCATTACAATAATCTGAATTTTTGCCTGAGATTCTTCACCAGTTGTCACTCTAAGGCTCCTTTTCTTTCTTTAAATTCTTCCTAGTCATCTCCTTCCCTTTGATTACCCCTGGGATCTACCATTTTGGACTTTCCAAAGTCTAGAGTTGAAACATAGACTAAGTTGCTTAACATAAACATTGTTAATGATAGAGGGTAGAAGACATAGCACTTTTGGTTCAGTGCTGTGATTTATCTGAATAATGGGTCTGGAAAACAACTTGCTGCTTATTTCACTCTTATACAGAAAATGCTTTTAGAATTCCCAAACTTGCAGAGGAAGTTTGGAAGCCCAATATATTCATGAATTAAGGACTTTTCATTCATCAAAGGTCACAGATGGCCTGTGTGCTGAATCTAGCCCACTAGCATGGTCCAGGCCCAGCATTAAAGATTAGGATATTTTACATTCTTATATGGATCTCTTTGGTATCTTGAAAAATTGGAAGAACTGGCAACATTAAGTCTGCTTTCCAGAATAAATACAATCAACTGGAGTTCAGTGGTGGCTGTGCCATTTTTAGTTGGTTTTTAAACTTCTCTTAGTTTTCTTACACTCCACATATAATACTTTACTCATTTATATTACATGGTAGAACACAACATAAACCTCTGAAGGGATTTGAGTTTGCAACTCATATTTTCAATAATGTGTGTTTGTGCTCAGTTGTGTCTGACTGTTTGCGATCCCATGGACTACAGCCAGCCAGGCTCCTCTGTCCCTGGTCTTTTCCAGGCAATAATACAGGAGTAGGTTGCCATTTCCTACTTCCAATTTTCAGTAATAATGATCATAAAAATTTGATTGTTCGTATATGCGTTGCAGGGAGTGCTTACATCTTTTTAAAGTATAAATTTTTAATAGATACTAATTCACATAGTTCAGAATTTGAAGTGTAAAAAAGGGTATAAAGTTATCTCTTAAATACTACCCTTGTCTTTCATATTACCCCTGTCTTCCGGCCACCCAGAAAACATTCCCAGAGGCATACTGCATCTACTACAATATGCTCCTTACTTGTTTTCACTTGACTTGTGAACTGCATTGGATATAGTTTCATATCAGTAAATTAAAGTCTTCTTCAAGTTTTTTTTTTTTTTCCAAAGTAAACATACCATTTTACATTCCCACTAGAAATATATGAAGGTTCCAGTTTCTCCAAATCCTCAACACTTGTTACTATATTTTTATTATAATCATCCTAGTGACTGTGAAGTAGTATCTCATTGTAGTTTTGGTTTGCATTTCTCTTGTGACTAATGATGTTGAGCCTCTTTTCATGTACTTTATGGCTGTTTGTAGATCTTGTTTGGAGAAAGATCTATTAAAATTCTTTGCACATTTTTAAATTAGGTTGTCTTTTTGTTATCGAGTTGTAAGAGTACTTTATGTATTCTGGTTAATAGACCGTTGGCTATATGATTTGCAACTTGGATATATGATTTCCCCATTTTGTGGGTTTCCTTTTCATTTTCTTGATGATATCTTTTGAAGCACAAAAGTTTCTTTTTTTAATATTTATTTTATTTTTGGCCTTGATGGGTCTTTATTGCAACACATGGGCTCTTCGTTGCTTCATGGAGGCTTTCTTTAGTTGTGTAGTATGTGGGCTTCTCATTTTGGTGGCTTCTCTTTTTGCGGAGCACAGGCTCTAGGGCGTGTGGACTTAGTATTGTGGCCACGGACTTAGTTGCTCCATCCTGGTCTATCTGGGACCAGAGATCGAACCCTATCCTCCGTACTGGTAGGAGGATTTTGAACTACTGGACAACCAGGGAAGTCTCTTAAGCACAAAAGTTTTGATGAAATTCAGTTTATCTACTTTTTTTTTTTGATTGTTTACGTTTTGGTGTTATATCTAAGAAACTATTGCCAAATCCAAAATCATGGAGACTTACATCTGTATTTTCTTGTAAGAGTTTTATAGTTTTAGTGTGTACATTTAGGTCTATGATCTGTTTTTGTGTATGGTATTTATTTTGGAGATGGATGGATGGTGCTTTTTTTGTTCATTCCTTCCAGTTACTTGGATAGCTAGGATTTTCGTAAAAGCTAAATTACATATTATGTCATATAGGATAGGTAATTTTATTATGTATTCATTGACTCACGTAATGGTATTTTACACCAGCATTCCAAACAGCTCCAATTTCCTTAACATCAAATGCTGTTAAATTGCTGATCATTTTTATCCTATTTGAATCTTGTTATTCTTCTTACTCAAGGTTTATGTTAATTATGAGATTAATGAGCAAAACTAAATTAGGTATACATGTGTTCCCCATCCTGAACCCTCCTGTGGCGGATTCATTTTGATATTTGGCAAAACTAATACAGTTATGTAAAGTCTAAAAATAAAATAAAATTAAAAAAAAAAACATAAAAAAAAAAAACTAAATTAGGTAGATTTTATTTTAGTAAACCCATTAGTATTTCAGCTTAATAACTAGTATCTTTTTCTAGGTTAAAAATTATAAATTCACTATAGAACTATGATTTTAATTTATGAATTTTTGGTCATTGTTCCCACCCACACTTTCCTAATAAGCATAGACTTTTCCCATTTTATTTCTGGGAAAAATCACTGGAGAAGTTAAGTTGTAATGACATTAACCCTGAAGGAAAAGTCCCTAGTTATTTATAAGGTTTGTTTGATTTGCTAAATAGAAAAATTCCTGAATTCATTTCTTGATAATTGCAGGCAGACATAAAGATAGAAAAAGTCATAGTCATCCCCTTCTCCAATGCAGAAGAAGCATTAATTTTTTTTTGTAGTGGGATAGGGATGGAATTTGACTATGTTTAAAAATGATTCTTACTGGTGCTTATCAAGAGTTATTTTTCCTTATTAGAGAAAAGTAATATGTAGGCCATGAATAATTATAATGATGCCCTATTTTGTATTACATTGTATATTTTAATTATAAATTAAAATTGGAAGAGAGAAATATTGTAAACCTTTAAGAACATTTCCCTTACTGTATTCAAATGGATTAAAGAGATGACAAAACATGGAAGCTACCTATAATGAATTTAGTAGAGGAAATATAAATACTGTAACACAAGGCAGAGTGTGCTGGTTGCCTTAAGGCATTGTGGGAAGACAGGAAGGCAGAGATGAATGCTTTGAGGGGAGAGAAGGTATAATACCTTCTCTGGTAAATACTGCAGCATCTTGTAACTAGACTTTGAAGGATAAAGAAATTAGGTAGGGAAATGAGCTTGTTGGCAATGCAGCGGAGCTCTGGAGGAACTTAGATGATCAGCATAAAGCCTGGGAGTCAGGTGAGGGGGAATGGACTCCTTGGGCCAAGTGTAGGCTGTGTGAGAGATGCTACTGCCAGAGGGACCAAGACACAGATAACCTCAGACATTAAATGAAGGGGGTTGGAATTTATACTTTCTTTTTAAAAATTTATTTTTATTTATTTGACTGTGGTCTTAGTTGGAAAATGTGGGATCTAGTTCCTTGACCAGGAATTGAACTCAAGGGCCTCCTGCATTGGGAGCAGGGAAGACTAGCCACTGGACCATCAGGGAAGTCTGGTTGGAGTTTGTTCTATAACCATATAAAAATCTTTAAAAGATGAGCAGAAGAGTAAGAGATAAAGCCTGTTTCTTCAGGTAGATTTTGTTGTTGTTGCTTTAGTCGCTGTTATGTCTGACTCTTGGCAGCCCCATGGACTGTAGCCTGCAAGTCTCCTCTGTCCATGGAATTTCCCAGGCAAGAATCCTGGACTGGGTTGCATTTCATTCTCCAGGGGATCTTCCTGACCCAAAGACTGAACCTGCATCTCCTGCTTGACAGGTGGATTCTTTACGACTGTGCCACCTGGGAAACTCTTTAGGAAGATTACCTTAGCAGTAGGATGTAGGATCAATTAGAGGAGGTAGAGGTTACGTTGGGGTGACTGGTATGGAGGTTACTGAGGTGTTCTCTGCTAGAGTGCAGTGAGGCTTGAACAGAGGTGGTGATGAGAGTGGTTGAAAAAAGTGCATAGTTCTCAGTGGCTGAGAGGAATGGATCACCCTGTAAGACGTGAAGAATTCAGAGGAAGAATGAATGAGGGAGTACATGGGAAGGGATAATATACAAATATGTAGAGTTTGAAGTTTTGGCATGTCTTTGGGGTCGATGGAAATTTGTTAGAACTCAGAAATAAAGGCTGAAATATTAACGTGAGAGTCTGTTACAGAAAGGTGAAAGGTGAAGCTATGGAGGAAGTTGAGATCCCCAAGGGAGAAGTGACTGAGGATAGAAAGTAAAGAAACACATGCCTTCTTTTTAGCTTTTTTTCTCTGTACTGACCTGGTGACATACACAGCCAAAAAGTTGTTTGGTTTTTTTTGAGGAATAAATGCCACTTGATATTACTTATTT
Source organism: Bubalus bubalis (assembly GCF_019923935.1). Classification (NCBI taxonomy): domain Eukaryota; kingdom Metazoa; phylum Chordata; class Mammalia; order Artiodactyla; family Bovidae; genus Bubalus; species Bubalus bubalis. Next base: position 152,145,011 of record NC_059157.1, read on the forward strand.
GTTAGTACATGTCTCTACAAATAGAATGAAAGGGAAATAATTCTTTGTTTGTTTTTTTTTTAATTTTATTTTATTTTTAAACTTTACAAAATTGTATTAGTTTTGCCAAATATCAAAATGAATCCGCCACAGGTATACATGTGTTCCCCATCCTGAACCCTCCTCCCTCCTCCCTCCCCATACCATCCCTCTGGGTCGTCCCAGTGCACTAGCCTTCTTAATGATTTGACCACCAAAAAAGTTGAAAAGCTTCCTGGCAAATATTGCAGCATATTTTAACTAGGTTTTAAAGGATAAAGTGCCTACTCCCATGAGCAACACAATAACAAATGGTTGCTTATTTCATTACAAAGTAGTAGTAGTGGTTACTAATAGATAGTGCTTGTATAGTGCCAAATTCTTCTCTACCTTCTTATGTTCACTCGGTGTAGACCTATACTGCATTCAACACAGAGGTGGCTAATGCTTCATGGTAATAGTGAAGAGTTTGTTTCAAAAGCATTCTTAAAAACATGCAAAAACAACATTTTAGGGGATACCTTTAGTATGAATGTGAAAAACATGGTATATTTGACCATGTACTTCCTTAAAACAATTGAAATACATTTTTGTCTCCTCTTCTGTGGTTTAAAATGCCTTCAGCAGGTTGAAAGAATTTAGATAATTTGTTTTACAGAGAGATAAGGGTCTGACATTTAACACAACCCCAGGTGCATGTGGTTTCTTAAAAAATGTCAAAAGGATCACATGATCTTAGTGTACAAAGTCAGAAAAACAAGATCTTTTTGAGTGTCTTAACTGAAATGGAGCATAAATAAAAATTCCCAGTATAAAAAGCAAGAAATTAATTATTACAAAACTATTTGTGTTTTTTGTCCATTTTTGTTAAAGATGAAATTCATAACATCTCGTTACATGATTTGCTAAATTTTTTGTTAAGTTTTTTAACCTGAAGCCTGTATTATTATTTCCATACTGACTTTGCAAAGTGAAATGTAGCTTTAGCAAATGTTTTTAAAAAACATTTAAAAAATATTAGAGATTTGTTTCAAATGCTAGTAAGATGTATTTTTTTTATAATAGAAATCATTGTTTTCATTATGAAGCTAATTCATGCACATTCAATAATCTTCTCCAGAACCACCTAAATCAAAGTTGTGTAGCAATAAAGACATTCATATATATGGGAATTTCACACTTAACATTTTATTCTAAATGTAAAGAATGAATATAAAGACACATTCTCTTAGCTCTTGATGTTATATACCTTTTGAATATTGCTGATTAGGAAGCTGTAACTAATAAGGCAGCTATTGATCTTATTTAGGATTGCTTATTTATCATAAAAAATTCCTTTTGTTTTTGGATTGAAGGAATGTGGTTAAAAACCACATATTTTAACAAAGGAATTGCTTAAATTTTCCTCTATAAGCTTATTTTGTTTTATTCTTTAAGTTACTATATCTGTTTCTTTAACAGTATTATTGTTTAAAAAATTATAAGCAGGAAATGAATAATCTCCACATCCCAACATGGGAGGTAAGTATTCTGAAGATTTATAAGGTTTATAAACAAGGAAATGGTGACACAGCTGACTTAATGGGGCCACAGATTCAATGTGAAAGAGGACATAAGAGTCCCTGGCTCTTCATCCTATACCCCAAACCATGTCTTTTACCACAACTAAAGCGTTAGAGTCACATCCTGTATAACTCAATGGGAGTTGTGTTTACTGAATTATTTCCTTGGGGGTAGATATTTGTCATAGTTTTGTATACACTGAGCAAAGTGTAATTTTACTGAGTGTATTCATGAAGCTTTGATAATTGATAATTAAAATATATGAATTTACTTTTTTTGCACAATAATTGCAACTGTAATAATGGAATAAAGAAGGAACCTGTAATTTACTCCCATATTTCCTTACAGTGCTTACCAAGAATCACATTTGGAATATCTGAAATTTTGATTTACATTTTCTGGGAAGTTTATTAGAGTTGAACTCTGTTCATTTGGAGATTTAGTTTGAAGCCCAGGTCAGCTCCTGGCTACTCCCAGATAATGTTCCAAGAGAATGTAGTTACTAAGAATAGAAGAAGTACCTTCTGAGGTGAACTATCTCATTGGCCATCTGTAGATTCCTCTGAATCAAGACAATCCTAGGTGTCACCAACTGACCAGGAAATTTAGACCCAGTATGATATCTAACCTATACCATGGAAGGAATGCTTATGGAGTTTTTTGGATTATATCTAAATCCGATTTTCTAAGTCCTCTAAGTCTGGTTCCCATCACTTCATGGCAAACAGAAGGGGGAAAAGTGGAAACAGTGACATGTTTTATATTCTTGGGCTCCAAAATCACTGCAGACGGTGACTACAGCCATGAAATTAAAAGATACTTGCTCCTTGGAAGGAAAGTTATGACAAACCTAGATAGGGTATTAAAAAGCAGAGACAACACTTTGCTGACAAAGGTCCATATAGTCAAAGCTATGGTTTTTCCAGTAGTCATGTACGGATGTGAGAGTTGGACCATAAAGAAAGCTGAGCGCCAAAGAATTGATGCTTTTGAACTGGTGTTGGAGAAGACTCGTGAGAGTCTCTTGGGCAGTAAGGAGTCAAACCAGTCAGTCCTAAAGGAAATCAACCTTGAATACTTTTTGGAAGGACTGATGCTGGTGCTGAAGCTCCGGTACTTTGGCCACCTGATAGGAAGAGCTGACTGATTGGAAAGGACCCTGATGCTGGGAAAGATTGAAGGCAGGAGGAGAAGGGGATGACACAGAATGAGATGGTTGGATGGCATTACTGACTCAATCGGCATGAATCTGAGTAAACTCCCAGAGATAGTGATGGACAGGGAAGCCTAGCGTGCTGCAGTCCGTGGAGTTGCAAAGAGTCAGACATGACTTAGCAACTGAACAACAAAAAGTCCTATAAAGCACTGAGTTGTTGTTTTAGTTTCTGAGTCTTTTGTGACCCCGTGGACTATTGGCTCTTCTGTCCATGGGATTTCCTAGGCAAGAATACTGGAGTGGGTTGCCATTTCCTTCTCCAGGGAATCTTCCCGACCCAGGGATCAAACCCAAGTCTCCTGTATCTTATACATTGGCAGGTGGATTCTTTACCACTGTGCCACCTGGGAAACCCAATTCAAGCATTTATCTTACTGAAATTTACTCCCTGTTGATTGCTGATTTCTCCATGTTGATTCAATCAGTTGGGTTTTCCATTTCAATAAACACATCTTACTGATTGCTCATAAATCCTTAGATTCAGATTTCATTTTACTGTGAATGTAAATTGCTGAAAGATTTATTCACTCACTCACATAAAGTCAGCTACTATAATAGCCTGACTTAGGAATCCTAGACAATTTTTAAAAGCTTGATTTTATAAATATAAATGGGTTAATATTTTATAGATTAATTGTATAACCTTGATTCACTTCCCTAATGAATAGGTAACTGGGTCAGACAGTGGACTACAGATAATTTAATGCTCTCAATTGATATGATATTCATTTAAAAAAAAATAGACTCAAAGAAAGCATAGTTTTCCAGAAGACTGTGAAGTAATCGAATTAAAAAATACCTAAATCTTATCTCTAGGATTCCTATCCTAGGAATCGCTAATTCCTGTCCTAGGAAATTAAAACAGATTTACCGAGTATGGTGGGTGAATCAAACTTGTACCTTTCCCATGGAAGTGGAGTCAACTTTATCCTGGTAATACTTTAGCCTAACTTTCAGGCCAAAGCCACACTTGATAGACAGCAAAACTTTCCCTAACCTCATATTTATTTTGCCTTTTATGTTTCGGTATCAGGCTATATACTCCAGTTTGGATAGGCCATTGAATAAGGAGGAAATGAAATGATACCCCAAATTGGTTTTTTGACTTTCCTAACAATCTCCATTTTATAAAGCATGATAATTAAAGTTTATCTTTTTTTTTTCTTTTTACAGGAACACCAGTGTATTCTGTAGCATGGGGCCCTGATTCAGAAAAGGTTCTTTATACAGCAGGCAAGCAGCTGATCATTAAACCGCTTCAACCAAATGCTAAAATTTTACAGGTACTTCTCAGGCATTTGTAAATTGTTATCAGGATCTGCCAGACTGCTCAGTAAGAGGTCACTTTCTTAGGAGTCCCTTTCTTCTGGGTGGTCTTGTTACAGTCGAGGCTTTTAAGTGTGTGGTTTTATCAGCCTTTATTATAGAACAGGGAATACTTGTTGATGTTTCCAACAAGGTTCACTTCCCTCTTATTCCAACTCTCATTATATCAGTAAATCATAAATATGTTTACATGATTTGGCACAAAATTCAAATTTAGCACAGTCAGCCTCACATGGATAGATTTAAGACAGAATGGGACTAAATCATAAAACTTTAAGAACTTGTTTAGACGGTTTTTTATCATCTCTAGTGTCTTCCCCCTCCTCCCCATTGTCTGTTCAGTACCCTTGAACTTTCTCTAAGACCCTAGAATTCTTTTAGTATTTATTTAAAGTGGGTTGGGGGGAGTCAATGTAATGCTTAGAACAAATTGGGTATATATAATTTTACCAATTACAGGGAAGCAGAACAATAGTGGCAGTTAAGACAGGTCAGGGTAGGACAAATTAATGGAAAACCTTTAAGCCTATCTCTGAGATTTTGATGTTTGATTTCAGTGTGAAGAGGCAGAATCATTTTCTTCATATTTTGATAGTAACACGGTATAGTGTAGGTAATAGAAGTATAGATTTTGGAGTTAGTCACTTGGGTTCAAATGTTCATTACTTATATGTAACTTTAGGCAATTTATAAAATTATCTCAGAGCTTAAGCTTTCTCATCTCTTAGATTTGATCCTAATACCTAATTGATAGGATTGTTGTGAGGATTAAATGAGTTAAATTACAAAGTACATAGGACAGTGCATATAATAAAAATATTGAGTGTACACAATAAAGAGCAGTTGTTATTATTGATGTTATGGTGTTATTATGTCATCTGTAACTTTTATTCAGCCACTAATAAATTAGAGACAAGGAGGCCAGTTAATAGGTCAGGGATTTGGTGCTGGAGATTCACTGGCTACAGAAGGGATAAAAGTGTTTTAAGAAGAAACTTCAGGGTTTTTAGTTTGTTTTTTGCCATGCTGTGTGGCTTCCAGGATCTTAGTTCCTGGACCAGGGATTGAACCTGGGTTCCTGGCAGTGGAAGCTCAGAGTCCTAACTACTGGGCCACCAGGGAATTCCCAAGAAGCATTGTGTTTAACAGTTCAGTAGATAGAGAATTTGGAGAGTAAGGATATAGAGATGACTTTGCGGTTCCATATTAGTCACTTCTGTGTGGAATTATGCTGTACATATTCCATACAGTCATCGTGTATTTACATTTTTACTGCATGCAGAACACTCTGCTAAGAACTGTGAAACAACAGAAGGGGAAGAAGCTAGGGAAGGGGTCTGGTTCTTCCTGCCTTTAGTCAAAGTCCTTCCATACCACTTATACCCTGAAAATGTTCTTTGAAATCATACAGCAAAAGCAGGCCCAATGAATCTTTTAATTTATAAATATATGATTTGTTTGTGCTGTGCTTGGTTGCTCAGTTGTGTCCAGTTCTTTGCAGTCCCATGGCCTGTAGCCTGCCAGGCACCTCTGTCCATGGGGATTCTCCAGGCAAGAATACTGGAATGGCTTGCCATGCCCTCCTCCAGGGGATCTTCCCAACCCAGGGATTGAACCCAGGTCTCCCGAATTGCAGGCAGATTCTTTACTGTCTGAGTCACCAGGGAAGCCTGTGATTTGTTTAGATACCTGTAATTAAGCATATATAAATTAAACTCAGGAAGATGCTTGTATCACCATTGATAAAGTTCTGGTTTTGTGGCTCAGTGAAACCTTTGACTCAGGAAATAGTGGAGGGAAAAATTCAGCTAGAGTGAAGGAGTTAAAGGAGTTAAATGGAATTTGTAATTTAATGCAAATCTTCTATTCCTTTTGGAAAACTAAAGTTCCAGCAGTTTTTCCTTGAGTATAAATATATACTCAACTTTAGATTGTTCACAAAAAAGAATGCTTACTTAATTCTTGCTTGTAGAATACAGTTCAAAAGTGTACACTTAATTTCCTTTAAGAGCTTTAGGGACTCTTCTAGAGGCCCAGAACTTGGTTTCATAGTGAAGAAACTTCTGTTTATTTAGTCAATCAGTGAGAATGTGATGCATACTTACTATATGTCAGGCACTATGTTGAGTGTAAGCCTTGTACTGTAACATATTCAAAGTGAAACAGAACACAGTTTCTGCCTTCAAGGAGCTCATGGTTCAGAGGAATTTCACAAAATGCCTAATACCTTAAGAAATAATTGAAAACTGTATGCATTATGTATAATGTGTAAATATATGTACTATATAAGTGATATCCTAAATTATAAGGAAAATTTAAACCATATTTTGTTCCTAACATTTAAATATGAACTTTTTTTTTTTAGCTTTAAAATAAATAATGTTTGTATATTGAAATTTTTATCTTTGCAGTTTATTTCAGGACAGTGGCTTAAAGTAACTTGTGAAAATTATTGCTTTCAAAACATTTGTTTTTGACATTGTATATTTTTATGTATTTTGAATAAAGCAAGTTATGAATTATTGCTTATTCTTAGGGCTTGCTGCTGCTGCTTATTTGACCCTAATTTGATGTGGGGTTTTTTTCCGTATACATGAGTAACAATGGATTGGGAAGGATCTGTAGAATGTAAATCCTTGAAATCAGTCACTCTTTGATGCAAATTTAGTTGACTCAGACATTAAAATGTACCTTATAGTCTTCAAGAAAAATTCTTTTTAAGTTATATTATTCAAATATAGTGAAAGATTAATGGCTTTTAATTACATGTGTGGTAATAGCTAAATGAGCACATAAATTATATTTAAGAGTGAGAAGACATCCATATTTACTTACTAGATTTGTCAATTTTGGTGTGACTTATGTAGATATATACACAAATATGTGTGTATTCTGTATATGTATAGAATATATATATCTGTAGAAAGCCTTTTTGTTATATAGTAAATACAGCAGAAGGTTCTCAGAGTAGTTAGTGTCTATTCTAAGGACATGAAGGTAAAGAGAATGAATCTTAGGGGAATGAACAGGAGAGAATAAAGGGAGTAATAAAGAGGATGTCCATGTAGTAGAAGATTTTTTTTTTAAAGAAAAGAATTAGCAAACAAAAATGAAAGCACTATCAATAACAGGATTAGCTGTGCAAAGGGAGAAAAACTTGGATTTAACCAAGTTTTGGAGTACATAACATATATTCATATTCATTCCATTATCATCACACAAACTTCAGGCTTGTGATAGTTCAACAGCAAGTGATTTTCCATCTGGGGTCCAGGCTATTGAGACTTGAAGGATGTGAGTTATATAGTGGATGTCATAGTGCAAGGTGCTTTTCATTAGTTTAAATCAGAAATGAAACAAACAAATAGCTTGTGCATAATGGCTGTGAAAGGAAGATAGGAGTTTTCTCAAAGAAGACTAGAGAACACTAGAAAGAGGATGAAAAAAAACAAGTCTTAGAAAGTTTTCAGTGCCCTTGAAGTTATAATTTATATCTTACTTTTTCTCCTAGTGGAAAGCTCATGATGGCATTATTTTAAAAGTAGATTGGAACTCTGTCAATGATTTGATTTTATCTGCTGGCGAAGACTGTAAATATAAGGTATGTAATGTTTGAATTTATCACCTGGTTGAAAGAATCGAATTTTGGTGAAAAGTATTTAGCATATAAGAATATTCTTTAAGTCCTTCACTTTAGCCATATCTTTTAATCTGACAATTTAGGAAATTGTTATTTTATAATTTTCAGTGGTATTTTGAAGTGTTGCCTTTCTCCTTGGACTATTTCATTGACCTATAAAATTTGATTTAATGAGTGGTAACACGAATACAATGCCTTGTTTTAGTGACTATTTAAATCAATTTAAGGTTTAAAAAGTCAACCATACTGGTTTATTAAACGTTAATCAGCTCCACACCAAAATAATTTGTGAGGAAGAATAAGATTTATGGTAAATATAGTTGGAGAAAATTTGGTTCAAATAAATACTTTCAGGGAAAGTTGATAGAGCACTTATTGAACACAAAAATTTAAGCAAAAAACAGAATATGTCAAAACATTATTATTAAATTTAAAAGGATTACAATGGATAGGTTTTAGAATTAATTAAAGACTTCAGTTCAGTTCAGCTCAGATCAGTTGCTCAGTCGTGTCCGACTCTTCGCGACCCCATGAATCGCGCAGCACACCAGGCCTCCCTGTCCATCACCAACTCCCGGAGTTCACTCAAACTCATATCCATCGAGTCGGTGATGCCATCCAGCCATCTCATCATCTGTCTGTCATCCCCTTCTCTTCCTCCCAGCATCAGAGTCTTTTCCAGTGAGTCAACTCTTTGCATGAGGTGGCCACAGTACTGGAGTTTCAGCTTTAGCATCATTCCTTCCAAAGAACACCCAGGACTGATCTCCTTTAGAATGGACTGGTTGGATCTCCTTGCAGTCCAAGGGACTCTCAAGAGTCTTCTCCAACACGACAGTTCAAAAGTATCAATTCTTTGGCACTCAGCTTTCTTCACAGTCCAACTCTCACATCCATACATGACTACTGGAAAAACCATAGCCTCGACTAGACGGACCTTTGTAAAATCCAAAATTATCACAATGTTACTATAACTTTTTCTTTGAGATATTTAGGTTTCCAGGAATACAGCTTACCCCCCAGTCCCCCCAACCTTTGTGGATAGTAAAGACATGTAATTGCTAATATTATAAAATGATGATTTCTAAATCTTTACTTGATATTTTATTGGAAAGCAGACTTGTTTGTAATAATGTGGTGACTGTTATAAAAGATTTTTTAAATTTGCTTTTGTAGGTATGGGATAGTTACGGCCGTCCTCTCTACAGTTCTCAACCTCATGAGCATCCTATTACTTCAGTAGCCTGGGCTCCAGATGGAGAATTATTTGCCGTTGGATCATTTCATACTTTACGCTTGTGCGATAAAACTGGGGTAAGACATAGTGGTTACCAATCACAGATGTTCTGTCATAAATGTGATAATGCACAACACACCTAGTTCTCAATCTTTAAAAACATTTTCAGTGATGCATTTGACTGCATCTTTCTGATTTGTCTTCTTAATATATTGGTTCAGTCAATTCCAGATTTATGGGACCGTTCAAGCTCTTTAAGTTCAATTTGAAGACTATGTTCTCTACTGTCTTTCTGAAAATACTTATTTTAAGCATATTTGTGAAATATAGCAAAGTGTTAAAATTTATGCCCAATCAACATAGAGAGTTGAGTTTTGAACTTCTTTTTTTTAACTGTCAGTGTGCTTCATATTTGGAGAAGGCAATGGCACCCCACTCCAGTACTCTTGCCTGGAAAATCCCATGGACAGAGGAGCCTGGAAGGCTGCAGTCCATGGGGTTGCTGAGGGTCAGGCACGACTGAGCGACTTCACTTTCACCTTTCTCTTTCATGCATTGGAGAAGGAAATGGCAACCCACTCCAGTGTTCTTGCCTGGAGAATCCCAGGGACGGGGGAGCCTGGTGGGCTGCCGTCTCTGGGGTCACACAGAGTTGGACACGACTGAAGTGACTTAGCAGCAGCAGCAGTGCTTCATATAAAAATTTTGGTTGCATATTTTTGGTAAGGAATTGAGAGTAATTTTTTTAAATGGTCATTTTAAAACCAAAGATTTCATATTTGAATGCAGGTATGATTTTTCTCTCATAAGAGAGTATGCCCTGTATACAAATTCTGTTTAAAACATAGGCAAACAACCCAGCTCAGCAGCATTTACCACTGTACTTAGAGAATGAATTGTTTCATCAAAGTGCTCCCAAGGCAGCAGCATTATATGAGAGACTATTCCATATTGTTCCTGACTATGAGAAAATCATAATTTTTCTGTGGCTTATTTTCCTCAAATGTAAAACAAGACAGTTAATTTAGAATTCTTAAAGCTTTATAAACACAAAAAGCATAAATATGAATTTGCTTTTTTCTAATTTTGGTACCTAAAAATCTAAATATAATTCTCTATTTTTAGAAGCATACAACTTTACTTCTGTTGGACAGATGTTCTCTAGATGTGCATCGTTAATTTTATAATGTTGTCTTAGTTTCAGGTATATAGCAAAGTGAATCAGTTATACATATACATATATCCACTCTTTTTAACTTTCTTTTCCCATACAAGTCATTACAGAGTGTTGAGTAGAGTTCTTGATATAACACATTTTAACAGTGGTTATTCCTGGAGTTTGAAGTAGTAGGTGATGTTTTTTGAAAATTTAATTTTCTAAAATTTTCAAATAAAAGATACACTTTGTGTAACTTTTGAAGAGGGGAACAAAGCTAGATTTATTTTTTAATTTTAATTTGCTCACAGAATTCATTGGATTCTCTAAATATATAATTCATCTTTCTTTCCTTTTTTAAAAAAACGTTGATTTTTGAAGCTATTTAATTTGTATGTATACATAATAAAAGATGGAAAATTATTTTTAAGGTGACAGACGTAGAACACATATATCTTTATTGGAAAATGATTCTGTTCACTAAGATATAAGCGCTATAAGCATTTTGGGTCAAAAGCAAATTACCTGGGGACTTCCCTGGTGGTTCAGTGGTTAAAATCCCATGTTTCCAATGCAGGGTTCAAACCCTGGTCGGGAAATTAAGATCCCACATACTGTGTGGCCAAATAATAAATAAAATTAAAAAACAAACAAAAAACCTCAAAACTAAATTACCTGTATAAGTACTTCCTGCACATCTTTTTAAAAAATGCCAAGCAAATATTGTCCCTTTGGAGTTTACTTTCTATTGATAAGATGGATATTAAATGATTGATTACCCACTCATTTATTTAATTTCAGTTGTAATAAATTTTACAAGAAGGTACAGGCTTCTCCTAGTAATGAGAACTAATATCTTTGGGGGGTCAAGGCAAGTTCATGTGATGAAAGGTAAGAAGGGCAATACTTACTGAGATTCTTCACCTTTTCCACTTACCAAGTAAGTGGTGTCAAATTAAAAGCCTAAAATTTAAGTCAGTGGGTGCTGAATACTTTTCTCACACAATTATTTATATCTTGAAAAAACCTTACTAAGGTTTCTTTTAAGAAGTACATATTTTCATCAGCCTGAAAATGTCACTCTTAAATGTAACTCCTTGTTTTTTTTTTTCCTCATAATCCTGCAACTTGAGTTCAGTTCAGTAGATCAGTCATGTCCAACTCTTTGTGACCCCATGGATTACAGCACACCAGGCCTCCCTGTCCATCACAAACTCCCGGAGTTTACTCAGACTCATATCCATTGAGTTGGTGATGCCATCCAACCATCTCATCCTCTGTCGTCCCCTTCTTCTCCCGCCTTCAATCTTTCCCAACATGAGGGTCTTTTGAAATGAGTCAGTTCTTCACATCAGGTGGCCAAAGTATTGGAGTTTCAGCTTCAACATCAGTCCTTCCAATGAATATTCAGGACTGATTTCCTTTAGGATGAACTGGTTGAATCTCCTTGCGGTCCAAAGGACTCTCAAGAGTCTTCTCCAACACCACAGTTCAAAAGCATCAATTCTTTGGTGCTCAGCGTTCTTTATAGTCCAACTCTCACATGCATACATGGCTACTGGAAAAAGCATACCCTTGACTAGACAACAGTTAGAACTGGACATGGAACAACAGACTGGTTCCAAATAGGAAAAGGAGTACATCAAGGTTGTATATCGTCACCCTGCTTATTTAACTTATATGCAGAGTACATGATTAGAAATCCTGGGCTGGAGGAAGCACAAGCTGGATCAAGATTTGTCAGGAGGTGCGTTAGGCATTACTGACAAAATGGAGGCATGGCCCCAACCCCCTCTCCTTATCCCACAGGCACAGTCCCAGGATGAAGGAGTTAGGTTTTGTGATTCTGACTTGTTCTTTCCTTTCTTCGGTTGAGTTGGCTGGAAAAAATGTTAAGGTGCTTATTGTTCTTGAGAAGAGCATGAGAAAGCACAAAGCCTTCTGCAGTTGTACCCAGAAAATAATCTATAAAGTAACCATTGACATTTGTTCAAGGATTTTTACAAAGAATGTCCCAGGATGAGCACATAGGCCGCAGCTTGAGGCCATGGGAAGGATTGTTATCTGAGACCTGTTTGTGAGGGAAATGTTTATGGCAAAGGAAGTTTGCTGAGTTTCAGTTCAGTTCAGTCGCTCAGTCGTGTCCAACTCTTTGTGACCCCATGAATCGCAGCACGCCAGGCCTCCCTGTCCATCACCAACTCCCGGAGTTCACTCAAACTCACGTCTATCGAGTCAGTGATGCCATCCAGCCATCTCATCCTCTGTCGTCCCCTTTTCCTCCTGCCCCCAATCCCTCCCAGCATCAGAGTCTTTTCCAATGAGTCAAGTCTTCACATGAGGTGGCCAAAGTACTGGAGCTTCAGTTTTAGCATCATTCCCTCCAAAGAAATCCCAGGGCTGATCTCCTTCAGAATGGACTGGTTGGATCTCCTTGCAGTCCAAGGGACACTCAGGAGTCTTCTCCAACATCACAGTTCAAAAGCATCAATTCTTCAGTGCTCAGCTTTCTTCGCAGTCCAACTCTCACATCCATACATGACCACTGGAAAAACCATAGCTTTGACTAGACAGACCTTTGTTGGCAAAGTAATGTCTCTGCTTTTCAATATGCTATCTAAGTTGGTCATAACTTTTCTTCCAAGGAGTAAGCATCTTTTAATTTCATGGCTGAGTTTAGGGTTTAGGAATAATTAAGAATAGTTAGAAGCTTTTTTAGGAGATAGAGAGCTTAGGATACTAGGGGCAAGCAGGATTTAGAAAGACAAGAAATAAACTGAGGAATGTGGTATGCAGCCCAGACATAAGCATGAGTTACAATGTAATCACAAGTAAACAGAGAATTGAGGAAGCAGGAACTCTGTTTGAAGGGCAACAATGAGACAATAAATCTGGGTGAGGGGAAACTGAAAATGTCAAACCTCTGACCTAATGCTTTTGTCAAAGTATAAAAGAAGACCTGATGCTTGAAATAAACATGTAGCCCCACACCTCGAGTCAGAGGCTACGTCATTCCTTGCTTACACTGCTCTTCCCTTCAGGCTGATTCCCTGGCTGCTGGAGCTGGACTCCGGCAAAGATTGCCAGGAGAAATATCAATAACCTCAGATATGCAGATGACACCACCCTTATGGCAGACAGTGAATAAGAACTAAAGAGCTTCTTGATGAAAGTGAAAGAGGAGAGTGAAAAATTTGGCTTAAAGCTCATCGTTCAGAAAACTAAGATCATGTCATCCGGTCCCATCACTTCAAGGCAAATAGATGGGGAACCAGTGGAAACAGTGGCTGGCTTTATTTTTCTGGGCTCCAAGATTGCTGCAGATGGTGATTGCAGCCATGAAATTAAAAGATGCTTCCTCCTTGGAAGGAAAGTTATGACCAGCCTAGACAGCATATTAAAAAGCAGAGACATTACTTTGCCAACAAAGGTCTGTCTAGTCAAGGCTATGGTTTTTCCAGTGGTCATGTATGGATGTGAGAGTTGGACTGTGAAGAAAGCTGAGCACTGAAGAATTGATGGTTTTGAACTGTGGTGTTGGCAAAGACTCTTGAGAGCCCCGTGGACTGCAAGGAGATCCAACCAGTCCATCCTAAAGGAGATCAGTCCTGGGTGCTCATTGGAAGGACTGATGTTTAAGCTGAAACTCCAATACTTGGCCACCTGATGTGAAGAGCTAACTCATTTGAAAAGACCCTGATGCTGGGAGGGATTGGGGGCAGGAGGAGAAGGGGACAACAGAGGATGAGATGGTTGGATGGCATCACCGACTTGATGGACATGGGTTTGGGTAAACTCCGGGAGTTTGTGATGGTCAGGGAAGCCTGGCATGTTGCGGTTCATGGGGTCTCAAAGAGTCGGACACGACTGATCGACTGAACTGAACTGAACTGACTAGACAGACTTTTGTTGGCAAAGTAATGTCTCTGCTTTTAATATGGTGTCTAGGTCTTGCCTGGAAAATCCCATGGGCGGAGGAGCCTGGTAGGCTGTAGTCCATGGGGTCACGAAGAGTCGGACACAACTGAGTGACTTCACTTTCACTTTTCACTTTCATGTATTGGAGAAGGAAATGGCAACCCACTCCAGTGTTCTTGCCTGGAGAATCCCAGGGACCGGGGAGCCTGGTAGGCTGCCGTCTATGGGGTCACACAGAGTCAGACAGGACTGAAGCGACTTAGCAGCAGTAGCAGCAGCTAGGTTGGTCATGATTTTTCTTCCAAGGAGTAAGTGTCTTTTAATTTCATGGCTGCAGACACCATCTGTTGTGATTTTGGAGCCCCCCAAAATAAAGTTTGTCACTGTTTCCCCATCTATTTGCCATGAAGTGATGGGACCAAATGCCATAATCTCAGTGTTCCGAATGTTGAGCTTTAAGGCAATTTTTCACTCTCCTCTTTCACTTTCATCAAGAGGTTCTTTAGCCTTTCCCTTCTGCAGGGGATCTTCCCAATCCAGGGTTCGAACCCAGGTCTCCTGCATTGCAGGTGGATTCTTTACCAGGCGAGCCACAAGGGAAGCCCAAGAATACTGGAGTGGGTAGGCTACCCTTTCTCCAGTGGATCTTCCCAACCTAAGAATTGAACCGGGGTCTCCAGCATTGCAGGGGATTCTACCAACTGAGCTATCAGGGAAGCCCAACCTGTAACTTAAAGTTGTATAATTAATAGTAGTAATCATTTATCCAGGGCCAGATTCTGTGGAAGAATGTCAGTGTTAGAGATTATAAAATCTCTATACATGAAGGATATGTATCCTAGCATTTGCTACAAATTTATTATTTCTATTTTGAGAGCTGTTTTGAGAGCTCTTCACAAATTTTTAATTGAGTGCAGTTTTCTTAACGTTTTCTTAAAAATTCTTTCTAGGTTTTCTTGAGAGAAATTAGATAGTAATTTTATAATATAAGCTTTAATGTGTGATGTTGATATAAACTTTCAGGTTATCTGTGAAATAATAAACCAATAAAAATATGGTTTTTGTAAACATTTTCTTTTAATGTTTTTCAAGAAATATTTGTATTGGGGAGAAAAAAGATCTAATGCTCAAATAATAGGTTTTGGTTTGAATGTATTCCTTAGCATGCATGTATGTAACTGGACTGATGAAAGAAATATTTAAAAAAGCAGAAATTTTTGTATTTTTGTCTAGGTACATCACTGCAACTCAGTTGTTATATAGTAAATCTAATATTCTCACTAGCTTTCATCATAAGATTGGAATTTTTTTAAAAAAGACTCTCACTAAGCTGATATGAAACTCTGGTTCCTATTTACACCTGCTATTTAGGAAGGCAAGTTAACCTATATTGGTTCAGAACTCACGTCCTGGCTAACTTTGACAGACTGTGGTTCAAATACCATTTTCATTTTCAGAGTCATTGCAGCAGTATTTTGGTTTGCCCTACTTGTTTTCAACCCAGAGGCAAATTTGAAACCTTAGTGTAAGTGGTATACCACAGTACAGTTAGTTGTCATGGTTTTACTGTGTTTATTCAAGTCAGTTGCATGTATAGGGTGCTTGATGGTGTTCCAAGGGCTTCATAGTAGTGTTAGTTGCTCAGTCATGTCCATCTCTTTGCAACCCATGGACTGTAGCCTTCCAGGCTTCTCTGTCCATGGGATTCTCCAGGCAAGAATACTGGAGTGGGTTGCCATTCCCTTCTCCAGAGGAGCTTCTCAACCCAAAGATGAAAGCCAGGTCTCTTGCATTGCAGACAGATTCTTTACCATCTAAGCTACAGGGAAGGGCTTTGTACCAGTCTCTAACTTCTTCCACTCCAGATACTACCCCAGATTGTGCATAGAGGGAGTTGTATGTTGCCTCTTGGCTGTCATTAGTGTAAATCAGAGATGGTAGACCAGGACCCCACTGGACAGCTTTCATGGTACTCGTTGGAGATGGCCTCTGCTTCAGTATTACAGGGCTGGAATGGTCTGAGAGGCTCTAGCTCGCAGACTGTACAGTATCTGGTGGGGAGGGAGAAAGGTGCTCCCTCTGCTCACTTGAGTGCAGAGCAGGAATGTTCCATAGGGCTCCATCCCACTGTCTCCACAGCACGCAGTACCATGGCTTCTTTCATTGTGTTTGGAGAAGGGTTCCGTCTTGCATTGCAGTCCCTCTCCCCAGCCCCTTGAACAGAGAATAAGCATTACTTGGTGCTTGTTTTGTCTCATATACTACTTAGAGTTAATATAATGCCATTTCATGTAAAATATAAGAACCTTGCATGCATGTTGTTCCATTTACCCACCTCTTCTCTATAGTTGTATCACATATCACAGTAAGTTATAATTTTTACTTTTAAAAGCCATTCATTTTAAAGAAATTAAGAGAAAGAGGAAAGAAAGAAATGTTTAGCATTTCTAGTGCTCTTCATTTCTACCTGAAGATCCTAATTTCCAGTCAATATAATTTTTATTCAACCTAAAAATCTTCCTTTAGGCTTATCTCATAGTGTATAAGACTTCCCTGGTGGCTCAGATGGTAAAGAATCCACCCACAACACAGGAGACCTGGGTTAGATCCCTGGATTGGGAAGATCCCTGGAGGAGGGCATGGCAACCCACTCCAGTATTCTTGCCTGGAGAATCCCCATGGACAGAGGAGCCTGGTGGGCTGCAGCCCATGGGGTCAGACATGACTGAGCGCCTAAGCACACACACAACACAGCACACAGTGTGTAACTGCTGGTGATGAATTTTCTTTTTGTTTTTCTGAAAATGTTTTAATTTTTCTCTTCACTGGATTTATAATTCTGGGCTGACAGAGCTTTTATCCTTTCTTTCAGTGCTTTAAAGATATTACTCCACTTTCTCTTGGTCTGTATTATTTTTGATGAGAAATAAGTGACTGTTGGTATCATTGCTCTCCTGAATGTAAGGTGGCCTTTACTTCTGGCTGGTTTGCAGATACCCAGTTTTTCTTTGCTTTTCAACAGTTTGATAGGGTATGACTTTCTTTGTATTTGTCATGTTTTGGATTCTCTATACTTGTTGAATATGTAAATTTAGGATTTCATCAAATGGGGAAATTTTGGCCATTATTTTTTCAAATTTTGTGCCCCATTCTCTGTTTCCTTCCCTGCTGGAGGCCCAATTAAATTTTTTTTAGACCTTTGATTTTTAAAAAATCAGGTCAGTAAGGCTCTGTTCACATTTCTTCAATCTTTTTTCCCTCTCACTTCTAGAAATTTATCTGAAGAGATAATTGAACATGTACACAATGATGTATGCATAACAATCTCATCACAGTATCGTAATAGTAAAGATCAGAAATAAGTTGTGTCCACAAGTAGGAGTCTGATTAGATTATTATTCTATATACCCAAAATGGAATACCCTCAATTAATTAAAAGTGGAGAAGAGGGATTATGTTTAATAACCTGGAAAGCTATATATGGTAATTTATTTAGTAAAAAAAACAGATTTTATTTTGTGATCTCACTTACATAAAATTGTATACCAACATCTCTCTGGAATCTAATCCAGAACTTACAGCAACCAGGAGTAATGCTTAATGAAAAAAAGAACAAGGTTGCTAAATTTTGGTAAGAAAGCACTATGGCATTTTTTTGTTTACCTGCCTACCATCTGCCATTCCTAGCTTGGCAGTGGCCTTGGGGACAGAAGCCTATGTTCTAGTATAGCTTGTTGGTGTCAGTATGGTTTGTTGTCGTTCAGTTGCTAAGTTGTGTCCGACTCTTTGTGATCCCGTTGACTGCAGTACACCAGGCTTCCCTGTCCTTCACTGTCTCCCATAGTTTGCTCAAATTCATGTCCATTCAGTTGGTGATGCTATCTAACCATCTCATCCTCTGGTGCCCTGTCTCCTGTTGCATTCAGTCTTTTCCAGCATCAGGGTCTTTTCCAATGAGTTGGCTCTTCCCATCAGGTGGCCAAAGTATTAGAGCTTCAGCGTTAACATCAGTCCTTCCAATGAATATTCAGGACTGATTTCCTTTAGAATTGAATGATTTGATCTCCTTGCAGTCCAAGACTCTGAAGAGTCTTCTCCAGCTCCACAATTCGAAAGCATCAGTTGTTCAGTGCTCAGCCTTCTTATGGTCCAACTCTCACATTCATGCATAACTGCTGGAAAAACCATAGCTTTGACTATACTGAATTTTGTTGGCAAAGTGGTGTCTTTGCTTTATGATATGCTGTCTAGGTTTGTTTTAGCTTTCCTTCCAGGGAGCACCATGTCCTTAAAAAAAAAACAACTATAGTTGTACTTTTTGACCCTTTTGGTGGTTCCCCTGAGAGATCAGCATAAAGGCTTGTCTTTGTTTTGCCTTCCTTGGAAATCTCTCAGAGCTGGAGGGGCTACCCATGTGGCATCTGTTGAAAACGTGAAGACATTCTATGCACAGCCACTTGAAACAAGGGTTGGTGAATGGGGCAAGCAGCAGATAGACCAAAAAAACCTGGGGAGGAAGAGGCTGAGACAGAAGATATATGGAAAAATAAGGGCACTGGAGAGCTGTCACATATCCTGAGATTTCAGTGTGCAACACACATGCTCATGGCTAGACACACAGGACTTTAGAGGTGTGTCATTGGCAGACTTTTGAGCTCTGCACAGGCAGGAGGTGAAGGCTAAGGCAGAATTATAGGTGACCTGGCTAAGTGTTGAAGGAGTGCCCCAGCTCAGACCCAATTGGGAAAGAGTGGGAGAGTTTTTTTTTCTTTCTTTTTGGCTTTGTCAGGTTGCTGGCTGATCACTGAGATAACAGAATGGAGACTTCAGTGCCTATACATGAAGAGAGTACAATCTTTGCAAAGATAATTTGGAAAAATCACTAAATGAACAGATGACAACTGTCCTCAAAAAGCAGCAGCAGCAAGCCCTGGGGAGGGAGGAAGAATTTGATTTCCAGACTTTAACACATTTTAATATTCAAAAAGGTCTACTTTTTAACAAAAAAATGCAAAGTACACAAAATATGGCCCTTTCATAGGAAAAAAAGAAATAGAAACTGTCCCTCCAGAAGCCCATTGTTGGACTTATTAGACAAAGACTTTAAATCAGGTCTTACAGAAATTATAAAAAAAAGAACCAAATAAAAATCTTTAACTGAAAAAAAAAATGAGCAAAGAATAAAAGAAGTGCATTGTAAATGCTCCCATAAATCCCAAGTATATTCAATTTCTTCAGTAATGGGTATCATGCAAATAAACATTACAATGTAATGCTATTTCCTATTCGTCAGAAAATGGGAGAAATGGGGGAAATGGGCCTCTGTCCCTACAACTTTCCTCAAATATAATTTGGCAGAGTCTATCAAGATCCTCGAAGTCTTTGACACAGCTATTATACTTTCAAGGAAGTTTAAAAACACATTGCATATTTATTTGTTCACGTGTTTTCATTATGGCTGAAAGCAAAGAGGAGCTATAGAGCCTCTTGATGAAGGTGAAAGAGGAGAGTGAAAAAGCTGGCTTAAAACTCAGTGTTCAAAAAATGAAGATCATGGCATCCGGTCCCATCACTTCATGGCATATAGATGGGGAAACAATTGAAACAGTGACAGACTTTATTTTCTTGGGTTCTAAAATCACTGCAGATGGTGACTGAAGTCATGAAATTAAAAGAGACTTGCTCCTTGAAAGAAAACTTTGACAAACCTAGACAGCATATTAAAAAGCAGACATAGTACTTTGCCGACAAAGGTCTATATAGTCAATGTGAAAGTGAAAGTCAGTTGTGTCTGACTCTGCGACCCCATGGACCGTACAGTCCATGGAATTCTCCAGGCCAGAATACTGGAGTGGGTAGCCTTTCCCTTCTTCAGGGGATTTTCCCAACCCAGGGATTGAACTCAGGTCTCCCGCATTGCAGGCGGATTCTTTACCTGCTGAGCCACAGGGAAGCCCAAGACTACTGAAGTGGGTAGCCTATCCCTTCTCCAGCAGATCTTCCGACCCAGGAATCAACTCGGGGTCTCCCGCATTGCAGGCGGATTCTTTACCAACTGAGCTATCAGGGAAGCCCCTGTATAGTCAAAGCTATGGTTTTTCCAGTAGTCACGTATGGATGTGAGAATTGGATCATAAAGAAGGCTGAACACCGAAAAAGTGATGCTTTTGAACTGTGGTGTTGGGACTCTTGAGAGTACCTTGGACTGCAAGGAGATGAAACCAGTCAATCCTAAAGAAAATCAGTCCTGAGTATTCTTTGGAAGGCCTGTTGCTGAAGCTGAAAAATTCCATTACTTGGCCACCTGATGTGAAGAGTCAACTCATTAGAAAAGACCTTGATGCTGGGAAAGATTGAAGGCAGGAGGAAAAGGGGACGACAGAGGACGAGATGGTTGGATAGCATCACTGACTCAATGGACAGGAGTTTGAGCAAGCTCTGGGAGATGGTGAAGGACAGGGAAGCCTGGTGTGCTGCAGTCTGTGGGGTTGCAAAGAGTCAGACATGACTGAGCGACTGAACAACAACAACAAAATTTTCATATTCATTAATTCCTTTGCAAATTTTTATTGTCTGTTATGTGCCAGGCACGTGCCCTCGGTGTTAAAGAAACAGCAGTAAACAAAACACATTCCCTGCTCTTAAAGGGTTTTTATTCCAGCAGACAAGACTATAAAAAACAAACAAGATAAATACATATTATGTAATAAATGTTATAAAAAATAAAGCTACGAAAGAGAGATGGCATTATTTTAGAAGCGGTCAGGGAATATCAGGTACAAACTGTAATTTCCTGCTGTATTCCATAATAAGCTTTATTTTTACTATTAATTTTTTAAAATGCATGATTCAAAGATATAAGATAAAAACTTCAGTTATTATAAGTTATTCCCAGGTGGCACTTAATGGTGACCTGTCTGCCAATGCAGAAGTCCCGGGTTCGATCCCTGGTTCAGGAAGATCCCCTGGAGGAGGAAATGGCAACCCACTCTACTATTCTTGCCTGGAAAATTCCATGGACAGAGGAGCCTGGTGGGCTACAGTCCATGGGGTCGCAAATAGTCGACTGAAGCGACTTAGCATACATTATAAATTATAAATAAGTACACAGGATATATTAATGAATTGCATTGTATTACGTTAAGTGAAACAGAATTCAAGGGGAAAGAGCTGAACATATAAAGTTTTTTTGACCAGATTTTAAATTAACTGATGATGTTTCTTTTATTTATCAGTAGGTGGTGCTATTGCTTGTGTAAGAGAGAGCTTTTTTCATTTGTTCTGTTCTTGAATATAGTCATTATAATAATAAGTTAGTCATTATAATAATAAGACTTCCCTCCATTCATTCATTCTCCCATTCAATTAATATAATTGTTATGATTCATCATCTTCAGTAACTGGTCTTACTGCTGTATATAACTTTCATTGTCAATTATGTATGTCAACGCATGTAATTCAACATGGAATTTGCTAATTCCTGGTATATTAGAACATTGATGTTAAAAATTATTAATTAGTGTGCCCTTAAGAGAAGCTTTGCATCTGTTTTCTTTCCCGCCTATACTTAGCTTGTGAACACATAATTTTACAAATTCAGTTAATCCAGCTTGGCTAAAGATATGTACTTTTGAGGATCCTTTTTCATGTCTGATTCTTTGCAACCCCATGGACTGTAGCTGACCAGGCTTCTCTATCCATGGAGATTCACCAGGCAAGAATACTGGAGTGAGTTGTCATGCCCTCCTCCAGGGGATCTTCCCAACCCAGGAATCAAACCCAAGTCTTCCGCACTGAGGGTACATTCTTTACCGTCTGAGCCACCAGGGAAGTCCAGTATATTTATATACAAGTAGTAAAGAGAAGAGTGAGTTTGACATTTCAGAGGTACTTTTAAAAGTTGTTATAGTTAAGTCATGTTTTTTAGTTTAAATAACTCTTATTTCCCTATTGGGAAATAACCCCCATGCCTGAGCAGTTTGACAGAATACAGGAGAAAAAAAAATGGTATCTTCCCTTAAAGGTACATAATATCCTTTGATAGGATAATGCTATAAAGACAAATTCTCAATTATTCTCTGCCTTGTGCTGTTTAGTATAATTGCTTATTTTTTATTTTAATGTAGAAATAGTATTGATATGTTTGTAGAGCTCTGGAGTCTAGACTCCAATGGTGAATTTACAAATTACAAAATTAAAGGCTTTTTTCGGACCTTCAGGTTCTTCATCTATAAAATAGATGAGCTGGGCTAAGTGATCATCTCTCTCCTTTCAGCTCCACAGTTTTATGATACCTTTCCCATGGGCATTGGACATACTGCTTGCTTCCTCTTATGAGCAGTATTAGTGTGGTGCTTCTTTGTTTTTTAATATAAAGTTTGTACAAGAGGAGGTGGGCTTTCCAGGTGTTGCTAATGGTAAAGAACTTGCCTGCCAGTGCAGGAGACGTGGGTTTGATCCCTGGGTCTGGAAGATCCCATAGAGGAGAGCAGGACAACCCACTCTAGTACTCTTGCCTGGAGAAGCCCATGGACAGTTCATGTGGTCTCAGAGTCGGACACAACTATAGCGACTTAGTACTCAGGCATAAGAGGAGGTAGTGCTGTACATACGGTGCCAGAAGTGGGAAGAACTCATGCAGTGCTAGAGAAGCATGGCTGATCCTATAACTTCAGACTATTTGCTGTATATTTTATTATAGTTGGATGCAAGTAGCAGAAACCATTGATCAAAAAGAGCAATTTCCTCTAAGGTTACAGAGTTATCTTCCAGAAGCCAGACCTCAGGAAACCGGAGTGCTAAGAAAACACAGAACATGGTCCCTTTGTACGTTTTGCCTCTGCTTCTCTCTGCTTATCCCTCTTTGTCCTTTCCCAGCAAACTGACCCCTCGCCCAGCTCTCCCCTGTTTACCTGCTTGAAGGTGACCAGTGTTAACAGTTCTCAAGTGTCCATCTCTATCCAAGAGAGCGGCCAGACTGAAATAAGAAGCTTAGTCCTAGTTTTAAACACCTTTAGAGAAGGAGTTACTGGCCCAGCCTGGTCTAATCAGATATGTCTAGGCAGGTTGGGGTATGCCATATAAATATGGCCATCAAGAGTCTAGCAGTAACCATGGGATCCCTGGAGAGGGCCAGAGCCTAGAAAATGGGGGAGGGAGACCGCCAACCCAGGAGGTTGCCATTTGTGTTTGAAAGCCTTCTTAGCCATATTTGCCAAAATTTTTCAGTTTTAATCCTCTGAGAGTTTTTCTTTTTACATGAATAAATTTCTGCTTTTATAATGCGAGTTATATTTTCAGATTTGCTATAAAACCAACTTTGCTAGAAACCATCAAGGGAACTGAGCAGCCTTTACATTCTGTTGTCCAGAATTGAGAAATTTGGTAAGCAATACAAAATCAGAATTCTATTACAGAATTTACTTTTAATCATTTAAAAATCAATACCTAACATGTAGGAGGTGTTCTATAAATGTTGCATTTTAATGCATCATGGTACAGACAAAGTGTTTTCGTTTTTAATGACTTACATTCACTCAATTGATGTAACTCAGTTAATGGCTTACATTGCAACATTTTGACTAGTTTTGCTAGAATTCACCCAGTTAGTCAGTTTGGTTGATGTTTTTGAGAAAGCTAGTTTAAAATTTGTAAATCTTTGGCTTTTAATTTGTTCCTTTGATTTTTTTTTTTTTTTTTAAGTCATATTTGGTTGAACTCATGGTTTAAGCTCTGGGAAGAAAGGCTTGCTTAAGGACACAGGCACATTCATTCATTCATCCATTCAGCAGATATTTGTGTGTGTGAGTTCTGTGTGATACTCTTGACTCTTCAAGTAATAATACCCATACCTGTCAAATGGTAAAGAATCTGCCTGCAACACGGGAGACCTGGATTCGATCACTGGGTTGGGAAGGTCCCCTGGAGAAGGCCATGGCAACCCACTCCAGTATTATTGTCCGGAAAATCCCCATGGACAGAAGAGCCTTGGCAGGCTACAGTCCATGGAGTCGCAAAGAGTCGGACATGATGGAGCCACTGAGCATAGCTCAGTTCTCTAGGAGTAGCTCACTTTTTCTGAGAGTAAACTTTTACTGATATGTAAACAGATAATAAAATAATGAGTTATTTAATGGCAAAGGTTATAACTGTAGGAGAATGAATAAAGAAGAGAATAATGGTGAATTTTTAGGTATGTCTCTACTCATTTTCCCTGGTGGCTTAGACAGTGAAGCATCTGCCTACAATGAGGGAAACCCGGGTTCAATCCCTGGGTCAGGAAGATCTCCTGGAGAAGGAAATGGCAATCCACTCCAGTATTCTTGCTTGGAAAATCCCATGGATGGAGGAGCTTGGTAGGCTACAGTCCATGGGGTCACAAAGAGTCGGACACGACTGAGCGACTTCACTCAAGTTCACTACTTATTTTGGATGAAGCTAAATTGGTTAAACTTCCTCTCTGGTGAAGTAACTTTAAAACATTTAAAAAAAACCCAAACCTTTTTTTAAATGACCAATAAATTATGTGTTGTTGATATTATTATTCACCAAAAAGCACAAATATGAATTAGCTGTTTTCTGATTTTGGTATTTAAAATCTAAATATAATTCTCTATTTCTAGAATCACAGAACTTCTGTTTGACAAATGTTCTCTAGATGCCCATATGTTAAAATCATGCAGAAGCTCCTGTTACACCTGGACCTTTCAAGCTCTGCCTCATTATATGCAGTACGTCATTGTTCCTCCACCCTCCATTTGGGTAGAATTAGTTGTTTCCTCTTCTAAAATCTCTCTCATATTTTCTTTTACTTGTAAATATTTCATAAGTCAAGCATCCATGTTCACACATTTTGATTAGTCATTGCCAGAGATACCAATCATGTAAAGAAGTCCTTTATTTTGATATAAGAAAAGATGTTACTTCCTTTTATTTCATTGCCTTCAGTGAAATTACCTTTCCTCTTTTACTTACTCTTCCTTGTTTTAAATAATTCTATAGATTTTTTTTCAGCCCACTAGTCCATATCTAATTATTTACACTATCATCTGTTAGGGGCTATAGATTTGACAATTAAAATTGCTCCTTGAGGACTTTCCCTACCCTCTCCCCCAAGTATTCTGAGATTATCTTTATTTTCTCCAAGAAAGACTCTGTCTCTTAGTCTAATTTTTAATACTATTGGAAAATATTCATGAAAAATGATAGCTTTCTTTTTCTTAATTACAATCTCAATGCTTTTTGTACAGTTTACATGGTAGGATATTAAATGCATATTTTGCTTAATGTTATAAACTCATTTTGATAACTTTTTCTTTCTAAAAGCAACTTGTTCAAAAAATTTTAAATGTTATATATATATACATATCCTTAATCCTTCAGTACCACATGAATAATAACCAAGATCCTACTATCACTTGGTGACAACGTCATCTAATTAGTTTCTTTCTAGTTGTGAATAAGCCTTTTGAAACTAAAAACCACAGACCACAAACTACTTTTTAAAAGTGTTAAAAATATTGTTTCATGTGTTTATGCTTATATTTGAACCTTTAGGGAAAAAATTAACAAGCTTTTAAAATCCCCAAATTGATTGCTCTAATTTTGTGGTAGGCCAGATAATGGGGTTCTCAAAAATGCCCATGCCCTAATCCTGAGAAGCTCTGAGTGTTACCTTAAATGGCAAAAGGGACTTGGCAGATACAAATAATGGACCTTTAGCTGTAACACCATCCTGGATTAATTCAGGTTGACCCAAACTAATCATATGATTTCTTTAAAGCTGAGAGTCTTTCCTGGCTGGGTTAGTGTTTCAAGGAGGAGGAGACATTCAAAGTGAGAGCAACTCAATCTCTGTTGCTGGCTTTAAAGAAGGAGGAAGGGGACCACAGGCAAGGAATGCAGGTGGCCTCCCTTCAGTTTGGGAATGGGGAGTCCAGTCCTACAACTAACTGTAAGAAACTGAATTCTGCTAACATCCTGAATGATCAAGGAAATGGATCCTCCCCCAAAGTCTCCAAAAAGGAATGCGGCCTTGCCAACACCTCTTTTATATTAGTTTAGTGAAATCTGTGTGGGGTTTATGACCTATAGACTTGTAAGATAATAAAGTTGTGTTGTTTTAAGCCTCTGCGTTCATGGTTATTTGTTACCGCAGTACTAGAAAACCACCTTTGTAACTGTGGTACAAAGCCAGTCTTAGCAGTGAGTTATGTGGGTGGTGTTTGGGGAAGGTTTTCACCCCCTCTTTATTGATGACAAACTTTTTCCTATTAGCTTTATTGGTTTGCTTTAAGAATTTGTTAGTTCTTGAAATAGTTTCATGGGAGTAATACACTGAACTTATTATTATCAGGCTCTTTTCTGAGTAATTTGGCTAGCAGAGAGTAGATTTTGGATGAGAGTGTGAAAAGAGAGACATGAATACTATTACCAGGGAAATGGGTTTTAATGAGGAGAATTTTGGGCTAGCCATAGAATACCATCAAGGTCCTGGATATTTGGGGAGGTGCCAGTGATATTTGCCCAAGACAAAACTAAACTGGCCAGCCTCACAACTTTTCAAGACTGCATTTAGACAAAAAATAGAGGCATGCTTCAGAGATATTGCGAGAGATATTTCAAGTTTGGTTCTAGACCATCACAATAAAGCAAATATCACAGTAAAAGGAGTCACATGAACTTTTTGGTTTCCCAGTGCATATAAAGTTCAGTTCAGTTCAGTTAAGTGTGTAAGAGCATTATATTTTTTAAAAAACAATGTGCATATCTTAATTAAAAAATAATTGGTTAAATAATAATTGGTTGGTTAAAAAAATTGCTAACCATCATCTGAGCCTTCAGTGGTCATAATCTTTTTGCTGGTGGAGGGTCTTGCCTCAGTGTTGATGCCTGCTGATTAATGAGGGTGGTGGTTGCTGAAGGCTGGGGTGGCTGTTGCAATTTTGAAAAATAAGAATTAATTGACTCTTCCATCACAAACAATTTATAGCATGCACTGCTGTTTGATAGCATTTACCCACAGTAGAAATTCTTTCAAAATTGGAGTTGATCCTCTTAAACCCTGCCACTGCCTCATTAAACAAGTTCATTTTATATTCTAAACCCTTTATTGTCATTTCTATAATCTTCACAGCATCTTCCCTAGGAGTAGATTCCACCTCAAAAAACCACTTTCTTTGCTCATTCAGAAGAAGCAACTCTTCATCCATTAAACTTTAATTATGAGATTGTAGTAATTCAGACACATCTTCAGGCTCCAGTTATAATTCTAGTTCTCTTGCTATTTCCACCACATCTGCAGTTACAATGGTACCATCAAAAATCACTGATCATAGATCAATGTAACAAATACCATAATAATTAAAAAATTTGGAATATTGCTAGAAACACCAAAATGTGACACAGACATGAGGTGGGCAAACGTTATTGGAAAACTGTTGCTTGATAGACTTGCTGAGCACAAGGTTGCCACAAACCTTTAATTTTTGAAAAATACAACATCTACAATGAGCAAGAAAGTAAAGTGCAACAAAACAAAGTAAGCTTATTTATTGCTAAATCTCTCAAAAGCGTGACAGCAGCTGACTGTGTTCTTGTTCAGTGACATAGTGCTTATTCATAGACAACTCAAAATAACATTGGTGTTTTACTGGGATGAGTTATTGTGAATGCAGATCACATTTGTATTCCATAAACTTCTACAATAACTACTATTTCTATTATTTTTCTTCTGTTTTTTACTCATTCATACTGTTTTTTTTTAATAAATTATTTTCACTTAGCCAAGTCAAAAGTAATTTATGTTTATGTTTTCATATTCTCTGTCAGCAAAAACAAGACCAGGAGCTGACTGTGGCTCACACCATGAACTCCTTATTGCCAAATTCAGACTTAAATTGAAGAAAGTAGGGAAAACCACTAGACCATTCAGGTATGACCTAAATCAAATCCCTTATGATTATACAGTGGAAGTGAGAAATAGATTTAAGGGCCTAGATCTGATAGATAGTGTGCCTGATGAACTATGGAATGAGGTTCGTGACATTTTACAGGAGACAGGGATCAAGACCATTCCCATGGAAAAGAAATGCAAAAAAGCAAAATGGCTTTCTGGGGAGGCCTTACAAATAGCTGTGAAAAGAAAAGTGAAAAGCAAAGGAGAAAAGGAAAGATATAAGCATCTGGATGCAGAGTTACAAAGAATAGCAAGAAGAGATAAGAAAGCCTTCTTCAGCGATCAATGCAAAGAAATAGAGGAAAACAACAGAATGGGAAAGACTAGGGATCTCTTCAAGAAAATCAGAGATACAAAAGGAACATTTCATGCAAAGATGGGCTCGATAAAGGACAGAAATGGTATGGACCTAACAGAAGCAGAAGATATTAAGAAGAGATGGCAAGAATACACAAAAGAACTGTACAAAAAAGATCTTCTTGACCAAGATAATCATGATGGTGTGATCACTCACCTAGACCCAGACATCCTGGAATGTGAAGTCAAGTGGGCCTTAGGAAGCATCACTACGAACAAAGCTAGGGCAGGTGATGGAATTCCAGTTGAGCTATTCCAAATCCTGAAAGATGATGCTATGAAAGTGCTACACTCAATATGCCAGCAAATTTGGAAAACTCTGAAGTGGCCACAGGACTGGAAAAGGTCAGTTTTCATTCCAGTCCCAAAGAAAGGCAATGCCAAAGAATGCTCAAACTACCGCACAATTGCACTCATCTCACACGCTAGTAAAGTAATGCTCAAAATTCTCCAAGCCAGGCTTCAGCAATATGTGAACCGTGAACCTCCTGATGTTCAAGCTGGTTTTAGAAAAGGCAGAGGAACCAGAGATCAAATTGCCAACATCTGCTGGATCATGGAAAAAGCAAGAGAGTTCCAGAAAAGCATCTATTTCTGCTTTATTGACTATGCCAAAGCCTTTGACTGTGTGGATCACAATAAACTGTGGAAAATTCTTCAAGAGATGGGAATACCAGACCACCTGATCTGCCTCTTGAGAAATTTGTATGCAGGTCAGGAAGCAACAATTAGAACTGGACAGGGAACAACAGACTGGTTCCAAATAGGAAAAGGAGTACGTCAAGGCTGTGTATTGTCACCCTCCTTATTTAACTTATATGCAGAGTACATCATGAGAAACGCTGGACTGGAAGAAATACAAGCTGGAATCAAGATTGCCGGGAGAAATATCAATAACCTCAGATATGCAGATGACACCACCCTTATGGCAGAAAGTGAAGAGGAACTAAAAAGCCGCTTGATGAAAGTGAAAAAGGAGAGTGAAAAAGTTGGCTTAAAGCTCAACATTCAGAAAACGAAGATCATGGCATCTGGTCCCACCACTTCATGGGAAATAGATGGGGAAACAGTGGAAACAGTGTCAGACTTTATTTTTCTGGGCTCCAAAATCACTGCAGATGGTGACTGCAGCCATGAAATTAAAAGACGCTTACTCCTTTGAAGGAAAGTTATGACCAACCTAGATAGCATATTCAAAAGCAGAGACATTACTTTGCCAGCAAAGGTTCGTCTAGTCAAGGCTGTGGTTTTTCCTGTGGTCATGTATGGATGTGAGAGTTGGACTGTGAAGAAGGCTGAGCGCCAAAGAATTGATGCTTTTGAACTGTGGTGTTGGAGAAGACTCTTGAGAGTCCCTTGGACTGCAAGGAGATCTAACCAGTCCATTCAGAAGGAGATCAGCCCTGGGATTTCTTTGGAAGGAATGATGCTAAAGCTGAAACTCCAGTACTTTGGCCACCTCATGTGAAGAGTTGACTCATTGGAAAAGACTCTGATGCCTGGCGTGCTGCGATTCATGGGGTTGCAAAGAGTCGGACACGACTGAGCAACTGATCTGATCTGATCTGATTCTGTATTCTAAGAAAACCATGTTAGCTACAATTTATTGCTTGAAATTCTGAAAAAAATAGAAAACCTCACCAGTATGGTCAAATGATTTTCCCAAAAGTATCACTGATAGGTAAATGTGGTATCAGCATCTGTGTTGGGGGAAGCAGAGGAAAGGTAGCCAGGCTTCTAAGATCATAAAAAAAGAATTCCCAAATCACCAACAAAGGGCTCTAAGTGAGACAGGCCAGTCTGAGAACAGCAGCTGAAACTGGAAAGACATTTCCGTAGAATCCAATTCTAAGTGCTAAGGGATCATGACAGGAACTGGCAGTGCTGGAGATGTCTGGGTCTAAAGTACTCTTGAAACTAACAAGTCAAGCTTCCTCTTGGTACAAAGCCCTGTGCTACAGAAATTGCTGAGATTAAAATTCAGTTTGATTACAACAGAGGCAGTTGAGCAAAGATGAGAATGGATCCAGATAAAATTGGAAGAAGCAGAGAATGCCCATCTCAAAAACTGGAGGCTCTTTTTTTTTTTAATCACTGCAAGAAAACAACAGAAGAGAGAGCTGTAGAGCTATCCTGCTGGGACATTCTTCCCTCCCATGAGTGAACAGGAAAACCCTTTTCACTTGAAAATGAGCAGATCAGGGCCACAGTCAAATCATAATGTTACCAAAGACAACAAAAGCATGCCATAAACAGACAAGCACTGCGACCGATTAATTCAGAAGAAGTTGAAGGATATTAAAAAGATGACGAAAGCTATGAGATAATCATGTAAATCAGAAGTAGGAAAAGTAAGAAATGAGGTGATGGGAAAATGGGAGATTTTTAAAGAGAGGTAACAGAACTTAGGAGGGAGTTATTTTAAAAAGGAAAAATTATTACAGCAGTGAAGACAGAACTAGAAGGAATGTAAGAGCAAATGAACAAGGTGGATGGTACCTTAAGATAAATAGAATGTGAAGTGGAAGCAAGGAAATTGCAAAAGAGATATAAAGTTTGATAGGAAGTGATACAGAAGATAGAGGAAGTTTGATATAATTTATATTAAGTATAAATTATATAAATATGCTTATGTATATAATAAGCATCTTTAAAGAAGCCCAAAGCAATGAACAGAAAAATACTAAAAGCCACTATTCAAGAAAGATTTCCTCAAACATAAGAGATTTGAATTTGCTTTTGAAAAGGCATACCAGATACACCCAGGACAACTACCCAGATGGCCAACACCCAGGTATATGCTAATAAAACTATAGGAATTTAAAGAAGGAAAAAAGTCCTGTGGCATACAAGGGAAAGAGCAAATCACTCATAAAGGGAGGAAACTCGGAATGCCATCAGGCTTAAATAGTGTCACTGTACAATGGTTAACAGGATACTACAGCTATTCTGACTTTTAGTATAAAGGTCCATAAGCATACTGGTATAAACATGCAAGAACTCAAGGAACGTGATTCCCATTAGTGTTTTAAGGAGTTTATAGGAGAATTAGGTTCAGATTAACAATCCGAAACTCAAATGTATGCATATACAGACTATATTAAACATATTGTATATTAAACATATTAATCAAAAACCTATTGATCATACTATCAGTAGCTATAAAAGTAGATGTATATCCATATATTATACTACAATAGATCATGTCTTAATATTGGATATATTTGTACCACCACTTCTACCCCTTTCATAGATAAATGCTAGTGCATGTGCATGCACACACATGCATAACTCTGTACATGCACACTTATGAAGGAAAACATAGGATAAAACATAAAATAGTTATCTATATTGAGGAGAGAATGGGAGAGAGGAAAGAGATAGAAGTTGGACTTCCTTGATTATACATTGTTATATATATATTTTTTGGTAAATTGAACTTTGAAACCATGTAAATATGTTGCATAATTATAAAACAAAGTTAAATTTTTAGAAAGCAATTCCTAAACCCAAAGTAAGTGAAAAAAAAAAAAAAGTGAGACTAATTGTGTACTCAGTCATTTGTATACCTACCTAGAGAGGAGCTAGTTCAAGTGACTTTAAATGATGTGATTTTCTGTTCCTTGTACTTACAGTGGAGACATAACAGAAAATTATCCTACCACATTGGAAAACATTTTGGCAGTTCCTTAAAATGTTAAACATAGAGTTACCATAGACACTGCAGTTCCATTCCTAGTTATGTGCCCAAGAGAAATTAAAACATATTCACACAGTAACCTATACATAAATATTCATAGGATCATTATTCATAATAGTAAACAAAGCTGAAAAACTCAACCTCTCAAATTATGAATGGAGAAACAAAATATGATATATCCATACAATATAATACAATATTACTTGGCAATAAGAAGTAATGAAATAGTGATACATGCTACAACATGGATGAACATTAAAAATATTACGTTAAGAGAAATAAGCCAATCATAAAAGATCACATAGTGTATTATTTCATTTACATGAAATGGCCAGAATAGAAAATGAAAGTTGATTAGTGGTTGCCAGGAGCTTGGAGGGCAGATGGGAATGTCTGCTAATGGGTATGGGTTTCTTTTTGTGGTGATAAACATGTTCTGAAGTTAGTAGTGGTAATGGTTACAACTGTGACTATGCTAAAAAACAACTGAATTCTCTACTTTAAAAGGGTGAATTTCATAATAAGTGAAATATATCTCAATAAATTTTCATTTTTTAATGGAAATTTAAGGGCAAAAGAATGAAAAAAAATTTTAAAGCTCATTTGTAACTATTGCTTTGTGGTATTGATATTGTCATCCTGGGTATTTACTTACATTAATGCTCTTAACTGGGATTTTTGGCCAGGTGAAAGGAGATATGGAGGTAAGATTGGAGAGGGTAAACAAAAATCCCACATTAATTTCCTGGCTTTGAATTGGAAGTTTAAGTTTGAGTTATTGAAAAAATGTCCTAGTGCTGTCTGTTTTAAAGGCCTAGAAAAGACTTGAATGATCAACTCAGTAACAGTGGACACCCTTAGCATTTGTGGGGGTTTTTTCAGTACCATTTTCCACATTTCCATAAAGTGAACCATGAATCACTGAAGAAAAGTTGGATGCCAGGTGTGGGGTAGGAAATATAAAAATGAGTCTGGAACATTTTGTCATTGTATCAAGTAAGGAAAGTGATCAAAGACTACAGGATTTTGTCAAAAAGTCTAAAGACTAACTGAAAGAGGATCCCACTGGCTAATATTGAGCTAAGTGGAGCATTATATTGATTGAAACACATCAAATATGTTAATGAATTCATGATACTAGCAATCAGATTTCTTGGTTACTTTTGGAGGTTACAGGGGAACCAACTAGTGTAATAAATCTCTACTTACCCATTACCCAACAATTGTTACCTAATGGTCGATTCTTGCCTCACCATACCATCACCTACTTCTCCATGGCTCATTTTTGAGCAAATCCTTGATGTATCATTTCATCACTAAATTTTTCAGTAGATATCTAATTGAAAGTTAGACTGAAAGTCTCGCACAAAGACTTTTTAAGCATAACTCAATACCATTGTTAAACCTAAAAACAATTAGCAGTAATTTCTTAATATTATTAATTATCCAGTCACTATTCAAATTTGTATTTTTGAAAACTAATAATTAATGGGAAAGTCAAGAATTTATTCTGTGCTTTGATACATGAATTATATCCCAAGGTAACCAAATAGTTGAGATGTTTCTTTTTGTAGAACTATTACAGTTAGTAAGTGAAGAAAGAAAGATTGTAAATTACCAGGGAATCCCAAGAAGGATTGTAATAATTGCCATTTTGCAACTGCACATGAATTAGTTCACCTAGGCAATGATCATTTCTGAATAACATGAAAAGACATTCGGACGTTAAATGCTTCCTGCTGGAAGTACACAACATCACTTATGAAGTTTTCTTGCCAAAAAAAATCAAACTTGAATCTGATCAAGACTCTAGATTTAACTATCAATTAACAGGAAATAAAGAGGACAGAGTAACACGTTAACCCCACGAGAATGCAAATGGTAAATTCAAGCCTGTGGGAATCTACAGGACATGACCCAGTTTCTTCAACCACAGAAAATTGCAAGGGGAAAGAACATGTGTAAGGGGAATATAGATCAAAAGGTCTAACAGACTTCTCAACCAATCAAAATGATTGTACCTTATTTGCATCTTAATTCCAGCGAACTGAAGGCAAAAAAGGACAACTGGAAAAATTTGAACAGTGACTAGGTACTTTGATAATATTAAGGAGTTACTGTTCATTGTTTTTAGGTTTAATAACGATACTGAGGTTGGATTAAAGAAATTTGTGTTTTTAGTAATATATACTGATGTTCTTCATGATGAAATTATAAATGATATCAGGGATTGCTCAGAAAGATCTGGGCCATGATGGTGGTACACATGAGATAAGAATTACCCATTAGTTGCTAAGTGGAAGCCGAGTAATGGGTGTTCATTATACCAGCCATTCTCAAAGTGTGGTTGCTGGACCAGAAGCTTTACACCACCTGTGAACTTGTTAGAATGCAAGTACTTTGGCCTCACCCTAGATCTACTAAATCAGAGACTGGGGTGGAGCTCAGCAATTTATTTTAACAATCCCTCTTCAGTTCAGTTCAGTTGCTCAGTCGTGTCTGACTCTTTGCAACCCCGTGGACTCTAGGTAATTCTATAATAATACACATTAAAGTTTGAGAACCACTGCTTTATATTACTCTTCCTAATATACTTTATTTGAAATTCTAATAAGACGTTTCAAAGAAAAAGCTAGATGAATGTAAGAAAATACATTTATATGTAACAAAGAGAAGCTAGTTTAGAGGCTAAAGCAAAGGTCATGTAATTTTCTCAAGCGTTAGCAAATGAATTGTCATGGTATTAGCAGTGAGCCAGCGGCTAATAATAGTCTTAAAGGAAATCATGAGTTTTGCTTTTCTTTTAGAATAGTGTCTCTACATTAAAATCACCAAGAGAACTTTTAAGATACCCAGGCTCCACCCCAAATTCTAGGTTTGCTGCTGCTGCTGCTAAGTCACTTCAGTCGTGTCCGACTCTGTGCTACCCCAGAGACAGCAGTCCACCAGGCTTCCCCGTCCCTGGGATTCTCCAGGCAAGAACACTGGAGTGGGTTGCCATTTCCTTCTCCAATGCATGAAAGTGAAAAGTGAAAGTGAAGTCGCTCAGTCGTTCCTGACTCTTAGCGACCCCATGGACTGCAGCCTACCAGGCTCCTCTGTCCATGGATTTTCCAGGCAAGAGTACTGGAGTGGGGTGCCATTGCCTTCTCCGAAATTCTAGGTTTAGTTGGTTGCATTTCTGGGTTTTTTTTGTTTGTTTGTTTTTTAAAAGCTTCCCAGATATTTCTAATGTACAACCAGAGTTCAGAACCAGTGTCCTAACTTTACAATGCTTAAGATTCTTGAAGTGCTCATTAAAAGTTTCCTGAATGAACATAATGTCCATCGACATATGAATGGATAAAGATGTGTTTATCTATCTATATATACACACAATGGAATACTACCCAGCCATAAAAATGAACAAAATAATGCCATTTGCAGAAACATGGATGCAGCTAGAGATTCTAAGTAAGTCAGGAAGGAAAGACAAATACTATATGATATCATTTATATGTGGAATCTAAAATACGGCACAAATGAACATATCTACGAAACAGAAGCAGACTCACAGACATAGAGAACCAGCTTGTGGTTGCCAAAGGTGGGGAGGGGGGAGAGGGAAGAACCAGGAGTTTGAAGTTGACAGCTGTAAACTATTACATTTAGAATGGATAAACAACAGGGTCCTACTGTATAGCACAGAGAACTATATTCAGTATGCCATGATAAACCATAATCAAAATGAATATTAAAAATAGAGTATATATGTATAACTGAATCACTTTGCTGTACAGTAGAAATTAACACAGCATTGCAAATCAACTATATTTTAAAAAATAGACTAACAACAACAAAAAGTTTCTTGGTCCTCTTCCCCTAGAGGCTCAGATTCAATAGGATGATACAGAGCATATAATTTGCATTTCTAACAAGATGACAGATGATATAGATGGTGCTGGCTTGAGCACATTTTGAGTAACACTGCCTTCAAAGAAGGGGTAGTTAGGTCAAAGAAAGAGATAAGCATAAGTGAGAGGGATAATCTTCAGGGTTTTGCTGCTGCTGCTGCTTCTAGCATCAGTAAATTACATCCAGGGAGACTGCCTCCTTTCTTTCTCATGGTTAGAAATGCAAATATGAATCCAGTGTTCCATGGGTTATTTGGAGAAGAAAAGAGACTTAGAGCTTTGAATCTCTTTAAAAGCACAAATGACAAAGGGAATGCAGACAGTATTTCATAGAAATTTAAATGGAATATAACTTATAAAAATTTTGAATCTCTATGTTGCACACCTGAAACTAATATTAAGTTAGTAAGATTTTTCTGGGTGGTTGGTTTTTTGTGTATTTTTAAAACCATAGTAAGATTGGAAGAATTGAAAGAAAGTATAAGTAAAATTAGCCAAATCATCCTTTTAGTAAGTGTATATTTCATCTGAAGAATGAAAGAAAATGCATATAATATCATTTTTGTAAAAGTTTTTTTTCTTATTATCTTATTCACACACTGACAAGCACAAGAGTTTTTCATCCACTTGATGCTTATTGATTTTGCTGGATTGCTTTCTCAAACAGATTCTATAAAATGTCTTACTTACTGCACTGTGAATAAAAAAAAGGAAAAATCTATTTACTTGTACTTTCATGGTTTAAGATATGTATTAGAGATGCTTTAGTAACATTGTGTGTTTAGTTTCAATATGACAATTACTAAAATATTGTAGTAAAATTTTACGTGTAGGGACTGTAGAGATCTTTATGAATTAATAGTAAGATGTCTTTGTTTTTTTCCCTATGGAATGTTTATATTTACCCATTGAGTATTAACTGCTTAAAAGTGAATCAAATGATGTAAATCGAAATGATGTGAGTGTTCTACAGTTCTTAAGAGATTTTATACTCTTATCACATCATGTATTCTACTATGTACTTAGAAAAAAAATCATGTCTTTATCTTCCACTCGGTACACTATCATTTTATTAAGAAAAATATTCCTTATTAACTCTAGAATAAAGACATGTTCTTTTAAAAAAAATCATCTTACTATGTTAACATATGCCCAATTTAAAACTTCTTTAAAATATTGTAAAATAAATTGATTCTGTTATGTTCTTTCTTCCCCAGTGGTCATATGCTTTAGAAAAGCCCAACACTGGTAGCATATTTAATATTGCATGGTCAATTGATGGCACCCAGATTGCTGGAGCCTGTGGAAATGGACATGTTGTTTTTGCACATGTGATGGAGCAACGCTGGGAGTGGAAGAATTTTCAAGTAACATTAACTAAAAGAAGGACCATGCAGGTATGATTGTGTTTCATAGTTGATTAAATCTGCCCCCCCCCCCCCCCCCCCGCCACATATTCAGTTTACAATACAGAATATGGAATTATCTTTGTTTATTATGGTATCATCGACTTGATGGACATGAGTTTGAGCAAGCTCCAGGGGTTGGTGATGAACAGGGAAGTCTGGTGCTGCAGTTCATGGGTCACAAAGAGTTGGACATAACTGAGTGACTGAACT
Organism: Bubalus bubalis; assembly: GCF_019923935.1. NCBI lineage: Eukaryota > Metazoa > Chordata > Mammalia > Artiodactyla > Bovidae > Bubalus > Bubalus bubalis. Next base: position 152,182,611 of record NC_059157.1, read on the forward strand.
GAATTGATTATATTTAAATCATGTTTATTAAAATTCAGTCATATTAGAAAGATACTAACTATACCATTAGTGACTTTTTTATGACATAAAGAACCATTCACTGACATAGAATATGAGTGCCCACAGCTCCTGAAATTATGGGGTTGAGGCAAGGATGAAATTGAGTTCCCCTAAACCTGAGTTTCTCTGGCAAGTTTATGATTAACCTCTCTATCCAAAACATTATTCCCTTTTTGTCCCCCACCTGTACCCTTCAAGTTGGAGAATTATCAAAGAAAAGGGGGGATTGAAACTGAGCAGGATCATGGGGGAATCCTCCCTAGTACCAAAGCTGGTATCTTTGAGTTGTTCTACACAAACTAAGATCCCCACCCAAGTGGAGCATGGTGACTACACACTTGTATTATAGACCCCAGACTGGTTGGAATCAGAAGGTTAAAATTCCAGAAACATCACTCTATCACCTCACCATCTCTTATTGAGATTTAGAAAGAAAACCAGGTACTTTGGGGGTAAGAATCTTTATAGATTAAGACAGAAAGATTGAATTGTGGCCATTGGAGTTAGGGGGAAATGTTTTACAGATCAGAGAACATTGGTGGGAGGGGTTATTTAATCAGTTGTAAGCTTCTTAAGCAGAAGTAGAAATAGATGTTTTTCTGGAACTCTCTTGCTTTTTCTATGATCCAGCAGATGTTGGCAATTTGATCTCTGGTTCCTCTGCCTTTTCTAAAACCACCTTGAACATCAGGAAGTTCACGGTTCATGTACTGCTGAAGCCTGGCTTGGAGAATTTTGAGCATTACTTTACTAGCGTGTGAGATGAGTGCAATTGTGCGGTAGTTTGAGCATTCTTTGGCATTGCCTTTCTTTGGGATTGGAATGAAAACTGACCTTTTCCAGTCCTGTGGCCACTGCTGAGTTTTCCAAATTTGCTGGCATATAGAGTGCAGCACTTTCACAGCATCATCTTTCAGGATTTGAAATAGCTCAACTGGAATTCCATCACCTGCACTAGCTTTGTTCCTAGTGATGCTTTCTAAGGCCCACTTGACTTCACATTCCAGGATGTCTGGGTCTAGGTGAGTGGTCACACCATTGTAATTATCTTGGTCATGAAGCTCTTTTTTGTACAGTTCTTCTGTGTATTCTTGCCGCCTCTTCTTAATATCTTCTGCTTCTGTTAGGTCCATACCTTTATCGAGCCCATCTTTGCATGAAATGTTCCCTTGGTATTTCTAATTTTCTTGAAGAGATCTCTAGTCTTTCCCATTCTGTTGTTTTCCTCTATTTCTTTGCATTGATCACTGAGGAAGGCTTTCTTGTCTCTCCTTGCTATTCTTTGGAACTCTGCATCCAGATGCTTATATCTTTCCTTTTCTCCTTTGCTTTTCACTTCTCTTCTTTTCATAGCTATTTGTAAGGCCTCCTCAGACAGCCATTTTGCTGTTTTGCATTTCTTTTCCATGGGGATGGTCTTGATCCCTGTCTCCTGTACAATGTCATGAACCTCCGTCCATAGTTCATCAGGCATTCTATCAGCTCTAGTCCCTTAAATCTATTTCTCACTTCCACTGTATAATCATAAGGGATTTGATTTAGGTCGTACCTGAATGGTCTAGTGGTTTTCCCTACTTTCTTCAATTTAAGTCTGAATTTGGCAATAAGGAGTTCATGATCTGAGCCACAGTTAGCTCCTGGTCTTGTTTTTGCTGACTGTATAGAGCTTCTCCATCTTTGGCTGCAAAGAATATAATCAGTCTGATTTCGGTATTGACCATCTGGTGATGTCCATGTGTAGAGTCTTCTCTTGTGTTGTTGGAAGAGGGTGTTTGCTATGACCAGTGCGTTCTTTGCCCTACTTCATTCTGTATTCCAAGGCCAAATTTGCCTGTTACTTCATGTGTGTCCTGACTTCCTACTTTTGCATTCCAGTCCCCTATAATGAAAAGGACATCTTTTTTGGGTGTTAGTTCTAAAAGGCCTTGTAGGTCTTCATAGAACCTTTCAACTTCAGCTTCTTCACCATTACTGGTCGGGGCATAGGGCCTAGCCCAGTGCCTCACATGTAATAAGAGCTTGACAAATATTTTAAAAGTTAGTTGATGAAAGGTAGGAGGAGTGGCCAAAGATGATTTGTTTATGGCAAACCATCTGCCAAAGTAAAGGGAGCTCTACCTTCTTCCCGTTCTTTCTGCTGTCCTTATCAGTTGCCTCTATCTTTAGTATTCAGAATTTAGATGATTGTAATTACTATAAAAATTTGAAAACATAACTTGTGATTTCAGGTATTCTTTAGGCTAAGTATCAGATTTTAAAATTTGGATAGTAGGGTCATTAGTGATAATAATAGGTAACTTATACATTTTCTTTTTTCTGCTTTCTTATTTAAAAAATTTTAAACTTATGGAGAATTTAAAACATACAAAAATAGAGAGAATAGTATAATGAATCTCTTTGTGCTCATTTCCCAGCCCCAACAACCATCTGCCCATGATCAAGCCTGCCCCATCCATGTCCATATCTACTTTCCCCCTGCCCCAATTATTTTGAAGAGAATTTAGATATCATTTCGGCTGCAAAAATTTCAGTATGTACAACTAAAAGATAAGGACTCTTTTTTTAAAAATACCCACAATACCATTGTATCTTAAAAATACTAATTCCTTAATATTATCAAAGGAATATCTAAAAAAGGTTCAAATTTTCAATTGTTTCCTCCATATCACATTTTTAAAGGTTTGTTTTTGTTTGAATTAGGATCCAAAATGGTTTACATGTTACAGTTGGTTGATATATGTTTTAAGTATCTTTTAGTCTATAGATACCCCTTCCATCTTTATTTTTTCCCCTTGCAGTTTATCTGTTGAAGACACCAAATTAATTTTTTGTCTGTCTCCAGAGTCTGGACTTTTGCTGACAGTATCCCCATGGTTTGGTTTGACATACTTCTCTGTCTTCTGTATTTCCTGTAAATGAGTAGTTAGATCTATTTGATAGTATAAATATATATTTTTGTTAGTTAGCCTGGGAACTAAGACATTATTTATAGTATTGTGTCTGTGATAGGAATGCATTGTGAGTTCTAGTCAGCTGACTTGGGGACACAGTTTTATTCATATAGGGCATGGGGGCTAGCTAATATAATATCGCCTTAATTTCAGAAATGCCCCAAGATGAGAATATATTTAAAAAGAGAAATTTTTCTTTCATTAAAAAAAGGAATCATCTTAGAATTAGAGGATTTTTACATCAGATAAGATGAACAGTGAGGTTTTTAAATAGCTTATCTAAACCGAATTGTCTTTATACTTAATGTTTACAAATAATCTTTCAAAGCTTTAGAACAAGAACACTATTTTTACTTTTGTAAAAGGATCTTACTCTCAATGACTATAAGACATTTATATTGCATTTTTGCTAAGCTGGGTCTATCCATAGTTTTTTTTTTTTTTTTACAACAGTTTCATTTACTCATTTGGTAACCTACTTGCAATGCCTTGAGCTAGGCAATGGTTGATACAGTTTTGAATAAGACAGATTTGGTTCCTGTTCTCATGGGACCTTCTGGATTAATATGTTGAAATTTTTTTTTTTCATAAATTAATCTCAGATTAATTAAATGAAGGTAAAAAATAAAGAAACAAAAGAAATTTATTGGTCCATGTGAAGTCAAGAGATAGACTGATGAGGTGGTATTGGATTCAGAGGCTTAAATAAGGTCAACTGGACTTCCATCACTTTCTCTTCCTGTACTCTCCTTTTTTCTGTATTGGCTTCATTTTTACAAACGCTGTCTCTCCTTTATGGCCTTGGTAGCTCTAGGCTTACATTCTACCAACTTCAAGCCCAACAGAAAGAGTGCTTTTCCTTCTAGCCCCCTAGTAGTTTCAGCAGAAGTCTCAGCATTGGATTTCATATGCCAAGAGTCTGGGTCAAGTATATTTAGCTGGGAGTTGGAGGGAATGGAATCAACCCCATCAAAACCACTTAGTCACTTAGAATAATGGGTATGGTTCCCCAAAGGAAAACCAAGGCATAGTTACTAGAAAAGATAGCATTTGATTCTGGGCAGACAGAAACCAACAGCTATCCACTATAGTCTATCCTTTAGCTGCTTAGCAACTGTAACTATTAGTTATTAATGACTGCCTAATAAATAAACTTAGTGGTTTAAAACAGCAATATTTATTATCTCTTAATTTCTTTGAGTCAAGAATCCAGGCATGGCTTAGTAAATCTTCTGACACAGAGTTTCTCACAAGGCTGCAATTAAGGTGTTGGCCAAGGTTTTTAGTAGCACCTGAAGCATCCTCAACTGGAGAGGACTTGCTTCCAAGCTCACCAATATGGTTGTTGGCAGGCTTCCATTTTTCAAGGGCTGTTGAACTGAGGGCCTCAGTTTCTTGTTGGCAGTTGTCTGGAGGCCTCCCTCAGTTCCTTACATGTAGCCTCTCCACTGGGCAGCTCACAACCTGGCAGCTTTGTGAGAGCAAGTGTGAAGGGCACAGAGCGTGTGAGTGAAACGTAAGTCATAGTTCTTTATAACCTCAACTTAGAAGTGTCATCTCATCATTTTAGCCTTTTTCTGATCATTAGAAGTGAGCTATGAGGTCTAATTCACACACAAGTGGAGAGACTTACATAAGGATGTGAATACCAGTAGGTGGAAATCACTAACCCCTTTACAGTCTAGTCACAACACATATTAATGCTTACCCTTATTCTTGTATACGTATAATTCAGAAGTGCTCTACTTAACTAATGTAGCTATTCCATTTGCTTTTGAAAACAAACCCATCCCCTCTCTAAAAGATGGCAGACTAGACTCATCCAAGTCATTCCAGCTCTAACTCTTTGGTCTGGAAAACTAAATAAATATGAGTTGTAATTATTCTCCTCCTCCTCCCCATCATCTTCCCAATTTATAATGATGAAAGGAATACAGGGCAGCTGGAATGAAAACAATTTGGAGAATGGGTGAAGGAAAAACAGCACACTGTGATTACAAGGTCCATAACAAAAGCCCAGTTGGCCGGGAATATCCTGGGAATTCTTTGTTTTAGCACTGAAGTTAGTTGCGTGGTTAATTTGGCAACTCTAGCTTGCCTTTTGGGGAAGATCTCCCACTTGGAATGATTTCCTTTCTGGAGTCTACATTTTAACAGCCCACTTAATGTTTTTAAGATGGAGCCATAGATTCCAATAGGGACAATAGCCACGACTTTTTGTTTGCCTGGTTTAGAGTTTCACAGTTTACTTAGAAGCTTTGTAGACTATTGATTTGTGTTTCATTAACTCAGAAACCAGAGATCGTGTTGAGCCCTAATTGTTAACTCTAGACCTTGACCTGACAGTTGCTACCTGGTAATAGGTTTCATTTTCCTGAGACATTACCTGTCTCCCTGGACCTCAGCTTTTTTGTGATACAGTAACCAAGAGTGAGAAGGTTTCCTAACTTGTGCTTTGTCTCCAGGCTGAATTCTAGCAATATTTCTTTCCAAAAGGAAAGTAGATGTCTTTGCTGGGAGTAGGTGTTATAAGTCTGATTCACCTGTCATATAGTTTCCCATTAGGTTTTTACTTTAATATTTTTAGCAGTCAAGGATGGTACTTATTTAGAACCATGTCTCATCAGGAGTTGCATCTTGTGATTCTATCATTCCTTCTACATTTGTTAGCTAAAATCCTTCTATAATAGACTTTGCCTAATCAACTATTTGTTACCCTGAAGTAAGACAAATTCTGATTATTTTCCTTTATTTATCAGTTTTCAAATAATGAGTTCATTTCCTGGCATTCCCAATGAGTTTCTTTGTTGGTGTTGATGATGATGTTATTATAAACTTACAGATTTAAAAATTTTGGTATATTTCAATCCATTGCAGTCATTATTCTCTTTAATGCTTGAATGTTCCATCTTTGCCCAGTTGACTCCTTTGTTCATTTGGGATGATTTTAATAGCTTGCTTGCATTTCTGATAAGATATTCTAGGTTTTTTACACATTTCCTATTCCAAACTTGGAATCAGCCATTTTTTAAAGAAGCCTTTGTTCCTTTTGGAGGGGAATACTACCTAGAGACCATGATCCAAGTTCTAGGTATGCTCATTGCTATTGGTTTGATCCTTACTCCTAGCTAAAATGTACTTTTTGACTGATAAAAATATATCATGAGTATGTACTGAGGTTTCAAGTTCAAATTCAAGATTATGGCATTTTACTTCTGATTTGTTCTCTTTGCAGTTCTTTTCTCTTACAAGAAAATTTTGGCTCCTAAAGACATTAATATATTCTAGAATATACCCTAAAATATAATTTAAAATAATAATCTCAATATTATTGCTGAATATTGTTTTACATGTTTTGTTTTTTTAATATGAATAAATCTATATATCTTCATAGCCTTCCCTTTATAAGATAAAAAGTATCATACTATACATACTTTTTTGCATCTAGCACTTTTTATTTTACAATAAATAGTGGATATCTATATAGTGGGTATCATAGTGATCTGTGGAGATCACTCCATAGATATTACTCAGTCCTTTTTATAGCTATGTGTTATTCTACTCTGTGAATGTAGTTTATTCAGCCTATCCCTTATTGATACACATTTGGGTTGTTTCCAGTCTTTTGCTATTACCAGTAGTGATGTATGTAGTAAGAGCCTATTTGTATGTTATTTCATAATTTTGCCTGTTTATTTTGGTATAGAATTCTAGAAGTAAGATTGCTATGTCAAGGATTATATGTGTATAT